>NW_028263375.1:18606059-19265559 GCF_051168715.1 Poecilia mexicana
TATGGGACCGAGTTCATTTTTGCATCAATAAAGATGTGACTTATGACCAAAAAAACAAAACAAAAAAACAAATGGAGAATCTTCTACGAGATCTGCAACATCAGTTGGATTGAGACAAATGCATTTGCTCTGAGAGATCCCTTTAAGGTTAACATCAAACTGGTTCTTTTATTTATTTACTCTGTTTCCATGGTGAAGTCAAAGAGATAAGAAAAGACAAAATTAACAGCCTGCCACATATTAACATATGAGTAACAAGTACTTGGAAAATGTATACCAAATAAATCCCAATGTTATTTTCGAACTACACTGTAAAACCATACACTGTGTTTCTGGATTCACAATACAATAATTAAGCACCAGAGGGCCATTAAGACTAATTAGTCATTCTCCCTTTTCTTCACCTCTATCAGACGTCAGATTTTATTCTCAGCAAACTAATGAGCCCAGCAGTCACAGCACCTGATAACCAGTGTGCACATTGCACAAAGCAGAAGTTTTCCAAAAATAGATGGCCGGCATTAATTGCATTAATTAGACGAGCTAAATCATCCAAACAAAAGACCACACCAAAGACTGCAGCAGCTTCTAGCAAGGCTGAGTCAGAGGCCCATTGAGAGCCAGTTCACAGTTACATGAACTCCTTCACTGTTCTGTCTATAAAGCAAAGCTTTTGGCACGTATAAGAGCTGTGTTGTCAGACAAATCCCTTAAACAACTCTCTCAAATCATACGCGGAGGAAGAACCTCCTGAGGCAGGGTTTAAGTACCAAAGGCCATTGTGAGAAAACTCTAAGGTGCCAAGCAGAAGTGACATTTTGACAGCAGGTATTGGGGAAGTAACTACATTTTACGGGCCCTGACAGGCTTATATGATTGTCCTACATCACATTCAGTTCATTTAAAGTTGAGGGAGGGGTATTATGAGCCAGTGGATTATCAGTCCAAAGCCTCCCAGATTTTGCTGACACCTTCCAGGCATTCCTCAGGGCACCTCCCACTGCTGCGCCCCCCACTCAAACCCTCCCTTGTAAAACTCCACATATCTTCTCTCTCTCTTTTTTTGAAACACAAACCCTTTTCTTCCCCTCCTCCAACCCTCCCTCTGCATTCAGGCTAGAAGCTAAAGAGAACAATGAAAATAATTTAAGCCTAAACTTCTTCATAATATATTCAATTTCACAAAAACGAAATCTACAATCTGTTTTTACCAAAACAGCTTAAAGGTCTGTTTTAATTCGAATACAAAGTAAATATGTCAGAAGTGCCTGATGATTGATGGTGAGTGATGAAATAGATGGCTCTGGGACAGAGAAATAGTCTCCTTGAGAATGGGAGTGCTGAGTGGAACCAAGATGACTCAATTTTTAATTGTTGAAGGCTTATACTAAGAACAATCGTCAGCAGGTGGGTAACAAGGACGGAAAGGCTAGAACAAGGACAGTGAACAAAATATACACTTGAAACAGCAGCACTATTCAGAAAGGCATTTCAAAATCGTAAACTTTTGTTGACACTGGGTTTCAAGCGGCAAATGGTCGTGCCAAACAAGCCTAAATAAAGCACTGATGTCTCATTATGGTGAGGCCAGGGTTGTTGCTTCAGAAGTTTAGCTGTGTCGTATATCATGATGATGATAGGATGGTGTTTACCAGCTAAGGTAATTGCCGTGTTAGGACGTAGTTATAGCAAAACACAAATTAAGACCTGGCTGAGTTCTGTTTTCCTCTCAGAAACCTGGCTCAAGAGAAAATTCATGGTTTGACAGCAAACCACGCCATCATTATTTTAGTGGAAATGGTGGAGTGACTATGCATAGTTCTAAGAAATTCTGGACATTTCTTGAACTTCTTTACATTTTGAACATAAGAAAACACGTCCGACGTCATTCTTTCCATTTCTTTACCTAAACCCACGCTTTTTCCATCCACCTCGTGGATGTTAAAGTCACTTTCTGTGAGAATCCGCGGTCTCTTGAGATAACGCGGCACCATTAGTGTCACACTGTGCTGTTGCTATCTGTAAATGGAAATAGGATAAAAAGAGCTTAAGTAGAAAGCTGGGACTGTGAGAGAGACCTAAACTTTTCGGTCAATGATGGGATGCTGATGACAGGTCAAAGAGTCTCGTTCACTTCTTCAACTCCTCTGTTTCATGAAAGAGGTGCCATTTCTCCAAGAACAAAAGGAAGTGGAGTCATTAAGACTGCCCTGAGCGTCTTGGGACATGTCCCATGTCCAAACACAGGCTTTCTTAGAACAAGGAGGAGGATAAATATATAATCTTTGTCTGAACAAACCAGCGTATGTCCACTGAGAGACAAATGAAGCATAGACATAAAAATGACTTAGGACCTGCCAGATGGGTAAGAACCAATAAATAAACGACGATCCCAAGAACAAAAGCTTAGAGAAGTGGGGCTCTGTATGGAAAGAAAATCCTGCTTTATTAAGAGAAGAGCAATCATGTGGGTGGGGGTCAAAGGTGAGAGGCGAAAAAAAGATCTACACAAGCCCACCCTGGACACACAGTCACTGACACCCTGCCGATCCAAAATTAACCAGGTCTGCTTTGTTGCTCAGCATATTTCCGTAGAGACTTCCAAGTATCCTCCATGTTTACTGTTGTCCTTCCACTTTCTAATGCAGTTTACCGTACTAATCTGTTCCTCGTCCATGCTGAATGTCTATGGGACAGAACAATCCATCCAATGTAAACACCTGCAGGAACAACAACCTTTAAAAGCTTTCACTGCAGCAGGCCTGTCATCTCTTTCCTTCAGTGGCTTTACTGGATCAAAGCAAAGCTGTCTTTTGTACTTACAATCATGCACTCTAAGCACACACACAAAAACAGGAAAAATGAGTGCTTGCACACACAAACGCATGGTGATGCTGGCACATAACAGAGATGGATCTCTTTAATCACGGCATTCTAATAACAGACATTTAGTTGAAAGTGCTGGATGAATGCATAACCGATTTGCCAAAGTTTCAAGCAAAGGCACTTGAAGATGGGTTGAATTTTAACTAGGCCGGTGAGACTGCCATTACCGTCTCTATTCAGGTTCAAGTGTGCTTGAGTGTGCGCTTGAGGGGGTATGCGCATGAGACTGAATTAATGACGTGTGTGTTTGTCGACGGATATGCCGGATTATTAATCAGCGCTTAGACAAAGGCCATATGTGTGCAAGTCAGTGCATCTCTCCCACATGTCTCTTGCATATTCTGCTCCACGTTGGTATAAAACACAGCCAGCAAGAATGTTAGGATTGTCAGGTCAGCAGCACTGACATCATGGCAGTCCGTCAGAGGCAAGGCCCCAGCGCCAGTTTCCACCTGGTTGCATCAGTAATACAATACTAAGCTGTAGATCAATTTCACAAGCTCCAACCCAACTTCCTGCTCACCCTGACTCTTTAAACATTTAATATAAACTTAACATAAACTGAAAATTCATATAATTAAATCCTAAGCTTTGTTCTTTCCAAACCCTACATCTTAACTGAAACTATCTTAAAATATAAAACCAAAGCTGCACTTCATGTTCAATAATTACTTCCACAATTATTATGTAAAGTAGGGAATCTTCAAAAAACTACAACATTTTAAAGCATAACTTCGCTAAAATGCAAAGCCTTAAAATGTGCACAAAACATACCCCAACCTTTCTGTGTGGTAAATATCCAAGTCACCCAATGGTAAAGTGGGTTGTAAAGGTAGACTGTATGACCAGTATACCGACAAACAAGAGCTGATAAGATCTGAGTTTTATAATCATTTACTGACACAGTCAACAATACCGTGGATTAGCAAGATTCTGAAAAATATTAATCAATTCAGACAGGCTTTTAGCTTGAAGAATACAACACCAACAGAGGAATAGTTCTTGCTAAGAGCAGTCCAGTATGAGTCTGAATCATCAGAGTCATAAGCCATTATGGATGGTAGAGTAAAGCTGCGGCTGAATCAATCAGTGATAAGGCTAATGATTATCTCCACAACATGAAACTATTTAAGGTTTTCAGTTTGAGGCTTTTCATTTGGTCGTTTTCCATGCATGTTCACCAATGCACATGTCGTATTCTTCTGGTGTCTCCTCAGTTAAATAATTGTAACCGTAAAGCGCCAAGAGACTGATGATGGCTTGAGTCCAGCATCTAAGTTCAAAGAAGTCTGCAGGCCATCTGATAAAGTGCACCTGAAGGTGGTGTAGGGAGTCAGCTTCTATCGTTGCCAAGGCAACCAAACATAGTAACAGCCACCTGGTTGGTTGGAACAAGACTGGGAGCTCAAAGAATACCTACTTCAGGAGGGTAACTGTGCCAGAAAATCCTCTTGAAGCAACACAGATCCAAAACAGAAGCCTCATTGTGTCCATGTCATGATGAGTGGAGCAGGGATCATGGCCAGCTGTTGAATCTTTCATAAATAAATGAATACACTATTCAGATCTCATTTAAGACAAAATTACTTCAGCCAATTTCACCTCTGGATTTCTTAGTGTATATTTAGTGATTGGTTGGACATTTTTTTAACAAATGCTGAAAGCTAACCAAAGCTAACCAAACTCATTTGCTGGAAACTTTATGTTTGCAACAGACTGAAAATTTTGTGAAAAGCATCAATGTATCCTGTGAAAAATTAAAGTTAATCAATTGCAGAGTCAAATGTATTACATTTAGTCAAGACGCTGTCAGAAATTATGCAAATATGTGTCAATAAGTTTGAGGGATTGGCTGCTGCTCTTTCCACCATCTGAATTCAACTTGTCACAGATAACTTTTTTAAAAATAAAATAGATTTCTTCTAGACAAGAAACTTAGTTAATGACATAAAATGATAAAACCTTGACAAGATGTTGACTAAGATTTATTTTGTTCCATTTGTACAGAGAGGACAAATGGAACAAAACATCCATTTGTTGTCTGTACCCAATTTTTCCTTGTTAGTTTTCGCTGGGGAGCTGTTTCCTATCGCCAGAAATCACTGGGCGAGAGGCAAGTATACACCCTGGACCAGTCACCAGTACAACAGAGGACATCTCAGAGACTCAAAGGAAAAACAACCATGCATGAACCTGTTCACTCCCAAGAGCAATTTAGAAACCATTTCAGTTAGCACGCATGTTTTCAGACTGTGGGAGGAAGCCAGATCACACATAGAAAACCTATGAGTGCACTGAGAGAAAAAAGTCTTGGTCAGAACTTGAACCCAGGAACTTCTTGCTGCAAGGCAACAGTCCTAACACCATGCATCCTCTTCCAGAGATTCAAGTTGGAAAGATTACTTATAAGCCAGCTTGAGGACGGAATTCCAAATTGGAAATTTGTAGCTCAACCCCAGGTCAAATTCAATATGGATGCTGCACATAACAAACACTGAACGTTGCAAAAGTTCACTATTTATTTGCACCCTTCTCCATTCGCGCAAAGCATATTCGTGGAGAACGTGTTGCTAAATGACCTGCAGACCACCTGATTATAGACGGTAGGTAGATACGTATTTATGTCTATGGGTAGATAGGTCAGTCAAACTTTATTAACAAACCAGCGTTCTGACAACTATCCCAGCATGCACCGCTTCTTCTTCTACGGGCGAAAAGGAAGTCGGCGGCTGCTAACCGTAGTTGCTAGATCTGTTGTGGCTCAATATTGGTCCATCTATAAGGCACACCGGATTATAAGGCGCACTGTCGGCTTTTGAGGAAATTGAAGGTTTTTAGGTGCGCCTTATAGTGCGGAAAATACGGTACATAAAAAAATAATCAACAGCGAGGATGTTTAAGCTTCTTGAAATGGTGTCTGACATTTTGTCTGCTCTCTGTCACTTTGAATGCATGCCACTACTGCTAAGGTATAAAGTGTCTACTAATTAAACCACCGTGGATGAACAATGAGACAAACAGAACTCAGAAAACACATTAAAAGATAATTTGACTATTTTCTAAATTAAATTATAGTTCTAATAAAAATAAATAACTATATTATTTTATCAGTATACGCCTGTTCTAATTAAACCGCTTGATGTCAAATGTTATTTTCTCTAGTGTCTTGTCCCTTTCCCCCTAAATATAGCAGCAATGGTTAGTTTGCTCACCACTCACTTCATAGAGGTGATGCTCCCATCGCGTCAATGAGGCTTATGGGAAATAACAAAGCATGAATGTTTCAGAACAACAAAACAACCATAATACACAAAACTGATTCCACAACAATTATAAGTTATCAATACTTTCTAAATTATCGTCTCATGTGTCAAATTATAGAATATCTCCATATGTTCTGCCACGAAAAAAACAATCTACGTTTTCACAAAACAAGGTCCGAGTTATGACAGTTAAATGATGTGGTAACAATGACAACAGAAAGAAAGACAGTTTGAAACTGCTGTTCTGACTGTTTAAAACCATTAACTCTAATATCCATTTGTTGTAGTTTTGACACTGAAAATAACTTCAGCCACATGTTCAGCAAGAGAAGTTGGAAAAAAAAAAAGTCCAAAAATAAATCCAGCAAAACACGTTTGTCTAACTTACCTCCTGTAGTCTAATAGTCTTCATAAGCGCCTGTCCGATGAGAATACGGGAAGAGTAAGAGGAGGAAGAGCGAGCCAGACAACTCTGTGACTGTCTGTGTTGTTCTCACATGCTACCTGATCCACCACCACAGGCTGCAGTGTCAGGGCGACTGGCTCTGAGCAATGCAGAGGGGAGGGGGGCAGCTGTAGAGAAAAGCAAAGCGGTGCCGCCATTCCCTCCCGTCACCCTGGAAACCAACGCTCTTTCAAAGAAAACCGGCCAATGGCAAACACCGGCAATTGTGTTTTCGGACAAAAAGTCACATGACTGCCCAAATACCACTCCCTTCATGCTCCTAAGAGAGAAAGAAAGAGAAAAATGAAAAATAAAAAAATAAGCGAAAACTTGGTGCGCTTCAATAGGAAAGATGAAAATGGAAGGAAAACCATTTTTTATTTTTATCATTCCTTTTTACGCATATATAACTAATGTAAAAGTTCAGTGCTTTTGCTAGTTTGTGATTTATCAAATCTCTGCATTTATTTCTTGAATCAGAAGGCTTGGTATTTCTAAAGATTTACAGATTTAAATATATCAATTCTTTAACCAAATCAAAGTACAATTACAAAGTAATACAGTTCCTATATATTTATTCAAAAGGCAATAACATTTGAAATTCATTGTTAGCTTTCATGTGTTAAAGAATAAACAGACATTACTATTTCAACTATGATACTGAATAAACACGAGTGTGTCTGTGTTTCCTAATAAAATGCAATCTTCATCTGGTGGGTAGACATGTGATAAGATTCTTATTGTATGACAATCTCATGAGAAAATACTAAAAAGTCATTATTCAATAATAATTATGTCTACTTGATCTACTTTTCTTTACTTAAAGCAAGGGTAAAACTTTTTCTTTTCTTTGGCGTAAAATGAATGGATAGCTACACAAAATTAAACCCTTTGTTGTTCTCTCCCTGTAGGTTAAAATAACCAAAATGAGCTGATGTCAACTCCATGAGCAGTTGAGCAAGCTCCTCATGAAGGCAGCTCTCTGCTTAAACAACATTTATTTGTGAAATAAGCAAACTGCCTTTTTTGAATAATGCACAACTCAGGTGGCTTTGAACTGCCTTTCAATGTTACCATTGTTAGAAAAAACAATGCTTTCAGAGTGAGTCAGGTTGTGTTTTCTGTGACTGTCAATTACATTTAATCACTTGGATCAGCACCATGAGATCCAGCGTGAACAAATAAGGGATAGAAAAAGGCACATTCTCAGCTGAAAAGCTGATGCTGAAGCTGACCTTAGACCCAAAATCTTCACGACTGACAACCCTAAAGCAAAGCAGATGCCAGGGCCAAAAAAGGCCAATGGACACAAATCACCTGGAAAAGCCAGTGATGCAGAAATACAATCTCAGCAGAAAACTAAAGACAGGGAATACATTAATTTCCGATCTTCTTTTCTCTTTAAGCTTCACCTTCTAAGATGTTTGATTTTAGCTCGGTATTAAATCTTATCTTCAAAGTTAACATATTTGGTTTTACTTGCATTCTGACAAAAAAAGGGGGGACGGGGGGGGAATAACTTTCTTTAAAATTGCACAAAACGTTTCCACCGTACAGGAGAAGGAGCTCTCAGCTGCTACCATTTTAATTTCTTTTTAAGTTTGTTGAATAGATAAATAAATAAACATATACTGGATGATGAAATCCTTACAAAGTACAGTTCCTTGAGCTTTACAGTTCAGTCTGGCATGTGCCTGTGTGGTAGTTATATAGTAAAACTTTCTCATGTAAATTCCCATCATAACTAAGAGACAGTGCAGTCTAGAAGCTTTAGAGGCTGGCTTTATTGCTCAGGCTGAAATCACACGTCTCACTTTCTTGGCAATATACTCTGCACTTGAACACAATGATTTTTCTTGTAATACATTGCCTGAGAGCTAGTAAATTATACCCTTCCTCACCAGTGGCGGCCAGGTCTACTTTTCAGAAAAAGCAATTAGAAAAAAGAGGGGGTCCAATTGCCAGCAAACGTGACAAGAACAGTACATAATGTGTTACCAGTAGATGAAGCTCTAACCTCTGCCACTTTCCTTTTTTCTTTCTTAAAGGTGATTCAGAAAAACACCTAAGGATTAACAATCCTATATACGCCTGCCACTGGATAATAGGTATGTTTTTGCTCCAGGCTTACGGATAAATCTTGGGATGCACTTCAACCTGGAGATTGGGTCTGCTTCTAAGACGAGACGAAAGTTTCATAACTAACTATAGGCTTGTTCACAAAACATGGCCTGCCAATTTATTTCTCTTAAAACGGCACAGCACTAATTAACAAAAAAGGAAACTCAAGGGTGATTGTGTGGTGAACTTGCACTTCAATGAAGCCAAATCAGAACACAGCATTTAAATTTAATCACAAGGCAAAATGCTGCATAAGTATAGTTCCCTTTTACGACAGTCTAGCACACATCTAGTTTCTTTGCAGATGCAAAGAAACTAGATATTTACAAAATTTATATGTGTAAGAAACATATAATCTTTTTTTTTCTCACTTTCTAATTTTGTTGTTGTTTTAGGCTGATAAGGAATACTGGAATTATTTTATTTTCCTAAGTGCCGAAATTTTAAATTTATTTTATTGAAATGTCTGTCTGGATGAATGGGCCAAAATTCCTGTAAACTATTATAAGGATTCCTAAATGTTTGACTCAAGTCACCAGGTTTGGCATTTCTACCAAATACTAATGAAATGTAAACATCTGAATTTGAAAAAAAAAATCATTGTTACATTAAGCAAATATGTTTGGTAATCCTGAAAAAAGAAACATAAATTTAGTCAGATTTACCATAATCTAATATCAATAAATTAGTATCTTTTTATAGTATATGTGTATAACTGGTTTCAACTTTAAACCAGTGAAAGTCAATACGTCAGTGGCAGTGATGGACAAGGAAGGTAAGAGATATTTAACATATACCAAATAAAGAATTTGTTTTCTAAGTGATACAATAAAAATATCTTTTATTTTCAAGTGGCTGAATAAATAGGTCAAAACAAGAGGTATTTGTTCTGTGGACGGTACAATGATGCAGTCAAACTCTTTGTGGCTTTTCTCTTTTGATTCCAGGCTCATGACGAAAGCTCTGCTGCTTTCTGAGTGGACACATTGTAGTTTTCATGCTGTGCAAGTACTAAATCTATTTCAAACTTAACTTATCACTTATCCAGTCAAATTATTTTTTTTTCCTCAGTCATGTTAGACTTCACTGCCTAAGAACAATCCCGCCATGACTTTTTTTAAAAACTGTTAACATGTTTAACTTTAAGAGGTATAAATGCAAAAATAAAAAAATGTAAAGTTATGGAGGAGAACAACAATAATTTGTGATGATGTCAAGAAAAATAAAAAGGGAACCTATAAGGGTGAGATTAAGGAAGTTGGACCGAAAAGGTAAAAACCGACAGAAGAAGTTCAGTAAAATATGAATAGGAGGAAACAAATAAGTTCCCCCAACAGATAAGACATGTCATAAAGATCTTTTGTTGATGTTTACAGTAACAGTTAAAGGTACAAAGGCTAAAGTGCATATTCCAGCATTACTTTCACAGTGAAAGTAACTATTTTATGTTTTTAACGCATTCTTAGGGTTTAGGGGAATGTACCTATTTATTTATTTACAAAAACTGCTTTTTGTTCAATAAATAGTGACAGGATGGAATCAGTGGTGATAAAACATGCCAACTTGTGTGCTTATCTCAACATTTCTTTTACAGGACTTGCCCCGGGAGCACCCTGTTGCCATGGCAAACAGCAAATACTCAACTGCCTTTGTATTGACAATGTTTTGATCTACTTAGTGACAAAATGCTTGTCCAGCGCATCACTTGATGTAAGCAGCTGAACGATGCCATGGCGTTCTGACGTAATCTCATTCAGAAATATGAAAACAATCAACCTGGCTGGAAGGTTGTGCTAGATGACAGCAGATTGCACTGCAGTTTGCGTTCCACTTGGATGGCTTTTGAAATCCCCCTGTCCTGACTAAATTCGATTTTATCTGAGGTTGTGCCAGCTGATATTTCTCCCACGAGCCATGAGGTGGCAAATATTGCACGTGTCTAGAGCACATGAGTAGTGAAGTCACATTTACCTCAAAAAATACTTTTAGGAGTTTTGTTGCGTTGAACTTTACTTTAACTAGTGTTATATTTTTTATGAAGTATCATGCTTGCTTGAGTACAATTTTACTCTATTTTCGTGTGCTGACTTTCATTCTGTCTGGGTTATTAAAACGTGTACAGGCTGATGTGGGTCTATAAACATGTGCAATATAAATAATGTAATTTGGGTTCAGCTATCCGATTTCTGCCCCACTCCAAAAGATTTTGCCTCACTCGCTTGAAAAGAAGATAACCTCTTGTTCTCCTTGCCACTCTCTTCAACTGAGACAAATAACCCTGAAAGAGAATCATAGTACTTCATTTTTTCCAGTATCTTGATTAGGTATAGTAAAATAATCATTAAAATGTGTTTCACACATTGTTTCTCATCTGTTGGTTTCCAGAATGAGATTTACATCTTTATTGCATATTTTACTGCATTGAAATGTTGCATGATTGCATGAAAACGTTGGCATTTGATCTTAAATATAACTGTACTCTTAGTTGGTAGTGGATAATTAACATTGCCACAAGAGTTGTTCCTTAGAACAGTACAAATACTGGTTTGGCATGCAGATGGATGATGTGATCAGACAGGAAGAAGAATTCCGACTCAAGTGAGTGTACAGCAGTAAATTACACTGTATTTATACCTTTCATTTGCTATTAAGTACTCCATGTCTCCACTTGATTGTAAAGGTGTCAACAGAAAGTGAGTTACGAGGCTTAAATTCCTCACGGAGAATGGAATCTTTCTTCCGGCAGAATCTTGCAGTAATGCATAAACACCTTTTCCTGGGCCTGTCTGAACTCACACTAAAAGTATTTTCATTTGTAAAGCCCGAGTGAAAAAAGAAGGAATCACTGCAAGTCAGAACAAAATAATGATAATCTAATTGGACTAGGATGAGTTCATCTCTCCTAATTGTTCACACCCATATCCCCTTGGCTGCAGTTACAAGAATGTGTAGCATTTTTATTATTTTGAGGAATACAACTAGACCTTCAATGAACATGAACATAATTGATTCCACTTAATGTCATTTGGTAATTACATTTGGAGTACTCACAGTACATGCTGACATCTTGTCTTTCTTTGAAAATAACAGATGTAGTAGTTGCCATAGGGGGAGCTTTGTTTCTGTTGTGTAAAATATTATCTATCCATTCCTCCATTTTTTCCCTCTTGTCCAAGATTAGGTTGTGGGGGCAAAAAGGTCAAGGAAGGAATCCCAAAGATTCCTCTCCACAGTGACATTCTGTAACTCATCCTCGGAGATCCCAGTCCAAAACACATATAAAGTCCCTCCAGCAGGTTCTGGGTCTTCCCCTTTATCTCTTATAAGACGACCAGACCGTCTAAACTTATACCTTTTGATGCAGTTGCCTATAAGTTCCCCTAAGGTGATGGAGCTCCTTGCCCTGTCTCTAAAAGCTGAGTCCTGTCACTCTTCTCTGAAATCCAGTTTCAGCACCTTGTACCCAGGATCTTGTTCTTTTTAAATCATGATCTGAAATGTATGATCGTAATTGCAGGTGGGTCAGACTGAGAGCAATTCTACAGTCTCACTGATGGTAGGCCTTTTCCCCAAGACCTGACTCCGTGGATTGGAGTTTTGTCTTAGGGGAGCAAACTGAGATTCCCACTGGTTCAGCCTTGGCTGCTGGGGATCAGCATAAGGAAGGAGACTCAGTCAACATGGACCCACCACCTGCAGAAACATTGAGCTTGGATGTACAAGCTCCTATTGGTGTAAGGAATTTTTTTTTTTTTTTTTTACAATCACCTTTTATTCAGCCAGAAAGAAAAAACATTTCTGGTTTGTCTCATTATCTCTAATAAATGGAGTTTTGCAAAGCTTCTCTAGGGCCAGATATGCGAATAATATCTGTCAGAGAAATTAGAAGATTACTTGAACTGGGTAGGGCAGTGTTTCGCAACCCTGGTCCTCACCGCCCCCCTGTCCTGCATGTTTTAGGTATTTCCCTTCTGCCACACACCTGAATTGTATCTCTGGGTGATTAACAGCCTTCTGCAGTACATGCAATCATTTGAATCAGCTGTTCTGGAATAGAGGCACATCTAAAACATGCAGAGCAGGGGGGCGCTGAGGACCAGGGTTGAGAAACACTGGGGTAGGGTGAAAAGCACCGCTAGTTTCACTTCGGTTCTTCTCTATCTATGTGTTGAGATGTGATCCCAAGACTTAAAACACCTGACAGGATCCAAGGGAGTGCAGTAATCCTCATTATGAAAAAAACTCAATGACCCAAGGGAGATGGTACAGTTATGGAAATTCTTCGAAGATAAGACATGGAAAAACAGATTACATAACCACCGTCTACCAGTTCTGTACCCATGGGCATGTTTGCACAGTTAATGCATTCCTATAAGCATGCCATTACTTCTTAATCCGACATGAAAACTTATGCAAGAAAGACCATAATATGCTGAGTGCTTATGATGTCTGAAATGAGCATTTGCAAACCAAGACACAGATAGCCTGGGCAAGCATAGTAATATCAACTTCCCGGTTAAAGCAGTTCCCCTGAGATGAAACTAGACATAATGATGTTTGTGACATCTTCGAAACAAACTCGTCTCAACATTATATACCCTCGGGTAAAGCAAAGATATTGAGTGTGTCTTGTCCTCATCTAGCCGGTGGTTTTCGGTGAGTTCTTGCGACACGTTAGTCTCAGATTGTCCTTCACAGTTGAGCAGAGAGGTGATTTCCAATTACTGCAGGAAAACAGTCTGCAATAAGTCACAATAACAAAATCTGAACTTCATTTGAACTTCATTTGTTCCACTCCATTGCTTATCATGATTCAGTACATTTCTTTTTCCCTTTAAATTTCATTAGTGTGTGTGTTTAAAATAAGCTCTTTCAAACGTTTACGATACATTACACTCACTCTGACTAATCTGATGGGGGTGAAAAGATAGGGGGAAAAAAAGGACTTGAGTTTTACAGTATATTTCATGGATTTTCAAAAGGTTGTGAAAGCAATGTTGTTCTTAAAAGAGTGTGGAGCTTATGCCCTCTAGAGGCTGTATCAGATTCCTACATCAGTTAGATTAGCCACAATGGCTCCTATAATTCCGGATGACATTTGGGAAAATCTTTCTTCAAGTTTTGCCTTTTAGTTACACTTTCACATGTAACTGAATAGATTAATTTACTACTTTAACTGAATAAAATATGAGGGTTTTGAGAAAGAAAAAAAAAAGAGTTCTTAAAGTTGAAGTTTATAAACCTTTAATCGTGCTTATTTTCCAACAATAGCTTCCCTCAACATTGGTGTCCTGCAAGAACTCAAAACTGTTTGATAAATAAATTATTTCAAACAAATCAAGGGTACACATCTTAAAATATAAAGATTCCCTGCTTTCTCAAAACATGATATAAACAATTATAATCAATGGATCAAATAGAGGGATGCGTCCCATTCTGGGATATTTCACATGAGGGTTACCTTTTTCAGGAGGGGGAGAGAAAAGGGGCCTGTGTGTGTGTCTCTTTAGGTCCACTCTCCCCACTTCCTCTGGCTGTGACCCAAAGACCAGTGTCAACACCACATCCAAACGTATGTCTGAATTCCTACAGTACTCCCCAAAGGAAGAGTGGAAAAAAAGAGAAATCTATTGGATAAGTATGAAGGTCTATTGGTGAGATTTATGCCTGTATTTAGCGTTAAACTACAATTAAATGTCCATAACGGCCCTCAGTGTGGTTTTATGGAGATACCAGACACGATATGGAAGCAACTATAAAACATTGGGCATCTGTATAAGCGATTCTCCAACATTGGTTTCCACTTAGACGCAAGGATGTGTCATATTTGTCAGTGTGTTTCCTCAACACCTCCATTCTGGGGTTTAGTTTTCTGCTTTGCTCCCATCTGCAGTGTGAGCAACTAGAAATGAACCAGAGCTGAATAAAGGATGTACAAGCTGAACAGAAATGACAAGGCCTAACGCCTGGAAGGCAGGCCAGCACGGTGTCAGTCCAGGTCTGAGCTCCCTCTGGACGGCTGGAGTAGATGCTGCTGGGGATGTTTCTGCAGAACTGCTCTAGCAGTGTGAGGGCGGGATATCACTGGTCTCTGGAGGACTTTTGACATCTTTTGCTTGGAGGTCAAAGGTAGACTGGACCTCTCCATACCCGCACTGAAAGATAATACAAGTAAAAGTTCTAATAATAATAATAAAAAAAAAAATCTGATCTAAAAAAAATATGCATGTAAAATTGAAACATTTATGATTTACACATTTTTTTGTCTTGTTAAATTATATTGACAATTTATTTGCTAAAGAATCATACGTAAAAATATGCTTTTTAACCGGCAGTTGTTGTAATTACACCTCCTCAGCTGAAGACCTAAAAGCTGTGATTTTGTATTTCAGAAGTTGCACAAATTAATTTCTGGACAAAGAAATGAAAGATTATCAAATATTTACTGGTGTTAAATAAGCACAGCATCAGTACAAAAACACATGTCTGAGCATTATTTATTCGAAAGACAGCTCATCTTTTATTTTTGGAACAAAAATCAAATTTGACTTTCTTTTAAAGAATATATAAGTAAAACACACTAACATCTAATAATATGATTAAGATTAATTTTAAATTAATGGAATACCTAAAACGGAAGGATTTAAAGCACAAAACTTCATACACAAATAAGGAAAAATGAAAGAAATAGACAGATTTCCTGGAATCTGAATAGTAAATTCAAAGAAATCTGAGCTGATGACCAACTGCAGGGATTGATGCAATGATTCTGTACCCCTAAATAAGTTGATGCCAACTGAAAAACAATTCTCCATTTGCAATAGTGTCTGGATTTTCACAATTAACAAAGTTTTCAACAGATAAAAATGAAATAAATGGTATCCTTGCTTAAATTGGAGTTTAACAATTTAAACAAAACAAAATAATAAAAATCAGCCCAAAAAGTAACTGTTTATTATTGCCATACCTTGAAATCACTGGTCCTTCACATGGATAACGTTTCGGAGGTGGGTGGGGTGAGTAAGTGGGCCTTGCCACATGTCTCTTGGACATGAGTTCTGTTTCTGCTGCAGCTGACAGAGTTTGAGGGGCCAAGTCTTTTCTGCTGAGCTGCTCTGGATGGGTCAGAGGGAGACGAAGCTTGCGGGCACGAATGCCTGGCAGCTTCGTGTTCACAGGAGCTGCAGTGACATGAACAGGAGGGGAAGGACAAGGTGTGGTGTCTGTAGACAGGGACAGTGGGACCATGTTGGGGAAAGATGTTTCTTGTTGATTCAGGTCTGACAACAATAAGAAAGAAAAGCCCTTCTTAACTGTTATAGTTTGAGTAATCATGTATAGAAATGGAGAATGTAGTTACTTTATGCATTCAATATTTCACCTGGGGAAAGAGACTGGAAGGATGAGTCTGGTGAGCCAGTAGCTAAGCCGTCACAGAGTTCGTCTTCTTCTTGATCTTCGTCACTACTGTCGCTCTTCATACCACCAAAGCCTTCTTCCTCCTCCTCCTCACTTTCGGCTTCTTCTTCATCAGAATGGTGAATAACCAGGACCTGTGGCAACCGCTCTTTCTCTATAATTGCTAGCTGTCTGGAAAACAAGTTAGAAAAAACTACAGCAGTAGTTCCCAAACATTTCATGATCTCTTACACAAAATAACACAATCAGTGAGCACAGCTACATTTATTTGAGTTATGCAAAGGGGATGCATGATATAATAAGAAAGAATGTAATTGTAATATGATATAATATTATCATATGATATGTTTCCAGATCTCATAATAGTACAAATCTCATTCCTTTTTTTTTTTAAAGTATCTTGCAATAAAAGTGCTCCCACATTAAGGAAAATTATTTACCGTTCAGACATTTATTGCCAGATTTCATATGGATAAATGGTAAATGGCTTTTACTTGTACAGCACTTTATCAAGTCCAGAGGAGCCCACAGTGCTTCGCACTACATTCAGTCATTCACACATTGATGGTGGCAAGATACTACACTGTAGCCACAGTTGTTCTGGGGCAGTCTGACAGAAGTAAAGCTGCTATGCACTGGTGCCACTGGGCCTTCTGACCGCCACCTGCAGGCAAGGTAGGTGAAATTGCATCTGACTTGCCTGCAGAATCACCCCAAAAGATAAGATAAATAACATATTTTATGAACCAATAAATTCACATCTGAGTGTATTTACAAGCACATTCAGCTCCTATCCCTGGGTTTCCAAGTGTGCCCCAGAAAGATCTCTGTTTTCTTCTTCTTTAGAGCTTTCTATACCTCATGGATAAAACACCCTTCCCCTTGTAGAGATATGGTTAAAGGCTAAAAATGTGATTCAACCACATCTGAAATGAGACGTGAGCCAAAAGAGTAACAAAAAAAAAAAAGGCTTTTACTTGCTGTGTTGTTCCCTCCAGGCCCGCAACTCTGCAAACACATTGACACGCTCCTCAGGATCAGGCTCATTTAGGTCATACGTGTGTTCTGGCACATGGATGGGAAGGTCGCGAAGGACCAAAGAGGATCTGGTTGGTGCCGTCTAAGAGGCAACAGAGAGAGAGATAACAGGTTATTATTATTATTATTTTTTTTTTACTGTGAGCTTACTTTTTGTACTGTATCAGACCAGTAGCGATTTTCATCTGTACTGTTTTGATCAGTGATAGAGTGTATTGATTTGGGGAGTCAGATAGATGCATTGTTTCTCACGTTTAACTTTTCTCTCCTTGCCCGAACGGCCTGCACAGGATTCCCACAGAACAGGATCTTGCCAGCTCCTCCACATCCAGCAGATGAGATGAGAGAGACAGCAGTAAATTACAAAGACATCTTGCAAGACGATACAACTGGAGCCTCTTGGTGGCACTGTTAGGCCAGGGTGGTCGCTGTTTGGATTGCTTACTGTTTATGCGTTTCAAAACAGAACAGCAGGTATCACTAAACCTAAATGTACATGTCAGGATTAACCAAAGCTGAGCCACACCGTGCGTAAGGGTGCTGGTTTCTGCTTCCACTGATGCTACATCAGAGTCTGAAGACGCTGGTCTTGATCCAGGAGGGGAAAGAAGTTTGCGCCCAGTCGCCAAAATGGGCCTCATGCTTGCAGACGACGCAGGTCTGGCACCCAAAGGACCGGTAATGTGTGCACCATGACGAAGATGCCTTGCTATCTTTTCTACAAATTGAGAAGTTAGATGTCAATTAAATAGAGACAATTGCAATCAAATATATTGCATAAAGACACGCATTCAAACATTTATTTTATTTTTTTTTTTTTTTACCCGCAGTCTCAAAGGAGTTGGACTCTTGAAAAGACATTCTGAGAATGTCCCAGTCTTCCTGCGTGGTGCTACAGCAGGTCAACTTGTCCTCTTCCACCTTCACATCATCTAGGTAACGCAACTGAGGGACCAACTCCCTCACTGCTGCTCTGTAATTATACTCTTCAGCCTAAGCAAAGGAGACAAAACAATGACGAGGAGAGACGATGTAAATGCAGAGGACACGTGTGTTCCACCTCAAAATTTTTAAGAGGAAAATATTTAAAGGACGACACACAATTATGTTTCCAAAGGGTCTAGTCAAAGTTAAATCTATATGTCCAGTATCATTTCCTTGCTGGCTCACAATTTTCAATGACATTGTGTTGGTCTGACACAGAAAATCCCTGAATAGACAGAAAGATCAATGGCTATTTTTTATGCAAAGTCATAGTTAATTAAATAGTATATGATTTCCAATTAGAATCCTTTGTCAGACTAAAAGTACCTATTGTAAATAACAAACTTTGAGCAGGTATCAAATGTAGTTTCAACTAGGCCCACTTTTCTGTATTACAAGTGTTTCTGTTTTTTGGTCTGATGAATATTTTCGAACATTTCCTGTGTTTAGACTGAAAGTATCTGAATCTAATGTCTGGAACAGGTTACTACCAGATGCAAATTAAGTACTGCACTTAATGTTGATCTGCAAAGGCACACCAGCCAATTTCTTAGCTACCGAGAAATCAAACTAGGGCTCGTCACTCCTGGCTTTTACTAAATCCCACAGATGCCGTGAATAAAAAAAGAGAAAGACAAGAGACAGGCAAGGACAAAACCAAAAAGAAAGAGGGAAGAGAAAGATCGTCTAACAGAGAGGAAGTGAGCGGATGTGTGCATTTGTGTGTGATGGAAAGAGAGACAGAGAGAGAAGTGTTGGTTTGGGGGGAGAGAGCAAACCCAAGAATCCCACAATTACTACAAAGCACATGCCTAATGCATATTCAGCTCAGCATCTCTACTCATTGCCCTAGTTTCCTAATTAATGCTCCACTGGTGGGTGTAAATAAACACATTCACAGAGGCCCAAAAAACTCGCAGCTAAATGCAGCTTGGTATCGTGCATCCAGGAAAATAACAGAGGCATAGAGAGTTGATTCACCTACATGACGTTTACATTAATTTAACAGTGCATTGGCCTGTTTCCAGTCAGACTTTGTTCTGCAACATCACGACAAAACCTGTTGTTTGCTATGACGCATCGCTGTAAAACCCTGTCAGCTATTCAACTGTTAAGTTTTGGGTTTTTGATATCTTTTTGTGCGACCAGAGCAGATCGCCACAAACATACTTTCATGTGCCAGCACACCGGCAGCACTGCGCGCACAGGAGACACTGGTGGATGATCACAGGCACGAGCTGCATTTGCAAGCAGGCTTTTACAACACCAACTGAATACAACACTTCCTGTTTAGGAGCTCTGCCCAGCTCCTTGCACAAGACTTATTCAACCCCAACCGTTCACAGGCTTCTTTTAGATTTTGCCAGACTTCTGCCACTTTGATAGCTTCACCCTCTCGGGGGGGAAATTTACCTTGAGAAACCCTAAGATACAGTAAAGATATGCAGAGGGTATATTTTCAAGTTGTTCCGTATGAATTGGTGGATGCACAAAACAAATCATTTGGACTTTTGGTCCTTTACATGTTACTGATCCTAGCGAAAACCCAACCAGAGAAGCAAATGTTGAACGAACAACATTACAGTGTATGTAACATAGCCAGGACAATTCTTGTCATATGGAAAAATGCTAAGTTAAATATATACAGACTGATTCAGTTGTGTGCCAAAAGAAATTCCCTACCTGAGGGGAAGCAGGGTTAGGGCGTTTGCTCACAGGGTTCCCCTCCAGGGTGAGAGTTTGGAGATTGGGACACAAACCCAGATACTGAATCTGGATAAGGTCGTCCACACAGTTCCCTTCCAAATCTAAAAGCCGCAGGTTCTCCAGCATGGCAACCTGACTTAGGTCGGACACATTGTTATAGGGCAGGTAGAGCTCCTGAAGCAGGAACAAAGGATCACAGAAAGTGAACAGAAAGAAACACATTGAGCAAGTTTAAATACAGAACCTTGGAAATATGTGAAAAAACATATATTCACATTTCTTAAACGTTTTTTTTTTGTACATTTGTGTCACATTACAATTTCAATGTATTTTATTAGAATTTTATGTGATAGACCAACGCAAAGCAGAGCAAAATCCTGAAGTTAAGCAAAAAAAGGTTGAATAATAGTTGATATTTTCTACAAATTGAAATGTGAAAACTGTGCCATTTATTCAACCCTCACTGTGATTTTACAGTGAGTTAACACTGTAAAATCACCATTCACTGCAATTCACTGCAACCACAAGTGAAAGCCCTTTGGGCGGTCTCTCTCCACCAGTTCTGCATATCTAGAGATGTTCCCTCTTTCTTCTGTTCAAAACAGCTGAAGCTCAGTCAGAGTTGATGGAGAGCATCTGGGAACTTCTGCCTTCAAGTCTTTTCAGAGACTCTCCACTGGATTTAGACCAAGAATCCTCAACTCCAGGCCTCGAGGGCTGGTGTTCTGCAGGATTTAGGTGTGTCTCTGCCTCATCATACCTGAGTCACATACAGTTGGTTACCGCTCACAAACCTCTGCTGTTTTCTGCAAATTTTACTTTGAGTTGTTCTATCACATTGACATTTGTTGTTGTTGTTGTAACAGGATAAACTGAAGAGAAGTTTCTGAGGTACAGATACTTTTGCAAGGATCTTTACTAACAAGGATACACGATGATCATAGTATGAGTTTTTAAGCAATCTTCTATGACTGTTATAGTCTACCTTAAGAGAATCAAATGTAGAAATGCCACTTAAGTCTTGAAGGCAGCAGTGAGACATCCACAGCACCTGCAGGTGGGACAGGGTGGTTCCCAGGTCTCTAGAGAGACAGAGTAGCACAAAGTAGAGGGACAGGCAGCGCAAGGAGATGATAATGCTGTCAATAATGAGAAAGGCCAGCTAAGTTTCCTTTTAGAAATTGAAACAATTTTATTTTCCATTGGAAATTCTATGTTGCTTCTCTTCTACAAATCTACCCCTACTGCACATTTTAAAACAAGTCAGCTTTAAAATATATCTAACCCTGGATCATGCTCTCTACTACAGCTCTCTTAGCCCTGAGCAGGAAGCGCTGTCAGAGGCAGCACATGTCCAACTGGCTCTGCTCCACTGGTCTCAGGGTGGAGCAGACAAATCTTTAACTTTTTGTTTGCTCTTTTTCACCTTCCAGACATTTCTCAAATTATAACCAGAGAGTTCAATGGCCCAGATGTGGCCTTCTGATGTGGCAGGACAGTCTAAAAAAAAAGACTGTCCTGCCACATAGAGTGTGAAATGAATACATTTGAAATGTGATACGAAACAAAACCCCCCTCTATTGTGTCATTGTGAAACAGGTGGTGAAGCTTAAACACGTGTGTCGGTAGTATCTCCAAGATTGCAGGAAACGTCAAACCTCTGGTAGTCTGGTTTACAAGCTGCAGACTCTACATCCTGTATTGTGGGAGAAATGGTGGAAATGTCGGAGTAAAGTACAACAGATTATAACAGCTGCACAACAGCGCACCATTCCAGTGAACACCAACCTTCTCGATGCATTGTCTAACTCAGAGGACCATTTCTCATAGCTCAATATGTGAAGCTTAGCAGAGAATCCCCAATCGTTTCCCCCTTCTCTTGATTAAGTCATAGATGTTTTTAAGAGAAAGATATAAATGTGAAAAAGTCAAGCAGTGGGTTTTACTTTTGGCTAAAGGATGAAATCCTTCTTGAATAGTATGGAAGCTGTAGTGATGATTTACTGTAATTGATTTCCTTCACATATTACGCAAAAAAAAGAAGATAACATCAGCGTTTTAGTACCTACCTCAATGACATGACGAAGCTGTTGTTCATTTTCAGCTGCTCTAATCTGGGCAAGTAAGCACCTGCAAGAAAAACTGATAAGCAAAGCCATATTTCTATCACTTTTAATGACAGACCTATTGTGTTTCAATACAGAGAGTTCCCTCATTTCCAGTTCATATCTTCAAAAGTTTAGTCCTCCCTGCCCACTATGTTAAAGGAAACATGACTAAAACATGATGCATTTGTGAACTGTACATACAGTTTCCATCAATCATGAACTCATGATGAAATCTAGGATTTTGAGAGAACAATGATGAACGCAGTAAACATTTTCCTTTCCAATTGCCACTGTAGACATCTAAATCTGCCTGACGCAACTGTCTTTTTCTAAAGCAAACAGCTAGAACAAGTAGAGGCGTTGTTGTTTCCAAAAAGGTTTGAATAAAAGACCTTTAATATGGCTTGAATGTAAGTTGTTTCTCACCAAAGTCACCCAGTGTATTTTCTTGGGTGTCTACGCAGATCTCCAGATGGTTCACACGAGAGAGGTCATGAGTACCGCACAACAGTTCCTGTAGATGGACAAAAATAGTAGGCGTGCCATACCATAACAATGCAGCTAAATTATATGTCTCCAAAAATCTTAATTCTCTAAATGGAACCATAAATGTGGTGTGAAGGTTTTTTTGTCTGGCCACATCAACTTTAAACACCACCAGCAGTCCTTTCATAATAGTGCCTTGCAATAAGTATTCACACCCCTTGAACTTTCTCACATTTGTCAGATTAAAGCCACAAACTGAACTGCGCTGTGGGAAAACTTTATGTGATAAACCAGCACAAAATAGTACATAAAAGTGAAGTTCCAGAAAATGATACATGGTTTTTAAAAACATTTTTAACAAGAAATAAAAAAAAAATGCATTTCAGTGACTTGTCAGAGATTCAACTTCAGAATTGTACTTTGTTTGGGTCTATGACATGAAATCCTTGTGACAAAATATGGACAAGTTCAAGGGGTATCAATATCTTTGCAAGGCACTCTAATTCTATGCAACAAATGCTTAAAAGAAGATGTGTTTTATACACTGCACACGAGTAACATGAATGTTTGTCCATTAAGATATAAAATGATTGATTTTAAGGTGTTTTTTTGACAGACAGCATACCAGTCTTTTTGGAGAAAGGTATGGTTCCACTGCTTTGTCTTGGTCTTGGTTTGCTTTACGGGCAGGAGTTGGGTTGATGCTCCCTGAACCGCTCAGCTCAGTCACTTGAACCCGTGCTGTACCAGGCCGGACCTCTTGGACCACAGAGTCATGACACACACTCATTTCTCACGACAATCTGAAGAAAGAAGCCATGAACAACAATTATGAAGCTAACGTTTATGAAACAGTTTATCTAACATTTCGCTGTAAACAAAGTAACAGTGCGCAGTACGTAAATTATACAAAGTTAGATATTTTACCTGACGCAAGGAATAGTCTTGTCAATACATTTTACAGATCATCTAAACAGACAAAAGTTTACTTGGCAACCGGGGTCAACTTCCTGGAAACGGGCCCGTGGCTCATTGGGATATGTAGTTCTCGACAGCCATATGAAGTGTTCAGGCTACCAGTCGGGGAAACAGAAAAGTATCCACTATTAAGTTAAATATTTATTAAAAATGTATCGTGTTTTAAAATGTGAGCATAGCAAACGTTATGTATCCTGAAAATGTGACAGTTTTTAATTACCATAAATATTTGACGGTGTGTTTTCTAGTTACAACTGTATATGTTTGTGAGTTTGTGTTACAGGCCATTCTATGGTTGCCTTGAGAGGACAAAAACGCAACCTCCATCACTCATTTCGGATCAAAATAGGCATTCGTTGTCTTTAAAACTCAAATGCCTATTTGTAAACTTTAATTTATTTTTGTAGATCTTGGGCGTTTTCATGGAGTGGCCATATTTCTTACAGTCCCTGAACGCATCTGTAACAGACCAGTAACCTGGGCGGTTCTATGTTTGATAGAGCTGGGCGTGGGCTCTGTACTCCTCATCTCCTTTGCTCCGCTCTCACTGTGGAAGCACATTGTTCTACGCGGGCTCATCATACTGAAAACCAGTGATTCTTTTCCCTGCGTATTACCTACTGAAAAATAAATCAACTACTAAATTGGCAAATAAAGGATATTGGTAACCCGAAGAGACGTTTGGACAGATCTCAGGAACATTTTGTTTTTCCATCTAACTGTGGCAACGGAATTGAAAGATTTCTTTCTTCCTCTGCGACTGACGAAACATCGCTTTTGTCGGTAATTAGACCCCTGCTCGTTGTGAGTATATACTTCACATTCCTGGGTTAGAAATGTGTTCAAAGGGGATTTTTTTCTTTCTCTGGTATGTGTCGTCTTTTTACACGCTTTCGGTGTTTTGCACACCGCATAAGATTGCGGTCCACAGTTAAAACGTGTTAGCTAGCTATCATAACATCTTTTTACTTACCCACGGCGAGCCCAAACCTTTTCTACACAGCTCATAACTGATATTTTCTTTTATTTGTGCCTGAATAATTAGACGCCGGGTTGTGTCGAGTTTTGCTAAACAGTCACAAAATAGTTGTGGTGTTAGAACTTGGAAATTAAGTGATATGATGGTCACTGGGTGTCCCCTTTTATCCGACTCTGAAAGAGAAAGTGGAGGCTATTTACATCTAGAAAAAAAAGTGAACGTTCTTTTTGTAAATGTTCAGTAATGTTGAGAGAATCCTTAGTATTTGCTGATATTGGCAACACAGACAAATAGGGTGACGCCCCATCTCACTCCGTAAGAATTGAACGTATCACTGCGGAAGTCAAAATGTTTCTACAAGGAATTTATAGAAACGGCATGCAACAATCTATTTTCCGAAAATGTGTTAGAACTAAAGTTGGACAGAAAATCGATCGATCAGTAATGTCTTTTCAGCTGTCCTAATAAGTATGGTTTTCAAATGCACTTGAACTAATTTATTTTCAAATCACACAAAGATAAGTGGGTAACATAAAAATGTAAACGTAGTGTTTTAAAAGATTTAATTTGGGATTAATCTATATTTTAATGCTTATTGTATCCTGTCAAAAGGTATGACTCAAAAATGGCTTAATAAAAAAAAGGTTTTTAGATGTTCTGAAACATTCAACTCCTTATGAATGATCTACATGATAATTTGAATAAATGTCAACTAACTGACTTGAAACGGTGTCTTTATTCAGTCTGAAGGTCATATTGCATAATATAAAATGCAATTTCACCATTTAAAAACAGTGATAGAGTATTCTGAATATGGCAGATAAACACATTCAGTTTCTGGACCAGACATATGGGGACAGACTGTTGCCCTAGGAAAGCTTATTAGTCCGTGTAAGATGAAGTATAATTGTGTGGATAATCAATGCACAACTATTTAGGAGGGAAAATGATACAGGCTGACTTCTGTTACATTTGGAGTGATTTACTGTTGAGAGCAAACATGCAAATATTTTTTTTGAAGAGGGGAGAAAAGCTATTTTTATGTGAACTAGATTCTAAAACCTGGAAGCTGATGTGTACTCAACTGCTGATCTCTTACAGTTTTCTTGCTTTCAATATTACTTTGCCCAGCTTATGTAATCATGCACCAAATTTCTTAACTTTTAGTATAAAGATACTTGAATATAAAAACTAACAATAAGGGTGTTTTTTGTGGGTTTTTTTTATGTTTTTGTTTTTTTCATTTGACTTGTCTCAAGGCAAATCAAACTTTGATATTCAGCAACAAGTCACTGCAGAAAATGTAGAAAATACAAACTAGGGACAGAATTGTACATCAGAAAAATAGCATCCCCACGACGAAACATGATGATGGCAGCATCCTGATCAATTTTCTTTTCTTTTATCTATTCTGCCTGGAAACAAAAAAAGAACAATTCAGTTCATACTTCTTCAGATAAAGCAACACGGATATTTGAAATTACGATATTGATTGATTCAAAAATTGCGAGTGATTTGCGGGTGTTCTCTCACAAATCGGTTATAGAAAATTCTAAAAAAAAACAAAACTACAACTCAAAACAACAAACACAAAGGTTTTTTTCAGGGACTTAGCCAGTAGTTGAATCTCTAATCAAGTGATTGGAGCAAAATTCACAATCTCTCCAGAAGTAAGATATCCAATACTATTAAAGCTACTTTTAGCTGCAACAATAAAAACGAATCTGAAATACGAAATGTATCCAATCACAGTAATTATGGTAGCATCAGCTTGAACGCTATAGCCGTTGCAATGGACTGTTTGGGTGCATTGTTTGCTATGGTATTACATTTCAAGTGTTATGCATCCAAGCTCTGTAACCAAGTAATATATTTGGATAGCTGGACTGACTTTCTCTGCCTTTGACGCACATGACTAATATAGATTTTTTTGCATCTGAGATGCTAAAGCTTTTGGTTGACAAAATACCCAAAGAGTGAGGAAGAGAAGATGTGGTTTACTCCAAACCATTGTCCTCATTGCCATATTCGGCAACAACAGCACAATTATGAGTTTTCCTAATATTGTACTGCCTTAATGTGAACATCAGGTAGTCATAGAGTCGTTTATATTGGGGTTGCTTCTAAATTTCTACAGTTTTACAGTTTTCCTTGAAAGCCAAGGAAGGAGCCAGCTGGAAAAAGGCCAGAGATAAAGGTGTGAATATAATTTGCTGTCCTGTTCTGGGATCAGATGTGGCCTTGATATTACCAAACTGCGTTCCAAAAGAAGCGAGACTTTTCCGAGTTATAATTTTTTTAACAAAAAAATAACCTTGTCAAACAATGTAAGCTTACTACCCTTTTCAAATAGCAGATTTGAAACTCTGGAGTTATTTTAAGCCCAGTCATACCACAGATTTTTATATGTATATTGTCTGCCTTCTACTGTAGATTAGTAATTCTCAAAAAGTGTAATTCTTCTGAAATATGACTGATAATTACTAGTGTAGGTTTCTGTTTCTCTAAAACGTCTGGGTTCAGGATTCACCAAGTCCTCCAGCTGCAAGAAGAAGAAGAACAAAAAAAGAAAACAACAACGTAACTTCAAAGTTTTGGGATGTTTGCGGTCTGATAAGCCTCGAACTGGCTGGGTTTTTTTTTTTGTGTCTGTGTGTGATATGGGGAGGGGGGTCAGCTAGTCTTTTCATCTCTAGCCTGCCGCCTGTGTCGTCCCACCCAGCCCGACAAGCTGAAAGGATGACCCAGTAGGGAAAAGGTCACTTGGACTCGAGGGCCTTTCAAGAGCAGAGTGTTTTGGCCTGTGCACACTCACACACGTAGGTGTGATGTCGAATAAGAAAATGAAAATTATCTGCTCATCTCTTTAAATGAGCAGATCTGCCTCCTCGTTCTAACATGCTCCTTAAATTCACATCCTCGTGTGCTTTTGTTATGTTTTTCTCAGAAAGACAACTTGTCATTTCTTACTTGCCGGTCAGCACTTGTTTCAGTCCTGTTTAGGATGATGATGATGATGATGTCATTGGAAAACAGCGGGAGGGTGTGGCGGACTGTCGAGGTTTTTAGTCCGGCTCTCGGAGTCTCACTATCTGACTGATACTTCCCAGGAGAGGGTCTCCTTACCATCATTACGCCATTAAAAATCTATTATCTCTGCTGTGGTTCTGCTTGTATGGATTCTATAACCAATTAAGCACTTTAATGGAGGGAACGTATGTTTATAGAGGATATAACGGATTCAGTTGTCTTGCTTCTTGTGCAATTGAATAGATCGTGATGACGTTGAGGTTTGTGTAAACTAAAGTTTGTTTATTTATTTATTTATTTTCTTTCTGACCTAGCATACTGCTGGTGGTATCTACACATTTTCTCTTTTCCACGTTGACCCTTCTTGTGTGTGGTAGTTGTGCTCTTGACATGCAGTGAGAGCGGATCTCCCCTCCCACCGACCCGTTGCTTCTCCGCGCTTGCACCCTCCGTAAGCTGTCATGTAAGGTTATCCTCTTGGTCCAGGCGATGCTCTAGGGTTTCAAAACGAAATGTTAATTTCCCATGCTGGAGGTGGTGTGCTATAAATACCTTTGAACGCATAGATGCTGGGGTAGTGTTCCCTCATCGGATGGGGAGCGTCTCTGCAAAGGTTTTTGGGGACTTTGGAACAGAAATCGACGCCACTTGGCATGTTTGGTTGCTGCAGAGACGAAGTTACTCTTTCTCAGCACACTGTTGCTGCTTCAGTATTGCACCCGAGCTGCACGGTTGTGTCAACTACATCATTTTATCTTTTCATAGTCATGTAGGGCTGTAACTAATGATTATTTTAGTTATTATATTTGATTAATTGGATAGAAAATTGGCACATTCTGTCAGATTTTTTTTTTAAATTTATTTAACCACTTAAGGCTTTTTTTAAATATAATATTAGAAATACATTAATAGATGCACCAATTAATTCAATTTGGGGTTTTTTAAAATAAGACAATAAACATTTTGTTTAAAATGCAATAACAGCATTCCTTTAGGGTACACTTTATCGTTTGTAGCTAAATATGCATCTGCGCATTTAGCTACAAAAAACAAACACTACTCTACCTATACCTATAGAAAAGGCCAAATACCACTGCAAAGGTTAATACTGTACACTTTGCATATCACATTGATTGCTTTATGAAGAAGGAAAAAAAAAAAAAACACATGGAGATGTTGGACTGCAACTTTACCAATCTGTGTTCACATAAAAGACCGCAACTACTGTACTAATGAAGCTGAAATTGGCAAAGACAATGATGAAATTAAAGATTTGTAAATTTTACAATTTCCAGCATCTCTAACAAAGAGCTCAACTGCTTCCTCCGTCTGTGTGGTAGTAAAGTGGATGAGGTTTCTGCAAACACAGAGGACCGTGTTTCCTTTCCATCTGCACGAAGACCAGCTCGGTTTAAGCCCCCAGTGACAACAAGTGGCTCCAGGAACCAGACAGCATCCATCAATGATTCATTTTGCTCTTCATCTCCATATGTATGTGTGGATTATTAATCAGATGCTCCCATGGCCTAGTTTGTGGGAAGATGGCATGAGTGTCTGCTTTGCTTCCTCTAGTCTCCCAGCAGCAGATGCAGGCAGGTTGAATTAGCATCCTAAAACTCTAGATTTTGATCATTTGTTGAGTTCTAGCTATGTCATGCCACAAACTAGTCTCGCTGTGTGAAATTTTAGCCTTCTCTCTGTACTAATTGTGTTCTGTTGGCTTTTTTTTAAATAGAAAATAAAAATATTTTTAATTTTATATTCTATTATAAGCATGAACAATAGAGGGGAAAAATCTTCAGTTTTAATCCATGAGATGTAAAAACATTTTTGGTCACAGTAGCGGTCTGTGTTTGTTAAACCAGATGCCCCCTCCCTATTGGTCAGATGTTTGGTGGATTGGGTTTGGTCATAACTGGACAAGGCCACAGGATTGCACATTTTTGAGCTTCGGAAATATCCCAACACTCGACATTTAGCATATATGTGAAGCTGCATCGCAACAAAATATAAATATATTTGATTCTCACACAATTCAGAGAGTACACATAGCTTATTAGTAATAAGATATGTGCCTAAGATACAGATTTAATTAAGAATTGGCTGCTTTGTAGGGACGTTTTGGGTCTTGTTCACCCAGAAAACCGCCATCTAAACTCAAATTGTTGTTTTTCTGCGGGTATGTAAAAATGGACTTGCACAAATATGACCTTTATGGGAAATTGATGGGCTATTGCTGAAATTACAAATATCTGAGCAGAATGAACAAATATGTGTCTCAAGGAAAGGAGTGGAATATTTTGTAAAAAAAAATAAATAAATAAATAAATAAATTCAGGCTTAAATAACAGGAGTGCATCTGCCATGCAATGGACTTGAAGAGGGAAGAGTGTATTTAATAAAATGCTACCAAACCTAAGGAAACGAATGAAACTATGCCTAAATAAAAAAGGTAAAAAAAACCAAACATATATATACAATATCTTGTATTCTTGTACACATCTCAATTTCCACTTCAATCATTTGATGGTGCAAGCTGAAGATTTGAAGCTGTCCTTTCTGTAGGGTTCTGTGTGCAAGCATTTTAGTGAAAAGTTTAGTGGAAGATAAAAGCATGGTATGAGAAGACGCATGAGCATAAACAAACACAGAGCTGAGAGCATTGTGAAGCCAGACTCATTCAAAACTTTGGGCGAGATTCACATAAGTCTGTGCTTCAGCAGCTCTTATACACAGATGTATGTAGGACAGGAGTGACGACTTGGCCATCACAATATATCACTAATTTATTGTTATTGTAGTATCACTCTATACAGCGTGTGTGTTGTGAAGAAGTGTCTGAGGTAAAGTAAGTGTTAGCTAATTTTTTAAGTGCCGTGCATTCAGCCTCTCTGTGTCTGCAATATATTTGGTGACACTTGTTATTTAATGCAGCATGAAAATGTAAGTGGCCGAGTCATTAAGATGCTGCAACTCAGCTGTTTTACTGCCAAAACAGCAATGTCGGCCAGGGAAAAAAACTTTTAAAATAAAATGTTGTTGAGATGGAAACTTTTAATGTATTGTTTTGTTTTTGTTTTTTCTCAGTAGTTGCACAGTATCATATGTTTGTTATGAACCCAAAGCGGGAACACATTAGTACTGTTTATTTATTTGTTTATTTACCACAACTCATATCATTTTCACACCACTCATCAAATTTATCACATTTGCTAACATTGGGCAGCCTTAGCCACAGCTGTCGCATTCATCGTTTTTAGAATTTTATACTTCTTGTTTTTTATGTCAATTGTTTTTCAATTATTATTGACAATGCAGGATTCTGAGCTACGTTTTCCCTTTCTACTGAATTCTTTAATATCTTTAATTTTCATGCTACTTCTTGCACTTGTAACAATAAATTAATGTTTATTGAATAATTATTTTTGCCTAGTAGGGGAAAACATTAAAAATGTCTTTATATACAGTATTAGGAGTTTTGGACCTCACAAAGAAGTGCGGTTGTGTATATTTGCTCTGCCTTAATTACTTTTTTTTTTTTTTTTTTACTTACCCTGAACGACATACGTTTCAAAATGGTGTGTGGTCCAATTCAACAGATTGCAGTATTGCAAAACAAATCAAATTGCACAAACCTAAAGGTGTCGCAGTATAAAAATCCACAGTGGAATTTTCCTTTGAATGACTGACTTCTTAATTTGCTTCAGGTTTTCAGATGTTAAAGTTGTCATAAAAATGTGATTATATCAAGCAGCCATGCCAACTCTGGTGAGCTTGGTTTCCTCATCGTATGTTACTGAGTAATTCAGTTCTCCACACACAAAAAACCCCCAAACTGATTAATAGTAGTGCTTGTAAATAATGTACTAACAGGACCTGAACCATTGAGCATTGTGGTTAGATAAAAATGACTGAAGTGGTCAGGTTATCCAATTAGATTAAGTCAAGTGTGGTTTGTTATAAACAGATTAAGCTGAAAAGACTAGGGATAACTGAAGTTGAATGTGTAACACAACTGGCTATATGCAGTATGTAAGTGTATTTATCAATTACCTTTTATGTTGCTAATAAGTATATATATATATATATATATATATATATATATATATATATATATATATATATATATATATATATATATATATATATATTGGCTGGTATTTTTTTTATTATTTTTAAAACCCAATAAATTGAAAACTGTTAAAAGACTTTACTGTATATTATTAAAGTGCAGGTGTCCAAATTTCAACCAGTTACTGCAGACATGGACCAGCATGAGATTCCCACGGTTATCATACTGTAATTGTTTTTGTTCAGAACAGAAAAGCATCAGTTATACCTTATGTTGCTCAAATAAAACACATTAATTAAAGAAGTTTGAAACTGGTATTTTTTTTATATATATATATACATAAAGTAGAAGAACAAAATACTCTAAGCACAGGAAAGGTTTAGTATTCCTATGAACAGCAGTGCATAGCAGATGTGGTGAAGGAGCAGCACTAAACAAGTAACATAATAGAAAAATGTTGCTTTTTTTATTGCTTTTTACTTATTTATTTAAACTTTGATATACCTTGATGACAAGATTGTACTTCGATACTTGCTCAGATCTTTGCGATCAACTCAGAATAAGCTACTTTAGTTGATTTTGCAGTCCACAATGAAGTTAGAAGGTTTCTAGGTGTTTTTACAAAAAGGAGCATTACGTGCCACGCGTTCCACCCAGGTTCGCATATTGGGGATGTTGCGCTGGAACATAAAGTGTATCATTGCGATTAAACGAGAGCAGTTAATGCCCGTTTTTAGTATGGAGCCCTGCTTTCCTGTCAATCATTAACATCATTCTGGTCGTTCTGTTGGCTAATATTAGTCTGCCCACACAGCACACTGACACAGTTTGTATGCAAATAACACAGCCTTTTTGCTCTGAGATTCTAATAATAAAACACCACACCCAAAGATAACACCAAATGTGACAAGTTGTCAGTTGTTTTTCACTTTCCACTTGATTTGCCACATGAAGGCGGTTTTTGTAATTATTCGCTTTCTTTTTGTTCCTTTGACATGTTGCTCCGTTTCAGAGAATTGCTGCTCTTCTTTCTGAAACTACACTCCGGGCACGACGTTTCGTGTATTTCTGCTCTTACAATAGAACTGAATTTTAGCTAAAATCATTGGTGAGCAAAGAGATTGTCTAATGGACAGAACAGTGAATTTCAAATGGCAGAAGACTTTTCTTTGCCCACACAAGGTTCAGTGGCATATGTGACCCTTGCCTGTAATGATACCTTAATGCACTGGATACACACTGTAACAGGTGGTGTGGGTTAATGATTTTCTTTTTTAAACCTTTTACAAAACATTAGGCAAGGACACCTTATATGCATGTTAGTCCCAGCTAGTTTTTATTTTTATTTCTTTGAGTGTTTCATCAAAACAGCAAGAAATGAGAGAAACATACACTTAGGATGAAGGATTAATGTGATATAGATGTTGATTTTTTTTTTTTAAATGTGCATTAAAAAGTAGCACTTACAAATGTCACACATTTAAAACTATGATTAAATATCAATCAGTCCAATTTGCCAAACAGGAAATCTGACACAAACACACAATTGATATAAATATAACTTGATTAATATCGATAACGTCTTGACGTCAATAGAAATCCCCGTTATTTTCCTAATTGATGTAATGAGAGGTGACATCATGATGGCATCACCTGGTCAATCGGGGACTGTCTGAAGCTGGTCGCACAGGCATTAGTCATGAACCTGTTTCTGACAAAATCCTCATCTGAGGTTATGCTCTTTTCCTTTTTTTTTTATGGGCCCGTGAATAAGTTAGGGTTTTTTTTTTTCCTTTATGGGTGGGGGTAGAGGTGTCATTCTCAGGTCATAGGTTTAGAAACCTTTTTGTATTTTTTTCATAAACTGAGTCACACTCTACTTCAGAACATTGTGTAAAACATCCATGTCTACTCTTTCCACTTGCCGACACCTGGAATTTTACAGGTGAGCAGTGCAGCAGTTTGTTGATGTCATTGGATCTGTGCGACTATCTCTTCTTTCTATTAGCTTTTGTTTTCTATATAGAGAAATATACCAATGGTATGATTTAAACTATATATAAAAACAAACTATAGGTTTGTTAATCAACATCTTTCGTACTTTATGCTATTCAACAAGAAGCAAGGAAATTCTTATACCCCTTAACTGTAAGTCAATGGATCCGTGAGAACGCCGTTGTCCTTATGACAGATAAGGGTTGTTTTTTTTTAAGCTCTTTTTATTTATTTATTTTTTAGATAAAACCAGATTTTTTCATGCATGTCAATGTTTGAGTTTTAAATTCTCCCAGTTATTGGATAAGTATTTCACTGTTGATAATGTTGATTTGGTTATGAAGTCAGTCTTTGGCGCATAGTGACAGTTAGTCACAATTTTGTTTTTTCCTTTTTGCACTTCGTAGACTTACAACTTTATATAATTTATTAAACTAAAGAATTTAGATGTGGTCCTTTTATGTTTTTCGTATACGCCAGCCAATCGTAAATGCACCGTCTAGCAGAGGAACATACCCTCAACTTGATGTGCCACCACCTTTCCTGAAAGTTGTTTCAACGATCTTGTATCTATCTGAAAGTCACACATTTACTCCTCCAAACATTCTTCTTGTAATTGTGGTCAAATACCTCGACCCTTGACTTCTAAAGTTTTCTCCAGAAGGCATTTGGCTTCTCCTTGTGGAGAGGAGCAAATTTCAGTCAAGATGGGTGGCGTCCATTTTTGGAGCAGGTGCCTTTCTTGTCTGTTATCTCTGAGTCCGTGGGTATGTTAAACTTACGCCACTGCTAAAGGAACAATGGTGTTGAGGCCTTTTCTGGTTCTTCATGTCAAAGCAGACTTTGGACATGATACAGTGGGCTAACTCTTAGCCTCTGGAATGTCCACTGACCTCAAGTCTTCAGAAATGTCTGAACTATGCTTGAAAGCCAGGTATGTGCCAGAAAACCAATTAATCAAATAAACTTTACCTTTTCTGATGAAAAAAATAAATAGTGGTCGAAGATCAAGAACAGATTTTGTCTGAAGAATATTGGTTGTTGCAAAACTCTCCAGCTAGGTATAGAACATTTATTCAAATATTAGTGACGGGTATATGCTTATTTAAGAGAATGTATTATTTCAACGATGCATGCATTTAAAGGGAAAAAAAAAATTTAAACCATACTCCCCATTAAAATCTCCTAATTTTTATTCCTGCTGATGTTGACTGTGGAGAAAATTTAAGGTAAAAACAAGGAAAGATTCTGTTTCACTGAATTTGTGTCTTACTGGATCCCCTGTATGTGTCTGTGGCCTCCGTCTATCAAGGTCAAAAGGCAGATTTTAGTAATCTGAAGCCTGAGTGATGAGGATCCATCGTCTGCCAGTGTCATTGTGTTCTTCCTTCTTTTCTCCTTCCTTCGCTGCTCCCACTCTCATGCTCTCTCTTTACTGTGGTCAAGGATGGGAACACTGAGTACCGTCGGCACATTTTTCACATTCCCCTTTTTTGAGAGGTTCAACTTCAACCCCCTCCCCCTCCCCCCACTGAAAACCTACTCAAACACATGTAAAACGCTACTTTTTCTCGCCAACGGCCAGCAAGGCCGCCATCGGATGTTTTTTCTGTACCTCATGTCATGAATGACCTAATGACTCGAAAACTTTTCACGGCTTGGTTCTTAATTTAAACATTGTTGTTTTTTGTTTTTTTTTAACTTTTAGTCTTTTCCTAGCATGCTCGTTTTTAACGCCCTCTTTCCTCTCTCCGTCAGCGTCGCGTTGTGGACGGCAGCGGCAAACATGACGGAGTATAAGCTGGTGGTGGTGGGAGCTGGAGGCGTGGGCAAGAGTGCGCTCACCATCCAGCTCATCCAGAACCACTTTGTGGATGAATATGACCCTACCATAGAGGTATGACTGCACTGCACTGTTCTGTTATTCCTGTGGATATGTCACCCAGAGCTTGAAGTGGCACAGAGTAGATCGTAATGCTAAAAAGAAATAATAATAATTATTATTCCCTCTTGAACTGTTGTATTTTGGTATTTGTTCTGGGTTTTTTCAATGGTGGATGATTTATCTCTAGTTTTAGAATCTATCTTTATACTATGGAAAGATTGGGCATAGAGGCTCGAATCAGATTTTCACAGTATGGTAGCCTAATATTCCATATTATCAAAATAATTAAACAGAAAAACGTCTAATGTATCAATTTCTTGTAATTGCCTTTATTTGTGGGCAAATTACAGCAGCAGGCTGCATTAATCTTTGGTTCTTCCTGAGTGAAAAAGCTCAGGTCGCTCAGGATCTTCGTCTGGCGTGTCATTAAATGCACTCTAAGCTGTGGAAATGCTTTGACATGACATTTTAGCGGCTTGGATGGCAGAAGCACAGAGCATACTGTGAACCTCGCTGACATGAAGGCTTGATCTGAGCCACGTTTCTCTCACTACATGCACCGGATCTCCTGTCGATTCTCCAAACTGGTCAGACTTTGAGGAAGTTTGCGCGACCCTTACATTTGACATCATCGTGGATCTAACATGGAGGAAGAGGTTGCAATGCTTGTATCAAGAAGGCAGCCAGGGAGAATATTTTCCTCCTCTCTTTTCTCTCTTTTTCTGTCAGTCTCCCCTCTCTCCCTCACTTTCTCACCACGCCTGCCTCTGGCCAGACAATGTCCTTTTTGTGTATTTGCATTCCTGGCCCCTATGCTCGAACAAACAAAGGGAGAGCACTCCATGTTTTTTTGTGTGTGACTGCATGTTGGAAGGCTAAACATTGGCTCCGATAACGCTGCTCCTCTGATCCCCTCATTTTTCATGTGATCCGAAAATCTGCCAAGATTTAATGGGAAGTAGAGATGGATGACCGAAATCCAGCCACGTCCATCTTTCTGCTGGACATCCTTCCTCACAACTCGGTGACCCAACAGCAAGACAATGTCAGCTGGGATATGTAGCAGCCTGCATCAGATCCCCCTTGAACTATTTGTTTGTAATTCACATATTTAGGCAATGTTTCTATGTATTGTCATTTAATTTTCCTCCACTTGTGATACAGTTTATTATTTATTTTAAAAAAAAAATCTCTTTAATATGGACTTCTTGTGGGGGAAAATGATAACATTCACGAAGGTCTTGGAAGCTAACAGGTTAGTCAGGTGCATGCTGTATAAATCTCCCTCATCAGCTGATTTGGTGAGTCAGCCAAACATGATTCCTTAGGGTTCATTTTCAGCAACAGCTAGAAGCCCTTGAAGGCAAAGAGGATCAGAAAACATTCTCTTTGATGTTGTAGCACAGCTGACAGAATCTAAAGGTTTACTCTGTTTTTTTTTTTTTTTGCAAAAGCTAAAACACACCGGAATATTACAGCCTACGTAGCGGATTGGTGACACTGCCAGGCGCAGTTTATGTAACTCCATGGCCGTTGTTTGGCTGGAAAAAGAGGTACCGAGTGACCGTTGTGAAATTGTAGATCCGCTGAGGCTTGTAGCCCTTTCATACAAACACTTTCATTTTGAGTTGACTTAAGTTGCCAAAGTCATCAAATGTCTGAATAGCTTGCTAGCCTTTCACTGCCACACTTATCTATAAAAAAAATAAATAAATAAAAATCTCACAAAATTCTGAGTTTAGTCATTTCTCAGGAGTGAAAAGAAAAAGGATTTCATGGCCTAAGCTGGTGAGTAAACTTCACCAACACCGGATAGAGACTTTTAGTAAAACATGGAACGCCTTACTCGTGGTCCGACTGATTACTTTTTAAACTTGGCCTGGGTCTGCGGTGACCCAGTTCCAGCATCCGTCTCTCGGGTTGGATGAGTCCAATGTCAACACAACAGGTGATTAATCGCTCTGGGGAAACTCCCAATGCTGGCTGGCGGTTCTGTTCCTTCCAGCATAGACACTGGATGTTTGGATAGTCACAATGATGGGTTACAACAGAACTGGTTTGCCAACAGAGGGAATAAACAGAAACCTGTAATCTAACAACAATTTCAATCTGACTTCACGCAGGTTAATTACTAAGCCTGTGTACAATGTGGACAAACAACATTTGGCAGGGCCGTACTAAAGGAACAGGCGATCAGCTAATTTCCTGGTTTTGTGGTGGTGGAACTTTTCTTTTATTAACAAAATGAAATTAATCTTTATAAATCTGTTTGTTCAGTGTCTTCAAAGATTAACCTTCACATTTTGTTTTTGCACTCTGATAACAACACTCGAGCGTCCTCATGTTTTGAACATCCCAGTCTGCCGCCTGACTTATTAAATTTGACTAAATCTATAACTGTGGTCAGAAAAAGGACTTTTTCTGTTTAAATGCGCACATTCCATCCGTGTCTTCTTAGTCATTGCAGCAGTTCAGCATTTTAAGTACGGTATGTGTTGCAGAAAGCTATAAGTACCAGTGTGACGGTTCTGCTTTTGATGTTGCAGTTCCCAAACTACAAAGACTCTCTAAATGTTCAACTGTTCAGTTTCTGCAACAACTCAGAGATGATTCCCCTCACCGTCCTCCTCAGGACTGTTGGAGTACTATGCTTTTTTTTGTTGTTGTTGTTTTGGTGCATGAATTGAAACATTTGAGTGTCTCCTTTTTTCTGAAGGACTCCTACCGGAAGCAAGTGGTGATCGACGGGGAGACATGCTTGCTGGACATCCTGGACACTGCAGGTCAGGAGGAGTACAGCGCCATGAGAGATCAGTATATGAGAACAGGAGAGGGCTTCCTCTGCGTCTTTGCAATCAACAACACCAAGTCTTTTGAGGACATTCACCAGTACAGGTTTGTTGAAGACATCCGTATACACACATTGTTAGTATGTCTGACACACAAGAACATTGTTTAGTCTGCTTCTTAGCCTTTTTGTACGTGTCCACACGTATATATGAATATGTTGCGAGGGCTCCTGTGGGGTCTGGATTCAGAGGGCTTTGTGTCAATGTGTGAGTGTGCCAGCTCTCTGCAGTAGTAGGGTGATGTCATGCTGTAGCGTTTAACACAAGCTAAAGAAAGCTTAGCCCCCAACTGGAGGCTTACAGTGTGATGCCAATGAAATTGATCCTGACTCAATTAGAGGAGCAGGCAGAGGTAACGCTCCCAAGGACAGGGAAAGGAGAAAGCCAGCGGGAAGTGGGGGAGAGTTTCTGCTAGAGATGACAGGGCTCTTTATCTTCGCCAAATGTTGTCTTTCTCATCGCATTAGGCTGTGATTTCAGAGCTTTTAACACAGCTCAGTTGAAAGCAGAACGCGTAGAATCGGCGCTAGAACAGATTTAGGAAGAGTTTGAGCTTTCGAGCTATTAAAATAGCCCTCGTCTGTTTTTTTTGTTTTTTTTTTATAGGCGACGGTCGAGTTTTTCACTCGAGTCCTACTGGTAGCTCATGACGGTGCATTAAAATAGCAGTGCTGACTGTCTGCTGGAGAGGATCATGTATGTGGGGTTATAGTGTTGCATTAGGATGAAAATTGACTGAGCTGACAGTGGCAGAAGCTTCCTGCTGTACATGAGTTGATCTGATGTGACCCACTGCTCTCACTCAGTCGCCCCCCTCCGCCCCCAGGCTGCACAACGTTTGGCACTTGCTGCTGTAGTGATGAGGTAATGCTGTTTGCCGCCTGCCTGTTGTCTATCCCTCCACCTCCCCCCTCCTCTGTTTCTCCCCACCGTCCTCCTTCAGCAGTGCAGCACAGCCCAGCGTAGACCTTGCCACGGCTCCACCTCTGGGTCCTAAAGTTCCCTGGGTGATGGGTTGCTTCTCCTGTGGAGGTGCCGGGCTGTGCTTGTTTACGGAGTCAGGAGGATTCCACAGACGTAGTGGACATGTTATTGTGGATTACTACCTACTACAAAGGACTGCGCAATATGTCACAAGTGTATCACTGGCATGTATTGTGTGCAATGTGAACATCACCACAGACTGTTTTGAATGTAATAATTGGTGGCATTTTGTATTCAAAGTTTTAGGATTTTGTGCTTTGCATATCAACAATGCTTTCGTTTTCGCTATAACAGATGCAACACAATGCAGGGTACAGAAAATATGTTTGTTTGTTTTTTGTTGTTGTATTTTTTCACAGCTGATATTGTAATCACATGATTTGCCAGTTTTGTCCAGCCCCAATTAATCCTTAGCTTCATCAATCCTTAGATCACCTGTTGGGAGAAACAGTTTTATTTTTTATTTTTTGTTTTTGTAAAATGTAATCTCAAATTCTGCAATCTTTCAATTCACAGAGAACAGATCAAGCGCGTGAAAGACTCTGATGATGTACCCATGGTGCTTGTGGGAAACAAATGTGACCTCCCAGCACGCACAGTGGACACAAGGCAAGCCCAGGAGCTTGCTCGCTCCTACGGGATCCCTTACATTGAGACCTCGGCTAAGACACGACAGGTAGGTGTTCAGAATCTGTTTTTCTATTTTTCTGTTTCTGTTTTTCTTTCGATGATTCGCATTTTTTTTCCCCCCCATCTCCGCAAACCTTCAAGTCATATTTTGGATTATGTATTAATTGGGCAAATATCCATTTGCATTATGCGTTGAAATCGGATCCATTACAGCCGGCAGCACTCTAAATTTGGTCTCAGCATTTTACTTTTCACATATTCAAGCACACAAAGCGGTGCACGGCCTGTGGTGTGATGTAATTTTTGTAGCCGAGAACATTTTTATTATGCTTCAGGCGGTGAGTCATGGCTAGCTTACCTTGGCCTAGAGTAGAGCTACATCATTTATAAAGCCTTCTTAGGAACAGTTGCAGCAAAGCTCCCACTGTCTGTGACTCACTGTCACACATTATTTTGTAGGCACTTATACACTCGCATTCAGGCTGGAACCTGTTGATTCTTTGTCACTCGCATTTCCAACCCAAAGATTTAGCATGTAGATCACGGTTTTGCCATAAAGCGGTGAATGGGGTTGCCATGGTAGTTTTATCAGCTGATGTGCACACCTGCTGCTAGTTATAAAAGATACATATGTGGTCCTTTGGTTTTTCTCGTGGTAAGAGCCTCCATTTTTCCTGTAACCCTGTTTGTGTGTGCTTGGCAGGGAGTGGAGGATGCCTTCTACACACTGGTGAGGGAAATAAGACAGCACAAGCTGAGGAAGCTGAACCCGCCTGATGAGAGCGGCCAGGACTGTATGAGTTGCAGATGTGTGGTATCGTGATGCAGGTAAAACATTATGAACTCAGTAACTGTCCCTCCATTGGTCCGGTAAAAGGTTTGCATACACCATGGGTATGAATGTCATGGAAACTGTGTGTGTGTGTGTGTTTTTTTTTAACAATTCATATTAAAATATCCATCCATTCATCTTGTTCAGAGTTGTGGGGGTTAGTGTCTATCTCCAGCAGTGGGCGAGCAAGAGCCAGAGTGCACCCTGGGTAATTAGCCCAATACTCAAACTCCATATAATCAAGGATTCAGCAAATAATTGTTGCATTACATTAATTCTCTAATAATACAACAAACAATGTTTTTTTAGGACAGAGCTTGACTTCTCTAGTTTGTCTGGGATTTTCCCTCTATTCCACATGTGGTCAAAATTACGCACACCCAATTTGGTTCAGTGTCCCTCCACAAGTTTCTAAATATGGAATCCAGCACGATAGGGTATATTGCTTTTCAAGACTGAAAATCAGAAAAGAAATTTTCAATTGCATCATTTAAATTCCAAAATGACCATAACATTCATACCCATGTTGCGTGTGTATAAACCGTTCAGCGGCCCTGCATGTGACTGAATACAGAATTCTGTTAGTTTTTTTCCCGAAATGATAACATTTCAATGCCGTCTTCTGTTGTTTTGTGTTTCAGCTCTCCATTCACATGTTGAGGAGAAATGCTGCGGCATAAAGTCGAGAAGTGATGGATTAAACAACCTAAAGATGACACATGGACTTTAACTAAGGGATGATGACTGAAGTGAAAGCTCATAAAGGAAACCAACACGGCTGACTGAACCATAGACTCTTATGAAAAAGAGGATTTTTTTTGGACTGTTGCCCGAGTGGCTAGCTGAACTGGATTGGTCCCATCTCCTAATTTCTTACCCCTTTTTTTGTTTTGTTTTGTTTTGGTCTGCATCGACCTGTGAGCAACACCACTAACGACTTGGAACAAGCTGTGTTGCTCCACGTTTCTCTTGCTAACTTATTGTTTTCAGTCTCGACACTGGTTGTGAAGAGGGGGTGTTTCCTACTCCCTCCCTCTTGCCTTGAAACCTAATCCCCCTCTCCCTACAGAGCCTCTGGAAGTACTGACTGACTTTCATTTGGGAAAACAACTGGAAAGAACTTTTACTTTTTCTTGTCACACTGCATAAATAATCAGCCTCCATGCACTCACTCTACCTGTGCTGGGTTTCCTTGGGCGGCTCCTGTTACTGGACTGTTCTACTGGGGGAAAAAAGAGAAAAAAGAGAAAAAACGTATTTTTTTTCTTACTAATTAGTGTAAACTGTAAAGGAAAAGTGTGGATTTTTGTTGTGATTGGTAGATTTGAAAGCCACTGGAACAGTGCTTATTTCACACGCCACCTGCTTTGGTATTTTTATTGACTTCTCTTTCAAATGGTAGAAGGTTCTTTTGGGATAGACGTGTTGAAGGGAGATTACTAAAATGGGCTCATTTCAAGGATGCAGCTGCATTCACTAATTACAAATGTCTCATTGTGAAATGTCTTTGCAAAATAATAATTGTGACGGCTAGCGTACGTACGTTCTGGTGCAATAGAACTCCACCCTCCAAACTTCAAGTGTTGGAAATACACCTCCTTAGACTTCTTCTCCATTTCAGTTTGGTTTCACAAGGAAAGTTGCGGCGCGTGCAAAACGTCAACATTTCATTTCTGTAACTAGTGTTTACAGCGCTTACTCGTGAATGATTCCTCTTCTCAGACTGCAAGATTTGCTTGTTTAAATCATAAAGGCTCAGGAACCAAGGTCCAGGAAGGGCTCATCTAACTTGTCCTGGCAGCCAAAGTAAGGTGTGTCAGAAGTTGGTGTTGCAGACTGTTGTAGCGCACAAGTCCTGCCTCAGAGTCCGTCAGTTTTATTTTTTTTTTTTTTTTGCCCCACACACACACACACACACACACACACACACCGTTCTATCCTCAAGTTCCTCTTTCTCTGCCACCTACAGCTCTTTTAAGGGGGCGACAGCAAGTCAGGTGCTTATTTTATGAAACCATATTTACTGTACATGTGGGACTAATGTATGAAACAGATGATTGATGGTGGTTTACAGGAGTGTGTTGCTTGTACTTTTTTTTTTAATGCTTCTAGGCTTGTGCTCTCCATCACTAATTTGTTTGCTGCCTAAATGAGACTTATGTGTTTATTTTGCCTTATCTTTTATCTAGTCTTTACCTCATGCTTAGCAGCAAGCTCTACCAGAGGTGATGTTTGCTATTTTCTTTGTTGATTGATCTGAAAATATATGATTGTGTTAAACAAAATCATACAAAAACAAAAAACACTACAGGTTATTATTATGTTTTTGCTCTTCTGTAATAGCATCTTTCTGGATTGGATATTTACTTGTTAAAATACATGACATGCATGTCAAGTGAGAAATGAACTGGTATAAAACCTGTTGCCAAAATGGAACTAGTTTAAAAAAAAATTACATTCTATGAAAATCTACCGGATTGATTTATCAGATGTGGAAATGTCTTTAGCAGGTTTTGAAATTTGCTTCACTTGTGGATCTTGGGCATATTTTCAGGTTTCAGTGAATGATTTCAATTTTTACTTGGCTGCATTTTATATTACGTCTGGTCTTAGCTGATTGTTGTACAGTCAAAAACCAGAAATATTGACCAGTCTGGTTATCACGTGGATTCTGGTGGCCAGTTTGTTTTTAATTACTTGTTCGTTTCTCCTCCAGAGAAAAGACACAAACTGTGAATGTGCTTGGGTCTTTTAGATTTCGTTCGAAAGACACTTTGTGTTAAGATTATGGAAATGATGTAGGGGATTATCATTGACCCCACCTTTAACTGGGGGGGAGGGGTGAAAAAACTGGAGTTTGTAACATGGAGTTACAGTTGTGGTGGTAAGACCTCTCCCCCCTTTATTTTTATTTTTACAACAGTTCACCCATAGTATAATCATAGTCTCACAAATCTATGCACACAACCTCCCCACAACCCCCCATCACATTAGAAAAAGCAGCAGCATGTTGTTGCAAAACTCGGCCACCAAATCACCTACATCATACGGACTTGTTTAAAACTTTGGGAAGCATGACAAAGACTGTATGGACCATTGAGATGGGGCAGGTGATGGTTTGCACAAATGCAACGAGTTCAAAGGCTCGTTTCTCCCTTTGCAAACCGTGGAATAGAGGCGTGAAAGAATTTTGTGAAAATGTCAGCTGTGTAGCTATTTAAAATGTATTTACTCTTTAAAAAAATGTGGCAAATGTATTGCAGGACAAGAATAAAGATGTCAAGATGAATCTTTCCCACTTTTAATTTTCTTTTTTTCTGCTGCCACCTACGGGCCGATGCGTGTATTGCGTGAAATGAATAAATTAAAGGCTGTGGACTGTATTCATCCCACCAAACTATAGAGCAAGATAAATGGCTGATATAGATATAGATCTGTTTGCTGGTCATAGCATTGTGAAAAGGTGATGTAAAGAACACTGCAAAGTCATTCAATAGATTTGAATATTATTGAAAGGTTCATTTATTTAAAGAATTGTATCACTATGTGAAACATATTCACAAAGATGGCCTTTATTTCTGTTAATTGAGAGGAAAAGCATGACATTTAAAATTAGAATATTACATCAGACCAATTTTAAAAAGAAAGATTTGTTATAAGAAAAAAAAGTGTGCCCTTAATAACAGGCACATGTAATATCTGCTTAAATGTAAATTCTTAAAAGACACTTAAAAAAATGTCAAATAGGCTGAACTCACAAAGAGCTTTTCTGGTTCTGACTCCAGTGCTTTACTCTAAATCCACATTCATCTAATTACACTTACAAACGCGCACACATTAATTTATAGATACCCGGATTGTTGGGCAACTTAGGTTAAGTTGCATTATTTGTTATTTACAACCTGATCTCTAAAGTTCCTGCATGATTATTTTATTTGCCTTGGTCTGCCTGTGGTTGAGACGAGACATCTTATTTAGCAATACCATCGTTTCGCAATTCGGTTCTGGATTCTCGAGTGAGGAACCACAACAATGTCTGGACTACAGCACACTAAAGATCCAGCAGTGCTCCAGCCTCACAGTGACATTCTTGGACAGACAGGATACCTGTGGGAGTCATATAGGAACCCAGAGACGAAACCCAACTGGGTTCAGAGAAAGCATAAATAACCTTTCTGTGATCACAGAGGTTCAGACAGAAAGTTTGACCAGGTCCGTATTGGGATACCCAGAAATCTAGGTCAAAGCATCTCTATGACTGCTGGTTTTGTTTGCATCAAACGTATCCAAGGATGGTGATCCAATGACGGGGGGCATGGCTTTTGGCTCTTTCAGCAATATAAAGATTCCTGACAAAAGGTAAAAAATAAAATAAAAAAAATAAAGTTTCAGGACCAGACCGGTTTGAGAGTTAAAAAAAAAAACCCCAACAAGGTCATATGCTGGATGTGCTAAACAAACACATCCAATCAATGCGTGACATTAGGACAGCTTTCAGCTAAGATTAAGCTACTCACTACTTGAGTTTTTCAGATGTATTGTTTAAACTAGAACACCTGTGAATTTATTTGAAAATATATGAATCATGTGAGGTGTGGACCACTGTAAGAATAACTGTGTTGCTATAGCTAAATCTGGATGCTAAATAAACTAGACATGACTTAAACAGGTTTGCTGTTAACATCATGGTAACAGATTCTACAGCACACCCTCAGAGTTCTAATTAGTCTATTACCTGGTTAGGGCTGTTTTGGGAACAAGAAGAGAATCAGCACAAGTATTGGGCAGGTCATCTTACTGTTATGCCTGATTAGGATTGCAAAATGTGATAACATAGTGAAGCAAAGTGGGTCAAGAACATTTAAATACAGTTAAAACAAAGAGTTTGTCACATGTACAATCTGCAAAAATTGTTCTTAAATGCACACACCATAGTTTTTAATATAAACTTAAAACCTAAAGAAAGATCATTTTAAGTGCATATTCCCTTATCAGTAAATCTTAAAGGAAGCTATGCCGTTGACCTTAAAATAGGTCATCTTTGTTATTGTGTTTTATTTTATTGCTCCACCTCAACTGGAGACAACATTTATACAATATTACTCTTGTAAGAGTCTTGAAAAAGATAATCTTAGTTGTAAGTAAAATTTGTCGTAGGCTTTTTAATAGGAAATTTTGTTCTGGTAGCAGCATTTTATTGCTATCTCTAGCTATATCTGACTGTTATGTTGCAACCTTAACGGCAGCGCTGAATTACTTACCTTAGATTTTTTTTTCTTTAAAAAGCAAAATCATTCATGGCTGCTGCATTGCAAAACTGATCTAAAAAGAAAAACACATTTTCTTGTTTTTCAAAGCCACGTGGGACCAATCATTCTTTGTACATCTAGTCATTTGCATAATTGTGGGTCTGTTCACTTCCTGGCTGTCCAGGGTTATAAAAGACAGGAGGTTGTCCTCAAGGTAGTCGGGTTGAAAGTTGATTGCAAAGAGAGGCCCTTTCTCATTCTTTTGTTCTTTTTTGAAGGCTTTTCGAAGAGAAATCTAAATTTATCATGTTATTCAATGAGGAAATGATAAGGAAAATGCTCCCTAGGGTAAGTTCTTTTTCAGTTTAACTAATAGCCATGAGCAATTTTTTTTTTCAGTTTTAAAACCATTGTCATAGCTTTGCTCTGTTGTATCTATTTTAAAGGCATATCTGCGAAAACATGTGGCTCATCAAATTTACGTCTCCATGTCTTACTTCAAAAACCTCATGCCTGTGATGGATGAGTATGGTATGCAACAAAATAGCGACTCAAATTTTTTTGTCAGTCTTAACACTATGAATCTATACAACAGAAGATATTATAATTTCATCTGATATTACGTTGATCTGATATTTGGTTTACTTTGTACAGTGTACAAAGACGGAACCACAAAAAGCTTGATGAGCCTTACGGGAACCATTCCTGTGGTGATTTCAGGTAACTCAGTTTGTACTTTGAACCATGTGAAACAGATAACCTTATTATTGTTGCTTGACCAACAGTGAAAGACCATAAAGAAGTGCACTTTTCTGTTGCCTGAGTTATATTTATAACATTTCCTCTGTTTTTATGTAAGGCAAGACCTACAACATCCCCATATGTGTTTGGTTTGAGCCAAACTACCCCAATTCTCCACCAATGTGTTATGTGAAGCCCACACGTGAAATGATTATTGTCAAAGGAAAGTACATATCCAGTGATGGCGAGGTCACAATACCTTACTTGAAAGATTGGAAGAAGGTAAAAAAAAAAAAAAAGTTATTTTTAATTGACTAAACTATGACTTCAGTTAAGCAAATCTATATGTTATTGTTTCTGGGTAGTGAAATTCACACTTCACCAAGATGTTTTTCTTTCCTCTGCCAGGGTCAATGTGACTTATTTAGCCTACTGCAGGTAATGGCTATCTTGTTTGGAGAGGTTCCTCCATTAGCAATGCGTCCCAATCCAGAACCTGAGCAAGCCTCATGTAAGTAACACTCCAACAGGTTTCAAACCAATAGCTTTGAGTTAAATACCAGCTGTCTTTCCGATTCTGGCACTGGCCAACAATGATCTTTCCTCTTTGAAATCATAACTGTGTGTTTGACATGTTATTTACTGTAAGCTGTTGTTTTATTTAGGTTGGCTGCAGTTCCACAAAGAAGCAGATGGGAGATATTGCATGTCTTTACCCAGAGGAGATGGCCAACCTTTCCAGCATGAAAATGAAACCAATTGTTAGTGTTTTTGTGTATATTTTTACAATTTGTCTAAAAAAAAAAAAACATGGTGTTTTACTCTATGAAAAGATAGGCTTAAAATCCATAAACCGCCCACTAACTGAAAATCAAAACCAAAACAGCACAATGTACATTGTTGTCTGCTAAAAGTTTACATATAAACATTAGGACAGTCTTTAGCTAGGTCTTGTGGAAATGACTTGCCTGTCAGTCTTCTAGTTTCTTCTATCCACCATTTTCACGCTGCCTTGAATTACTTTACAACCAGCCTATAAAAAACCTTGTTTGCACTGACTGGTGATTTTACATGGACCTTTGAACAGAGAAGTCATATACAACCAGATACAGCTCACGCATGTAAATATTCTTATTTTAATTGCAAATATGTTTTGAGAGAATAAAACAATAGAACTGTTCAAGCTGATAAGTTTTTTTTTTTTCATCTTTTATATTGAAGTTACTTTGCTTGAAATGTTTGCAACTTTTAACCACAACTTTTTAAAGACATAATAAGGATTATTTCTTTTCTTGGTGTAAATAAAATACTTTTACAAAGAAATCACTGTTGTTACATGTGTGTCAGATAATATGGGACATAGTTCAATGAAGAATTGTTACTTGAGACAAAATGTTAAAAACAGGAAGCTTATTAAAAAAACAGTCAGAGAGAATTTATGGAACAGTTTGATTTTCCATTATTTCAGAGATGGAATAATGGAAAACAATAACGACATTTATTGTGAAAATGCCTGATAAAACTCTGGTTCTGATTTAACAACGTGAAATACAAATACTTCATTTACTGGTCTTTTAATTTTTGATCAGGTTTGTATGTCAACAACAACAAATCTAGAGGAGAAATATCTAAAAAAAAAAGGTTGTGTTAGCTTGGCTGCCTAACTTGAAAAAACTTTAAATGGAAAAGAGGATAAACATTGCCAAGTTAAAATATGGGTTCTACCAAGGAAGTTGGAATGAATAAATAATCAGAGGTGCTTTGGTTTAAGGGTGTGTACCCTCAACTCAGTTATCACAGTTTTCTTTTAGTTCCCAAGACTGAACTAATTATTTTTCACTGAATTCATGAAATGAAATCAGACTTGTAAAGAGCTTTTTGGGACCTTCAAAGACACTTTACAATGAAATCTGTTATTTCCATTCACTCACACATTCATACGCTAATGATGGCAAGCTACTGGATTAGGATACATCATATTAAAAGTGGAAGACATTCTGAAATGATCACCATTTTCACAGGGATTTAGACTACACTCATTTAATAATTCTTAAAACTATTCATTTTAATGAGTATGGAGAAAAACTAGGTATGCCATTTCTTATTGTTTGTGCTCTTTTTTTATAACATGCACATTTTTATTTTTGTTATTTTTATTTCTACAAATATTTTCTTTGTGATACATTTTACCACTTATAACCCTATATTTTGGCCAGCATGTTACTTGGATTTTGAAATTCAGACTTGTTTTTGGTTTTGCTGATCACTTATTTACAGTCAACTAAATTTCATTTCATTTTATGAATGAAAATCATTTTTATTTTATTTCATTTTCCTTTAATTCTAGCAACTTAATAGGTATTTTTACACAGTCAAAATTTAGAGTGAAAAATTTGTATTGAAGTTAACCTTTTTTTTGTATTGAAGTTAACCTACGGCAAGCTAATTACGGAAAAAAGACGTCACCATTAACGACAACACCTTACGTCACAGACCGGAAATAGTTGAGAAGACACCCGGACATTTCTTTTGTACACCGTCGGAATCTAGTTTTGTATAATTTTCTAGAACTCCCAATTTGCAGTTTCAGCTTTTCATACTGGTTATTAAGTGGACTATTATTAAAGCTGTAACTCAGAGATATTGCTTAAACTGACCTGGAATATTTTTAAGGAAACGCGAGGGCTGTCTGTAGTCGTCTCTGGGCTAGGCTACTATTAGCCTAGCATTTAACTCTTGCTAGCTAATAACTTCAGTTTATGTTGCTTGTCAGAGCAGCTTGGATAAAATATCAACTGTTCAGACTCCAATTATTATTAAGAGCGATTTAAATACACGTCAAGAAATATGGCGGTTGTCAACGAAAGCGCTCTGAAGAAAATGCTGAAGGTAGGCTTTGCCCTCAACGGCTATGGGTTACGTTAGCTAGATATGACCATGACCTAATGTAAATAGGCTAATATTCCGCGGAATTACGGTCCAGGAAACACCTTTTTTTTGTTACAATGTAAGGTTTTACTTTACAGGTACAATGATGTGATCCATTTTGTCGAGATATCTCACGCTAATGCGAGTTGTACTTCTAAAAATATATTTAGCCGCACGTTATACGTCAACTGCAATTTTCAGATTGTGACATGATCATATTCTTTATTTATTAACGTCCCACCTTACAGAATGAACTTTGGTACCTTTAATAATAAAAATAAAAATATGTCTCTAAGTAATGCTTGAGGAAAATCTACAATGTTGAACTAATCCAACATAGTTTGCTTGATGTTTCATAGCTTTGATATAGGTGCTAATAACTTTAAGGCAGTGTATTGTTTTGCCATCACAAAATGAACAAATAATCTCGCATTTTGATCATTGCATAAATGTTTCAACTTCGTCATGAGTGTCATCTACTTTTATGTAGAGGTAAAAATATAATCACAATTTTAAATTGGTATGTATAAATCTTAATCTACAGTTTCGCTGTAGTTTTCACAGTGAGTTGTATCTCATACGCTATTGAACAAAATTAAAGATAACCAGATATTGTCTTTTATCAGCCATCAGCAAAGCAACACGATAATTCTTCGACTCAATTTTGTCAATGGGCAGAAATTTTAACTGAACTAAGCCGTACTCGTATTCTTCACGTTCATTTCACCGCCTTTCTTTTTGTTGTTCAGCAATATAAATACAGAGATCTGACTGTTCGGGAGATTACCAACGTCATCTCCCAATACAAGGACCTGAAGCCGGTTATGGATGCTTATGGTACATTAACTTATACCTACTTCTCTATTTTTATCAGCTTGGTCGATTTTTACCCTGCATGCTCATATGAGGATTTGCATCTTCTTGTGTTCTAGTGTTTAATGACGGTTCATCGAGAGACCTAATGAGCTTGACTGGGACTGTCCCTGTGAGTTATAGAGGTAAAATAATTTTTCCTTGCTTGATGATGATGATAAAAAAAAACTGCAAAAGAATATGCAGCATAATTGTACATTAAGTTTACACAACATTCCACCTGCAATTAATAAACAGCACAAAGTCGCTGGTTGTAGGCGAGAGGACAATATCCACGAACTAACCCCTTTAATTTAATGGTACACTTTGTTTTACTTTTCTCTAGGCAATGTCTACAACATCCCAGTGTGTTTGTGGCTGCTGGACACATATCCATATAACCCTCCTATATGTTTTGTAAAACCAACTAGTACCATGATGATTAAGACGGGCAAGCACATTGATGCCAATGGCAAAATTTACCTCCCTTATCTACATGAGTGGAAACATGTAAGTATGGTGTTAACGGTCAATATAATAAAACAATTACAATTATATTTTTTAGATATCTGTAGTTCTGGTTCCGTTTGTACCTGACCTGAAGAGGCGTGTGTGAAAGCTTTGAGAATATTTAGGGCTGAATGCTCAAACCTCATAACATATTAGTAGCTAGTAGGGCTGGGTGATGTGACTTAAAAGTGAAATCTACTACATTTTTACACCAAATCTGATTTCCAGTTTTAATTGATTGAAAATATTTTCAATAATTTATGTCAATAGTCTCCTCTGGGAGTTGGCCTGAATTCAAAGTCAAAATAATGAATTGCATTTATTACAAACATTACAAGACGTAACACATGTTTGCAAAACAATATGGTAGGCCCTGGATGGACCGATATCACTGCACATGCTCTCCTGCCACACCGGAGACTGAAATTACAAGCACCACTTCAGCCAAAGTTTGAAATCAGGAATTTCAAACTTGGCAGCCAGGCCCTGCAGTGCAAAGAGCCCTGTTGTGAACCACTTAATTGTAGTATTTTAGGGTTTTCTCCACCACATCCAGATTAGAAAGAAAACTAAAACAAAATTCTAACTTGTTTTTGTCCTAGTTCATAAAACTAATCTCTGTGTGCTTTACAGCCTCAGTCAGACCTGTATGGCCTGATTCAGGTGATGATTGTCGTGTTTGGAGAGGAGCCGCCTGTGTTTTCCCGTCCCACCACACAACCCCCCTTCCCAAGCTTTCAAGCAGCTGGACCCCCGAACTGTAAGTGAACTAAAGTTTCATCGTAGTAACTATCAGTATAACTAAAAGTTTTTTTTTATATTTTTGCCACATCAATTATGTCAGTGACAATATGATTTATTTTAGACACATTTTGTTATAGGAAGGATTACTTTTTGGGACCACATAGTAAATATTCTTTATGGTAACAAAGATGAAATAATACGTGATTTTTAGAGGATATATGCTATTAAATACATCACTTATTTATTTAAGTCTGGTTTAAGAAAGTTGTAATAATATTGTTCAAATACTATTCAAAGTCCAAAACGTACAAAGTCTTATAATTTACAGCTGGTAAAAGGTTATTTTTAGCAGTCCTTCTAATTAAGTTGGCTTTGCATCAAAATTTCTAGTCATCTTTTGTCTTTCTCTTTCCTGCCATCATATTTCATGCAATGCATTTATTACCTTGAGCACCAGGGGGTGCTCGCATACCATGGTAGCTCTTCAGGACTTAAGCTAAATCTTCCCTGGAGTTACAGTTTTTTCATCCTCAAAAATATATTTTTTAATTACTCTGAAATACCTTTTGTCTTCCTCAGCTTCATATATGCCTGGAATGCCTGCAGTCTCACCCTATGGGCAAAACCCCAATCCAGGGTAAGATGTTTCTACATTGTCAAAGCCTGCATAATGTGTTTTCTGACAACTAAGTGCCATGGTGTTTACTTTGTGTTGTTTTTATTCATCGGATTGTCAGACAGGTGTTTTTATTATTGGTTACGTTTGTGCCTTATATATAAATATCCACAACAAAGTGTAAAAACTTAAGTAAATGTAAAATGTGAAGTCAGTAGAAATTAGAATTTTCTCTTTTTTTGTTTGTTTATTATTTATCTCATATTATACTGTAATGACATAGTCACAGTTTTAACAATTTGGTAAAAACTTGAAAAAAGGTAGGGTTTTTAAAAAAAAAAGAAAAAAGAAAGTTACATACTGCTGCTTTAAGGCTAATCTTTGCATTCCTATCAAGTATCTCTAAATACTGGCTTGAATTTTAACTTGTAACCAATACATACCTCTAGATAAATACTCACATGAAGACCTAATAAGACCAGGGTTCAAGTTTACACAGGGACAGTAGAGCTCATCTTGGGTAAACTTGGTCCAGAATCTCCCTGGTTACCCAGTTCTGAAGGAGCAGGACGCTGGTACTAGTGACCCAGTGATCTGGTTTAACTAGGTCAAGGGTTCTTATGGTTACCAAGTTCTGGATCAAGAAAGTTCAGTCCAAGTGTACCAAGGGTTAATGGGTTAATTATTTTGTTAACTTAGTCTATGCTCACCCAAATTACTCATGGAGATTTTGATCCAAGTTGATCCTTTTCAGTTGACTTGGTAACCTAGATCAAAAGTTACTCTGGATCTCTGGTTCTGGAATGAGGGAGTTTGGAGCACTGTCAGCTGATTAGTCATTATGTTAAACAGAAATGACCTTATTTTTATCTTAAAAGGACACAGTAGAGCATTATTATGGCAAAACAGTTTAAAATAAAACATGTGAGCAAAAGAATAAAATAAAATGAGCTAGAGTTTGCTTCTTGTGTTTTTATCTTTAAAGTTTTGTTTTTAAATAGAAAAATATAAAGAACTGTCATTTTAATAACGCAACTCTTTTCAGAGGTTACCCAGCTTACCAGTACCCTCCTGGGAACTCTTATCCAGCCACAGCTGGACCTGGACACTATCCAACTCAGACTCCAGTCTCCACAGTGGGTATGTATTAGATGTAGCCTTTTTATGCTTCAGGTAAATCTATTCTTATACGTGCATCTATGATAGCTTGAACAGAGTTTTTCCAAAATTTGTGCTAATATTGGGGGAAATATGCAGATTCACAAACCGTAATCATCTGCACTTCATCTGGTTCTTAATTTACTTTAAAACACAGCATCTCAAGTCATGGAATATCTTAATTTTATCCATAAAGTTCTTTAAATCTCCATGTTCCTCATCCAACCCTAAATGAGGACCCTTGACCTTTTTACTTACACTCTCTCACCCTCCTGGTGACTTCAGTGGTATGCCGAGTGGCTTCTGAAAGGCCACAGCTGTAACTGGAGTGGAGCGTATTAAAGGCCAAAGTGCTGGATGGTCTCTCCCTGCCCCCCAACAGACTGTCTCAACACACACAGAATATCTTAAACAAAGACTGTTCTACAGTGGTGAATTCTGCTCCTTCAGCAGCATGCAGGAAGAACTTTAGGCAACTCCTTTAGTGATGGAAGGAGCTGGTTTTGCCTGCCATAAAAGTCAACAGACATTAATGATGCTGACTTCAGACCTAAGTATCTCTTGGCTGTAGAGAAATCTGTTACATCTACAACAGATTTGTTTACTTCTAAACTAGTCTGTCCAAGTAATGTTAATATAATAATGGAAAAGATAAAAAATATATAAATATTATACTCATAATGGTGTTAAATATACATTCTTTCAGTCTTATTAAAACACTACAATAACTACCAATTTCAAAGTGGAGAGGTCCAAGTTTAACATGCTGGTATGGTGCAGTTATGTTTTACCACACTGTATCACAGAGTATTTTCAATCCGTGTTTCCTAAGGGCCAACCAGGGACGGCACCATTGGCGAAGACACCATTCGCGCGTCTCTGATTTCAGCCGTAAGTGACAAACTTCGCTGGAGAATGAAAGAAGAAATGGACAGAGCTCAAGCAGAGCTGGATGCCCTGAAGCGAACAGAGGAAGATCTAAAGAAAGGGCATCAGAAGCTGGAGGAGATGATCTCCAGACTTGACCAGGAAGTGGTAAGATACTTTGTCTGTTGTACTTCTTCTCTTTTATTCCTCCTTTAAGGTTTTATTGTCCTCCAATTTTGTTGCTTCCAACAGACTGATGTTGACAGGAACATTGAGCTGCTGAAGAAGAAGGATGAGGAATTAACCGAAGCCTTGGAGAAAATGGAGAACCAATCAGAGAACAATGATATAGATGATGTCATTGTGCCCACAGCTCCTCTGTACAAGCAGATTCTGAATCTGTATGCAGAAGAAAATGCAATTGAAGATACAATCTTCTACCTGGGAGAGGCCCTGCGCAGAGGTGTCATAGATCTGGAGGTTTTCCTCAAGGTAGCTCAGTGAAGAGCATCCCTGGTATCTGCTGACCTTTGTTCTCTGTAGTGGTTTCCACATTCACTCTTGTTTTCTTCTCTTGCAGCATGTACGCCTTCTGTCCAGGAAACAGTTCCAGCTTCGAGCTCTAATGCAGAAAGCTCGTAAGACTGCTGGCCTAAGTGACCTGTACTGACCCACAATGACCGCTCGGAAACATCCGTATATTCACACTCCTACTCTTCTTCCTGCTGTTTATTTCCTTTCTACAGTCTTCTTGTATACCAACCAGCTGCCTCTTTTTAACAAAAAAACGAGAAAAAGCATTTATGAAGAATTCTGTAATGTCTGACTGTGGCCTCTTTTATATTTGGCACCATGGTAGGTCACAAACACAATCCAGATGATCAGCAATTACTTTGATTTCATAAAAAAAAAAAAAAAAATGGTATCTTTGTGAATTTCATTGTGTGGTTGATTAAGGAAGCTGCTTGACACACATGGTGTAATATGAGTTAAAGCCTGTGTGTACAGCGCATGCAGCTTCCTTGACAGCAATGTTGATGCTGCAGTTGACATTGGTTTCCACTAAGGCTGGTGATTTGCATACAGCATCCTGCACTCCATCCATTAATAAATTTGGTCAACTGGATATTTTGTCTGGTTAGCATCAGTAATATTGGGGGAAAAAACTGCTTGAACAGGTTTTAGAGTTCTGTTCCTTTCCCCACATGAATATTTATGTTCTAAACCAGAAACATCCACAGAGGATCCCCTAAATGACATGGGCCTGGCCTCAGGTTTTATGCTATGGAAGTTGTGGGTTATATTTTGTAATCTTGGAATTATAGAGATCATTTTTTACACAGTGAAGATCGTAACCTACATGGACTTTCTGTCACATATGGGTCAGTTACTGAGCTTCAGTTTTTGCTTCACTCTCTGATCCTCTACATTTTCCCCTTCTGATAGTCCAAAGGTTTTAGATTGTGTCTCACAAACCCAGGCTTACACATCAGTTTGAGTGCATTGAAAAGTCATTTAAGTTAAGTAGTTGTTTCACCTTGTACAGCCTCGGCATTTGTAATATTAAGGTATTACTTCTCTTTATGTTTGCTTTTTGGTTGCTATCCACTTATGCTCAGACCTGCTGAGAGCATTTGGTTTTCACTAAAATGTTGTGAATAACATTGAGGGCTAAAGGGTACAAAAAGAACTATTAAACTAATCAATATATTAAGTTATGTAAAGTTTTGTCTTTTAAATTAGCCTTTTACTAAATGCACTTTGAATTGTATCATAGAATCTTATTTTTCTTGTTTTCAATTCAACCATAGACCACCTGTTCTTTTATATTTGTAGATTTATGTAAAGCATTAAAAATTAAAGTTGATTGAATGAATTGTCTGAATTTATTATGCAGTAACGTTTATAAACTAAAACTTTTGGAAGTCGGTTCTTATTCATAGATAAAAGAAGAAACGTGAAAAGTACTGGAAAGCGGTAGTTATGGAAGACATAGGTCTTCCTTTAAACATCCACAAAACCATTTTACACAAACAAGGTCCAGTGCTTTGAGTTTGCTAGTTGGGTCTGGTTTGGCACCACTGATTTTGTGACTTAGAAACATGAACAGACAAAAGGGACCTGATCCCATTTGTCAGCATCCTTTGACATTTAAATATGCCACATAGTGATGCTTTACCAGCTGGAAATAAATAAAAGACAGACATCTGTTAATATTCTGGCAGGTTTACTTGATGTTGCAGCAAATAAAAATATCCAGCTGCCATGACTGAAACAGTTTCTCTTTAAGTGATACAGTATATCTGAACGCAGCAGCATTTAATGTATTTTCTGCATTACAGCCTTGGATAATAATATAGTCTATATTTGGAGTTAAATATAAAATCTCTGGGCATTTCTGTGGGCAAACAATCTCAGAACTGTAGATTTTTTTTTCACCTCATCTAAAGGTAAATATGCTGGCTGACTAGTCTCCACTGGCTCTCTGGGTAAATTAGCTCTGTTCCACCAGTAATCTCACCTACATGTCAGTGCACTTGTGGTTAGGTTTGCTTCAGTGGACTGCATATTTTTTTTAAATAATAAAGGTTCTTTGGTATCACAGGATTTTGGCCCTGTGATAAACAATATGTGGCAGTGTTGTCATGACGATAAGTTGGTAATGGTCACTCCTTATAGAGAATGGAATGTCTCTGTTACGCTTACAAAACAGAGATTACCAAGTGGAAAAATTTGACTAGTTACAACCACAGAATTAACAAATACAGTGCACAGAGAACGCAGCAAAAAACACCAACCGACAGTACACAAATTACATCCAACTAAAATGCAACGGTCTGAAGTTCTTGTAGTAGAGAGTAGTAAACAGATATCCACTCTACTCAAAACAGATTGACCTTAAATACAGGGGGTAAACGTTTCTTGGCCACAGATGGACGAGGACAGGTGGGGGGGGGCAGGGGTTGGAAAAGCAAAATGACAGTGTGCGAGCATATAAGTGTTACACCCATCTTTGAATGACTTAGCTATAGACACTTTGACTTTTATTATATTCAGAAGTCTTGTTGCTCTGGGAAAGAAACGAGGGGTAAATTAGGAGGGGGATCAACCGCAGAGTTTGCTGGGATTTTTCAGGAGTGTTTAAGGTTTTAAAGGAGAGCTCTTCACAGAGTGAGCTCCTTCTGCACGCCCCACAGGGTCTCGGCGCTCTTCACCAGCTGCGTCTCCTCCTCGGGTTTCAGCGTCATGTGAATGACATCGGTCAGGCCACTGTTGCCCAGAACACATGGGATGCTCAGGAAAACCTCATCCTTCACACCATGCATTCCCTATCCAAGGGAAAGTAGAAGGAAATCGGCCGTTAGAACAACTCCATTTTACAGACAATGGAAATGCACTTCTTGGTTTTATTCGTACCTGGACAAGTGTGGACACGGGGTGAACTTTGTGCAGGTTCTTCATAATGCTCTCCACTAAATCAGCCACAGACATGCCAATAGCCCAGGAGGTGTAGCCCTTCAGCTTGATGACCTCATAGGCCCTGCAATGTTCAGAGAAGAAGATCATTATGACAACAACTTCAAACATCCTGAACTGATCAAGATTCAGGCACTCTTATCTTCCACCTTCTTCTCATGGAAAATAAATCCCTGCATTATCACAGAAACCCAGTTTTAAAAATACAGGAATTATTAATACCACATACTGGCTGGTCTTTCCCAATTGGTACCTCTTGTTGAGACAGACATTGGGAAAATTTACCCTTCTTTGTTCAAGACTTGAGTCTTTCAATACATCTGATACCTTGACATTTATGCTAAGGTAACCTATTGTGTTCTACATGGCTACTCCAAGATAAGTCACATTCGGTGGCTGACAAAATAATGGCACAATGTCAAATAGAGCTATTGAGTAAACTTTTGCATCATGGAGCAGCCAGAAAAGTAGCACTGCAAAGTCATGAAACGCAATATAGATTGTTGGGCCTTCATAGTTTGGTTAAATTGATTTATTAGCTACTTTTAATTTAAAGGTTTAAGCTGGCACCAATCTTTACCATTACATTATGCAAAAACAATTTCAATCCAATGAATAACAGTCGGTGAGTAGGACTGCATCACACTTACCCATCAACCACCTTCTTATGCACGTCCTTCCAGTTCTCGCCGTCACCATCTGCACCCATATTTGGGTTGAGGTTTTGCAGAGAAACTCCAGCAATATTCACACCACTCCACACAGCCACTGTGGAAGCAACATTTAGATTGTTACATTCTGGCAGATATGTCCTAAAACACAGTAAAAATATATAAAGACAAAAGGGTCAATGCTCCTTAAACTGTCTCACAGTCCAACACTACAATTACAAGCTTGAACGCAACTTATTGTGGCTTTTTCAGAAAGGATAAACATTTTTTGTACAAATGTTGTACAAATGAAAACATTTGTTTTCATTTGTACACTTTACATCTTTGTTCACTTCCATCCCATTTCTGATATCCCAATTAAATCCAATGCCGTTGCCTTCACAAGACACCTAATTAGTAATCAGGTCTAATTTAAGATTGGTGTAACTACAGCTGTTCTTCAAAGTACTCGTGACTTTCATGGACTGAGTTGATGAGAAAATGGATGAAGCTAAATGCAGAAGAATTCTTGAAGAAAGGCCCAGTCAAAGTACAGACCTAAATGCAATTGACTAACAAGACTTGAAAAATTGCACAGACACTCTTCAGTCAATATGACTGATCTTGAGCTATATTCTTGAAAAAGGCCTGGCAAAATTTCAGTCTTAACCTGAAAATCTGGTAGAGATACTCCAAAATACTTGAAGCTGTAATGCACAGTTCAAATTTGCATTTCTCCTAAACTGTGAAAACCATGCGTCCCTTTCCTTCCACTTTATAATTATGTGCACTGGTTTTGTTTTCTACAACATAAGATCCTATCACACTGGTTGTTGACGTCATAAAGCTGTTAAAATGTAAAATTGTTCAATAGGCGCTGTTAGTGTGTATGTCAATGTCTGACCTCAAGATAGATGTGTAAAAAAAACAAAAAAAAAACTAGGTGACTTAGAAGATGATTTATTTTTAGAAAGACTTGCATACCACTCGAGTCTCCATGCTCTCCGATGATCCAGCCGTGGCAGCTTGCAGGGTGGAGGTGGAACTTCTCTCCCATGAGGTGGCGGAAACGGGCGCTGTCCAGGTTGGTGCCAGAGCCAATGACGCGGTGACGTGGGAAACCACTCAGCTTCCATGCCACGTAGGTCAGGATGTCGACTGAAAAAGTACAAAATGCATGATAAGCACATAAGCCAGTATTTCCCCCCCTCCAGAGAGGATACACCTAATCTCATGATTATCTGACTAACCTGGGTTTGAGACCACCAGCAGGATGCAGTTGGGGCTGTATTTCACAATGTTGGGGATGATGAATTTGAAAATGTTAACGTTGCGCTGCACCAGATTAAGGCGGCTCTCGCCCTCCTGCTGGCGGGCCCCGGCAGTCACCACCACCACCTTGGAGTTGGCGGTCACGCTGTAGTCTGACAAAATGACAGAACGGGCATGATGTGGTTTGTTAAGAGCTCTCCTGACAGACTTAATGTTAATGTCTCACACCTTTGTCGGCCACAATCTTGTGTGTCTTGAGGAAGAGGGCGCCGTGCTGCAGGTCCATGGCTTCACCCTTCAACTTGTCCTCCATCACGTCAACCAGGGCCAGCTCATCACACAGATCCTGAGTTTACACATGTGGGTCAAACTTTTGTTCTGTCACAGCTTGCAAAAAGAGCTTGCTCAAATTGACCAATTCGTGACAGCCAGTATCATTGTTAGTGTGTTGTTCATAAACTTCAGATGTTTTTCCACATCTAGCTACGCTACAGTCACGATCCTCACTGAAACCTAATTTTAGCTTTCCTCTTGTCACTCTACCAGCTTCAAAGACCATGCAATCAATATTTCTCCTGTCGTCCATTTCCACTACATAAGCTGTGGATGTCTGCAGGGTTGTGTACAAAATACACATGTATTTAGTATTATCAAGACAAAGGGGACTAAATAAAAATGCACACCACACTTTTCAGATTTTCAAATTACATTGAAATGGAGGACAGGCTTTTTCTGTCATCCACCATCTCCTCGCTGTGTGCTCTGTTGTAAGAGAATACTGATGAAATGAAATACCTCTGCAGCTGCAAATGCCACAAAATGTTGTACCACACCAGTTCTAGTTTACAGCCTGCACCAATTTATGACAGCATTTTCTTTACAGTGCAAGCTGCCATTTTCTTGGTTTGTTTCTAACTCTCTGTGTTTGCAAAACTCCTATAAAACTTGATCTGGAGCCGCTCATACACACCTTGAGCAGTATGCTGATGGCGGATGCCATGCCCACCATGCCGACTCCGACCACCGTCACCTTGTTCCTGCAGCCAATTGGCTCCTCCTTCATCACATGGCTGATGAGCTTTTCCTGAGTGGACATCTGTGGAAATAAATTACACATAGGGAAGGAAGTTGGCAGATGAAAAGCAGCCAAACCACTAGTGTTAGAGTCTGGTGGAGTTACACCACAGAATACGTGACTTATTTCACATCCCCTCCCCAGCAGGCTGAGTGAAACCAGGATTTCATTATTAGGTCATCACAACTGCCATTTCTGTAACCACAAACCCCCTCGTGTCTCATCCCCACACCATGATGCAGATGGGGCTCTTCAGAGCCTCTGTTCTCCTCAGTGATAGCCAATGCCCAGGGAACCTACTGCAGCAGGGACCATCCCCTCCCCACGTCACACACGGCCTCTTGCTTCCTGGTTGGGCAGGCATGGCTGAGCGTTGCCACTGGCAGACGTTTACGTCACCGTCGTGACAAGGCTGGTTTTCCGCTGTAGCATGAAGGCAAGCGCGTAGTGGGGGCTCCTGACAGGCTCCCCTCCTGCTGAGGGTTTTTAGTTCTAGGTGTTGTGACTCTTCACATTACTGAACGCTGCAATAAGCATCATGGATGCATTTTAATTATTATTCTATCAGTGTTTCCTCAAATGAGAGGTCTTGCCCCTCAGGAGGAGACTCTTTGGGGGTTACAGGATTACTCTGCATGTGCTATACTGGGTGGAGGTCAGAATGGCTCGAATTTACCCTGCAGGGGGCAGCATTTAAATGAGAATTAGTTAGATGGTAAGAAAATTAGGAAAAAATGCCAAAAAAGAAAATAAAAGAAAAAAAGATAGTCAATGTATGTTTTATGTACATTTCATTAAGTCCTTTTAAGTATGGTGATCTTGATGGATATTTAGCATCACACCTGCAGACATGTCTCCCTCATCAAGCTGCTTGATGATTAGTACATGTTGAGCTCTTCAGGTTTTCGTACAAACCGAAGCAACCGTGAAGGTCCGTCTTCGTTGTAATGGAGAAAATTCACATCCAGGAGCAATTTTAGTCAAGCTTTTCTTTTTAGAAGAATCAGTCTAATATGACCAAGAATCATGCCAGGATGCTATAGTCACCTCTATATGAACACAGAGGGTGTACCCACTGCGTAAATCACAACAACCAGCTGAAGCCATCAAGACATGACAAAACCACTATATCGTCTTATAGTGGTTTAATTTGTAGGAGAAGCACCGGGAAATAGTGGAGCTGCGGCATCAGCAGAGTGACGCCCAAACCTTCCGATCATCAGGTTGTTAAAAAAAAAAAATTGCAACAAATGATACCCAAAGAGGCAGTGAATAATAAACAGTATGTTTCTCTGAATCGTTTGTCAATTTTAAATCGCCTTACCTTTACGGTTTAAGTTAATCAGGTGAGAACACGAGGTGGAATGTCACGGCTCCTTCTCTCTTTCCGCACAAGTGCAGCTGCTCTTACGGGAAGGCTGTGAGTATTTAAAGGCAGCCACCGTTTGGGGGCGGTGGCAGGCGCGCTGATGATGATGATTAAGAGGACGTCGGGTAGGATGATGATGCTGCGGCCGTCTGGCGTGTGGAGAGTCACGTTTGCTGCAGGATGCGCCACAGATCGGGGCAACTATGGAAAGATGGTCGTTTTGGAAAAAAAGGAAAGAAAAAAAAAACATTTGCAATTATATCATGATTTGATTCATGAAAAGACTAAAATTGAAAAGAAAAAAAGCAAATTACACCTTTCTCACGTAGCCTATGTATTTGGCGGAAACACTGAGCTGGTGAACATGACGTGAATTTCCTGCCACGAGTTTGTGACTCATTCCGCTTGGGTACGGGCACAATTTTGTAATATTTTGTGTATGTATTTTAGCTATGCAGAAAAAAAAAAACCTCTTATAACGTCTTTAAATTGCATGTGAATTAACATTTATTCAAAGTTGATATGAAGCCAATTTAAGCATGTTTAGATTGTTTTTCTTGTAATAAGAGCATTTTTGCGCCATCTTGTGTCCATTCGAAATTAATGCAAGACCATGTTTAATTTTTTTTGTAGCCAAGAAGAGCTTTATTCAACCTCTTCAGTATACATTCAACTTTACGTCTCAAAAGAAAGTCAGCCCGAGTAATACCACATTTGATTTTGTAATTTGTAATTACAAAATCATTGTAATATATATTATATATAATTGTAATATATATATATATATGAGAGAGAGAGAGAGAGAGAGAGAGAGAGAGAGAGAGAGAGAGTGAGTAAGAGGATTGTGATTTGTGATTTCACACAATTCAGCTCAACACTCAACAAAGATAAAATAAAATAAAAAAAATAAATAAATAAAAAAAATGTTGCCTGACCACAATAGACTGTTCCAAATTTCACATATTTTTAAAGTTGGGATTATAATACATGCAGTTGCGATTTTTAACAGCAAATTATAAAACATCCACCTTTGGATTCAACGATTTACCTCCTTCAATAAAACAAATGAACAGCATATCCAGAGGCTGTCTGGGCTGCGTTACATGTCATGAACGCTGGGACTTTGGTCTTGTGTTTTGCATTACTTCGTGATTTGTCAGCCTTTTCATATTCAGTTCAGGTTTAAGATTCCTTGCAGGGTTTTTGTTGTTGTTGTTTGTTTGTTTTTATAATACATAAATATGTTTTCTTCTGTTTGTTCTTTGTTAGCTCTTGGTTCATATTCTATGACATTCAAGTCTCTGAGTATTGTTTGCTTGTGTCAGCGTCTGTGTTCCAGATCTATCTCAAAGCTTCCCTCAGTGTCTCAGCTGCTTGCTCTCCCATCTGTGTGGCATTCCAGTAATCAATCTGTCCAGTCTAAGTACTACTTGGTTTTCCCATTCTGTTGGTTTTCTCCTTTAATGCCACAAACCTGTGTCCTTGTGGTTCTCTCATACTGTGTTAGTTTGGACTACTACAGAGTTCAGTTTTTGTAATTTTTTTAAAAGTAAACTATTTTGTTTTTTTCACCTGTTTGGCTCCTCCCTGCTGTGTTTTATTGTTTTATGGCACAATATATTTCTCGTACTGTAATTAGGGTTGTGTAATGTTGTTCCCTTTTATGTTTGTTGGGAATAGTTTTATGTATGTTAGTTATAAATTATGTTGATACTGTTTAAATTTTCTGAATATTTAATTTATTAATTGATTAGTCATGTCAAATAGGCTTGTACTGTATTGATTTGTATTATACTGCACAATATAGTATCCCCTTGTGTATTTGGTGTAATTTTTATGTATGTAACAAAAAAAACATTCTAGCTACATTATAATGTACTGTTCTGTTGTCTGGACTTATCGTAGGATTCCCAAAAGTTAGACTTTTTAAATTTATTCTTCTTAACAAAAAGTTTTATAGTATTTTGAATGTGACTTGAGATTCTTTTTCATTCTCTTCTAAAGATAACATACCAGACTTTAATTGGCAGGTCTTTGAAATTCGAAGACTATTAAAAAATACCCAGAGTTGCAGATTAAAGGCCACTTCAAAATGATTACATGAAAGTCTGGTTCTATGAAAGCAAAGCTGAAAAAGAAAAATTTAAACTGGTGCTCATTATTTAATATTAAAAAAGCATGTTCACTAGTAAATGTTATTTCTTGAAAATACAACACATCCTATGACGTTTCAATATATCAGTCTTTTTGTGATCTGTCTGTTTTTCTGTTTGCCCTGAAAGGTGAATATAGGATTTATCTATTAGTCATTTTTTGTATTAAAAACACCTAGATTAATTGGTGGAACCTGCTTCCTGTTATTAATCAATTAAATGACGGCACCAATTAATAGATTGGTCTTCACATATCTTCACATGGAAGAAATATGTCTTCACATATGTAAAGATATATGTGAAAACAAATATGTCTTCATATGTGAAGATATATTTCTGAAAGATAATTAAAAAAATGCTCAGTCCAAATGAAAAGTTAGTGGCTCATGTACTCATGATGTTAAGTTTTTTATCTGTTTCACTTTCAAACCAGTTTTTTACAGGTTTTGCCACATTTGCTTTCCCCATAACAAAAAAGCCGCCTTTTAGAAGTCCTTGTTTTTAGTCATCGTTACCCACTGTCCTCCAGCAGGGGGTGCTGTTATACAGGAAACTGTATGGCTTCCAGGAACCATGAAACATGAAGTCTCCAATATTGTGGAAATAGACAGTATAGGATAACGGCATCCTTTTTTCTTTTCTTTTTTTTTTTTTTTTTTTTTTTTTTTTACAATTCAAGATAAAATTACAAAAGTAGATTTTGTAATTGCCAAAATCATGTAGCAAACACATGGACTATACTTTATTTATTTATTTTTTTTAATGTGTTTACGGTTTCAATAAAATGGCTACTTACCCCCCTCAAGATGTATTTTACACATTAGGTAGTACTTTAGTACTCAGGAGAAATGTTCTGATTCTGCAGTGGAAAGTACATCTCCAGGGCATGCTCTTAGATTAAACCTCATCGGGTTCCTTTTCGGCAAGACCTAAAAGTCTCCTCTGCAATAAAGAAAGACTTAGGCGCTGTGGTGTGTCAGTATAAGGTGCAGCAGAAGATAGATGAAGTTTCATTAGACCTGTTTGGGATCAAACTCTGTGTCCTGCTGTTTAATGTTCTCATTTAGCCCACTGAGATTCACCCAAACAGCTTCTCGGTGTCCTTACTGTTGTCTGGCTTGCCTTTGTCTCCAGTTTGCTTCCAGTGTAGTCTCTGGAGCGTCTGCCAACACAATCACTGCGTACAGCCCAGTGGAATAAAGAAACATCAGTTTGCCATGTTAGCTCACCTTCTTACACCACAGGGGTCAGTTTCCAACATGTTGTTATTGCGCAGGGCATTGGGACCGAGGGGTTTCCTGCTTTGGGTGATACCTGTTTCAAGCCGCCATGGTAATAGAGAGCAATCTAATCACCTTGTTGCAGCCACCTCTTCCTCCCGCAGCCCGTGTTTAGAAATAGAACCGTGGCAGAGGAACAAGGCCTCATCAATCACCGAGGGATTCTCCTGGGATGAAAATCATGCTCGCAACTCTGACAGAACAACATCCAGCTCGCTGAACTGTCCTCATTTTCCTGCTCAAACAGAAACAACCTGAACATGAGCAACTTAGCTGGCATCGTGCCAGATTTCTGTCGCGTCTTATGCTCTGATCTGTGTTTTTCTTTTAGCGCTTAACAAACATTTTCCTTCTTCTCCTATCTTAAAAAAAACATATAAAAATCACTTGAAGATCATGGTTTTTTTTCCCTTTTCTCCTCTCTTTTTTTGGAACGTCGTTCCATGGACACCTTCTGTTGAAGACTGATAACATCCCTGATGGAGTTCCTTTATTAGCCACCCACAGGCAGATTAACCAGAGCAATAATACACCAATCAACAGCAATTACACACTGATAAGCCCAGGGAGATCTCTACAGGATCCTGCATTTGTATGATGATTGGAAGCATTTTAGTACAGCAAAAAAAAAAAATGATGTGATGTGTGTTTGTGTATGCGTTTACATGTGTCACACAAGTACATTCAATTAGGCCTACTTACGTTTGTGCCAAAGTCTTAATCTTCTCATAATGCAGGCTATCATGCTCTGAAGTGAGATGAGTTGAGATACTCTGAAGGAAAACTTTGAGTTGAGTGTAAACATGATTGCGACGGCTGTGAGCCAGATTAACAAAATCTGGTATAAGACCAATTTCCCGTCGTTACAGCACATAAAAAATAAAAAAAAATGCATGAAGTCTTGGCGTTTGCTTCATTGTTGCACATCAAACCTAAAACAGCCAACTGGCTGGCATTCCTACTGTGCAGCTACATGATAATGAAAACGAGGGGAATCATAGTTTTCCCGCCTGCAGGCATTCACGCACCAGCCAAGTGTGATTTCAAGAACAGCTGTATGAATTTACCCTCTCCCCTCCCATGTTGCTTTTGCATCCACAAAGTCTTGTGTACATGGATGAATACACACATGAGCACAGACAATACAAAAACACAACAAAACACTGGAACCAGCAGCTTCTTGTGGGATGCATGCTGGAGCAGCAAGAGGGTTCACGAACTGATTGGGTTACTTTTATTTATGTCATTTCCCCAGTGAAACTAGTATAACTTTATTTTCGATCTGGCTCTTTAAAGAGTGTTGTTGAGTGGAGGACAAAATATATTAGATTTTTCGGAATCGAAACTTTTAAATAAATCATAAAAAAAAAAAAAAAACGAGAACGATGTTAATAGCCATAACGACCAGATGTAAATTTCTGACCATCTATCCCTGCCTGGAGATACAGTATCTCGTCCCACGTCGTCCAAACATTAATCCTGCAGCAGAAAATAAAACCCAAATTCAGCATTTCAATTGGCCACAAAATTAAACACCTTTTCTCTCCCAGCTCTAATTACTTTAGAGGATTTATCTCCCTAACATGGCTATTTGTTTAAGGGCACTGCATGCTCATGTATATTGCATTGCTGTATGTAGCCTCGCCATTTTTTCCCCCATGTCAGTAGAGGAGCAACCAGAGGCTTCGGTCTCCCAGCCCAGTGACCTTAACGCCAGTGATTGATATGGGAGGAGCGTTGTGGGCCGTGAACGCATCGTCTGCACATTGCACATGTGCGTGTCGGTGTGCCGACCTGTGCCCATGGATGTGTGTGTATGAAAGGGTAAGGTTAATTGAAGTTGTTAGAGTGAAAATTATTCCCTCAGGGGACGTAGCAGGTGGAGACAGCGTGTGGGGTGCAGCAACGGGTGTAGGAAAAGAGAGAGTGAGATAAGGGAGGAGCGAGGACGGCGAAGCGTACAGCGAAGGGTGGAAGGTTGATCTACGGGATTGTTTCTGCTGTCCTGTGCTTAGAGGTAGCGATACACGAGGGCAAAAAGACGAAATGGTTCACGTAAAGGTCACATGTGACTGTCTGTCCCGCTATGTGAACCCCTAAGATCTTCCATCTTTTGTCTTTAATCTCCTTGTCTCTCTCTCTCTCTTTTTTTTTCCTCTGTTAAATATGAGCAAACCGGGTTTTTCTTAAAAAGTTTACACAGCAAAACTAAACTAAATCCACACATTCCCTCCTTTTACTCTCTACCTCATCACCTTCCTATCTCTCGTTCTGTCTGTCCCGTAGCCTGCTGTGGTCTCTCTTCTCTGCTCCCGTGCTGGCCTTCATTTCACAGATGACAGGTTGGCTGACTGTAATCCAACAGATGCCGGGGCGGGGAGGCCTGACCAACTGTTTTAACTCCAATCAGCTTTTATTGCTCTCCAGAGGAACCTCATACAACCCCCTGCCAGCCTGACATTTCAGAGAGGAGCGGAGGCTACAGAAGGAGAAAAGAACCTAGAGTGTATACATACATATATGTAACTCTATGAATGTGTGCGTGTGTGTGTGTGTGTGTGTGTGTGTGTGTGTGTGTGGTTTAAGGTAGGGGGGAGATGGAGAAAAAGGGTGACAGTCAATTCTTGCTGTGCCTGGTGTGGAGCCGAGCCGCTGGCTTCAATCAACTGAGACACATGTTATTTTGTGTGTGTGTGTGTGTGTGTGTGTGCGTGCGTGTGTGTGCGTGTCTGTGTGAGGCAGAGAGAGTCCGTTGTCAGCAGGGATGGAGATGTCGCCGGTAATTCATCTGCCAGTGCTGCCCGCTCCCAACAGCTTGAGCCACCCCTGCACGGTCCACGTCTGTCGCCTCCCTCCTCTTCTCCATCCATCTCACTCGCTGCTCCCCACCTCCATCCACGACCCTCAACCTCACACCATCCCTCCCACGGAGACAGAGACAAAGAGCACTAAGAGTGACCATACACAAGCGCAATTTTGAAGCTGTAGTCGTTACTGTAAACTTTCTCCAGCCTTTTGTTACGTTTGGGGCATTTTTGTGTTGGGGTTTTTCCCCTAAAAGTCAAACTGTGAAGGTAGGTTAGCTTTTATAAAGTTCATTTATTTCAGTAAATCTAAAAGGGAAACACACTTATATTCGCATCGAGTGGTATTTTTAAGTTTTATTTACATTCATTTTGATAACTACGGCTTTTGACTATATGTCAACTTAAAATCGTTTGTTTTATAATGAGCCAAGCAATGATGCTGACTTGACAGATGTTCTGCTGACTATCTTTGAAACTGTTCAAAAGAAGTGTAAACCACAAAGGTAATTCCCAAACATGCTGGCTGTTCACAGGATGCTGTACGCAAGCATAGTAATTGAAAGTTGAGTGGAAGAAAAAAGGGCACACAAGAACAATGATAGCCTTGAGTATTGTTGCAAAGCTCCAATAGTGCTTCAAGGATCTCCACACAGAGACATTCTCTGGACAAAGCCAACAACTGTTGCATATCTTGTGATAAGCTACTCTTCAACCTTTTTGTAAAATGCAAATTCTCTTTAAAAAAATCCACTACTATGCAAAATTCACTTTTTGCATGTTTCAGTATTAACATATCTAGGTTATATAAAAAGTAAATAAATAAATAAAATAAAATAAAAAAAATAAAAAAAAACACCCAGCTATTTTTTTGGGAATAAGTAAATGCTCTGCTGGTGTCTACAAAATGATCTGTTTCCAAATTGTTGTCGCAATTTATTTATTTATTCATTTATTTATTCATTTTACCTAGTAACCGAAGGCCAAGCCCAGCACCTTCACCTGGCAACCCAAGTTGAGCTCCACCCTCTCCATTACAGGAGACGCTAAATTTATTCCGCTGGATTTGCTGCGTAATGACTGTTGGAAATTGAAAATATTTTGCTGTCGGCTGCAGTACAGAGCATGTGTCCGTTCATTTTCTCCCAGTCACATAGAACAGAGTTGCGTGGCTTCATTTTCTTTTCGCTTGCGATGTCCCTGCGATGTTGCCAAAGAAAGTTGTAGTTTGCACAAATCATTTTTGGAAAGAGTCATGTGAAAACTAGCAACACACGGCAGGATTTACCAAAAGACTAGGACTGAAGGAAGGTTCTGTTACTGTCCATCACAAATCTGCAGATGATGACGATGTAAGTACATGTTTATATCTTGTGTGTTTTTCGGCATGACCATGATTTGTTTGTCAGTTAGCATAAGCTAACGCTGAACGAGAGCCTCTGCTAGTCCTGTGTCTGACGTCACATTACTCACAATATCAGCGCATTTACACTCGGAACTGAAAGTAGCATTGAGAAGATGGGGTGTTCGTGAAAACACGCCCGACACTCGCACGGCACCGACATTGTCAGATTTCTTTCTTTCTTTCTTTCTTTTTTCTTTTTTCTTTGCTTGTTGAGAGAAAAAAAACTTCCACAATGTATGTTAAGCTCATTTGCATAATCGTGACGTAGCCCCTAAACTGTGTATTCTTTAATAAGCTCAAAACTGGCAGAACTGATCGGGTGAAATCTCAATATCAGAATAATTTTGTGTATTAAATGTAATGACCATATTTTGTGTAGCCCACAGATTTATCCTATGTAGCTTTTTCAAGGAAGCATAATAGTGAACCTATAAATTTTAAATTCAAAACCTTTTTTTTTTTGTTTTAAATTAATTGGATTCAACTTGCTATTAAGGAAAAGCAAAAACTCATTCTTTACGAATCCGACTGCAAATATGAACGTCTTTAGACATTTACTTTCCATGTGAAGTTCATTGCTGTTTGGGGCTCACCCTGGCCTGGTGTGCCTTAGCAGTAGCTTACTTTGCCTTTGCCTGAGGCTAGCTATGGAAGATGACTAAACAGTGCACTGTCCTGTTGGTAAAAGGGAGGTGTACAAACTATTAATAGCTGCTATATTAATATCTGTGCCACATTTGAAAACAATTTCTCTGAACTTGTGTTCAACGTAAATTAAAGACAGGATTTAAAAAAAACATTTTACAGTGTGAGATTTTGGTGGTGCTGCAACATCAAATAAATCTATTGAAAGGCTTTTTAGCTGTGAGTTGTTTGATAAATTCTACTTCTTATTCCTTGATGCCCTGCTGATACATTTGGTGGGGGTGATGAGCACAGTTTTTCACAACAGGAAGTTTTCTGGAAAGAATCTTAGCTAAGTTTATGGATGGGTTTCCTAGCTCATTAGATGAATTTATCTAGGTGCTCTGATTCTATCCCATTGTCAACAAACTTGTAAGTTTGATTAATTAGAGACCCCAAAAATAACCCAAGGTATGAATGTACAGTAAATGTTTGTGTGTCATAACCTTGAAGATGAGCTGGAACCTTGTCAAGGGTGCACCTCGCCTCTCGTGACATATAGGAAATTCCCCTCTGCTGCATGCACTCTCAGTATATGGATGAATTTCTTAAGTCTGTGTAGAATTTGACATCTTCAACTCAGCAGGCAATTGAGATCAATATTAGTAATCACCTTTTTTTTTTTTTTTTTTTTACTGCTGATGCCATAAAACAGCAATGTGACTTAGGCCATGAACAGGATTTTTATTTGACCCTTACTACTAACACCTAACTTGCAGATCTTGAAAAATGTGCTTGTTTATGCAAAGAGAAAATACATTTTATAGCCATTTTTGTTTTGTAATAATTATTAAACAATCTATACAAAAAGATAAGGACGTTTACTGTTTCTTGAAATATATTTTTTCTCTTACAATGTTCGACTATAACATTCAGGTGTCATGGAAAACTTAAAGCTGATCATCCTATAATCCTTATATTCTATCTTCAGCTAGCATAATGCAACTTTCTGTGTAAAAGTTTGAGGTTTAAAACAAATAGATTGGTGCTAAACCTGGCAGAGCAGAATGGAAATCGCTGCCAACATCATTACATTGTGACGCTGCTGGGGAATAAGTTGTAGCACCACTGTAGTCAGCAGGCTGCTCATCAGAATCCAGTACCAGCTGCCTTTTCCTGAAGCTGTTTTCCTAGATGGGTCCTGGGAAACATTTTGAATCAGCTCTCAAAATTTTTCTTCTCTACTTTCCTGTTCATTCTTTGGTTAACATTTTTGTGATACTTGCAAATTCTGCCATTTTTCTTTTAATATCTTTGGACTAATTCTTCCCCAATTATCTACTTAAAAGTAATCTTAAAATATTACATTTAAATGTAGCAACAAAAAAAAGCACTTCACTGTCTCATACATTACCCCACTTCTTTGATATGTGCGTTGCTGGTAATTATTCCTCAAAAATAGGACAGAAAACTCATGGGGGACCGTGAAGGGAGTTGACTGTGGAAAGGTTAGTGGTTGCGCTTGGGGAGTGATGAATAATCAGGTGTCACGCCACCACAATGTACATGATACATGATGTAGTTTATGTGTTCGCTTTAAATAAGCCCATTAGATCATGTAGCTGGCACATATGCTGTAATCAGGTTTTAAAAGCAGTGGTGACATTGCCAGGAGCAGATTCCAAATTGGCAGGAGACGAAAGCTTGTTCCAGTGTGTAACTGAGTCCTTTTCAAGGGTACAACGGCAATGTACAACAGGGAAAAGGTCACCTGTGCAACCAGTTCTGAAACAAATGCTCTTAATAGCACAAAATGAAGTCAATTCTGCATAACAAGTGAAAAGTATTCATACCCATTTCACTTTTTGCTTTTTGTTTCGTTACAGCCACACGCCTCTGTGTATTTTGTTGGGAATTTATTTGATAAACCAACACAAAATGGTTGATAGTTGTGAATTGGAAGAACAATGACGCATAGTTCTTTAGAATTATTTGAATTAAAAATCCCAAAGGTTATTGTTCTTAACACTCCACATCATGTGGCGCCACCTTTTGGCGCGATTACATCTGCAACACTTTTGAGTTGTGTCTCTACCTGCTGCACAGCAATAAAATGACATTTTGCCCAGTCTTTTTTTTTCCAAAAGATGCTAGGCTCATTAGAACTGGATGCAAGCCATCCATTTCAAATCTTACCACTGATTCTTAATCGGATTTAGTTCTGAACATGGACTGGGCCATCCTAGCACATTAATCTGCTTGAAACCCCCATTGAATCCCTGGCTGTGTGCTTAGGGTTGATGTCTAACTGGAACCTTTATCTAAATCAGGGGTCTCCAACTCCAGTTCTATAGAGCCACTGCCCTTCAACTTTTAGGAACATCCTGACTCCCACACAGCTGATTCAGTTGACTGAATCCCCAGCATGCCATCGCGTTTGGCAGAGGCCTGGTAACAGGCAGGGAGAGTCTAAATGCCCCAGGTCAGTAGCTCTCGAGGACTGGAACTGCAGACCCTTGTCTAGGTTTTGCGGCATCAAACAGGCTGATCAGGAACATCAGATTAATGTGAGAAGGTCACATATGCACAATATATATATATATATTTTTTTCATTTAACATTTATTAAAGACATTGATAATTTCCATAATATTTCCATATGTTCGTCACATAAAATCTTCATTTAATACATTGAAGACTCTGTGGTTGAAAACTATGTGCCGTAAATGTCAAGGGGTCTGAACAATCGGTAAATACTCTTAAGATTCTTTCAAATGAAGAAATGGCACATTTGTGGAAGCCTAAGCAGAAACATGTAATGAACACCTGGTGATTATTGCTAATCACAGCAGCCTTTATCGCTGATTTCTCCTAATAAACCCTGGCGCGCTCACAGCGAAGGGATTGTTATATTCTCGATGTCCATATGTGTTGTGTTTCCCTGAGCTCAAACTTGATAATGAGTGATCAGGCCAATAGGGACCGTGCATGCTGACTGAGTGATCAGTGAATTTATCACGGCTAAATGCAGTTGTTTTAGTCCTTCGCTCTACGCTCCCATTAAATGTCCATGTGATTAGTGAGGCGCACACAGCAAACCTAATTATCCAGTGCCTCAGCCAAACCCTTTACATGATTACCAACAGTCTGCTCCTTATACTGCAATTAAGGTTCTTCGTAATTGCAAAAAGGCTATGATTAAAGAGGAAATGCTTGATTTGAATGAGTGTGTATGTGCGTTTTGTGGATGTAGAAGAATCTTGGTGGATGCGTCTGTGGATATTAAGCAATAAACATGTTTTGTGTTTTTATCAGCACTAATTCATAGCACCTTTGTGAATCCTCTTCCAGCATTAGCCGTAATAGAATCCAGGTTATTGGATTTCCACCGGTGTTCTTGAGCATGTTTTGCTGTTGCCGGGGTTTTTCGACACTTAAAAGCTGCAGCGCGCAGAGGAGAAACGGAAGCAAACTGGGTCAAATGACTGTGGTTGGGATTTCACAATGAGGAGTTGTGTGATGCAAGAAATTCTGAAGCTAGATTTTTATTTATTTATTTTTCCCTGGCATTGCCCTGATGTTCTGTCTGACAAGACTGAATGATAGTTCATGCCTTCATAAATATGAGAGAGAATTTACTGATTTTATGAATGCCGTGAAAGGGTGAAAGAAGTCCCTGTTGGCAGTTTTTTAGGAGTGTGAGAATGTGGTTTTCACCAGTCAGCAGGGGGCAGTGCAGCTGCAGAGGAGGGTCCCTGCAGCTGCGCACTCCCTGTGTATGGGAGGTGGGGGGGGAGAGAGAGGCTTACTCCCTGCAGTGAATTTTTCTTCCACAGCCTCACTTATGGGCATGTCAGTGTACAGCTACCATTCAGTAGTGACATTTAAAATGAACACCAGCTGGCCACTGATCATGCTACATGAACACGGGTGGGTGAAGTCCACTTCTGTGTCTTGATGATAGTTTGTTCCAGAACTTACACGTTAACATGCATGTGGCATGATGAGAGAGCAAGTGTCCCATTTTTCAACATCCTCCAAAACATATATGAATTCATAAGCATCTTTGTAAATGTTTCAGTTAAAGTTTTCATGTGTTATTCCTTTCAGTTTTACCTTTTGGAGCGGTATCTGTTGACACTACGTAGGTTTGGTTACCCTTCACCTTTTATCCTACCTGAACCTCAGCAGGAAAACCTGTATTTACTCCTGCATTATCCTGCACATCACGGATGAACATGATAGCATATACATATGTGTTATGGCCTGAGGGAAAGGGTTTTGTGAGAAAACAAAAATCCTGAAATATTGTCTACCCTGCATTCTTACCTCGTGGCCCCTGCAAGATGTTTTGGTTTACAATAAAAGGGCATCTTATCTATGTCACAACGGCATACTGTGACTGCGTAGGTCGTGGTGCTTTGCTACATTTTCTGTTACATTTTAGAGTGAAAGCACGTCTTTGTTTTGTTTTAGTTTCTCAAAACCTTTGCTTTCTGATGTTGTAAATCTGAAAAAGCCAACAAGTAATAATATCCTGATTTGCAAATTTTTGTTGTACGAATACAACAAACCAAAGTATAGCTAACATATGAACTAACTGATTTAAGTTAAAAAGGAAATGGCATGGCAACAGTTTTACCTTCTTTTGCAAAAGTGATAAAATATGCCAGCAAAAAAAAGAGAGAAAAAAACAGTTTGGACCTAGAGTGACACTGGTATTTGAAAAAGTTGATATCAGTTACTCAGGCTATCTGCTGCTATAGCCAGTCTGTAGTTGGATTTCTTACCTGTCTCACAGAATGTCAACTTTAGCTTCATAGTAAACTGTAGCGTTGTGATGTTCATGAACAAACTGAATCTACTGTCCTGCTCTTTAGCACACATAATTGGAACCGAATTACAGTTGCAAGCTGTTTCTTTTCTTTGCAGTTTTACAGAAATGTGCATGCAAGCTCCTCTTTCACAATTCCACTGAGTGAGATGGAGAACAGGCAGGGGAGGTGCGCAGCAGAATACACATACTCCTTGGATGCAGGATATCATCCAAGTAGTCAACACTGCCTTCAAGAAACTGCATGTAACAGTCTGGATGGGGGGGGGGCAGTGTGGGACATGTTTCATTTGAAGCTTGTCATCAAAAAAGACACACACACACACACACACACACACACACACTGCAAAATTGTAGTTAAGTTGCCTTATGACAAAAAGTTTGTAGGTAATAGTTAACATTTGTGTTACCTGAGGATGATTTCTTAAAAATTAGTAAGTGTAAAACGATGGATTTTTTTGAATGACTGTTCATGTAAATTAATCCACAATACCTGTACAAGCCCTCTTCAGAAGCAGTGGTGCTTATTTGTTCAACTGAAAATATTTCCAAACATTTGCAGCTCTCTTCCTTGTAGTAGAAATAAAAGTATAGCAGCCTGCTTCCAGTCAGCTGACAAGTCATCTAATGTGGTGCAAAGGGTGGAGCTGCAAAACTTTGCATAGAGTAGAAAAATAATTTCGCTCTACCATTTTTTTTTCTCAAGCATCTAAAGGGAGATGATTAAGTCACAGGTATGGTACGGCAGAATGTTTTTGCATATTTGAAACCGCAAGTCCCCCCTGAAACAAACACTCATTCCCATTTCATTCGTTCTCCCTTATGCTGCTCTCTTGTATTTGTAAATATTTGCAGATGAACACCGATAGTCTCCTCTGTATGTCGATGACAAGCTAATTTGTCAAACACTGGGGCTGCCCCGTTCAGCCAGCAGCTTCCAGCAAGCCGCTTGCCAGCAATAACCCATTTGTACAAGTCTGAAGGGCTTTGAGTTCACCTGTGGTGGATGTTGCTGTATGTGTAACATTTGCTGCAGCTCAGGAAAAGAAAAAAAAAAATGCAATACTACAAGATGAATGGTTTATGTGCAGAAATGTAATGCAAGAATGTGTTTTTGACTCTTTGTTGAACTGGTTAGGCTGTGAAATAAAGCTCTACATCCCTTGGCAGTGGTTAAGCTCATAATTGTGTGCCACTTACCAAATACAAGCCAGTGAAAAAGTATTTGCTCTCTTATGGGTTGTCTGTGTTTTCATCAAATGCATTTTCAATATAAGACAAAAAACAAACAAACAAACAAAACAAAACACACACGAAAAAAAAAAAAACCCAGAGTAAATAAGTGCAGTTAAAATTGCTTATAGAGAGCTTGTCTGACAACAGGATGTAGGATAAAAAATCTCAAAAACCTGAACATCATGCCCCAATCTAAAGATATCATTTCTAAGGGCTTGGGACTTTAATCCATTGCAGTCAAGAGGTATTATTGACAAATGGGGGGAGACCTGGAACAGCCTATCAAAACATTATTCCATATCAGTAACTCATCCAGGAGCTCACAGAAGAACATTGAACAATATCTAAAGCACTGCTGGCCTCATTTGCCTCTGTGGAGGTCAATGTTCATGATTCAACTGGGCAAACGTAATCTATGAGAGTTTCTTGGTAAAAAAAAAAAAAAAAAACATTGCTGTCCAAACAGAACACAAAGCCACATCTTACATATGTCAAAAGCATCTCGATGATCCAGAAATACTCTGTAGGCTGACTAGACAAAAGTGGAACTTTTTTGGAAAGTGTCGATCCTGTCGTATTATGATGTAAAGCTAGCACAGCATTTCAGTAAAAGGACACCGTACAGACAGTCAAAAACGATGCTGGTGGTGTGATGGGCTGCGTCTGCTATGCTGCTACTGGGTCTGGATGACATCTCTTAAATTTTGCTCTACAGCTGAAAATTGTGATGAAAAATCTCTCTTTTTGAGAGCTTAGGTCGACATTATAGCCACAGGTCCTCGGAGCGGCTCATAAAAACAAAGTTAAGGCTTAGGTGTGGCTTTATCAAAGTCAGGATAGGAACTTAAGTGGGCCATTTATGCTGAAGTCCTTCCAGTGCCTTTTAATTGAAACAATTTTGGAAAAATGATTGGGGTAAAATTCCTTTACCAATGGTGGTAAAACTTTACTAATATTTTGGTGAAAATATTTTCTCTCATGGGGCCAGGTGAGTTTTTCTTCTCAATTAAAGAAAGCCATCATTTAAAAACCGAACTTTATGTTTACTTTGTTTATTATTGTTATTGATTAATGATCTGAAATATTTATGACAGGGAACGGGACGCATGAAATGTGAAAATACTTTTTTTTTCGCAGCAGTGTTTGCTGACGTAAACCTCACTGTGTCAACATCTGACTGTCTTTCCCCCCCACCCCCCTCTGGTAAGTCTCCTTTTCATTTCTTTGTTTCAAGCAAATACAGAAAGGTGAAATGATCTGAAATGCAAACAATTACTCATTGTATAGACCGCTCACAGATGAAATCCCTTTTCAATATTTACACAATGTTTTTCTTGCAAAATTGTTGAATCTGATAGGTTGGTAGAAAAATATGAGTATTCCTTTACCTTCCACTTTCGCTGACACTGCACTGCTCGCTAAAATGCAATTGCTCGGTAATTTCTACCCTGCTTAATGTTTAATAAACGTCCTGAAGACAAAAGGCATTTTTGTATTTTACTCCTGTTTAAATTTAGCAGTTTTATGTCCACGTTGGTAAACAAGCATAAATACATATTTAATAAGCAAATCCGCGCACACAGCTTAGTCTTCCCGTTCGTTTGCTTAGGAGGCGGCTGTAGGATGCAGGAGGCCACGGAGCAGAGGAGACGGATTGATGAGAAGCGGTTTGGGGTAACAGAGAAGGTGATTAAAAGCTCAGGCTGCAGATGTTTCTGGAACACTTCAAAGTGTAACACCTGCCAGCGCCAGTGCTGAGCGTGATGCATTATTGAGATGGTGCCCACCTGGCACCTGGCTCTGACATCACACGCCCTGTCCACCTGGCTCGGCGGCATGCACAGGAGTGGCATTTTGGGTCACACTTTACAGGAAGCTGGCTCTCGGCGCGATGAAGGGCATCTGGGGGATACGGCGCACATTCCTAGGGCAGACCTCAAAGGCACTAAACTGGGGCATGTAAACTTGGTGTCACGCAAGAAAGTGAAAGCTTTGCTAGATGGGAACATGTTCTTGCTTGCATGCATTATTTATAAAACAAATGGAGTTTTAATTTTTTATTTGCGTTGTGTTTGCTTGTTTCAGTTAAATATAGACAGAATATATATTTATATATAGGGGAAGAATCACGAAGATTAAGTCTAATGAGTGCACAAAGCAAAACGGGAAAGTTTTGAATCGTATCTCGTTTCTTTATTTAAACTCTGAAATCTTCGAAATTATGCAGAAAATATTTCTGTAGACTATGTATTCTATTGTTTTGTCTTTTTAACCTAGCATCAAAAACATTAGGACTTTAAAAAATCTTTATGCGTCATATTTTATGCATGAAGAGGTCAGCAAATAGTTATTTACATGATGTACAAACAGGATGCAATGTAAAATATGACAAAGAAAAACAGAAAAGAAAACAAAATATGGGCTAAACCTGGGAAACAAAGAGATGTGTAAGAACAAAGGAAAAGCTAAGGACTGAGGAAAATAATAAAAGAAGAATTAAAAAGAATAATTTATGTCAAACAATTGCCATAAATGCTAATTAACCACAGCAAAAAAATAAAAAATAAATAAAATTTAAAAAAAAAATACCAGTAAGTGTAAATGGTAAAATAATCCAAAATCTGTACTAATTCTAACTGAAAATGCAATAAAACTACAAATAAAATGATATCAAAGTTAAATTAGGAATTGATGATATTTACTAAAAATTTATTAAAGGCAAGCAAAAGAGATAAATTCTTTGTTTGCTTTTTTAAAATGTCAATGGCCCTCAAGGTCTTCAGGAAGCTTTTCCACATGCAAGAGCCGAGATAGGAAAAGTTTGTCTTTTTGTGATTCTTTCTTCTTTATTTGAACATTATACAAAGACTTTACAAGAGACTGATCCAGATCTGACCTGGATAGCTTGTACAACAAACGTAAGTCTGATAAGTATGTGGAACGCGGATCAAGGAAGATTTTGAAAGTCATTTGAGGCACTCTTCAAATGACTTTTAAAAGTCAATTCAGTTCTAAAATGAACAGACTTCAAAAGTAGAGCAAACTCTCGTATGCTCTTTGTCAGTATTTGACTTTTGCGTTACGGTACTTTCTTTTTAGTGTTGGTGTTAAAATGTTCTGCATGTGTAAAAAGTGCATGTTAAAGTCTCTCCACTGGGCTGAGAAAGAAACAGTCAAACCTTATAGGAATGTGTTGCAGTTGATAAAATATACTCTTAGCAATGTTTCTTAATGTGAGATCAGAAAGTCGGAATAAACTGCAACACTTACGATCAAATGCAACACAGAGATTTCTAATTTGATCTGAAAAGTTGATTCTGTGAGTTTCATTTTTTACTGTCATTTTATTTTTCTGAAGGTCATTTCACATTATTAAAACTTTTAAATCAACTGAATGAAAACAATGCCCAAACTCCAGGGATATTTTTATTAAGTTTTTCTTAAAGATCTGATTTTTCTTTTTTTACACACTTTTAATTTGACGTAGACATTTTATTTAATCTGGCACATATCTGATTCTTAAAGTATTGACATCCTCTCTCCTTTTTTTTCTTTTAGCAAAATATGCACTTTTTCTTGTTAAAGGTGCAGTATGTAACTTTTGTAAAGAATATATATTTATATATTTTTTACATATTTGTTAAAACTAACAGAATGCTAAGAGACAGGTAATCTGTGAAAAGATTGATCTCCTCCACCTCCTCCGTGAGCTACTACTGCTGTCTGAAGAAACCAAAAACAACAGACCAGAACCAGCAGGAAGGTCTTAGCGCTGTCGATCGATGTTGCTCAATGTGCTAATGGTGGAGAAACAACGTACTGCTACAGAAAAACTGTTTTTCCGCCGTCATTGGCGTTCATGCTAGCTAGTCTGAACATTTTTTTCACAGATTATCTGTCTCATACTGTACAGCCTCAACATAGCAAGTATGTGAAAGTATATTTTTCGTAAAAGTATATTTTTCATCAAAGGTGCATACTGCAGCTTTAAGTACAAGAACATAAGTTTAAAAGCAGCACAATTCTAAAGAGAAATGCAAACACAAAACCACTGATCAAGATCAAAGCTTAAAAAAGACTGACTCCGATATGAAAGAATACACACGCGCACATACAGGTTTGTATATATATGTATGTATCTTACTCTTTTGTTTCTACATATTTCTCTGTTTAATATTTCAGCAGCCCCCTTCAATGCGAATATTTTAGAGGTCACTTAGTGTGCTCGTGTGTGTGTGTGTGTGTGTGTGTGCGTGTTTCTCCTGCACGTGTCCCCCTGACACCTGTACTCTCTCAGGGTGTGAGGAACAGACAGAGGCCAGAGCTGCAGTCACAGGTCTCAGACCAGTGGGGTGTGAAATGAATCGCAGAGCCAACATACTCTGCCCCTGCTGCACACACTTGAAATCACCGCAAGGCCATGTTTGTGGGCCCTGCGAGAGTGAGGGGAATAAAGGGTAGCACAGAGGAAGGACACAGGAAAGAGGAGGGATGAGAAACTGTCATGCACTGTGGTTTTCCAGCAGCATTAAAACCACCTTCAGTAAATGGAGCTCGTGTAAATATTCATGAAGGCTGGAACACTTTCTTGGGCACGGTGCTGTTTGGAGTAATTGTCGTTTTGTTTCAGGGATGCAGTTTGGTTCAAGACCTTAGAGCCACGTAGCTGAAGAACACTGCCCACAGCAAACGCAGCCCTAAGAGCTGCAGGCTCGCTGTGCTTCAGTTACTGTTGGCACTATTTATTCATCCAGACATTTTCACCTCCAAACATTTGTCTAAATCACCTCCCACGCTAAAGTATTTAATTATGCATATTCATCATCAACTTTAAATGATCCCTAACATTAATTCCTAACATATTTGCTCCAACCCAAATTAACATTGCACTAGGATGCTTAAAACCAAGGGCTGAGAAATGCGATAATCAGTTTAACAATCACCTTAAACCTGTTTTTAATTTGAGCATGGAAAAACGCCTCATTTTGTAGCCCTTTTAAAGCCATGGATTAACTACCTTAAAATGCAGATGTGATGTGAACTGTAGAAACTTGATGTGAAAAGAATAATGATAAACGTTTTCTATCCAGCAAACAGAAGTGGCTGAACACCACATCAGCACCGAGTCAAGAGGACTTTGGGGCAGAACAATGAAGAGAATGCAGAGTAAATGGCAGCAAGAGCTCCATTAAAGGGTTTGACAAAGGAAATACTTTTAAAGATAGAAGTAGTAGTCAAATAAAAACAAAAAGAGAATACAAAAAATAATGGTGGGAATGCATTAATGAGTGGCTCAATTCTGGAACGAGATACATTTAAACAATGCAGCTCTGGGACAGGTGTACTTTTTATAGAAAAACAAAAGAAGTACAGAAAGTCAACAGTGGCCAAAGCTGTATCAATGGCTGTTCTGAAACAACCCAGCTATCAGGATTCACTTCTCCTAAAGAGCATGTTAGTGTCAGGTTATTGAGTCGCGCCTAAATGATAATAATAATAAAAAAGAGATAACTGTTTGGAACTTAAAAATATTATGAAATGTTTTCTATGATAATTTCGATAAAGTTAAAACCTGCTTTTGTTTTTGTCGCGTTCACGTGCCTTGTGTTTTAGATGAGTCCCTTCTCGTTAGCATGCTATCAAGTTCCACAAAGTTTGAACCAACAAGAGCTAATGGTCTCTGGACAACGCTTTTATAGAGGTATTATCGGATGTATATTGACTTTAATTACATTAAACTTTAACAATCACAAGTTGTAGCTGTCATGTGAAAAGAAACAACTGTTCTGAGGCAGAGGAACTGGTCAGCGGAGACGGTTTCTCCTCTTCGATTGGCTGAAGCCACTGCTGATCATTCACGGCCGCTCGGCAGCACCTCCCACAGACGCACAGCGGCAGCGCTGCTTTTCTTTTTTCTTTTCTTTTTTTTTTTTTTTAAACCCCCACAATGATATTCAAGGCACTTGCGACTCGCCTGCGACTGTAGAGAGGGGGGAAAGCACCCAGAAAAAAGAGAGAACCTCACCTCCTCAAACAACGAGTGAGGTAGGGACCAGGAGGCAGAAGAAGCGAGAGGAAGAGAAGAGAAGAGGCTGTGGAGTTAAAAAAGAGCGGCGGCGGCGGCGGCGGCTCCAGAGCTCCAGCGAGGAGTGTCTAATTGCGTGCGCTTTATTAGAAAGTGTCTAATTTGAAGAGATTCGACATGTCATCGTCCGGGAAAGACAACAGCGGTGCCCAGCACGCCAATTACGTGGGACCTTATCGTTTGGAGAAGACGCTCGGGAAAGGACAGACAGGTTAGTTGGGACAGCTTGCTGTCCGCATCCCCCCCTCCTTCCAGTCCCCCTCTTTAATTGCACAATTTGTTTTCAAGCCGCTCCGCAGGCGAGTTGAAATTTGGTGTGCGCAGGTGAGCGGTAACTAAATGCTTTAGTTACGAAACACCTGCCCAGTCCTCGTGTGACACTGGTGCGTTTTGTCATTTTGTCAGCAGTCGTCTGACATAATAATTGTTCACATAGTAGGATGAGGAAGGATGTGTGTCTGGTGTCGCTTTACATGGGTTTTCCTCGTTTGTGCGTTGGCGTTGGATCGAATCTGCGTGTGGAACAGCGTCAAACAACAGACATGATGACAGTGCGAAGGGCAGTGACAATCAACTTTTTTTTTTTTTGTTATGTGTGCGTGTTTGTTATCCGGGACGGCTCCTCCTGCTTGTTTGCGCACCCTTTGAGTGTTCTGTGATTGGAGCACAACGCCGTTAATCCCGATTTGCCTGATACATTGATCTATTCTTAGTCCGCAGGCACACACGGAGAGCCAGAAAGAGAGGCAGGCGTTTCTCCTACAGGCAGCGACTGCAATTCGGAGCAGAACATCCCACCTTGACACAACACGAGCTGCTTGCAGAGCCACACTAATCTATATTCATGCACCCCTCATGGGGATGTAAGTGTGGGCTTCCCGAATGAGAAGCGCGTGCTTTCTGTTAGATCTGGACAGCAGTGACGGTGCATTTTTCTGAAGTTGCATATAGCACATGTGCTGTGCAGTCAGAGGATGATGCCCTGGGAACAGGAGCCGGTGATGTTTCATGCTCTCCTGAGGAGATGCTTGAGTGTTTCAGTGCAGCCCCGGCGCTTGCGACTGGACAGCAAGAACGCCGTGGGCTCAAATAGCAGAGCCATGTGAAAGGAGAGGCAGGTACAGCCCTGCCTGCCTGTGTGTGTGTGTGTGTGTGTGCGTGTGTGTGTGTAGGCAGAAAATAGCAGGACTGATTGCAGCTCCCTCTCTCAAAGCTCTCCAGCCTTTAAAATGAGGGGAGAGAGTTGGACTTTTCCTCTCCTCTGCGCGTCTATCTATGGGTAGATTTTCCTCCCATCTGTTGTCTAAAATGGCTACAATAGGCGTTACTTTCTCCAGCTCAGTCCAGCTGGTCACGCTGAGTTGCCATGTGTGTAAATGTTTTTTTTTTTTTTTTTTTTGTGCACTCCTAAACAGTATGCTTTCTTCCAAATATTCTCCTGGTCTCTTAATTCACCTGGCCACCAACTTGCTGTTTAGCAATGGTTCTCATCTACACTGTATATATTTGCTGTTATAAATATTGCCATAGACATGCTGTTTTTTCCCCCACATGACAATAAAATCACTGTATTTTAATAGCCTTCACCATATCTCAGCTCAGTAGAGCAAGTTTGATATGCAGTGGAATCAGACATGCAGCATTAATCAAAATCTCTAGAGAATATTCCTTATGCCTTGTTGAACCAATGCCATCAAAAAATGAGCTAATTTTAAATGCAAAGGAGGACTGAGCTAATATAACATTTAGTTTTATGTCTTGTTCTGCTTGTTTGCATTAACATCAAGGTAATAGTAAAAATAACTATAGGCAGTAGAAATAATAGCTTCTGTTTTGTTTTTAAAAAATAAAATTATTTTAGCTCTGATTATACTTTTTCAAATAAAAAAAAAAGTCAGTAAAGCAAAAACGCTGGTTATGATATGTTTCAGGCTGTATTGAAGTTGCTTTTTGTTTTTTGTTTCCATAAATGCAACCCTCTCAATTTTATTTTGCTTGCAGGAGGAGCTTTTCCTCAGACTCGTCTTGCTTTCTCATTGCCCACTGCAGCCTCCCTAATGGGTGTTTGTGCTAGTATCGAGCTGGTATCGTCTGCTTGGTACAGACGTTTAATTATGTGGTGTCACTGAGATCATCGTTTCTGTTCACGGGAGAGCCGGGGCCAACTCTGATGGATTTTTCATGCTCACTTCAGATGTTGGTTCCATGTGGGTGGAAGAATGCAAGCTACAGGTCAGCTAGACATGTTTGACTTCAACATATTAAGAGTTTCAGGGACACATGGTAAAATTCACTTTCACGAGCTTTTTGGTAACATTTTTCCATTTCTCCTTTGAACCCACTGAAAACACAGCATTATCTAAGTCTGCTTGTACTATGTTGGGAGGAAAAATGATTTGGCCAATGGCATCTGAATCTTTCTTCTTTCTTTCTGCTGTGGTTTTTACCCATGCCAAATCTATTCAGATTAATGACGGTGTGGAACATCCATTTGCCTGTTAACCATTTGTTAATCTGTCAGATCTTTTTCCCAGGCCTCCGTGAAAAGGGTTGGCCTGGCAACTATAAGTGCCCAATGGGCCTGGCTCGATTGTGACTGGCAGCAGGGACTGTCCAGTGAGCTAAATCCCCTTGGGAGGGTTCCCAGGCCAGGGTTGGCTTGCGTTGACACAGGAGGGAAAGCGGAAGACGTCTTCTTGATCTGGCTCTTCAACTCAGGAGTTGTGCAGGTCCTTTTTTCATTAAGTGATTAGAGCATGTCCTGAGTCACACACACTGCCACCATGGCGGTTCTGATTTGGATCCTGATCTAATCCCCCTACACAGCTAAAATCCGCACAGCGCTCTCTCTCACAACGTTCACGTGGCACAAAGGTTGCATAGGCTGTCCTCTCCTAGCTTAGCACATTAGCAGTTCTTTATCACTGCATACAACAGCGGATATTTACTATTGTTTCATTACTAATAAATGGATTGTATGAATTCCAGGATCTTCTCCAAAATGCTTGTCCTGCTGGTTTGAGCAAGTATTTTTTTTCTAAAGGGGAGACCACCATTACCCTTTAGTTTTCTGCAGAGTGTTTGTATGACTCCCCCTTTGTCAGGTGTGCATTCAGCCCTGAAAAGGTCTGCAGATATGGAGTGTCTGCCTGGCTGCCTGCTGATTGGCGCTTAAGCTATAAAAGAATAAGGCTTGTGTTTCTGTTTTTGATTGGTAGAACCTGATCAATACTGCGTTTCCATTTGATGGACGTTGTGCAGGTTTTCTATTGTATATGGCAAACATCAAAACATATTGTCTACTGACATTCAAAGCGAACAGGGGTGTTATCTTGACATGTGCTGCCGACCTAAACATTTTATTGACCTATCTGACCCAGCTCATTCAAGCTGTCATTCTACTCTGTGGTGCTCGCCTCAAATTGAGAAGACATTTGGTAGTCCATAAAATAATCTGTGTATTTGTTTTGATAAATACATTTAAAGCCCAGGATTTAATAATTGCTTAGTTTTGTGAGTAGAACAATTTCATGTTGGGGATTTAGCTATTTATTATGTAACTTTGACCTGTTTTTTTGTCTTTCTTTGTGTCAGACTACTCTTAAAGACCATTTATGACCTCTAACTTGTAAAATTAGGCTTTAGGAATTTTTCTCCAAATGTCCCAGAAAAGTAAGTGGGAAGATCTATTGGCATTGTGGCATAAAAACCTTATATATACGCTAAACTTTATGGAACTGTGTGTTTGTGTAAAAGCTGACTAATCAGGGCTGTTTTGGTGAAGGGCTTGAACTAGTTATTATGAAGTGGGTGGTCATGATTTAAAGATCTATTGGTAGGAGTGCAAGATTAAATTCGACTCATATGATAAACCCATATGTTGGGCTCATGAGCACAAGATGAGCCCAAATTGTAGCAATGCTTTTGGGGAAATTTTTGTTTAAGAACAAGGCAGAATTCAATAGACACTAGATTATATATATTGCTAATTTTTGTGCTTCTTATTAATCTATAAAAAAAAAGAGAGAAATTTTCATTTGTGAAAATAATAATAAAAAGAAATCTCAAAATTTGCAACATGCTGATAGAGTGCCAGAGCAGGAACTTCCTAAAAAGATGGAGGCCAATTTCCAGGCATCAACTTCTGAAGTCAAATTTTTTAAGTTATTTTTGAAAAGTAGATCATTTTTATAACGACTGAAGGCAACATAGTTACTTGATTATGCTTTGAAAGGGCACTGTGAGCCTGGAAAATGCTTAATATCGTTAAGACTGGCTGAATAACTGCTTTGTTCAGTGTTAAATACTACCCTGAGTTGCCATTACTTTGTTCCTGAGGGTTGTTTAACAGAGGAACAGAAAGCCTGTTGTTTAAAAAAAAAACATGAAATGTTAATCCCTTGTGAATCCCTTTTTTAAAATATTGTTCTGGATCTTTTTATACTTTTCATGAAGGTTTTGATAGTAAAGTCATTTCTGCTTCAGGGACTTTCAAGTTTACCGTTTATTTGACAAAAAGCTGTTTGTGACATTGTTTTGATCGTTTTGTCTCTTAAGCACTCCCTGTTGGGATCTGAGGACTTTTTGTTTGGGGGTTCTCTGGTACAATGCACTTAAACCAGCATCCTGCTGTTCTTGCTGTCTTCATGTCAGAAGAAAGACTTGCCAAGTTGTAACTCTTTCTGTGGACTTCACTGGACTTAACTCTTTGCAGCTTTGGGGTCTGCTTGTGCATTTTTTGTTTTGTTTTTTTTGTATATTGGTGTAGAAAAACCTCTGACTTGGCCTAGTTCATTAATGCAAACAAGTGGATGCATTCATTTTGAGTCTGGCTATCTGGTAAATTGTGCAGCATTTGTACAACTGTTAAAGCAGTATGGTAGGTTTAGGTCGGTTGCTGTTCTCAAAGATTTCTTCTCAGTTGCAAGAAATTCACACACTCGACACAGGGTATTCCTCATGAGGACGAGGGAGAAGGAAACGTTTAGTTTATGCTGTCAATAAAAAGTTACTCGGCAAATCTACAGTGAAGTATTGCATTTCAGTCAGGCATGAGTTGTGGCTGTGCTCATGCTCTCGTTGACCCTTAGCTTTTGTGCTGTTTAAGATAATTGTGAAGCAGGTGAAAAGTTGCTACTCTAACTTGGGGCGGGGGGGAGGAGTGGAGAACTAAAGATCTGCAATGATGGGCCTGTGTTGTTCGTGGGCTTGTTCAAACATTCAGGTCAGAGAAGCCCTGACCCAGAGGCTGTCCCATGTTACTCCCAGCTGGGTTGCTCACTGTGTTAGCAGGCTGGATCAGAGCTGCAGAGCAGGAAGCCAAGCCAGCATGGTCTCAGCTGTTACACTGTCTGGTTAGAGCCAGAGCTCGACTCCCTCAGCCCTGAAATGCATCCTAAATAGTGGGATGCTGGTGTGCCTGTGTGTTAGCTACATATGCTGTCTATTTCTTCTGTGTTTTGAGCGCTGCACAACAGGATTTACAACATTAAACTCCCCTTTTGGGACTAATTAGGTGTTTTTGAACTGAATTAAAAATAAAAAAAAACTTTTATTAACAACTCCTGTGTGTGAAGCTTTAGATGCTGTTCACACAGTTATTGTCATGTTCAGGGGTGGCTGGTCACCCCTTTGTTTAAATCAAATCTGGATTCTCGTGTCAAATGTTGCCGTTTGGGACTTCTGCTGAAGGTTATGTAAGCAGGCTCGTCTCCCTCGTCCTCCGTCTCTCTTTCTCAGTTCCGTTTCCTCTGGCCAGTTCAGATTCATACAGGAATTCAGTCATGTGGTAAATCAGACAAGACCTCAGTGGAATTGCATCGATTGGAGGAATGTATGTAGCCAATGATTTTCAGAGATTAATGATGAGGAAAGAGGTGGAGAATGGGGGAGGAGCGAGGCGGGGCAAAGGGAGGGAAATGGAGTGGGAATAGAGGCGAGAAAAGCCTTGAAGTCTGAGAGGATGAAGTGGTCCTGAACATTCTGACTCTGGAGGTTATTAATTAAGGAAACGTATTGATCATCATCTTCGTGACTCTCTGCTTCTCCCTGATTTTTCATCTTTATATTGGGTGGGGGAGGGATGGAGCTCAATCTTTAGATGGGAGGTCAGTGAATAGAAACATCTCAGTGGGTGATCATGGGTGTGTGTTTAGGGGTTTTTGTGTGTATTTTTTATTTTTGGACAGACTCCATCACTTCCTATTTGATTCTTAACCTAGCCCAGCGCAGTCAGTGTCTTTTCTGCAATGTTATGTAGCATGGAGAACGAGGTTAGGACATCAGAGTGCTATGGTCCATTTCCCCCATGTCATAGTGAAACGCGCCACACTCGCACACTCCACTTCGTCCATTTTGCCATCTGTCAAGGTTCCCACTTCTGTTTGGCTCCTGATTTCTGTAATGCGATTTATTTTTCTTGCGTTACTTAGAATTTCACACAACTTGTTTTCTAGAGTGGAAAGAAGGGAATGCAAGCAGAAAAACACAATTTTGCTTTTCATGCTGCTGCAAATTCTCATCATGGTTAAGTGAATGTATTTTAGCTGTTGCTTCACAGTTTAGTTTTTTTGTTGTTGTTTTTTTTCTTGTTTATTGCTGACAGCTATTCAGCCAGTCGAGCTGGATGTGTTTGGCATTTAAGACATATAGCATAGAGTATTAAATGTCTGTTGCATGTACACAGCAGTAGGCTTAATCAGACTGTCTCTCTCCTCTTTCACCCAGTTGAGATTAACCCTTGCTTAGCCATTTGTCTGGCTCAGACTGTGAGAATGCTGGGTTGGTTGCCAAGGTTGGTTGCCTGGTTGTCATGGTTTCCCTGCTTCTTGATGGTTCCCAGTCTTCCCCCCTGAAGGAAGAAAGGAGGTACTCCCTCCTGCTCTCACTACTGTCAAATCACAGCGTCTCTATCTGTGGCTCAATTTTTGTCCACCCTTCAGATTTTTGTCTGAAGGGTGGACATTCAAGGTTGCATCGTAGCAATCTTGGGTGCCTAAAGCTTTTCATTTATTCAGATTGCAGGATTTATGTATTTGATTTATTATAATAATAGACGATTATATGAGTGTAATTGTTTTCACATGCACGCTGCATGTGTACACATGCCTATGGCGGCTGTGTGTACTCAGACATACGGTGGTGGATCAGACCGGCTTGCCCTGCTCTGTGCTCTGTGTTGTGTTCCCATTTAAATCTGGGAGATTAGCACATGTGGAGAGCCTCAGAGTTAGTTGCCATCAGCTCAGCTAGCCTTGGCAGGCTTTCCTCGGAAATGGGGAGGCATGAGGGGCGGGGGTTCTTTATGAGTCTCCCCACCACTCCAGCACTGCCTGTGCCTCTGAACTGTACCTTATCCTTCATCAGATATGTGAGTGGGCCGGTGACCTTGACTTTGGTGCAGTTTTCTGCCATTTCTTATTCATGCAAGTCACATGGGCGTCTTTGTCATTTGCTGGGGATTAATATAAACAAAAAATGGTCCAATATTGTAAGGCTCAGCCACCAATTTTTGTAATTGTAATCTTTTTATTTTTATTTTACCAAGACAACTTCTTTACAACTGTGAGTGATGAGACTATGTAAAGACTATCTCATGGCCAGAGTCTATTTGCATACTGTCTGTATATTGTCAGTGTATTGCTACATCCCCAAGTAAAAATGATATGGTCACAAGGCATTCAATATTCACATACAACTATGAAACAAAAATGATCTAGCTCTTTTTATTTAAAACAAAAAGACAGCAATTATTCCTGGCACTGCTAAAATTCAACTTAACTACTGATGTTATATTTTCACATTTGATTATTTTTCTTTTTTTTTTAGGTTTCTGAACCATCAAATATGTTTTTTCTTCTTAAAGCCAACTATAAGAAGCAGGGTTCGTTTCTCTGCTTCTTAATTTAAAAACAATGGTTGCTTAAAACATTGGTCTACCTTAATGCCAAAAATGGGCCCATGACCATACAGAATATTGGGTTTGAGGATGAGTTTTTTTCCCAAAAAACTAAGAACCTCGTTAAATTTAATCTGAGAGACTCTGTCAGCAGTGTATCATAATTAAGTTGAGATTTGATCTTTGTTTTTCTGAATATGGTTGTCTTAATGCCACCATGTGAAAATTATTTCTTTTCACAATACTAAACCTCAAAATGTTGTTAAATCTTTATTTACTAGAGTTGTCCAGTTTCAGTTTGACTTGTTAAAGCAACTTTTGACCAGTTGACCAAATGATGCCCAGATTTTTGAAAAAACAGTGACCGCTTTTTAACTTACTCATGGTAGAAAGGTTTAAATCAGATGCAGCTTGAGAGCTACTTCATTTCTCTCTTCAAAGTAAGCATTTCAAGCACTGATACTGAATGGTGTCAAATCTAAAGTATTCACCTTTATATCTGGTAAAAAATAAATACACAGCTGATTTTATTTTTTACTACATGAAATCATGCTGGTGTGGCAAGAAATATTGTGAAATTTTCACATCACCCCGAGTTGGTTGTGCTGTTGCTAATCACTTTCCAGCTCATTGACGATGCATAGCTATTAATACAAGCTTATTAGCTTAGCCTACTACCTTCTGGTGGCACAATACATTATTTCCCCGCTACATATCTATGGGGATCAGCTCTCTATAAACAAGGTTCAAGAGTGAGAGATCCTTCAAAGTGCCAGTGTTTGTAAGCTCGATGTGCTGTGTGTATAAGCTGTAATTAGCAAAGGCACCACTATTATTAAATCTTTTTGAGCTGGGTTACACCTGACGCCTTCATGCATAATTTATTCATTATTTTTAGCATTCTGCATGCCAAACTGTATGCTTTTGTGCTTTACAGGTTATTAATTCAATTAAAAAACTTTTTAGGTCATGTTGTTGTTTCAGACCGCACTTCTGAATGTTAAGTCAGGTGAGTTATGACGCCTGTGTATATATGGGTGAATATGCATATGGAATAACTTCTAAATTGCGTGAACCAGCAACTCCCTTTGGGCTGTTTTCCCGGAAAACATACATTAATGAAATTGTGTGAACTCATTTAATGAGTACAGCGCATGACAGATGGCTGGGGCTAGGCAATTGTGATGCTTTCAAAGTTTTCAATGGCAACAACTTGTCTTGGCTATTCTTGTGGATAAAAAAAATTGACATTGCCCTTTGCGTGAAACACCGCAGAAATTGGGCCTATGTGTCTTTCAGAGAATTTGCTATCTCTTCTTCACAAACCAGAAACGTGAACTGGATGATCCTCTCTGACTGATAAACTTGCCTATAATAAAGCCAGTGTTCAGCATGTTGGCCAGCTGGTCTTATTATATTGCACATTTGAAAATTGGGGAGTATTTTGGTTTTCGTAGGGTAACAGTGAAATGTTTATTTTTCAGTTTTTATAAGTATTTGGGAGCTTATATTGAAAGACCACCACAGACAACCTAGATAATAGCTGATGGAGCAGCAGAGTGGCAAATAAAAATGTCTTCTGCCACTTGATCAGGAAAAGGGTAAGTGCTTTGAGCATGCTGCCAAGTCCCATCTGCTGTCATGTCCACGTATTGTAATAACTGGAAATGACATTTTGATTGTGCGAGTCCAGAGTGCTTTTTTATTTATTTATTTTTTTAAAATGCATCAAGCACAATCTCCTATTTGGATTTTTGTTTGACTTTGGCTGAGAGTCCACCAACCAGCACTTAACTTTCTCTCTGTGCTCTGATGTCACTGGAAACTATTAAATCCTTTGCAATGGGAAACGAACATTTTTGTTTTCTGCTAAATAACCCCCCAAAATTTGGACTTACTAGATGTAGTATTTGACTATTGGATATCACAGTCTGTAATGAAGGCTTTAGAGAAGTGGGAATAATTTTAGTTCAGCAACTCTGTGGCTTTTATCAATACAGCAACATATATATATATATTTTTTTGTTTAATTTTGTAAAGCATCAGAAATTGCTGAAGTAAGGGATGCTCTATTTTTTTTTTTTTTTTTTTCCCCTCACAGAGTTATTTTTTTTCAAAATGCATTTTTGGGTGCTTTGCTTTGTGCGTGTGGCTGAGTGTCAGGGTTTAAGTCTGTGCTGCATGTTGTTAAACAGGCTCTCTGTAGAAACAAAAGGCTGTATTTGAGAGCTGCACCTCTTGAGACACAGGCAAACGGCGAAAAAAGAAACAGAGTGAGGGGGGACAACCGCACCTCAGAAGTGTTTCTGAGGGAAGACAAATAAGTCACAGAAGTAAGGCATCTCTCAGGGTCATTGCCTGCTATTACTATTAATCAAAGCCAGCTTACCCAGCTATGTTGATTCACAGTTGCACATTATGCACATACTGACACACACACACACACACACACAGACACACAGACGTGAATGTGCTGTCTGTGTCTGACTGCTGTGGAGCTCATACATCGCCACTGGAGGAGATTCAGCCATGGCAGGAAGAATTGCTCCAGGCAGCTCTGCAAGCTTGACACACACTCATACACACACTGACACATAATTCCTCATGCCTTGCGGGACATTTGGAAAGATCGTCAAGCCTTACCTGTCATTAACGGTACATTGTGAGTTTTTTTTTTTTTTTTTAAATTACCTTTAATTCTGTATAAGTTACATGCATTGGTAAACTTTGTCTTGTCAGTGCTTCCATACGAGTGGCAATATCAGCACAGTGACCTGCTTTTATGAGGTATGGATTGTACTGTGGCCCGTTTCTGAACATGTTATTTTGGTTGGTCGGCTGTCTGCTCCCACTGCTGTTTTGACGCATTATAATTCTCGTGAGCTTAAATTAGTACTCGTCCATTTGGCTATGCATCTACGCAGATCTGTGGAGCACTGCATGAGTCATGAATTACGGTGATCATTATGGCTTTCAGTCTGTGTGACATGTTTGACTGTCTGCTTTGCTGGAGTTAGAGTAGCAGGTTCGCTGCTTTATCAACGGGTCCAACGAAACGGGTTTACTAGTACATTCAACTCATGAGAGAAGATGATAGATGCTTGCCCTGGATCTTCGTCAGGGCAAACGGTGTTTGGATACTGTTGCATGAGATGTAGTTGGGGTGCTCATACTGCTCGTATTTTTATTATTTTTTTTACATGTCCAAAAATCCATTTCTTTATATTATCTAGTTATCAAATTGCGTATGTTAGTGTTAAAGACGTGAAAACGCTAAGCTTGTATGATGCCATATATTCCACCATAATTGAAATGCAAGGTATGCAGTAGAAGTGCGATGGGACTCTATTTTAGATATTGAGCTTGAGATCATGCATGTTTCAAGTTCATTTCCATGGCTCATAACTTGGAATTGCTTGACCAGATGTTGGGGTTAGCGCTACCCGATGGAGAAACTCTGAAGGAAAACATTGTCATTTCAATCTCTTTAGATCTCATGCTATAATAGCTTTCTTGTGCCCTTTTTAATTGTTTTTTTTTACTTGACCCATCCTCTAATATATTTAAGTTGTACCACTTTGCAAAACCCATATTGAAACATGAATGCAACAGCATTTAATTGATATTTTTTTTCAGTGAATGAATGAAATTGATGAAATAACTTCCTTTCTATAAACAATTTAAACTGATTACTGTAGGTCTTAATGGAAAATTATAGCGTACATCTCGTGCCAAATTAACTTAGATTGAAGTCGAACCATTTCTTTCAAATTTCCATTAAGCTCTTCTCTCTCATGCCTTGCTTCTGCCTTCATTCTTGACCCCTTTCTCCCTCTCCTCTATCGTTTCCTCTCTTTGTCCCTAATAGAGGTATTCCCCTGCAGCCCCCAGACCTCGCACTGCTATTCTGCTCAGGTAAGGCTCATTTCATGCAGCATGATTAGATCTCACTGGAAGCAATTCGGGGCCGGATAAGTCAGAGTGCTGTGGGCTGCCGTCCTAGCTGAAGGAATTCAATTAAATCTTTACATATACTCCTGCTGCAGTATATTCCTGTCATTCTGCACATACACACACGATGCACACAAATGTCATCACACTCACTACTGATAAGTAGTGAGTGTGACTAAGTGTGGAAAAATGTATGCACTAAAGTAGATATTAATTTGACCACTTCATCTATAGCCAATCATGTTTTCATGTAAAACCACTGAATAGCAAACAATTTTCATTATTGCCTCCTCCTTTTGTTATCTTAATATTTCATTTTTATATTTTAATTCGACAAACATAGCACATCTTAATGAAAGAGCTATACTTTGTGTTGCTTCATGGGCTAACACTGGTAATTGCTTGGAAAGATTGCTTTGAGCAGAACATATCATCATATTTTAACAAACTACAAGGGAGTACAGTAATTGTAATTGGACAATGATTTAAATGTGTGCATAATTTGACTGTGTAACATTTTGTTATCAGTAATTAAGGCTCTCTGGGGTTTTTTAAGACTCAGAACATATGCTAAGAGTTTATGGTGCCATAAGCAGTTAGCATGTTTCTTGTATTAATGGAGGAGTGAGGCAATGGATAAATGGATAGGAAATTTCATGCCTTATTTATGTGCATAAATAAGTTAAATGAGAAATATAGACATTACTAAAATTATTCATTGAATAGTTTTTTGTGATTTTTGTCGATGGTTTAATTTAGGACTTCTGCACAGTAAGGAAGTAAAAATCTACCATAACACAAATGAAAGAGAGGGAAAAACATTTAGCTATTTTTAAAGTATGTAGATTTTGGTATTGATAGTGACGGGACTAGAGTGTGACAAAGTTCTCAAATAGTATCCTATTGTATGGCATGACTAAGTAGATATTTTGTTTCTATTTTAGGTAACAGAACAGTAAAATTAAAGGTTTACACCAGATTTAATGAATGTCTTGTGTGCTATAAGTAGGAACACTTTAGGTGTTATTAAGAAGAGTGTTTGATGCCTGTAAGCTTACAACTGTTTCTGTAAGACTGGCATGTGACCTGAATTTATTACCAAGACACTTCCAGTGAAAAATCTCAACCTCTTATTTTCATGCCTTAATGAGGCTTTATGAAATATTCAGATCTTTACCTGGGGGAGCTCATTGTACCTGTGAATTTGTCTTCCTACACGTGCCCTGCTCTTTATTCCTTATTCGCACCCCTGAGCAGGTATTTGCATTTTTTTTGATCGCTCTTTTAGCATAGACAGATACAACAAGACAAAAGACAGATGCTGCCAGACATTACCGAGCACCTGCAGAGAGGTGAAATTCATGTCTGTGTACATGATTTGGTTTTCCAAAATTTACTGCTTTAGCTGAAGGGGTCCAGTCTTGATCATGCCTATTAAGACCCCAAAGACACGTGATTGTTGGCTAGGAGCATGTTGGCTTTACTCTGGGTTTTTCTCTTTTAGGTTCCTGCTTTCGCTCTCTCTGTCTTTGACTGTCTTTCCTCGCACAAGCCTGGCAGTCTGGCAGACCTCTTAATTGAAAAGCACATCACTTGACTTTAAACATGCTATGAAAAGGGAGGTGCATGTGGATATCTCATCTGCTGAAGAGAGGATCAGAGGTATCCACTGAATGCTGGGGAAGCCCAAATGTATTGTGACGGCCTGCTGGAAACATCTGGTGGAATCTTCTGTCAGACTGAACTTCAACTCCCACCTCTGGCATAGCTTTTAACAAATCCTGTAAAAGGTGGGGGACATTGAGTCTGAGTGGGCCATGTTCCATGGCTCCATTGTGGAGGCGGCTTGCCGGAGCTCTGGGCACAAGGTTGTCGGGAATACCAACACTGTTTATGCTGAGACTGTGAATTGATGACCTCAATTTGGGCTGTAGTGGGTCAGTGGGCAGAATGCCACAGTGACCTCCTCATTTTCATCAGCATGTCTTCCAGTGAGGAAGCAAATCCTAGGAACCTTTCCAATATCTGGTGCTGATGTTGCCAAGGTGATTAAAAAAGCTCCTGGGTGGCAAGACCCTGGGGGTGGATGATATTTCCCCAGAGTTCTTAAGGCTCTGGATTTTGTGGGGATGTGTTAGTTGAATTGACTCTGCAATATTACGGGAACATTAGGAACATTTTCCATGGATTGGCAGACCGGGGTGGTGATCCCGATATTTAAAAAGGGGCACCACGGAGTGAGTTCCAACTGCAGGGGGGTCATGCATCTAAGCCGCTTTTGTTAGATCTGTTCAGGGTTTCTAGAGAGGAAGGTCTGCCGGATAGTCTAGTGTCAAATTCAGGAAGATCAGTGTGGTTTTCGTCCAGGTCATGAAACACCGGTCTGGCTCTACACTTTCAGCAGAGTCCTGGAGGGTGCATGGGAGTTCACCCAAACAGTATATATACGTTTTGTGAACTTGAGGAAGGTGTTTGATCGCATCCCTCAAGTCCTGTGGCGTGTTACTTTGGGAGTATTGGTACTAGGCCCATGGATACAGATTCCTGTATGACCACTGAAAGATCTTGGTCTGCATCGCTGCCATGAAGTCAGGCTCATTCCCAGTTGGAGTTGGACTCCACCAAGGTTACCCTTTGTGACCGATTCTTTCTGGACAGAATTTCTAGGCGCAGCCAAGATGTTGAGGATATGTGGTGGTGTTGGGATCATGTCTAAGGTGGTTGCAGTTAATGTGGTCCTACTGGCTTCATCAGATCATAATCTCCAGCTTTTGCTGCACCAGTCTGCAGCTGAGGGTGAAGAGGACAGGATCAGGATTAGTGTCTCCAACTTTGAGACCATGAGCCAGAATAAGGTGGAGTACCTTTTCTGCATCAGGAATGGAGTCCTGTCCCAAATTAAGTTTTAGTGTCTCAGGGTTTTGTTCACGAATGAGGGGGAAATGGAGCAGGAGATTGATAGGTGGATCTGCAGTGATATGGGCACTGTACCGATCTTTTATAGTGAAGAGAGAGCTAAACCCAAAGCAGAGGCTCTTGGCTCAGCCAGTTGATCTACGTTAGTACTGTCTTCTATGGTCATGAGCTCTGAGTAGTGACCTAAAGAATGAGATTGCAGATACAAGTGGGCGAAAAGAGTTTTCTCATGTGAACGTTTTGAGATTCCCCTGGAGGAGCTGGCCCAAGTGGCTGGGGAAAGGATGTCTCGGCCTTTCTGCTTGGGCTGCTGACCCTGCAACACAACCTCAGATAAGTGGAAGAGAATGGATGGATGCATTGCGAGACCAATACAATCACAAAGCTCTCCACTGCCTTCTCTTTATATAATATAGACATCTCTTTATATGTGCTTTACAAGCACATATAATAGATTGCTAGTGGTATCTCAAATCAGTACTGTGAAAAGGTTTTACCAAACAAAACCTTATCCTACATAGTTTTTTCTTTTGTCTTAAGGACATAGATGGCATCCCACTCTAGTCTCTGGACTTTTGGAGAAGACCCTCTCTACTGCCCTCTTCCTCTTTGAGGATCACTTTAACGACGTTCTCTTGTTGAATTATATTGTCGCAGTTTGTGCGTCTTGTATGTGGAGTGCTTTCTATAAGGCCAAGGAGGTGAAAGACAAGCACAAAGAGCTCACTGGAACCCTCTCTGGAGGCTTAGAAATGTGTCTAGACTACAGAGAGCTTCATTAAGTAAGTCCCAGAACTCACATCGAGCTTATTCTGGTTCACAGAGAGACTCTTCACTTGATATGACCCCTTACACGCATGCTGATCCCTCAAGAATTTAATATTGATTGGTAGAAGACAGTTTAGAGAGCCCTCTTTATTTGTTGAAACATAGGCAAGTCTGAACACGCTTGTTGTTGTTGTTGTTGTTCTCTCTGTAGGGGGGCTTCTTAATGTTTATTGGCCAATGCAAATGAAGGGTGCTCCTTCCAAAATAGCTTCTGGCATGTTACATTTTAATGTTTCTTAACTGGGTTTTAAATGCATTTTATCAATTGAAAAGGAGGTTTGTATTTGCAGTTTTTCAGTCATTGTTGTGTGTAGTTTTCCACTAAGAAGTCAAGTTAAACACAATTGACTTCTGGAGGGGTTTTGTATTTTTTTGCAACTCTTTGAGGAAAAGTGTGAGGTGTACAGAATTGCATACATACAAGCCAAGATGTGGCACAATGTGAACTTGACCAGAACAGAATTAAAACAAAGATAAAATTGAAACACTGGAAACAATGCCAATTAAGGACATATATTAAATTACATTACATGTCCTAGTACTGTATCTAAAACTGAGTAAATGTTTGCTGAAAACAACTATCAACTGATGATGGAGAGCTTTAGTGAGTGCTTGGTCACGTGTCATTTTTGTCTTGAGTTTTAATCCGAGGCTTTGATAGATTAAAGCCTCTTTTGTGTTGTGCAAACTAAAGCTTTGTACTGAGGCTAAACCCTGCATGAAAGCATGACTCGGCAATGACATATATCAGACATTAAAGTTCATTGCCTCGATGTTTACAGCTTTAATTAGAGGAACAGGTAATCAAACCCAGAGGGCAAACATTTTATTAGGTTGACATTGTGTTATTTTTAGAAAATTATGCAACACCAAAATTTCCTTTTTGAATGCAGTGAAATAAAATCAGACCTTTTGAAGCCTGCTTTTGTTCTCTGTGCAGATGTCTGCTGCCAACCCCAACCCAATACAGCTTTGCAAAATGAAAACAGGATGATTGATTTAAAATTTAGCTGTTCAGCACGCAACCACACAGCTTAGGGGCTTGTTCGACAAAATCAGGCAGACCAACAGGTATTGTGGAGTTTCATCTGCGGTTTAATGCCCATCATTAACAAAAAGCCTTACTAGAGTTTGTTTTAAGTGATATTTGAACTTTGTTCAAATCTACAAATTGTTGGAGAAAACTGTGGAAAGTGACAGCTTAAGAAATGCATAAATGCAGTTGAGTTGATTTAAAACGGGACCTGAGAAATTGGATGAGAAGGTGTTTAATCGTCCCCAGATCAGCCAAGCAAATAATGGATAACTCAGTGTCACTTCAGACTGTACATTGCATAAAAATACACTCGTATACCAGATGGTTTCTTTTGAGTGGGTGCCTTTGCACGTGTACAGCAGCGATGGATTGTGAGTGTGATTAATCTCTTTGGGCCTGAGGTGCTGGGGTCAGAGTGGAGGTGCCTGTGGAGCTAATGACAGTGATTAAGATTGGGGTTGGTGGGGGCTTAACCTTCATCAAGTTCTGCTCCTCAACATGCTGTCATCTAACCAGACCAGTAACCTTAGCAGAGATGATGAGTGCAGAACAGTACTGAGAAGAACCAATTTAAGTCTTTCATTAGGGAAAGGTGTCAGAATAATTATCAAGAATGGTTTGTTATGACTGCACTGCTAAGTAAACTAGTGCTTAGTTTATTTTATTTTATTTGTTTTAGAGCTTGTTCCACATTACCTACATGTAACCACGTTAAACCCAAAATGAAAGGTGTGTGTAGGGGTGTATGTGTGTGTGCGCACATTAGGGTTTTGAAGGTTTGGTAGGACTCTGTTATGGGATCCTGCAGCACTATTGAAGGATAGCGCTCATTATTTTTAAACTTGGACATCAGTTATTCAAAGAGTTGAATCTTTTTCTATTAGCAGAAGTATTATGTGACTGATTGTCTCATTTAGCTCAGCTGTACTTTGTGGGAAGCGCTGGATTGGCCTTAGTCTTTTTCATCCTTATTTAAATAAATCTTGGGTAAATTGAAAGCCCTTTTTAATTTTTTTTTTATGTGTACAGGATTTTAAATGTCATAATCCCTGAAAACCTAAAAGAAGACAGTGTTCAGTAAAGGGAAAGGCAATGCTTGTCTTTGTTTTGTTTGACAAAAGGAATACTTTTAAAGAATTTTGAACATTAGTCTTATGGATGAGTGATTAATCCAATTTTAATAGCACAAATAATGGTCCACATTTATATTGGTACAGGCACTTAGTGAAACAAGTTAATTAAGTCAAGCCACATTACTCTATGATTATGTTATTTGGACATGTAATAGCCTGAAAAATGCCTGACTGCACACAAATTTCCAATCAAACATGCCACAAATGACGCCCAACATATAAAAACCACTTGCAGCTTTGCGCTCATCTGAGCTTCTTCAAATTTCCACAAGCTTTGCAGTATTAGTTAAAGCTTTATCATTCTGAGCCACAATAACAAGTAACTGAGTGAAGACTCTTTTTTTTCTTTTAATCGGGGAGCTTTTATCTGCTCCCTTTGGCTTTACTTTTTCTGTCAACTTCTTTCTAACACCCCTCCCCCTCCTTTCGTTTTCCCTCAGCTTTCAATCTTTACTGCCTTTCAAATTTTCCCTTCCTGTCCTCAAACCCCCTCACCATTTTCCCCGTGGCATTCAGCGTCACCCTGCCATTTCTTTCCTCCTCCGTCTCTCTGTATTACCCTTTTTCAGCCTAATGGGATCTTCGGTGAGCATGTTTCCTTTTCTAGCTCTGGCCTCTAGTATAACCTCGCTTATTGCACTGAAGTTAATGAAATAGGGAGGAAGAATGACCCTCTTCATCTTTTCTTGAGCAGTTTCCTCCTTATCCTCTCAAACCAGCCTCCTCCATTTCTAAAATATGGTTCTTGAAAACTTTATTTCTTTCTTCTGACCTTGTGTCTCTAGTATGTGCCATAGGTCCGTCCAGATATTTTCTGTACACGGCTGTACCCTGTCTCGGACATCTAATCTTATTCTTTACATGCAATGAACAAGATTTTAAATGCATTTCCTCCCTTTTGCCACCTTTATCTTCTTAAATCCTTCCTAAATATGTTTTCAACTGCCTGCCCAGTCTTCTGACCGTCTTGATGCTTTATTTGCTCTGTTTTTCCTCTCTCAGGCAATATTAAGTTTTTTATTGGTGCCTGTTTTTTATACATAGGTTGTAAGGAACAGAGTGCAAACAGGTCTATATTTCTGTGTGTGAATATGGCTGTCGTCTGAGACCTGTTAGAAAAGCCCTGCATACGTTACCAACGCAGGAAGCTTTGTTGGTGGGTTTTGCAGTGTGTGTGTGTGTGTGCGTGTGTGTGTGTGTGTGAGCATTTACTGTGTGGCTTCTGGTTTCTCATTACAATATGCAAATGTTGCTTGCAGCTTTGCTTATGTGTCAAAAAGTAAAACTCATTCGTGCATAAAACATGATGTCATGAAGACACTTTAATGCTGAATAGACACACAACCACCTCCCCACACACACACACACACACACACACACACACACACACACACACACACACACACACACACACCTCAACTCCAAAGCAGCGAACCTGGAATGGTGCACCTGGTGAGTTCAGACAGCATGTCAATGCAACTGGTTATGATCGAGTCTGTAGATATAAAGTCAGACCCCCAGCTGCTTGTGTGCAGTCGCTCTACTGTGACCGAACCCATCTTCAAATTATCTGCATTTCTATAGAGCAATGATCGCTTTTGATAATTAAAACACTTCATGCTACTGAGATTGGAAGTTGAATCTCTATGTATCGACTGCTCATATCTCTTATGTATTAAATGCACATATTTTTTCTTTGATACCTGGCTACCCTCATTGGTGGACATAGTTGTTTTGATTTTCACCATGGTAACTGATGATATCACCACGCAGATTAAAAAAGTGGCACACATTGTTCTACTCCAAACACTTTATTTCCATGCCCCTACTGCTTTTTTTTTTTTTTTTTAGAAGAAAAAGCTTGTTTTTTAAAATGTATATGTATTACCTATGTAGCCATTAATGTAAATGAAATGTAATTACAGTGCTTTTTCCCCCTCACATTTATTTCACCTATCAATATAATGCTTTTTCAAAAGTATGCGTTTTTCTAAACTTTTTTCCTGGTTTTGTCAAACTTCATTGTTTAACATCATCAAAAGACCATTAACCTCAGGGAAATAAATGGGAAATGCAGTTTTTAAATTGGGGTTAAGCCTGGCCATAAATCTAATGAGTTGTGCCGCAGTAAGAACTGCCATAAAATGTTTAGTGATAACTGGCAGTGAGCCTCTTATATTTGTGTGACTGTCTTCCCGAAAAAAATTGTTTTTAATTTGGCTACAATAGAAAGTTTTTTTTTATTTTATTTATTATGAACAACATGCTTAAAGAGATGCCACAGCAATCGATCAAAAGTCCAGACTTTGACTCGTCCACTTGTTGCCTGGTAAAGACCACGCCCTTGTCCTATGCTATTTGCTTCATACAGAATGTCTGGACTCTATTGAGAAACCATTACTTCCTGGAGGAGTGAGTCTGTTGAGGTCTTAAATTTTACCCATTTGGTAACGCTTGGCCGTGACCTGTGTAATGCACTGGTTCAACGCAATGAAGCTAAGCACCAGTGGAAATTTACTGTGCTGCCTGTATAACCTTTGTGTGCTTGACTGTGTCAGTCCCAGAAATCAGCACAAACATGTTTTATAGATATGGTCTTCTTTTTCTGAAATATCATCAGTTTTACCCAAAATGTAAAAGAGTGCACGCCACCAAAATTCACTTTTATCTCAATAGGACACAGAATAATTTCCCCAAACTCATCAAGATATGGTTTTGATATCTTGATGAGATATCAATGCTTGATATGGGCCATTGTGCTCATTTTTTATTTTGCTAGTTTGGTGATAATAGGACCTGGATGTACTTAGTGAAATTGTACTTGGCTTTCCAGAAGCACTTAACTGTAGTTAAATCATGTTTTTAAGGAGGAGCTGATGCATTTTCCTCATACTGACAAGTTTGTTTGGATAGGACTTTTCACCCAATGACATGAAATCATTTTAAAGCTCCTGTTTTATGTTTACTCGAGTTATCTTTTTCTGATTAAAAATGCTTTAAGCTGTCCATCCATCCATTATCCAACACACTTACCCTCTGTGAGGTTGCGAGGGTTGCTGGTGCTTAGCTCCAGTTGTTTGAAGCTAAACCATTAAAATGTTTTAGCATAACAAAAAAGTAAAACAGAAGAACTCTCTAGGGGGTAAAGATTTTACAATTCAGTGTTTTTCAAAAAACTGTAGCCAGTAGGTTTGAGATTTAGCAAGTCCCAGTATTGCTAAAATGCTCTTGACTGGAGACAACCAGTCAGAATTCTCTCTTTTTTGTTTTTGTCTTCCCATCAGAGCTGTTCCATTCCAAGTGGTTCAAGCCTCTTTAATATTTCTGCAGTCAATTGTTTCCTGCCTGCCTGGCAAGAAGTCTCAACACAAAAAGGAAACTCCATAACTAAAACTTGAATGACTAAAGACTTTTAGATTAATGGGGAAAATAGAAGCTATGGAAAAAGGCCCCACAGCCTGTAGAAGGATAGATTTCCTATAGGAAAGATATTGGATATCCTATCATGCAGCCAGGTATCAAAATCTGCCATTTTTCTATCGATCTGAGATCAAGATCAATAACAGGATTTTTCTTCCATACCATGAAGAATTTTTCTTCCATTAAATCAATAAAAACAAATATCATCCACTATTTTTGGTCTATGAGCATATTATTTGGCAAAATGTGCTTTGATGCACTTTCAGTTGAATAAAAATACATTAAAGACGAGGGACATGTGCTATATATATGTGTGTATGAATGGATGGATGGATGGATAATCTTGTAATTCCTTAAATTCCGGTAGGATTTGAAAGTGTGTCACAACATACACTGCATTTCAGGTTTTTCCCCTTTTTGTTTATTTTTTTTGCAGTTAAGGAAAATGAATCTCAATTGGTCAATTTCTGAGTTTGTTGGTCAGACCTTTAAAATAAAACTGCAAATAGATATAAGCCAGAGAAATCCAGATTGGTGCATTTCTAAAGGAGATGGAGTCATGCTGCAAGGATTAAATCTCTCTCTGGCCAAGTGAGATTACCAACTTCCCCTCTTGATTGCTATGAAAACACAAGCAGATTAGGCCCACACAGATACACACATTTGCTCATGCACACCACCTACACCTCGTGCATGCTCATAAATACACTGTGTAATGGATTAGGTCTTGTTGCTAACCCACGGACTAAGGTGGAGCAGATGGCTTGTCTTTGTGCTATTATGTAAGTTGACTGAGAAACACTGTGCACACAGAGTATATGTTACCATCCCATACATAGTGCTGACACAACCTTCTATGGCTTCCTGTTAATTGCAATATTTTCTGCGAAGTATCACCATCAAAACTGCAAGGAATCCTTAAAAAATTCTGATTTAGACCAAAAGGATATAGAAGGAGCAAGACAGATGGAGCATCAGGTAGAAACGGGTTACTGGCAGAGCGCCAAGAGGTTTGGTGTAGTGCCAGTTACACAGGCTCACATACACATGCAAATTTGATGCACACAAAACACAGGATGCTTGGTGTAACCTGCCTATGTGTGATAGGAGGGTCAAAGTGCCAACGGGGGCCTGACTGATGTGACCGTAGCAATCAGTGTCGGAGGGCGCTGGACTAGCGGGACAAGTCTGAAAGGCCTGAGGCTTCTGTGTGTGTTTGCGTGTGTTTGTGCTGCTGGTTATGGCACGACTTGAGTGTGTTGGAAAGTCAGATGGAGTCTGTCCCTCAGAGTATTTGCTGACAAGCTGACATTGAGAAAGTCTGTATGGTACAATATGGGGTGGTTGTAGGGCAAGAAACCCATTAAGTGTGCCTTCTCTGAAACAGATGTACAAGGACATCTGATGGCTCTTGCAGAGAATACACAAAGGTTTTGGGAGATCAGTGAATCATGAATTAATGCAGTGCAAGTTGTAATCTTAAAAATGCAGTCTTGGTTCCTCTGGTTGCTTCTAAATTAAACCCTCTCCCCCCAAAAAAAATCTCAATTGAGATGCCAAAAACATAGCTGATCATACAAATACAATTATTGAAGGTTCTACATCATAAGCTAATCTGATTTCATCACTGTAGTATTTTAACAAGTTCATTATATCAGATTTTAGTAATAATGCAGGCATGTTTCACACAGTTTGTCATTCTGTATGTGTCCAATAAACTTATCAAATAAGCATATAAATAAATAAAATACATTATTTATGTAATAATGCATGTTTAATTCAGATGAATACACAGTAAAATCTTAATTCATTTTGCTAGTTGGACTGAATCTTCTAGAATTCATGTTTGCATCATTAATAAACTTACTGCAGGGAGTGTTTTGTCAATATAGAGTCTGAAAGGATTACGTCCAAAAATTTAGCGACCACAATACTATTTCATTTAGAACTTGACATTTTATTTAGTAGATTTACATGTACATTTTTAATCATAGGTGTTAATTACAGGCTTTAAAGATACTTTAAATTGGTACTGGACAATATATCTGAAATTATAAGGATCTGTCAGTATTGAGAAATATTGATGATTTTATTTGTTTTTAGGTGTTTGAAATACTGGGTACATGCCCTTACCTGTTTTATCCACAGTTTTCCCTCCATGCTGTTTTTTGTTTTTAACCCATTATGAGGCTCGGTGGCAAAACCTGAAACTACTGCTGGGCAAGTTACTCAACAGGTTGTTGCTAGGCAACCAAGTGAGTGAGTGAGTGAGTTGATGTCATCCACGATTAAGCATTGTCACCATAGAAACTTTTCAGATGACTTTATAAAACATGCTTCCACCAGTGTTTGTTAATTGATCTACATTGTGGGGTAGATGTTAAATCTATCAGCTCAACTCAAGAAGGTCTGGATTGTGACCGTGCAGCCCTATCTGTGTGCTGTTTACATATTCTGTTCATTGGCATGTTTTATTTATTTATTTTTTCCTGAGCATTATTGCTTCCTGGGGTAAATGTGAGCATACATTGTTTGACTCGTGCATTTATATTTTGGCCCTATGAGCTGGCTGGCAACCTGTCCAGGAAGTGTCCCACCTGCTGCCCTTTGACTGACCGAAATGTGCAAATCAGGCTGTAAAATAAGTCCCTTTTATTTAAAGATGGGTACTGTATTTTTCTGTGACATTTACCATAAAAAAAAAAGACTAGACCTAGTAATTTGTATAAATTATTTTTACCTTGGCTCAACTTAATGCATCTTTAAACAGGCTTTCAAAACAGTGTGGCGGTTTAATTTGACATTTCATTGGCCATTAGGTGAGAACCTACCCTTCAGCATTTTTTTTTGTTTTGCTTTATTTAGTAAATGAGGTACAACTGTTTTATTTTTATTTTTTCCCATGAATGAGTCAAGGAAGAGATGTGAGTAGAAGATTGCAATGCCTACCTGACGTAAATATTCCAATTTGACAACTGAAAGATTTTTCAAGGGCGAAGAGAAGTCTCGAAGTCTATTTCACATTGTCAGCCCTAATAGTCTTATCAAATTCTCCTTCCATATTTGCAAGTTTGAAGCATCCTTGGCTGAATCTCCAGTTGTCCTGAAATGTTTTATGACACATATTCTGTAGTACATTCAAAATAGTCCTTTCCTTAATCACTTAAATATATCTTTATAAGGACTTATTCCCTTATAAAATTCTTAGTTGAATCCCCTTGGTCCCCCTTTGTCTTGCTGTCACTTTGCTTTTGTGTGTGTGCGTGTGTCATTATTTGCAGCAAGTAAGTTAAGAGTCTAATAAACACTGCCTCCTTATATTTTTCAGTCCGTCTGTTGCCTCAATAAAACTGCAGACAGCATAGGAATCTAATTAGCCGCAGTAATTTAATGGATTTCATTATACATTAAATACATCACGGAAGCAGACGGTTGGGGATTATTTAACCACGCCCACTTGGTCTGGATGACTTCATACTCATTTAAATATTTTCACAAACATAACACAAAGGAACTAAAGTCACTCTCCAGTTAATCCATTTAAAAATGTGTCATTGGGACACAAAAAACACCTGGAGCTCCCTATTTTAATAGTTCACGCAACAAAAATATACCCTAATATACTTTAATATATGGTCAGTATATATTGCGAGGGTCATCTGTATTCAGCTACAATGACGTGAAATGTATTTGGAGAGTTATTGGTATTTTCTTTTTATTTTCAAATCAAGAATATTTCTCCAGATCAAGTATGGCTGTGGAAGTATCAACGCTATGGTTAAGCGCTATGGTTATTTGGATAGTTCAGCACTAACTAAGGCACATAAAGTGGCTTTCATACCCAAGTTGATTGAAACTTTGGTGGCAATTGGATGCGCCAACAGGACAACATTCATTTCAAATTGGGGCTTTAATCGGCGCTTGTGTTGGTCATTGTGGAACGATGGAGAGAAGTGTGGGTGTCGTCAAACCTCAGCTGTGAGTTTGAAGTTTGAGTGAAGTCATTGTCCTTCATACACCTGTCTTCCACAAATGCTTGCATACTACAGACACAAGCACATCAGAGCTTCCTCTGTGACAGAGATAATGGTGTAGCATCCCCTCGTTTTCTCTGAGAGCCGTCATTACTGTCATCACTGTTCCTCTGAATCACTTACTGTCAGAGCATACACATTTTTTATGTTCTCTACCATCACAACCTGTGCTCCTATATTTCTTTTTTTTTTTTCCCCGTGCACTTCTCCTGATGCTAGTGAATCCCTGACACATCCCCCACTTTCCTCATTTGGCCCCCCATGGTGCTCTGTCAGTCTGGAGGCGACAAGGACCTGGATACATTTGCCTTTCTAAGAAAGCTTCCTTTCACTTCTTCCCCTTCACCTGTGTGTGTGTGTGTGTGTGTGTGTGTGTGTGTGTGTGTGTGTACGCGCGCGCGCGTGCGTGTGTCTTTTTGGGTGTGTTAAAGGAGGAAGCTGTTGAGGTGTGGAAGTTCGGTTTAAAAGCTGACTGTATATATCAGGAGTACTGTAAACAGATTTTACATTCCATAATAATTCCACAAATTGACTAAAAAATGAAGGCAGACAAATCTTATTACACCTACAGAAATCGCTCCTTCTTAAAGCATCAAAAATGACGAGAAAAAAACACAAAAATTGAGTTACTAAAAATATACAATAAATCGTGACATGTTATGTCTGTGAGACAATGATTCGCCATTTTATGTCTTGAAATTAACCTTTTTATTTTTATACTTGTTTAATTCTTAACTACCTCTGAATACAGTTTGGAAAGAGATCAATATGTATGTTTAACTCTACTAGAGAATATTTAGTTTTATTGAATGGTAGAATTTTAATACATACTATTTAATTATTTTTATTTGGATCACACCTATCTGATCCATTTATTGCATATTGCATATGTTGTAATACATGAATAACTTTGTTTTAATAATTTAACCCCAAAAAGTAAATTGTGGAAAAAAATAAAACGAAAACAAAAAAAACAAACTTTGGTTTGTCAGTGTAACGTTTCATCTTGAATAAGTGGGTTAAGCAAAAAAGATTAAAGTACAAAAAGACAGAGGCCCCAGATTCATCACCTCCCTCCCCCCTACTTCGAGAAGGATTTATGTTTAATACATCACTGACAGAGCAAGGTTCAGCCAGAGTTAAATGCTTTGATCAGCATGCTGATTGCACCGTAGGCATGACCTCAGTGTGCGCGTAAACCAGGGCTTCTGGATTGGTGGATGCTGGATTCAGTCTTGCAGACTGAGCAGCTCACCTCTTTAAGGTTGGCCGGCAAGCATGCCTTGGGCCTTTTGTCCTGAGTGGCCCCTCAGTGCTGCTCAAACTGACATAATGCTAATGCACAGGCACACACTTAAGCAGTTGTACAAGCCCACCAAGGGATTGACATATGCATACACATGCGATACACACACATGTATGCGTGAGGCTGTTACATGGACAAAAAAAATACACATGCGTGTACACACATGCACACAAGAGACAGACTTGCACAGTTTGGCCCCAGGCGGTAGGGATCAGTGTGGTGCTTAGGAAGGCTGAGATAAGGGTGAGGGCTCGGTGAATACAACTCAGAGCTGCAGAGTATCAGTTTAGGTCATGGCTGCAAAAGCTCTGAAGTCGCCACAGTGGATTACTGAAGACACGTACTGATCAGTGATCTGAGCGTCGCAATAATCGCAGTAATCAAAGCAGTTTTTTTTTTTTTTTTTGAAGTGTGACAAGGTTCCGGTTCTTATCATATCATTAATATTTTTCGGACGTGCGAGGTGTTTTATTGTGACATCTGTTAAATGGCATACAGTAGATGTTCTTGTGTTTTTCTGTGCAGTTTTTGTATTTTAATTTAGCCTTAATTTGTGCTCACTCGATGTCCTGTGTAAGGGAGGGGGGGATGGTAGGAGTTAAAGGTGGTGTTAGTGGTGTTTGTGTGTGCTGCCAAAGTATGGAGCTCCAGTGAAGTTGATTCCTGTCAGGCCTATAGCACCATACTCAAGACAGGGTTTGACCAAGCGTTTAAACGCTGCTCCAGGATTTCCCGCTGGTACGGGCTGAGTGGAAGTGTCACTCGGTGAGATGTTTGTGTGTGTATGTGTGTGATGGAGTGAGTGAGTGAGTCGATGCAGAACTGGAAAATTGAGAGAGAGGTTGCCAGTGTAGAGGTCAAAAGTCTTTGGAAGTCTAGGATTACTGACATTAAAGACAAGGGCTTGTTTGAAAAGAAGTGGTGGATTTTTACAGAGTGGAGTGCGATGGGTCTTGGAAATGCATTAAAGTAATAAGTGGAACTCTTTGCTTCACACTTACACATCTTCCAATTGTTTTAGGAGTAAACTGTTTATTTATTGGTTGTTGTACACCCATTTAATGTAGATTTTAGTGTTGAGAAGGACTCCGTAATATGGGGTTTCTTGCGGTATAATAATGTCATGTTTGCGATAATTTAACTCATAAAATGTTATTCTTACTATAGCTAAAAAATCTAATTATTTTGGTATGTTAATTTTATTTAACATGCATTTATTATTTTTGATACGTGGACATTAACAAATATAGAATATCTGTGAATATCTGATTCTTATTTCATAGACTTGTACATTTTCATAATTCTGCTGCATTACTCTTTGCTGCACTCAGCTGAAATTAAAAAAGAAAAAAAAATAACTCCAGTCACTGGGGCACTTTTTCTTGCACTTTCTTAAAATAACTTTATTCTTTCGGAACAGTACTACCGCAAATTTTAGTGGTTTGGAAATCGTAACTTTTAAAAATCTTGGTAAGCCTTTAAGCTCTTAAGTGGTTCATACCTAGTGTCAAGAGGTTGCACTGCAGATTTAATGTGAGCTAAATGTAAGCCCATAAATGTTTAAAGTTGAATCCTCAAGAATATGTTAATTAGATTAATTTCCAGCCCTTCACAGTAAGCCTCTTATCTAATCTAGTTGAACATTTTTGCTGGCATATTCAATTTTAGTTGAATTCACTCCAATTTTACTTTCCTCAATGCTTCATGTTGCCATTTCCCTACAGCAACAACCCCAGAAAACGCTGTCTGGTAACACTGGTGGTGATGGATAGGCCTGAAGAGCAGTGACAGTTATGGAGGAATGAGTGTGACTGTGTGTGTGATGGGAGGGTCAGTTTGAGCTCCATGGTCTGTCAATCTGTCCATGTTGGGGAAATGCGAGGATGAATGAGTCTTTTGGGCCTTTCCATGAATGACTGATCTTTTATGCAGTGCATTTTGAGACAGAAGTAGAAATACAACTTTGCCACACTTTTTCTTTCTCTCACGGCCGCAACGCATAAGGATAACTAAAAACACTCTTGTTTTTTTTTTTTGTTTTTTTAGAAAATGCATTCAATAGTATATTGAGGATATTTTACTCCATCAAGAAATAGTCTACAATCATCAGAAGTCTATCAGTCATGAGCAGGCATCGGCTGATGTGATCCTCATGTTTACTTCAGGGTAAAATATCACAATTTCAAACTATTGACGCAAATCATTTAAATAGGACTGTATAAAATAAACTCATGATGGATGGACATTTTGTCCTGTCACCTTTTTTGCCACATTTGACATTCTTTTTGGGTACACCACAAGACATTTCTACTGACCAAGCGTCTATTTATTCCATTCAGGTGGATGTTTTGCCATTTTGACAACAACTTACAGCAACTTTCTGTAATCGACTCAGCGTAGAGACTGGGCTGACCCAGAGGTATGGCATTGCAAAGGGTGATGGACAGACCTGAACAGTTGTGACAGTAGTGGAGGGATGGGCTTGAGTGTGTGGGTGATGAGAGGTCAGTTTCAGCTCCATGGCTAGTCAATCTGTCAATGCTGGGTACTGAGATTTCCAGGAAACACGAGTGTGAATGTCTGAGTCTTTTGTATGGCTGCGCCCTTGAAGTCCCAGTAAAGCAGAAGAAGGATGGGGGGTGGTCTGACTTGCTGCTTCATAGGGGCAGCTGTGTTGCAGAATGGGGTGAGGGGTATTTAGGAGAGCTGATGATTTGAATTTGCTTTGAGGGTGCCCAAATGTTGAGAACATTAGTTGGTGGCTGCAGCAAAAGAACACTTGTGTGTGAGAGAGATTTATAAAAGTCTCCATACAAACATGTGTGGGCTTTCTTTGTGAGTTTTTGTTTGTAAAAACTGTCCGTTTTTAAAATTAGAACTCTTCAGCCAGATTTGAATGATAATGGACTCATTGACCCTGAGAAAAATGCTGTATTTGCAAGAGTTCAGTCATGATTGTGCCGGGATGGGCGGCAGTCTGTTTTGTGTGCAGTCCTTTCTGTGCTGACCTGCTTTGTCCCAATCTACCAGCTGAAATGGACTGAATAGGATGAAGGTAGTCGTGGTATCGTTTTTGTTGTTGTTGTTGCCGTTTTGGGGGAGGAAGGGTTCTATTAGGTTCAGATTTGTGTTTATGTTGTTGGAATGTGTTTTCCTCTTTAAATTGTGTGCAGGCTTTGGAACTGCAAAAGGCACTCAAACACAATCGCTTGGCTTTTATTAGAACAGACAAAGCGCACAGTAAACCAGCTGGCAGTGCAACAGCAACAATAACATTAATAAAACCTCCATCCAAACACATTAGCAGGCGTTGGGGGAAATGGCGTTTTTGACCGTTTCTTGTTGTTGTTAGGGTTTAACAGTTTTAGAATCTAGTTTGACAAAAGTAGGAGCTCAGCGTTGCTTTTTTCTTTTTAGAAAAAAATAAATCTTAAGCTGTCGTTTTGTTTCTGAATTCTTTTTATGACGGCCATCTCCATTTTGATCTCTTATTATCCCAGTGTCTATCCCTCATTGTCCCTATTTTTGTTTGTTCCTGTTGCGGTCCTTTCTTGTTTTGTCCCCCATCCTCTATTGTTATTGTTAATCTGTTCCCTGGCTTTGCCCTTCAAATTATGCATTTATCCAGGTTCTCCCAGCTGATAATACTGTAAACCACTCGCATGTTGCACCTTAAAATGTCACCTCCCTATTGTCACATCAGTTACATTCAACACATGACAAACAATAGCTTGGTGTTTCTGGTGACAGTCGAACTTAATCACAGATCCCCAAACACTAAGTGTCCCTGTTGATAACTGAAGCCGTCGCTTCAGTTCACAGCTTAACTGCATTCCTTTGATAAATTCACACATTGAGTTTATGGGATTTATCACTCTGGACATTGATGCAGTTGACCTGCAACCTGTTTTATGCTCTGTGCGTACATCTGAGTGTTATCATGCTGAAATATTCAGTGTCTCCAAGCCGATTCTGTTTACGCTGGTTGCGTCACGTGATCACTTTCCATGGAAATTAGTGCTAGTTTTTCATCACATTATTTGAGTTAGGCTGCAAATGCCTTGTTTGATAAACCTCAATAAAGGTTAGCTGGATCAGTGACTCTAGGCTTTCCTGTTTGATCAATCATAAATGGCAGCTCCTCTAATTTCATTATAAAGTCCCAAGGGTATTTAGGAATGTATTTAACCTGAATTATTTGTAATTCCCTAAGAGGAAGATCAGCAGCAGTGGTGTTGGTAAACTGTCCTTGAACTCTGTGCATTCTGCAGCTAGCGATACACATGCACATGTCTGCACATAACGCTGCACTGACATACACACTCATTCACTAAGTCACCATCCCCAGCCCCTCCCAATTTTTCCATTCTTGTTCTTACTAGTTTTATCAACTTGACAAATAATGAAGAACACATTAGGTGTGAGGTTATTTTTAACCTTTCACTCTTGTTATTGTAGTAACAAGTCATTGTCACTACAGTAACAGTGACTTGTTATTGTGGCACATGTATAAATTTGTAGTATGTTGCCCCTCCCACACCTTTTCTTTTAAAGCACTGAGAGGCAGATGTGCTTATAGTTGAAGCTGCAATATCACTCTTTAGGAAAAGACATGCATTGCAGGTCTTGGGAATATTTTAGTTTGTCAAGAAGTCAGTCTGAAAACATCAGTGTTGTTTTTACTTGCGAGTAGGCACGGGCTGCTTTGAGATCAACGTGATGCAACAAAATTCAGACACTAATATTTATAAATTGCTCAGGTTGCTTATATTTGGTGTGGGAGAGTGCGACAGTTACTTTCTTTTAGGCAGAGGCATTTAGAAGATTAATAGAACCATAAATCAGTGGCAAATGGTGAAATTAAATTTAATGTTGGTCGGTTAGATGTAGACTTGCATGCATAATTCACAAAGTGGCCATTTCATTCTTCACCATTGATACAAATGGTTATGGGGATGCACCAGTTACTTATCTACTGATTGGAAGTAGCAAGGTTTTTGTTGCATTTTATCTGGTCAATGAAACATTATAAGCTAATTGTCTAATTGGCATTTAGAAATATGGGGTTACGTTTCCACACATTGTTCAACCGTCTTTTTAAAAAACAAAATCTTTTCAATGTGATTCAAAAGCATGTTTTTTTTCAAGCTGACAGATTAGGAACATATTTTGGATAAATATAACCTTTTATTTTTTACTGAGAAATTGGCAGATTTAAAGAAACTGATACAATCAAGAAAACCACAGCAGGAGCATCACTGAAAAGTAAGAAGTCATTTGTTCTTTAATGGTTGTTTCATCACTTTGACTTCTTTCAGTTTTCTCGCTTTTCTTGACTTAGATTCTTATATATTGAAGGAAAGGAGGAAGCCTGAGGCTTGAGAAATCCAGTTTTCATTCGGTGTCTCTTGCTTTTTCTTCCGCAATCACTTACTTGCATACGTATTAGCACAGAGGGACACATTCTCTCACGCTTCCTTCAGGCCCCCTTACTTTTTAGCTGCAGGTCAATCCTTATGTAATGATGTGAAATCATTTCTTAACCTTATCGTCTTTCACCGTCAGTTCGTAGATTAATGATGTGCAGTGTAACCTGAAAACTTTGGAAAGTTTTAGAAAATGGAGGAACTTTCTTAAACCCGCATATATTTTGCAATCATACACTTCTTTCCCTTTTTGTCTTTGTTTTTGATATTTCTAGCTGACATGAAAGCTATTATGAATACGATGAGACTCTAAACCATATTTTCCACACATGCTGCTCCAAATAGCACCTGGCACTTCAGAACAGCGTGTCCAATCATTTAATGTTACTGTGTTCTAACATTTTCTGCATGCCTCGATGGATCTTTTGTTCCTTTTTCCTTCTCGCGAGCATAAGGTGTCTCCACGATTCTATTTCGCAAGCAAATCATGTAATTGCTGTCACCACAAGTTCGGATTTCTGCTTGAGCATGATATTGAAAACTCTTTCACTACATTCATTTGTGAGTTATTGTCTAATCTGTTTGATGTCAGTCTCTGTTCCAGTCACCTTCACTTCAGTTTTCTCCACAATCTTAGATGCTGCCATACTCTCACGACACCTTTTCTTTACTTGTGCTATTGCCTTCTCATCTCTGTGTACCCGAACTTCGTTACTCATTATTCTTTTACAAGGCATTGAACATCCCTTTTTATTTGTACTGCAAAGGAAGCATAAACCCAAGCAATCAAAGGATAGGCAAAGGATTCACTTCCTTCTCTGAGAAAATAATTGAATGAGACTTTGTTTAGATTGCAGCAGTTACTTTTTAAGGACTGCCAGGTCCTTGTATAAACAACACAAGAGTTCTCTGCATTCCTGACCCAATGTTGGTATTTTTTTCCCAGTGTGAGTTGCACTCGTGTTGATGGAAAAGCTATGAAGGTATTGTTGCAGTGGGAAAGGTGTCTGGTTTGGGAGACTGTGGTCTCATCTGTGCTGCTTGTGGATGGTGTGGTGCTGTTACCTTTTAACTATGGCCTTCAGCATGCAGTGGAAGGATTTGAAGTCGAGTGTTGAGCAGCAGGTATGTCTCGTTTTCTTTAAGTCTCCACCAAAAAATAAACTACTCTTTCTTATGGTTTGGATTTCTTTTAAAAGTGTTCTGTTTTTCTATGTTCAAAGAAAAAGCTGCTTCTGAATTCTTTGCACTAAGTGGAGTTTTTTTCTCCATGTAAATTTGACTTTGCCAACACTGTTCTTTTCTTTTTCACTGATCTGCTTTTTGGTGTTCGTGAACAGAATCTCTTGACTTATTCGTACAGAAGAGGAATCTGGATCTTATCTCGGCTTTATGTTGTTCTTGTATTTCTGTTGGTGACTTCAAGCCAAGACCTTCATCATGCGCAGGAGTGATTTGCAGTCAAATGGCGGAGGTGAAAACAGTTTAGGTATGAGACCATGACTTTCAACTGGAAAAAGGTTGGCTGCTCCCTCCAGGTTGGGGGTCAATCTTCCCTTCAAGAGGAGGAGTAAGATCCTCTGCCTTACTCACAAGTGTTTGTAGCATGAAGAGGAAGACATGGATTGGAATCTTATGTTTGCACTGTTCTTGACTGCTGTAATAAAGAAACATCAGGTCTAGAAAGCAAAGGTCTCTATTCTGCGGTCCATCTAGGTTTTATCTTCCACGACTGGTTATCAGGAATCAATCATGACCAAAGGAATACGTTTCCAGATACAAGCTCTCATATTTAAGAGCAACATTATACAAGGAGAGCTTAGAACTTCTTTTCCTACCTGAAAGGAGTGCATTAACATGGTTTTGGTATCTGACCAGGATTCCTCCCCCCTTTCCTTCGGATGTTCCTCTGATCAGAGGGGCAAACACAGATCTTGTCTTAGGAACAATGAGCTTAAGAGTGTTACTAATGAAAAGTGTATCTGGATTCCCACCTGGATGCGCTATCTTCGTGACTTGGTCATGAATGAGCAGAACACAATGAATGGATGAATAGGGGTTTATCTTTCACAATCTTAATGAAGCTCTTGTATTGCTTAGGAATAGCTGGGACTTTGGGAAAACAGTTTTCGAATTTAGGTTTTCATACGTTTTCTCTGCAGTGTCGTACATTAGCCTACTCGAGGTCTCTTGGCTTGATGGGTTTTGCTGTCTCTTTAAAAAAAAAAAAAAAACTGGTGCAGACTATCAACTGAAATCTTGATAGAGTTTGGACATGGCTATCTCTGACTTGGCTCCCCCTCTCAACACTCTACACACCACCTAAAAAAAAAAAAAAAAAATCAATGGAAAATATTCCTGAGAATGTTCCCCAGTGTGTAGCTCTCCGAACCTTGCACACTACACCCAAAGCTATTCTTATCTGCCTCTTCCAGATGAACCTGCAAGTGTAGAGTGCTGCAATGCTTTTGGGTGTGTTTACTCAGTAGAGGTGCATGTGCAGACATTTCTGTTTTATGGAGCATGTTTATCTATGTGTGCTTCTTCACTTTATGTGAGGTCATAAACATGTCCCTCAGTTTTAGATATTGGAGGTGCGATAATTTACCCCAGCTACTTGTGAGGCAGCTGTCAAATTCACACACGACCTGTTTCTGGACCATCATGCATCGAGTTTAAACTACATAGTCTTTGACAGCTCAGGAAGAGGGATGGAAAAGTGCAATTTGTCACAGAAAAATATAGTATTTTTTTTTGCCAGAACACAGTGGATGTTGAGTGTTTCCTTCTTTTTCTCTAACCTCTGGCTTTCCTTCTAGCTACCTCCCAATTGAAATGGCTTTGTTTCCTGCCAGCAAAGTGGGGTTTCAAATGGCGCTCCAAGAAAATTGACTAAAATAGAAAATTCCACAGGGAAATGTTAAACCCCCAGTAGTATATACATCACAGGGACAATTATGGAGGAAAAAAAGAAGAGGCAAGGAGTTTTTCTCAGGGTTTGACTAAGTAGGTCTTCAAGTGGTAAATGGCTCTGGTTACACTGGAAGTTCCAGAAACTGCTCTGCTGGTTCTTGTGAGGATGAAGAACTCCTTTGACTACTACTTACGAGATGCAATGACCTTCACTTACTTTTAATTTCTGTGCCTATTTACTGGGGCTGTAAATTTGGTAAAAGGGTGAAGTGGGCTGAAAAAAGAAATGGGATGAAAAAAAGAAGGACTTTAAAGTTTTGGGCACCAACACTTTTATTGTATACTTTTTCATTAAAATACAAGAATTTATAAAACTGGTGCTTTTTTTTTTCCACTTCACAAATCTCATGTCAGTTTCCAAGGATGGATTGCTCAAGAATCATTATCAAAAGAATAAGGTTTCATTTGTGATTGAGCTTCTTCCATATGATGGCTCAAAGATGAGGTGAGGAACTTTTTCATCTGGAAGAAACTTGAAATAGATCAGGGATTTTGAAAGTCAGTCCTGCATGTTGTTGTTAAGCTCTCCCTATTTCCCAGGTTCTACACCCTGAGAGTAACTACCTCCTCAGCATGGCGATGTTCTTCAGAGGCCTGCTAACGAACCATCATTTGATTCAGCTGTGTCGAACCAGATAGAGAAGTAAAACCTCCAGGATGCCGACCTTTGAGAACTGACTTTTGACACCACACAGAAAGTGGACTCAAACAGCTGAAAACTAAAGAGAGCCTCTGACATTGTTGGCATTCATATGTCTGAGGTTATGTTGCAAGATGGTAATTTTTGTAGCATAAATTGAATCTGGGTCAATGTTGGGAAGGTATAAGTCAGATGAGATTGTATAAAAATAAGGAGACTTATAGAAGGCAAGGCCATGACTGACCTTTCATCTACTTCTGAACAATATTTATTTTTTGTAGTCAAAATAACAGGGTTCGTTCTCCACCCACAGTGGCATTTCTCTTGTGAATATAGATTGGTACTAAGATGAATGCATACATAGGTGACAGGTGTAAAAAAGCGGTGCACAGGTGGTACATAGGGGGGGGCTTATTCTTTGGTGGGGTGATAGACTTTCTTCTGTGGGCAGCGTACAGGGTGTTAGAATTACCATGTCTCGGGCTTCAAGGCAAAACCTATTTCCACCTTAATATAGGTTATCATTTCAAAAGGGCCGACTTTTGTGAGTGCTGAATATTTCATATGAAACGAAGGCCAAGTAGTCTTAAGATATTCTGTACGTAAAGTTCAACAGAATATTCTGCTTTTTTGGTTTTTGTTTGGAAGTCTAAGATGCTTGAAGGAGCCTTGAAAATTAGAATTTTTGCATCACAAACTAGCTCCACACTAACTTTGATTCTAAACTACACTGAAAAACATGGATCTCATCTCGATATGAGGGGCATCATTCAAAACTACCTGAAAGCACATAATATACAGGTTTTGACCTAAACTTCTCTTAAAATCCTACAATCTGAGAATGTTCAGATTGTAGGATTTTGAAAATCCATCTGAAAATGTTCTGAAACTACTTTGTTGGGGGGGAATGGTATGTTCACCTTTTGCCAGCTGCTGACAGCATTAGTAGTAACATCAGACCATCCTGATACTGGTATCGCGACACCACTTTAAGACTATAAAAATCAGGAAATGTCACTTTTGTGTGTTGAGGCCTTTCTCCTCTATGTGAAGTCCCAGTCGTTGGGAGTCTAGCACACACCCTGACTGTGCTCCGTCTTTCAATCTGCGTAGCAGTTTCATTTCCGAAATAATAGTTGATCCATTACTGTGTGTTATGCTGGGTTGGTCAGATACAGCATCCTCTGGATTTTCTTTCATTCATTAACACTGCCACTTTCACTGTGACCCTATAACACACAAGCAGTTATCACATTGTATTACACACACTGGCAGCAGAGTCATCCTGAAGGTCATGGTCCTCCTGTCCTTTCCGCCTGCCACCATTCATGCCTGTATAATGGAAAGTGCTGACTGGTTTAGGATAAGCATTTTACCCCAACAGCCCCAATTCCACCACCCTGCCAGCAGAGGGATTTGGGAATGTGTGAAACTGTCATTTACGGCTTTTGTGTGAACTGCAATGTCTCAAATGTGTTCATACCCCTTAAAGCTTTTAAGGAGTATTGTCATGCTACAACCAAAAACTTCAATTTTTTTTTACTACATTTCTTTGTAACAGACCGACTTTTGAAGTCGGAGGGAAAACCACAGTTACAAAATGTATTTGTAAGTGAAAATCTGACGTCACCATACATAATATTCAGCTTCCTGAAACAATATTTTGTAGAACCACCCTTTGCTGCAGCTTGACATCTTTTGATGCACATCTCTACCAGCTTGCATGTGAAAGAAATTGTATTTTTGCCTGTCTGTCTTTGCAAAATAGCTCCAGATTAGTAGGAGTGTGGCTTTGTCTTGCCAGAGATTTTCAACCAAATTTATGACTGGACTTGGACTTGGCCACTTTACCATATACATGCACTTTGAACTAAACCACTCAAATGCAATTCTGGTTAGAAGTTTAAGGTTGTTGTCCTGCCTCAGTCTTTTATAACCTCTGACTGGTTTCTTTTCAGGATGGCCTTGTATTTAGCTCCATCCATCTTCCCATCAGCTCTGAGCAGCAGAAGAAACACAATGCCTTAGTATGTTTCTACAGCCACTATGCTTTCCTGAGGGGATGGTGTTTGCATTTACTTTACATTTGTAGACAAGCTAAATGTGTACAACACTGTAATTTCCTGAAATGTTAAATTTTTACATTTTCTGTTCTTTCTTTCATTTGAAGTAAGTCAAAAATGTGCAGGACTAAAGACAACATATCTTAAGATTGTCATTCAAAACAGCAAGAATGGAAAGAACATGATACCTTAAATAATCACACATTACAGGAGAGAAATAGTCTTTGCTTTTACATTTGGATGTGTATGTTTGGTAAATGTAGGGTTAACCTCTCCTAGTTTCTCCATCTGTAGCTGCTGTAACCTTGTCAGTTAGCAAGACCAGGTAATTACCTTTGAATGACAGGTCCAGAGGGCAGGTTGTGTGTGTGTGTGTGCGGGTGCGCGCGTGTGTGTGGGTTTGAGTGGGGGAAGTGTGCTTTTTCACGTTTCACATGCTTATAGTATGTGCACAAAAACCACTGTGTGTTATTCAAGAAGGTTTGCAGAGATTTCAGATGATGAGCAGCAGCATTTCTTCTTCTATTAAATTCAGTCAGACGCAGCATATTGATGTGTGGCAAGGACCACTTGCTCGTATATTCAGAACACGCAGCAAGAGGCTTCCGTTTAATGCTTCACCTGAATGCAGACCTCCCCTAAGATCAACTCTTGGTTTATAGGTGTAGTAAAATCTGCACTATTCTTTGTACTTTTTTCTCTCTCAAACTGAATAATCTAATTGGAAGTGAAAACTAAGGGATAGTTAGACACAATAGTTTTCAGGTGTTCTTCAAATTTAGACTATGTATTTTAAGTTCTTTTGTACAGCTTGAATTGGTTTTGTTTGTAGTGCATGAAGTTATCACAACTATTTCAAAATAAGTTAATAAATTGGCAAATGACTGTTGCCTTAAAAATCAGAACCTCATGGTTTCAAATCCCAGATAGAGATTCTGTTGGACGTTTACTTGGGTTCTTTTCAGTTGCTTCCCACAGAACAAAATATGCATTTTATTTGATTTATTCTCTAACCTTAAGTGACAGTGTACGGCTGTTTGTCTTGTGCATGTGGGTGTGTGTGTGTGTGTGTGTTGACCTCTGAATTTGCAGCATGTCCAGGGTTTGTACCAGGCCTCTCACAAAATTAAACGTGGACAAGTCACCAGTGCATCTGGGATCATGCAAGAATTATTAACTTAATATTGATTATATATATATATATATATATATATATATAAACTTAAAATATTACCTATAACCTAAAATATTACCTATTGCAAACTCACTGATGTATGCAGCTTATGTGACGAGATGATGTATGGTATTGAGTTCATAAGAATCACACGATATTTCACCAATGTTTTTGGGAAAACTGGGAAATTTTTTTCCACTCCGTTTTTCACAAGTGGAGGAAAGGTTTTAAAGATGACAAATTGTATTTTAAGGTGAATCGAACTGTTTAATAAAAAATAAAATAAAATCCTGATTGTGTCCTTATAAATATAATAAAGGTTCACAAAAAAACAGCTGCTTTGACAACATTCCAGGCTGATTGGCGTGTTCCGACTTTCCCAGTCGGAATTCTGATTCATTGAGCGATCTTGTATCTCCTAACCGGGTTCAACTTCAGGATGTGAAGGGAAGACACCATAAAACAGCAATTAAACAGCCTTTCGTAAGATGTGTTTCACAAAGGCGCGAACTACGGCGGATGTTTTCATAGCGGAGGATTTAATGTCATGATCTGTTGGCCAGACTTGGGCACTTTGCTGCTTCATTGTCTTTACAGTGAAGTAGGATCACGTTGTAGCTGATCTTGATCCAAGCCATCAAATTCCCCTACCAGATGAGAGAAGATTAAACAGCTCATGAGATTACCAACAATACTGAGAGCTTTCTACTGGCATTGTTCCTTAAAAATTATGTTGAAAGAGGACAGTGAGACCCTGATGACTCCCTCAGCCAAGCTCTCTGATTTGCACAGATATGGTGAAAGTCATCAAGCTGAATCATATTCTTAGGAGTCTAAACATGGAGTTTTGTCATGGTTGTAAATGTTCGGTAATTCGGTAACGCTTTCTGGTAAACTCTTCATTTATCTCTTTATGGGCCATTAACATCTTGATCTCTCTTAGCTGGCTTCTCTCCCTGGTCTTGTCTATTTAAGGAGGAATGGATTCTTTTGGTACACTCAAATATGCAGTCAGAGACTGATCTCATACAGATTTAAGCTACACCTAGGCCTCCCCAAATAGCTCCTCCATAGCAGGAAAGGCTTTGTTAAAGTATCTGTACATAACAATGCCTTCTGTGCAGTATATTTCAGCACCTTAATCCACTGTGGGTTATTCAGTGGAGGGGAAGAAGGAACAGAGAGGGCAAGAATAGAGGTGGAGGGAAAAGCAGCGTGCATGAGGGGGTAAAAAGGTGAAGGGAAGCTTAGATTCAGAAAGAATCAGAGTGGAACTGGTTTCATGCAGAGTGAAAATGGGGTAATCATCGATTCTTAATACATGCCGTTTGAGGTAATACAGTTCTACTCCTTTGCATGGAATTTCCTCAAATTATTTTCAGTGGAAACTGTTTCCGTTGAAACATTGAGGGGAGGAAACTGTGTTTCTGTATGGTAACAATCACAACTTTGCAGCTATGCACTAATTTCCTTTTTATTTGACACATCTAGCCCAGTAGAAGACTTCTTAGAAAAATATTTTTGAACATTAAATGTCAAGTTCCTCCCCTCCCCCCCCAAGCTATGCCATCAATATGCATGTGTGGTACTGAATAAACTGTGTGCTCCAAAATCTCCCAGTACAGGAATCTTAAGTGAAGCTTCAGTTCCCCTTAATCCTCCTTTCCCCTCCTGCTGCCCCATCCCCCAATCCTCTCCCCACTTCATCTGATCCTCTTTTCTGCCCGTTGACTTCTGGAGAAAGATATCTCCCCTGACCACACGTCGTTCCTTAATCTCATTTATGCTGCTTCCATATATATATATATATTTTTTTATTTTATTTTTAGCAGATTCCGAGTTGGCACTAAGTGGCCTGAGCATTTTCAGTACTTTTGCAATTCCCTCAGGAGTTGACTTTTGTCGAGCTCTAACTCTGTTTGTGCACTGGCCTTAGTCCCATGATCACAATAATGAAACTAATTTAAAGGGCTTCCAGGAGTAATCTTTTAAGCTACACCTCCACCACATAATACCTCTCTTGTGACTGCCATTGAGAGGGTATATAAGACGTTTGTTTCTACAACTTAAGGCCTTTCATAATGACTTGAGGATCTTGTTTCGCCTGTGGGCTTCTTTAATTTACAGGAGTCTGGGAAGTTCCTTTTGCAGCTTTAATCTTTGTCATTAAACAATCAATGCATATCATTCAGCTTGTTCCATAAAACATGTCTGACAGGCATTTAATTCCGGTGTCCTAAAGGCCTAAATAAATTATTTTATTCATGGACAAGTAAAGGGATTTTTGGACAGAAATTTTTTCCAGAAGTGTAAAAAAAAAAACAATTTTAAATTTGTAAAAAAATTAAAAAAAATTAAAAAATAAAAATTAAAAATAAAAAGGCTTCAGGCTTCATAGACAAAATCTTTCATCTTGAAAGAATCTCTATAAAATTGTTGCCTATGCATTTTTATTGGAGGTTTGTGGTGGTTCAATGTGAATGTGTTAAATGAGGTAAAATTTTCACTATGTAGATATTTTACCTGTGGAATCGTTTTCTTCCCCCTCGCTTGTGAATAAGGCTAAATGCAAACCCACTTCCCGAGTAAGTGTAAAGCCAGAACTGAAGCAAAAAAAGAAAAATGATAACAGGGTTTATTTTTGGGAGAAAAGAGAAGGGAATCTAATCCAAAGCTATTCTCACTCATTGCAGCTTTCCCCAGACAGCTTTACTGGCCTTTGAAGGCTCCCTCTGTAGAGGCGGATCCTCAAAATGGGGGCCACTGGGTGAAATGAGGAGGTGGGCTGGGGCAGAAAGTCTGGAGCTAGACAGCCAGATTAGTATTGCTGCTGCAGCTGTGTGTGTGTGTACCTTCAGTTTTATTTTTGTTTGTGTATACTGCATGTTTTCACATACCGGTATTGATCCAAAGGGTTGAGAAAGGGAAAGAGAGAGAGGTATGTCGACCAAATGCATACATTCATACACACCATATGCATATACATATATACATAAAATATCTCTACTGTAGAGCAACTAGTCGATCTGTTTTGGTTTTTTTCCTCCAAAGAATTACCAGTACTTACATCTGGTGTTTCTTTGTTTTGTTTTTTTGTTTTTTTTTGTAGCAGCCATTATGTGGATCTGCTGTTTGTCTTTTGTTTGCTTCTTCCTTTGTGCAGCATATTAAATTGTCATAATAATGCCACTGCCTGCCACACTTGTATGATGATCAGTCTAACAATGTTTCATATGCAGATTAAATATTTTCTTAAATGCTGCTTAATACTGCTATAAGGTAAAAAGAAAATGCCAAACAGCCCATTAGCTTTAAGGTGAGAAACGCCATGTTCATTAGATTAACAATGTGGATTTTTAAAAAAATTAGCTCTGCAAAATGTGACCATTCAGCTCCTGGGCTAACGACAGATATGTCTAGCATAAAATCAGATGGCAGAATAAAGCGCATTGGGAGTCATTTGGCCACGAGTGTAATTTAAAAATACCTTAACTGGTACCATAATGAATACTTGAGGATGCGTTTAAATCACATTATGACTTTCCACACACAACAGTGAACGTTTCTGTTCACTGTTACCATTTACTGTATTCTAAAATCATTGTGGTGGCTTGCCATTTATTTTATTTTATTTTTTTAAGCTATCCTCAAACTTGAAAATGTTGACATAGTTATCTTTTTTATGAGATGAAGGGTTTTAGATTTTGGTGCAGTAAAATTAATTTGGTATTTGTGCCAAATTGAAATAAAAACCAAACCCTTCCTTGAACGTGCACATTGTACCCAGGAGTAAATATCAACTGAAATGCACCTGATTATGTCTCAAATTATTTTTCCATGGTTTGTTAAAACAAATGATTGTCGATGCTGAAAAACAGAACTACAAAGCATAAGACTGAGAATTTACAGATAGTGTGGTGCTTAAGTTCTGATTTGATAATGTATTGATTAATTATTTTCATAAACGATGGATCATTTTCAGGGTTGTCATTGTTTCTTTGGAGGAAACACTTGGAGCTTTACACATTTTGATGTCAGGATGGATCTTTCCTACCTGTGCTGAACTAATTCTTCACACTGTAAATAAAAACCTTTAAATGTTTTCAGTCGGTTTCTGACTCATGTTTATCAAATGCAACGTAAGACCAAAAATATCACATATTGTGCAAAAACTGGCCTGATGTTTGTATTGTTGCAGACATTTTTTTTGTGCATCTCTGCATGAGCTGCAGTTACCAGTGAATGGATTAGTTCCAAGCCTCATTTTCCATTCCTGTCATCCTTTGTTCAGTTCATGTTGGTTTTTCAATTTAGAGTTGCTGAATAAAACCTAAACTCATACCTCCCAGGCATGAAAGTACCCACAATGCAGCGCTCTGCATTGCTAATCCTATTGGCTCCTGACGAATCACCGGCGTCCTGCCGTGTGCGTCACTGTCGAGCAGAGAGCCAGAACAAGGCAAAGCTAAATGCTTAACTGCATTTTAAGCTCGTCAGATATGAACAAGCTGGAGGTCGCAGAATCGAGCAGAGCTGGGATTAGTGACGTTTTTTTTTTTTTTTTTTTTGGTGTGCAGAAGCCTGAACGACGTTCCCTGCAGGGAAAAAAAAAAAGTTCATGCAGCTGCAGTAAGTTGGGAAGAGGAGCAGCTGATATTTGATAGGTGAACATGCCCTATCCTCCAGTGAAGTTGAATTAGCATGGCTTTAAAAAACGATTTCATTCATTAATGCTGCGTAATTCAGTTCCTTAATCTGCTGTGATTCCCTGCGCAGCATGGTCTTACTCTGTAAGAATTCCCTGATCACTCTTCTATCACGTATATTAACGTGTATTAAACACCAAATGGCCTCAGGTGTTTTTTGGATGCGTTTGGGGCACACAAACTAATTTTATTAACATATTGAATTAAACAATAGCATCTCTGATTTAAACTCAATACTGCAACAGCTGTTGCTCACCAAGCAATGAAAAATCCCTTAAAGAATTATCAAATTAAGAACAAACAAAGCAATAATGCTACATACTCAACCATCTCCCCTCTTCACCTTCTCCTAATCACTTGAGGAAGAGGGGTGAGAAAGAGGTAGGGTGCTGAGCAAGAACATGAGGGGCAGAGGCAGCGGAGGGGGTTCAGGGCTCGGGATTTAATTTCCGCTTTGCACTGCGAGATAAGTCGAGCTTAATGAGCTGACAGAGAAAGATGGAGAGAGCAGAGACGTTATGAGAGCCGGGGCAAGGCAGTGCACGGGAGCAAAGGGAAGGAGGAGAAGAAGGGCTGGGGAGAAGGAAGGATGAACTGTTGCAGAGAGAGAGAGTGTGGGGGGCGGGGGGGGTATCCCACTGATCCTGTCAGGGTATGGCATACAAGATGAGAGGGAGAGGTGCTGACACCGTGAGGGGTAAAAGTCAGCTCTGGTGGCTAGTAAGTGTTTCTGTGTGCGCACATATTTTTATAGTGGAAACATAAATCTGGTTTGGAAGTCATGTTGTTTGGAGAGTGAATGTTCTTAAAGGCAAAAGGCAGTTCCCTGCCACCCACAGTCATGCTTTTACAAAGGAGGAGACTCCGTTAAATAAAATAAAAAAAATAAAAATAATAGTTCATTCATTTGTGTGGTTTGTCTGCAACCTTAAGAGTTTAAACTGAGAATTATTGAGTCCTTTTTTGAAAACATGTTATTTGTATCCCAATAAAGCATGCCATAAATGTTGCAATGTGGGTTCTACACCGAACAGATGCAGCATTATGACCAGTGGGGGGGCATTATGACTGATCTGTCGCTGTGCAGCCTCATTCTCAAGAAACTGCTTGTCATTATGCATTCTGTTGTTTTGTGTTTATTTTTTGTTGTTTTTTTTCTATTAGAACCAGCATTACCTTCTTAATTAATTTGAGCAACAGTAGCTTGTCAGCTGGATCAGATTCAACAGGCCAGCCCACACTCCCCATGTAGATCAGTGAGCCTTGGCCACCACTTACCCTGTAAAAATCTTTTCTTTTTTTTTTTTTAAAGATACTCATCACTCCAGATCAAGAACATCCTACAAGAGATGCAGTTTGGGAGATGCTCTTAGCCAAAAGTCTAACCATTACAATTTGTCCCTTGACAATCCTTGACAAATCCTCTCGCATGCGAATTTCTCTCTAAAGATTTTTGCACAACAAATAAGGCCGGCACTAAATGTGAGACCATGACGATCAAAGAAGATTTAAAAGCCACCATATAAACCGTCAGCAGGAACGTACAGCATGTTACCAACAGGGACAAGCTGAAATTTAAAGAAGGGATGGAGAGTACATGATTTTTCAAGAGTGGTTTATTATTAATCCATTGGTAGACGGTTTAAAAAAAAACCAAAACAAAAAAAACATAACACCAATATATTTCATGATTTTTTTCACATTGTGTTACTCAGAAGCTAATAATGTTTTTTGCAGCCTTTATTTTTACTTTATGTTTGTGTTTTAAGTTCAGTTAGCTGATCCACTTGGCCTGGCCTATTAGTATTTCCTCCTGCCTCTTTCTGGATAGAAACAGTCTGGATTACAGTCATTGGATGCAGTGTTTGTTACAAGTCATGGGATACACTTGAGGCAAGCATTTAAACTTGTACAGCAGAGAAAGATGTTTGGAGGCTCACAGATGGAGCTTCGACAGAGCTGTCAGTGGTGCCGATCTGAGGCTTGGAGCTATCCTCGGTGCTGAATAAACTTTTCCCTTTTCCTTTGACTAGACTTAGGTTTCCTCCACTCTTAGAGACAATTTCTAAGCTTTATTGACATGGCTTAAGTTTATTGCAAGGTGCCAATAAATCCCCCCTTTATTAGACCTCCTGTATTGATTCATGTTTGTTTTTTTTTTATTATTATTTTTATCTCACATCTCTAACACTGTCTACCCATTGCTGTTTTAATCCTCTCTGGATTTCTTCTGTTTTTTTTTTTTTTTGGCAGAAAATGTCAAACTCTCTCCATTTGGGAGTCTGGGTTTTCTGCAGAGGGGAATAGAGAGAGACTGTGCAAGGGAGGAGGAAGTGAGGTGTCATGAACCCTTTCTCTGGGGCTTAACATGAAGATTTGCCTAAATGCCAGCAGTGCTTTTGATTGTTGCTTTGATGGGACTGAAGAAAAGGGAATGATATTTACATTTTCGCTCTTCTGGCATCGTTATGGTAAAGCAAAGATGCAGCTGATTATTGGTGGATCAACAGTCACGAGAGTTTGCACATTGCTGTTCTTTGTCTCTCTTCACAGCAAAAATAACGTTCCTTTGTTTTGCCTCGCGCTGATCCGATTTCTCATGCACATAGCCACAGACCTGAAGCATCCTAACAGGTGTGCGTCAAGCTTGAATGATTTCCTGTGTGCATAAATGTGTTAACACCTGTGATGATGTTCCCCTGAGATGTGACTTCTGATGTATGACGACTTGTGGATCGGTGCGCGCGTTTATGTGAAGTGGTGTGAGTGTGATGTTAATCAGCCTGTCACGCAAAGACGGAGGACCTGCAGGGAAAAAGCCTGTTGTCTGGAGTTCTCCACAGGACAGCCCAGCCACCATTACCACCCTCCTCGCGCAGACGAGACACAAACGCATCTCGTCCCCCCTGTTTTCTGCTGGAGAGTACAGCGAGCTGATGTTTGTAGTACGGGGAGTTTTAATAAATTGCACAGAGGTTCTTAAATTTATTAGTGGGTTCTTACCAGCTTTAGCAAAGGTACCTTTTCAAACAAATTCATCATTTACTTACGTTGACTATCTTTGCTTTATTTAGACTAACTTTTTACCCCCATTGTTGTTACATTGTGGAAATTATCAGATTAAAATACTAGATAAATTATTTGATATCTTAATCATAAATGTAACTAAGCTTTTTATATAAAAAGACTTCTGTAAGTCTCACCAGAGCTGCTTGTTTGTGTAAATTAATTATTTTTGTTTTTCCTTTTTACAATTTGAGTCATATAATTAGTAATATATAATATATATAATTTTTTTTTTAACCAAAATTGTTCTTATCCATTTGTATGTTTCTTAATTCACATTTGTAACAAAGGAAAATGCGATTTACCAGTAACTCTATTAACCTTTTAAAAGGTTTTAGAAAATCAGCTTAAGGAAAACGATATGTATTGTCACTGTTGCATTGACATTGGAAAATGGCTTCATATTGATCACAGCTACATTGGTATGACGCGTTGAATAACTGACCCAAATGCAGCAAGCGAGAGACATGGGAAACGAAATCCAAAAAACGAAGCCAAACCAGAGAGTCGGGGAGAAATGAGGAAAATGAGACGGACTGGCGATGAGAGACTGAGAATGAGGAGCTTAAATACTAGAAGGTGAGAACAATGGAGCAGGGCTGATGAGCTAATTGATAACAGGTGTGAGTAGTTGAGCAGGAGTCAGCTGAGGTTAGAGGAGAGGGTGGCACAGGGAAGCAGGTAAGATACGCAGAGGAACACAAGAGAATGAGTCGGGGAGAGCACAAGGGAGCTGGAAATTATTCTAACACTGAAGAAACACTGAGACTAAAGAAAACATGATAAACCTGAAAGAGACAAAGACAAGAGGGAGAACTAAACAGAAACGAGGCTGATCTAAAAAAATAAGAACAACAACTAAGGAACACGGACACTAGAGTAACCAGAAGGACTAAACAAAGAAATAACCTAACTAGAATCACAAAGGAAGGCTAGACATAGACTCGGACATAAAACAACTAAACCTAGAAACACTTCGACAGGGGCGGAAACAAAGAAACACAAGAACGAGAAAGATCGAACAAAAAACCAGAAACGACAAATAATCAAGAAGAGTAAGACAAAAAGTGAACTAAAACAGAACTGATAAATTAAAAAAAGATGAACACCAAAACCACAGAAGTACACACAACCAAACCCATCATCAAAATTAAGGCATTTAAGTGCATGTTTGCCTAAAATCATCACAGAAATAAATTGGAAAATAAAGTGGGAAAGAAAGGAGTAATGGTCTTCCTTCCCCACCTAGTCTCAGGTGTTCCTCAGCTGAGTGGGATTTCATGCTGTGCACATCTACACAAACACAACTTCCCCTTCAGCCCCTTCCCCCTGCCCGCTATACACACACACACACACACGCATATGAAACCCAGAAGAATGTTTTTCAAATCGTCACCTCGACTTAACCATTCACGTTCCAGCTGGTAAAGCCACTGGCACGCTCACAATTTCTCCTGCATTTTGCATGTCAAACATCCTTTTAATGCTGTCACAAACATGAGCTAGTGTGCACCACCATAAAACAATCACACACAAATCCATATGCACACATACTGGCCATAGGGGTTCCTTTTATCCATTATTGTTGAATGTGGCAAATGGGGGAAACAGGAAAAGGCAAACAAGGGCAAGGAATTTGCGAGGATCTGAAAAAGGTTTTTTTCTTTGTCCAACTTCTGCATAAGACACGATTAGTCACAGACATCCTGCCTCTGTGCTGCAGAGGCCAATGAACCCTTGACATTAGCATTATTAGAAGTCCCTTTCTATCTTCTTTATGCTTGTGAAGGCTATGTCGTGGCATTTTTGAATGTCCTGTTGACCTCAGACTTACTGCACTCTTTCTTGTTCTTTGGTGCTCCAGCCTTGTGTCCGCATGTGCGCTCACATAGAGTGATCTGTATGACATGAGGAAATGAAGAATCTCTACATTTCCGTGGATTTAGCAAGATCGACTGAAATGAAAATCTAGCAAAAATAGTTCTGTATATTGGTCTGTCAAATTAGGTTTTTTGACCTTCAATTTTCTGTGGACCGAGTTTAGATTTAAAAGGTTATGAATGCTTAAATGATGAGTTTATTCTGGCAGAAGCTACTTGCATTAAGCTTGAAACTGTGAAGTGTTTCCATGAAACAAAATCCAGGATTCTGTCCAGTCTGAATAAAAAAAAAAATCCATCCTTTCTCCATTTATCTTTTTTTCTTCTTCCTCATATGTCTAGATCCAGATTATACTTCATTTGGATACGAATCTGGACCCGAGTCTGACATTTGCAAACATCAAATAGATAACTGAACTAAAATTGTTTCCATTTTCCTTTTCCAGAGCAAAAATAAAATCAGTAAGAGCAGTGACATAGTTGTCTTAAAAGCAGCTACCCAAATGGATTCTCACTCCAGAGAGCAGTGCATGGTGGGATAAGGTCATCCTGCTCTGAGAATTGGCTGCTTCATTTCCTAGAGTGCTGCTTGAGTGACTGCTTCAGTGGCTGCGTACATCAGTGTGTTTATGTTAGAAGTAGAGTAACGGATATCGGGGCCCTAAGAGGACAGCCTCTTTTCTGCTGCTGTTAATCACACTCGGTCTCAGAGACTCAACGTCAGGCCCTCTGCTGCACTTTTAGCTTCTACAGCGATTTTATTTTCTTCAAGAGTTGGTCAGCTTTTCTTTCTTTAACTGCTTAATTTTGTAGCCATGCTTTCCAAAACACAACATGTTTGATCATAAAATTATATTGGCTGTTGAACCAAAATTGCTTTCCGAGTCTTACTGCTCATCTCCTTCACACAGAATGATATACAGAATACTGGGATATAGTATGCATCGCCATGATGATTTAAATATTAAAAAAAAAAAGAAAATGCCATTTAAACTATAAATGTATCTCTGTGGTGTAATAAACTGAAAGTTTGCTGTATAGAAGTTACCAATAATCAAAAGTGTTACTTCACAACCATTTTATAGAGAAGTTGAATTGAACTGATGAATAGAAGACAACATGATGGCAGCATTCATTGATGCTCAGAGTGGATGGATGAAAGGATGAAAGGTTCTGGATCGTCCCCGGATACCCGGTTCAGTGGGACATGCCCAGATAACCTCCAAAGGGAGACCCCCAGGAGGCATCCTGATCGGGCCACCTCAGCCAACTCCCCCTGATTCCTACTTTGAGCTTTCTTCATATGATGGAGCTCTTCACCTTATTTCCGAGGTAGAGTCCAGCTGACGTTCATTTTGTCCACTTGTATCTGGAATGTTTTTGTTTTTTTTCCCCATAATGAAAACGTCTGTCTCATAACCAAAGGCGAGGGTTGGAATGTAGATGGACCAGAAAAATGAAAGTGAGAGATATATTTCTTTCTAAAAAAAACACATCAGAATCATGTGGCCTTCTTCTGATCTGTGTGTTTATTTATACAGCTTTGACTTGCTTATGTGGCTTTAGACAATTATTTCTCTTTAACTCTTTAATACAGGAACAACTTTATGTTCCATAAACTGACAGAAAGTTCAGTCGGCAGGTTAATATCAATGAATAAAAGCTGAAGTGAACACAAATATTTTAAAGCCACTGTGTCACTCATCCTAAAATCCTAGAAGTTGTTTCAAAATGTGAATGCAGCCATTCATCTATAATTTAACAATGTGACAAAAAGCAGCATAGTGAACAATATTCAGAGAATACAGAAGCTTTTTTGGCATTTGGCAAAAGAGGAAATATGGCATGATGTCTTAAAATCACTGTAGGTCTTGTTGCAGTGGACAGCGGCACAAGAATAGTTGATAAAACGTGGTGTCTGACCCTCTCAATGCAGTTCAGAAACACATTTATCTAATATGCCATTAATACACCCACACAAGCTCCAAATAGCTACATGCCCAAATGGATTTTTTTTTTATTTTTTTATCAGACGCTCATTTGTTATGAGAAAGTGAACATTTGCTTCAACTGACATTTTGGAAAGGTCACAGCAGCATTTTGTCTTAAAATAGTTTTCAGATGTTTGCACCTCATGAGGAAAAAAAGGTTTTGCGTCTTAGTTTAATGTCCAAAAAGGAGCTCTATAAACTCTGCTGCAAACCCAACCTGGCAGCTTCTCCTCAGTTCAGGAGGTACAGACTGACTATTAACTGGCAGTCGGGATTTGAAGAACGAAAGGATAGTGAAGAGGATCGCCGAGAAGGTAGTTCTTGCATTATTAATTTGCAGAAATAGAGGCCCGTATAGCTGCATATATTATTGATTAAGATATCTCCAAGGGGTGTTTAAGCTAAAGTGGCAGTTGGCTTAATTGATTGGGACACAAGTAAAGTGAGAGCAAAGTTTTCACCTGTTTATGGCTTGGAGGTGATGAAAGTAACTCTGATACCTTTAAAATCACTCGACCTTCACAAATCTGTGATGAAAGAAGCTACAACGGTTCAGTATTGTAAGGGAGTGGGTATCGGACCCACCATATGTTACTCTGATTTCATCTCTGCACCATAGATGCAGAATACAATGACCAAAAAATGTTGTCTACATGCCTCTGTGAGAATGGAAAACCTAGTATAATACTGCCATTCTTCCAGGATTGAGCTACGTCACGGTTGGACAAATCAGCAGTCTGTCACACAAACAATGGACCTGAAATGAGAACATTTGTGAAATAGAAATGACATTATTTAAAAAGTGAAATTTACTTGGATCAAACACTAAAAAATTCACAGATTTGGATTTAAGAAAGCAAATAGGTACTAGTTTACTGGATTATCTTTCAACTGCAACAAGTTATTTAAACCCAAAATATACAATGAATAGCTTCTCATTTCTTAAACAACCATGTTGATAGACACACCATTTATTCGTGGAAAAGATGTTAAAGTGTGTTAAAGAAGAGTCCAATGGCATACATCAAGGAGAGAAAACATCAAGGACTATTGCAGAAAATACTAAATTTAGGTTAAGAAATGTTCAATCCTGCATTAAAAACTGGAAAGAAAGTGATGAATCGTCGTCTTTGAGGATGAAATGTGGGCGAGGAAGAAAGATCCTTCATGATCGTGAGCTGCCATCACTTATGTTAGAAATTAGATTGAAGAACAACAAAAGAGGAACTCACAACTCAAAAATAAGAGCAAGAAAACCACTAATCAAGAAAAAAGGCTTTATGTGGTAAAGGAGCATAAACTGGAGAAGTGGAAAGTCGTGTGGTCTTGAGTCCAGATTTACCCTGTTCCAGAGCGATGGGCCCATCAGGATGGGAAGAGAAGCAGATGAAGTGACGCACCAGCTATGCCTGGTGTCTGCTGTGTGAGCCGATGGGGGCAGTGCTATGATCTGGGGTTGATGCAGTTGGTCAGGTCTAGGTTCAGCTTCATTAGGTGCCCAAAGCATGAGGTCAGCTGACTACCTGAATGTACTGAATCACCAGGTTTCTTCACGAATGGATTTTTTTTTTCTTCTTCTTCTTCCCTGATGGCATTGGCATATTCCAAGACGACAGCGCCAGGATTCATTGGGTTCAAATTGTGAAAATGGTTAAGGTAGCATGAGACATCCTTTTCACACATGGATTGATCACTACAGAGTCCAGACCTTAACCCCACTGAGGATCAGTGGGCTGTGCTGGAGAAGGCTTTGTTCAGTGGTTGGACTCTCCCATTATCATCTGGATGGAAATAAATCTTATGACATTGCAGAAGCTTCATACAATGCCACAGCGTATGTGTGCTATAATTAAAGCTTTCTGATTTAAGGTTTTTTTATTGATCGGGAGTAATATTCTAATCTTAAATGTTATATTCTGTATAATTAACATAAGTAAAAGTTCTGTATGTTTCGCTTGGACAACTGAGTTAAAGAAATTAATGCGCTTTGCAATAATATTTTATTGAAAGGGTAAAACATGGTAGAGAATCAAAGTAAAAAGTTTGTTTTTCTGTGTGCAACACGTGGTTAATGTGCACATTTTTGAAAAGTCTGTTACAAAAAATTAAATATGTAACATTTCAAAAATGTCAGATTTGTCACAACTTGAATTTTCCCCAAATAAACAGAATCCAAATTTTAAGTATTTGATTGAAATGTGAGCTTTAAGTTTAAAACATTTTTTCTCTTGCTTACAGCTCCTGATGAAGCTCTGACAGACTATTGGCAGTTCTGTGTAAATCAGATTTTTGCTTTTTGAGCACACATAAACGTCTCGGCTTTCAAACGTTAGTATTCATTGTGGACTGTGAGAAACTCTTAACCTTCTCATGAAACTGTAATAAGTGTGTCAAATTCAGAGTCTCACATAGTTTATCTTTTGTTTATTGTAAGTTGCTCCTAATATTGCAGCAGCTATCTGCCTCCTTCTCAACGCAGAGATCTAATCTGATATTATTAGCTTTGTTTTCGGCTCTGCATTAGCATGCAGTGTTGGCTTTCCTCCCATCGTATTGTGTAGGTGTATATAAAAACATGACACTGACAAAGGGAATCCGAAATGAGAGATGTTGATGTGCCTAAGTAATCTCACACTTCATCTCTATTGAATGATTTCAGACATGCACTAGTACACAAACACACACGCAAAGGAGTGTAGTGGCTAGATTGTGCAGCTTGGCGAAGATTGGGATTGAGTGGGAGGAGTGTGGAGTGATCCCCTCAGCTCTGTGGCAGGTCCTGTCATTGGAAAGAACAGTATCACTCTGCATTTACATTGATCCTTATTAGAGCTGGGGATTAAGTCCTTGCTGAGTGTGATTTAGCTGGAGCGCCTAGAAGTTTCACATAAAACATATGACACGAGCATAAACACACACACACACAAATGGTTCCTCAGAGCGCTTGTCATACTTGTGTTCATCGAGGAAAATAATCCCCAGGTGAGATTTCTCTCTCTCTCCCTCTCTCTGTCTAAATGTATGGCCTACATATTTTTCCCCCAAATTCATGTTTCAGCTCCAAGTCGATTCTCGTTGTGATTAAGTTCACTGTAACTTGCAGCATTTGCTGTTTTGAGTGATGAACTACAGCAGCAGAGTAGGCTGCTACAGGTTCCTACAATTTTCTGCTCTAATTAAGCTTCAGACTGGCTCCATCAGTTCCCTGTTATTATTAGCCACATTAGCCTCCAATGTCTGCACAACTAAACAGAAGATTAATGGACAGGGGGTTCACCAGGTTGTTTCATTGCTTCACTGAGCCGTTGGATTATTAACATTTTCCTGCGTTAACTCACATCGTGTCGCATGGTGCAAAACTGCGCACCTGGGAAGTGTATCTGGGCTGGGGAGCTCAGATCGACGGCACCCAATCATTGGGCTGTTCTTGTCCAGGCGGCTAATATTGAAACAGATGGCATGAGTGTACATCGTCCAGGAAGCTTGCTAATTCTCTGATGCAGATGCAGGAGCTTGACTGACCTTTTTAAGTTGCACTCAAACATCAAGCGTATTAACATTAGTCCACCTCATACTTAGTATCTTTCAGCATTTAATTTTTTTTCCCCTGTCTGGCTTGTTGGGGGAGCACTTCCAAACTACGATTTGTGTTCTCCTTATCAGCTAAAGAGGGTCTTTTTTTTTTTTTTTTCCCCTTTTCTAGATGTACTCACCATGTTGGCACCAAATGATTCAGATATGGAGACAATTGTGCCAGAAATTATGTGACATTTGTGGCAATAATTAGTGTGTGAAACTCCAGTTTTTAAGTGTGTTGATATTTGTGTTTACATGGAAACATCAGCACTAGCACGAAGACAAAAATCGTAAAGTTAGAAAGGGGAAACAAACAAACAAACCCATGAACACAGCCTGAAGCATATTCATTAAAAATTCTTGCACACTCTGAAATGGCAGCGAGGGGCAAAATAAGTAATGACTTTTATGTGACACATTTAAAGAAACCTGGGTTTGTGCGTGAACACTTTCTTGCAAATAGCAGGCCACATCTTATTTGCTGTAATGTTTTAGAAAACAAGGATGGAGCCATGTCATTTATGCAGAGCACACATGTGCTAAAAAATTGCCCATAAACGTGTGCTTTGCACTGATGGAGAGGTTTATGCATTGCATTTTCTGTATTCGGACCGGTATAAATCATGTGAATTCATACATACTTTAACTTGTGTCACAGAAATGTGGAGAGATAGAAAGGAGGCCGAAGAAGAGAGGGTGAATATCATTTGTTGGGCGTCTCACGTTGTGTATTCTTCCGAGAGTGGGGAGATACGAATCGGGGTGTGCTTCTGTTCTGACATGGACGAAAAGCCGCAGAGCACAGATAGGGAGGGGACCTGTGTAGGGATGGAACAAGCAAAGAGAGAGTGTTGGAGAGATACAAATCAGGACCTGGAAGCAGCACTCCTGAGTCCTGTCATAGATGAGAGGCGAGGTGATAAGGAGGACGAGCAAAGGACGGAGCGAGGAGGCCATGGAAATGGAGAGGTGAAGAAAGGGCAACATGAGGCATTTTACTACTTGTACAAATGGAGCGCTGGGGTGAAAGCATCAGCCTGAGAGAAATGTCATAGTCATCACAGTTAGTTTATTACGGAGGCAACGCCAGATTAGCAAAAACGCATTTAGTTTCTTCCTTTGCATCACAAAAACAAATGATGCTGTGGTTATCGATCCTTCCATGATTGTACATTTTCTACACAAAAATCATTTACAGTCAAGAAGGCCCGTCTGCGTCTTGTATGAGTGAAGAGAATTTGTCTTTAAAAATGAGTTTAAATGTAAAATCATTCAACCCTGACAAATTCTGTCTAAGTCGCTATAAGGTTCTTATGGAAACATTCCAAATTACTGAAAATGATACACTAAATGTAAAAAGGAGCTGTGGAATTATCCTTTACGTTTTAGTGCTTATTTAATGCATAACCCCTCTGCCTTGCTTTGTTCTTGCCTTTAAAAACCACACGAGATACAAATACATCAGCTCACAATCTTTTTGCATTTTTTTTTAATAATTAATTAGACATCATAGCTTCTTTTTCAATATTTTAGCATTTAGTTCTCTGAGGATGTTGATGAAAACGACAAGGCATCACGTACTCATAATGTGTAGTTTATATTTTATTCAGTGCTTTGCAAATGATTATACCAATGACTCTTATGTGCACTTTATGTAATTGGAAAAAAAAAATTACTAAAAAATCTTGTGTGTATTTGTACTAGGTTTAATAGTGATGAATTACCACAGGTGCATTATGTGGATAGCGATTGCGATCCCTTTATAGGTTTTGTCACAAATATTTACCGTGGAACGCGTTTAATAATGGATTTCACTTTGAACCAACGTTTCAACACAGGAACTATGTAAATATTGCTTTTATTTGCACAGACGCTCACACAAAGAATCAGCTCTGTTGGGTATCACCCTTCACATCTCGTTGCTGTTATTCCCATCCTGTTGCCCAGGAGACTGGTGGCATGTAGCTACAGGTGGGTGTGGAGGTAGGTGTTGATGCCTTCCTGCTTCCCATCAAAGCCCAAAGTCTCAAGATCACATGCTGACTCCAAACAAAAGATCCATCCACAATTTTGTCACACAGATTTGTCATGCAGAATATGACTGTAGCATTCTCTCTCTCTCTCTTCCTCTCTCTCTCTCTCTCTCTCTCTCTCTCTGCGTCTCTCTCGTTCCCTGTTAGTCAGTCACCCCTCTTCTGTCGGTGCCTTCCTCTCCGTCTCTCCCCTGTGTGTTGAGCATGATTATGTTACTAAGCAGAAGTCTCCTATCAGAATGTTCATTGGTCGAGCTCGTCTTCGAGAGGGTATTGCATAACCACTTCCCCCTCTAATCTCGGCACCGACTTTGTTGGATCACAAGATAAACACAAGTTAAGTTGAAGCAGAAAACTTTTCCCAGAGTTCACCGCTCACACTTGTTTTCCTGGCGTCTTCTGCTAGGATGTCGGCACGTTGCTTGAAATGGGGAGCAGATAGAAGTGGAAAATGAGATATGCAGATACGCTTACAAGCTTCAAAACATTGAGTGTGGAGTCAGAAGAATTTACCGAGTGACGAACGAACACATGAGCACCGTCTTCGCTTGAATCAACATCTTTTTTTTTTAAATGTTGGATAAACTTGTGCATGTTATGGTGGTGCATGAGAATGAACTTAAACTAACAAGTTCCAAAAATGTAAAAAAAAAAAAAAAGAATGTCTCCTTTTTCATTATGAGACTTCTGGAGCCTCACAAGGTGGAAGCAGTAAGACACTAGGACATGTGAATTTGTTGAGACCGCTGATATATATGCACAAAAGTGCTTAAAATAAAATTGTGTTTTATTCCCACAGTTTAGAAACAGTTTTAGTTTTGCATGTTGATTCATTGTGAGGTAGGAAACCCCGTGTCAGGGGATGGTTTTAACAAAATCACTGATGCACCTGCTGGACACATTTTTCTTCACACCACACACAGTGAGGTAAAAAATAAAAAAAATAAAAAATCAAAATTTTACTTCTAAATCGATCTTTAATAACTTTAATCTTTAATGATTGGAGAGCATATAATCCTATTGAGATTTCTAAAGGGGTAAATTACAGTTTTAAAAAAATAAATCTGTGTTTAGCAGATTTTGGGGTGGTGTGGATTGAGATAGTAGAGAGCATCTAGTTACGGGACTCATCTAGATCGTTGAGAGCAGGGTTACCAAATTATTGTAGCAAGTAGTATTTTTTTTTTAACATTAGGGATTTTTTCCCCCTTAATATACTGTAGCTAAGTTTGTTTTCGTGAACTTTTGAAGATTAAATAATGCTAGAATATTTTAGTACCGTTTTAAACATCTTTTGATTGATGGCTATAAATGTGGTTGTACATTTAATCTTTGAACAATTGGTCCATTGGATTTTTCAATCATGAAAAGATAATTTATTTTTTTTTTACAGTTTTTACTGAAATTTTCGCAGCATCACTGTAAATGTTTTGTCATTGTGAATATGTGCATCAGGTGTGAGATATGAAAGGAAGAAGGCAATAATGTTTGAAGCCGCCAGCACTGAACATAAAAAGCTGGAGGTGTAAGCCGCTTCAAATAGACTGCTGCATCAAAGCAGCTCCATATAGTAGATCATGCCTGGTATAACTCGGGGGCGAATGACTTCAAACATGCACCAAGCAAGAAACCAAAGCAGTTTCGTCTGTAAAGAAGTATTTGTCGTTAAATATGTGTTTTATTTGTGTGTTGGGCTTGAACGTGCGTTTCGTAAACATTTTCCAGGAAATTGGTTGAAAAGCATATACCAGTTTTCAGAACAATGCCCCACGAATAAATTCCTTCACGTTTTCATGTTACCCCTTCAAAATCTTGCTGTAAGTTTGGTGTATTTTTCTCTGTACCACCAGATGTGATGCCTGATTCTTTTACTTTTTTTGCTTGCTTGTTTTTTCTTGCTCTGTCCTTTGCATCATTTATACTACAGAAGAAAATGCCATTGGGTATTATGTAATTTGGTACCTTGACATGCACATATCAAGTTGCAATGACTTTCTTTACCCTAAAGGCTACTGGCTAGAGTCTTCTATAAAACCAATCAAACTAGCTTAACACAGTTTTTGTGCGTAACAAAACATCACACTCCCTCTCTGTGTTTAGTGGGCGTGTTTGTCCGTTGGGAATCCTTCTGAGTGATGTGACTGGCCAGATTTTCAATTGAAATTTGGTGACAGCCAGCATGGGACTTGGCCTAAGCAGAGAAAAGGAGGCAAGGAAAGACAAAAATAGAATAAGAAAGTAAGGAAAAGTAAAGGCAAAATCAACAAACTTACATTTTCCCTTCCTTCTTGCCATTATTTGTCCTCCCCACCTTCTCTTCATCTTCCACTCTTTGAATCCACATCATGTTTTTCTCCCATTAGGTAAATTCCCGTGCTGGCTGTCATCGGTTTTGAGCTGAAAATCCGGCCAAACACTAAAGCAGAGTGAGTGCAATTTTCTGACGTACGTATCGGTGCAGAGAGCATGCTCTCTGCTTGCCATGCAGCCATTCATGGGCCTATGAATAAAGGGAAATGTGGTCATGATCAAATCTATGCGTGCTCTCGATTAATATATGCACTGTTGTGATTTCTTATACCCCTGTGGTGTTTGGCAGGGATGGGACGCCGTAATTGTAACCATTTGTTCCAGCTTCTCCATTTGTGGCTTGGTATAACATGGCTTAGATGCAGTCACGGTCACTCTGATTTGACCAAGTCAGATTGAACTTGTTGCACTCAGATGTCCTGTGAAGTCTTCAATCTCAATGGTCACAATGCACAATGTGAATTTTGTTTCTTTACTGTGGTTTTAAAAATATCTTTTGCAATTCCCTGTTGTATAAATCCATACTTAATTACCAAAAGTTGTTTTATTGTCAATGTTTGAGTTAAAAAGAAAATGGTGGATAGCATCCCCCATTCAGGGTTTGAGTGCTTTACAGATTCTTGCATGCAAACATTTTTTTTTTTTTTTTTTTTTTTTTGGTGTTTTGGTCAGAGCTGCAGAAGATAAAGACGTCCTTGTTCAATCCACTGTTTTCTTTCTGTTTCTTATTCTCTCCTTTTTTTTCCCTCCTTGTTGGAGCCTTTTGAAAAATAATAGGTTTGCTCTGGGAGTGCTATTGATCTGGTTGTACCAGGCTCAGGAAAAAAAAAAACAAGTGAGCTTCATCTTCTCCAAAATGCAGACCAAAGAGAGAAATATTGGCCATGTTTTAAAGGTCCTTTCACAAGCAGTTTATGGATGCTTTACTTTTTGTGCCCCTTGTAGTTGTTCACTTGGTTCTGGGCTTTTCTTATTAATGCTGTTTCCATTTCAGTACAAGGTCCTTGTGTTCACACCAAACAATTTCTCCCTGCTCTGTCTTATCATATTGCTCACTCAGTTTTGCAGCCGTTTACGATGAGTCGGGGTTGTAAGTCAGACACCGAGTACTTCCCAGCTTTCACCCACACACTTGCATGCCGCTCTAGCTGCCCTTATGACCCAAGTTTCAGAGAGTCAGGGTGTTGATGTGAAAAAGAGATGGGCGCAGACAGAAATGTGGAGGGTTGGGGGTGCATATATGCTCACACACCTACAGGGTGGTGCTTGTGACTCTGAAGCAGTGGTTTGCCTTGGGCACTCCTCCTGGCTACTGATGTAAGTTTGAGCCAAGTGGTTGGCCTTTCATGTTGCTCAGAGTGTGACCATCCATGTCAAATGTTTGCAGGCATGCAGGTGGAAAGTGAAATGATAAACTTATTAACTCACCTTCAGGCATGTACAGAAAAAAAAAAACTGTTGCAAAACATGAGTTTATTTTTGAGTACAACAGTGAAACTAACCGAACTGAAAGTGTTCATGCAGTTAGTCATTAAAGAGTAAAAGACGTGTCGGAACAGGCCAAGTTCTCCATGTTTGGTTAGTGGAGATGTTGTAATGCTGATGGTTTGTTTAAAAATGTCCAAGTGGAAAAACACATGCATGTGGAAAATCACATTATTACAAGTGAGATATGTCAAAGCTGTCTAAAGTTCAAGATTTTCACACAGGAAATTTGGTTTTTGAAGAATATCAATATTATGTATCAACATGAAAAACCCTCATCTCTGGAAGAGTCAGAAAGTAAAATTAGTTTCAATAAAACCATTGACAGATAATATCACAATGCAATGGGGTTTACTATAAAAACAATAAACCTCATTGAAATATATACTGGCATAAGAAAAATGTATTTTACAGTAACTTTATTTTTTTTAAATCTTCCACATTTGGAATGTTTCCCACATTTGCTTCAATAATTGAAATTATATTGTGTAGTAATGTGAAACAATGTACTTGCACAAAATGAAATATTCAGTAGCTTAAAGGAATGTTTTTAAATGTGGAAATTATATTAAACATGTAACATTTGAAATGGATAAGAAACCTCTAACATGTAAATTGTTTTCTCTCAATGAAATGACAGTTTTGTAAAAACTGAGCAAACTTTTATTTGCATAAACGTTTTAGTGTGTACTGTACTTTAAAACACCAGCTTTTCTTTTTTTTTTCTTTTTTTTTCTCATGTGGAAATTTTCCCAACATGTGAACCACAGATTTTCACATGTAATTTTTGGTGTTGTCATGAATATGTAGCCATATATTTCTCCTACTTCACTTTTCTCCCAATGTTGGGGGGTGGGGGGGGATCATGAGCATCATGTATTTTCACCATACATCATGATTTTGAATTAATGTTTGCTTGGGCTGTTTTGCAAAATCTACTAAGACTAAGGAAAACCTCTTGCTGTCTGAGAGAGGTAGCCCCCTTCTTCTGTAAGCAGCTGCCTGCGTCATCACTCTGATTAAATTGCATAAGAGGAAAAATTTGGCCTCATTTGCATCCCCTGGGAAAGAAAAAAAAAACACTGAGCGGGCTGGTGGGAGAGAAGGGGGGGGGAGACACACAACAAGGTGTCCTTGTGATCACATTGCAGTACTTTGAAGGTGTTTTTCTTTTGATTTTACTTTTCTTCAAGACATAAAAAAAAGCTTAGTCTGTGTAAAAGGAAATGAAGGGCAGAGGAATAGAGGGTGCTGTGCTCTATAAATACCCTGTTCCCTGCAGCCTCATTGTGGCAGGGTTGACTGCAGACTTAAGTTTGTGCACAGCTAACCTGCAGGGTTTTCCCAAGCTGTGAGCTGAGGTTGGTCTGTTTTTGCACGATAAACATGGTGGTAATTGAAAGGTATCCACGTTCATGGACAGCGACTCTAGAAAGTCATCAGCCCGGGTTTGCATCTATTCAGTTCTTATACTATCCAAAGTATAAAGCTATGCGCAAGTTTAACTTTTATGAAGTGCATATAGTGGCACCTGCGTGCCTCCTCCTGGTGCTTTTTACTCCCCGCTATGCGGCTTCACATGGATATGTGTGGGGCTTGTTCTGTGTTCTTGAAGGAACCCGCATGTTTGCCATCTCTGGGGTTGCTTTCTTTCACGATGACTCCGGTCGTTTATACTGAGGCTTGAACAAGTACCAAGAAACGGAGGTTTTTGAGATTTAATCTGTTCACTTTGAACACATTTGTAATAGGTGGTTAACATGTTCATTCTTCTGTTTCTTATCAATCCATAAATGCAAAGGGAAAACTCCCAAACTCCACTGAACGGCCCCAGGTGAGACTTGAAAGTTATTGCAGCACGGAGGATTAGCGCAGACTGGTTCATGCAGTCAGAACTTTTGCCTCAGCTCCTGTTGTAGCCGTTTGGGGCTGTCCAAACATTTGCTTTCCCCAAACTTCGCCTTTTTCCACACAACTCCTCCTTGAAGTTGCAGACTCCAAGCCGAGCTTCTGTGTAGCAGAGCCTTACACTGCTCGACTCAGCTCCTTCAAACTAGCAGCAGCAGCAATTAGCAAACACCTGGTGGAACCATGCATCTGCTGAGCTTAAAATAAGCTTGAAACACCGGTCAAATCCTTGTTAAAGGCTTAATGGTGAAATGTTGTGATGGTGTGCTGAAGGCAGAGTGTTAGAGCGGGAGCTTCTTAAAAAGACAGAGGCCCAATTTTAAGTTGTTAATTTGCAAAGTCAATTTTTTTTAAAGTCATGTTTGATTTATGCAGCATTTTTATAACTGAAGTTAGCATAGTAACTCAACTGTGCTATAGTATAGAACTACGTTCCTGAAAAATACACAATACATCCCCTTTAGTGACATTTGTTTTCTGTTTTTTAGCAAGTGGATGTATGTGGACATCTGAGCGCTGCTGGAAGAGCAGGTCACGTGATGCAGACAGATGGGAAGCCTCAGTAGCCTTTCCTTTTGATTTGATGAAGAAAATAATCACACGTCTACCTGAGGGTTTGGCCGACACAAACAATAGACAGGCAGAAATTGAGTTTCCTTCCTGACGTGGAAAAGAAAATCAAAAATTTGATTCAGAAATCCAACTGATACCTTGGATCAAAAGAAACTTGATAACTCATTGAGGATATTTCAGCTTGAATGTTGAGACCTCAGCATTCAACTCTTGCCAGTCTTGAATGTTGAGACTGGCAAGAGCACAAATTGACTTTGATTTCTTACAGATGTGTGATTTTGATGAAGTAGATGCAAACTGCTTGAAATTCACCTTCAACGAAAGGAAGGGCAAAACATGTGAGAGAGGCAAATAATAGAGGAAATTAATGTGGTATGTAAACGCGTGCCATGAATGGCAAACACTCTTTTAAAAAACAAACAAACAAACAAACAAACATAGAAGCAAACGTAAAGGATAAGGATGCCTTTCCTTCCTTGAAATGCCTATTTGTGGACATCAGTCTTCTGAGGACTTACAGATTAAACACCATTAGGACAAAATGAAATTCGATAGTTAACTCAGTTTCTAACGAGCTGATAATGGAAGCGGTGATAGTGAATGTCTGGAGTGATCAAGAAATTGCAGCTGGAGTAAAATGTAGATCTTTAAAGTGTGTTACTGACTCTTTATACAATGCCAAACAATTTAATGCCACTGCTTTAATTGATGCTGACTAATGTCTTCTGCATTTTTCCACCGTTTTCAGACTTACCCACCCTGTTCTCTCGGCCTGTAAGTGTAAAATAAACAAAAATGTAGGAGAAAATGCGAAACGACAAAGTGGGGTTGATGGAGCAGCAGGTGAGAGAGGAGGTAGGGAGGGGATAGGAAATTATAAAACTGAGCTGGTCCATTAAAAAACAAAAATGCTTATGTAAATGTTTGAATTTCAAAGGTGCTGCTGCTGCTGATGTGCTGCACACTACACCCCCACCCAGCTCCTTCTCTTAGCCAATCATCATAGCACTCTGCTGTATTTGGGTCATGGCAACGTGTTGCTGCTGTCTCCACTGGCAGATAGATTGTGCTATAATCTCCCCCCCCCCCCAAAAAAAAAAAAAAAAAAAAATAGGCTGGGGGAAATGAATGTGGAAGAGAGAGACTCGTATAAATTTAAACCTGTTTTTTTTTTTGTTTTTTTTTTTTTGGTTTCGTGATTTTATTTTTATGAAGCAATGGCTTTAAAGCAGTTCTGTTTATCAATCCACCCTTTCTCCTCTGTGAGCTGTTAAGGGCTTGCACGTGGAGTGGTGGGACTCCCACTTACCCCACCAACCTCTGTCCCTTCCCCACTCGTATTCATGAATTAATTCACACTGTGCCCATGTCATCAATAAAATCCTCTTAAAACTCGTACGCCTAAATTGGATCTGAAAATCACTGGTGTTTAAGGGGGGGAACGTCTGAGCCATTGATTTTTCTTACTGTTCGGCAACCCTGCTGATAGTTAATGGATGATCCGTGGGGAGAGGGAGTGATGGAGGGAGGACGTGGTGAGATAAAGATCAAGGAGAGGGGGAAAGAGTCTGATGCATGGCAGCAGAGATGAAACAATTTTTTGGGGGGATTTGGAGACGGAAATAAATTACTGAGACAGAAACAGACGACTAGTTTAACCTTCAAATGTGCTGAAGTACTTGAGCCAAACAAAGTGGATGGAAATGCAAGCAGGTGTGATAAAACCATAAACTATATAAACATGTACACACAGTGCAATAATTAACCAACTTATTTTACATTTGATTTATTTTAAATACGTTGTACAGTCATGTAAAAACTGGAAGAATGGGGCAGTTTACCTACAGTAAAGGAAGTTGCCACTTTCCACTGCTAATTCTCGCGATCTCAGGAGGATGCATTTCTACAAACTCAAGGACTCCATGCAAACAACTGTTGTGCAAATTGACTTTAACACAGAATTGAGCACATACATTTTATAAACTCTTTAAAAGGAGTACAGCCACACTTTAATGGAGAACTATTTCGCAGAATTGCTGATACCAGATGTAACACTTTAAAGATTTAGTAGACGTCTTCTGTAACTCCAGTGTGGTTTTAGTTTTCTAAAACATTGTATTTTTTTTACATTAATTACAATGTACAAAACTGATATTGTGAACCTGAGTTTGTAGTGAAGGTATTACTTTACGGCAAGATAAACGTTTGCAGTAAAGCTATCTTTTTGTCTACTTCAAGTGAAACAATTTCTGAAGATGCCACAAAACCTGTTATTAATTGAAAAAAAAAAAACAACCTTTTAACTTTTGTTTTAAAACATTTTTTTTTCTAGATACTTGCAATGACAATCTATTATGGTCTCAGATGAACTTTAAACACCAGCTATATTGTCAGACTACCCTACATTTTGGTCTGTTTGAAGTGGGAAAGCTGCTAAATCAGAATAACATGACATATTTTGGTGGCACAGTATTTCACATCACTAAATCCCAACTGCTGCTAATACTCCTCGTGATCTCATATATAATTTAAATGCACTACACAACCTTCATGACTTGCTTTGATTTTTGCTATAGAAAGCCCAGAAAGTTCTGCTGTATGTCACCTGTTATTTTGCCCCTTTGTGCAATTTAAGTAATTATTAATCGATCAGACTGACACAAAGGAAGACGACAGACAGATTACACATTTTTTGAGTGCACACTGCTGCTGTATGGATCCTCATAAATATGAATAGGGCTATGAGTCGCACCCAGTTCAGAGTGGCATCTGTCTAACTTGTCTGCCTGGTCTTCGTTTAGATATTATGTGTTGAGCCAGAAAATAACGTCCCCACCCCCGAAGGCATCTTCATGCAGTTTATTATACATCAGTCTCATAACGACTTGGATCTCTCCATCTCTTTTCCTTTGCATTTGTGCCCCGTCCCTCCACCCGCTTCTCCTCCCTGGTCTGTTCTGCTCCCACTCTCTCAGCACTCGGCGTTAACAGTCGGTCTCTTGCCTATTGTTTTGCTTTTTTATTTACCTCTTCTTTGCAGCTCCCTCCCAGTCTGTCTGTCTTGCTCTTTCTCTCTGGTAGCTGATGTGGGATGTTGAGACCACATCACATTTTTTTTTCTTACATCACTGGTATCTGGTGGCGGTGATAATGATGGCAAGGAGGCGGGATGGAGTGGGTAGGAAGAGGAAAGAGGCGGGATGGAGTAGAGTTCCACAGCGGGTGCCAATGACTGCATTAGGCAGCCCTTGTACATAACTGAAGCTCTGACTAGTGATATTGTCATCTGTAGTAATGTGCTGCTTTGTGCCTTCTCCCACACACATCGGAATTTGGATCTGGGTTTTAGCGCAGTTTAATGGTTGCTAATTGTCTTTAGGTGTGTTCATAATGAATTGTATCGCCTTGTAAATGTATTCACACCCATTTCCGTGTTTTAAGCCTGATAACTTACCAAATCATGCCTAAACGTGCCTTTAGCACTTAGTAATTGTGATTTTGTGGAATTTACTTGAATCATAACTTTGATGAGAAACGAAACGCTTGAAAGTAGTTTGTTCTGTAAATGTTTCAGAATCCCATTGCTAATATTATTTTCTCCTTTTTTTCTCTCTCTCTTTCCAACCTTCCCTTGGACTAAATCTGCTTGAACGTGAACACTTCCTGTTCTCAATGTACTCCTTTACTTGACTCCAGGTAAGGCAAAGCAATATGTTTTACCTATAGCAGGAAAATGCACAAGCACATCCATATTTTCAAAATATTTCACTGACACAGATAACATTTGTTCAAAATACTAGCTATATGCAGATTGATGGCTCTTTCAAAAGTCATATTGGTTGTAAAAAGTTTGCCTCTGTGTAATCCAGTTTCATCCAGAAAGGACAGGGTTAGGTATAAAACTGTGATTTCTGATCCATGCACATTGTGAAGGTCCACCAAGGCTCTGGCTGTGTTGAGACTGGTCCTTTACTTTTTCATATTGTAATAAACAGGAATTCAGTGTGCTAAACAAGAAATGTTTAGTCTGATGTAATGTCAGTGTTAGGTGTATTTTTATGCGGCACATGTAAATGTTATCTTCATCCTGTAGGCACGTATTTCCTCTAAAATAAAATGAGCATTGTAATCTTTAAATTTCTAAAACAAAAAACAAACAAAAAATTTCTGCTCCTCTTTTCTTCTTCTTCTTTTCTCTACTGAATGATTCCTCGTCTCTCCTCATCATTTTCAGCTCTTTTTAGATCCTCACTTTGACTCTGTAACCTCCCTCCACCTAAACCCACCGAGTCAAAAGCTTCCACCGTCTACATCTTTCTTTGATAGCCGGTCCTCTTACTGGATGACCTGGCTTCAGCTCTTAGACCACTGATGCATTTACACACCTGAAAGTTTACTGCAGAGCTCTCATCTGTTGCTTGACCTAGCTTTAGGTTATTGCTTCCTTAGATTTTTGTGTGCATGTGTAGCCATGCATGTGCTCTTCTTCGTGTATTTGTGTGTAGGAGGGAGAGGGCGTTTCTCTGTCCTGTTGCCTTTCCATTTGACTTAAACTGGTGAAGCTTTCGCCACCATGGGATGGTGGTCACAGAGTGTTTCCAGCCAGGACAGCAGGACTTAGCAGAGGTCTGGACTCTTTGAACAGTGCTCCCAAAAGGCTTCTTTCAAATGTGTGCAACAGCTGAGCAGGGAAATAAACCACAAGTTTCCAAAGTGAAATGGACTGTGCACCCAACAGAGCCTCTTTCATACCCTCTTATTCTCATTATGTCCACCCTTTCCACTGAGTGCCTTTTTTTTTTTTATCTCTATAACATCCTAACCCTTCCAGTCTCTCTGCTCACTCCTCTTGACTTTGGGGGCTGAATGATGCTCATTACTGAAGCCTTCAGACCCAGTGTTGGTGGCAGTGTGGCGCTCTGCAAGCTGTGAAGCAGATAGCTGTCTTGCTCTGACTACGTCTTTGCGTTTCTTCCTTGAAAGCAGTGAACACTCTTCTGCCATCCTTGGAGGCTAAAGCTCCCAGGCAGTTGCTTCAGAGTGTATGAATGATACGACTGTAGTGTGTGAAAGATTGGAATGACAGACGAAATGACTGGAAATGTATGTTCTTGAGTGAGATTCTGCAGTCTTTTGCCTCAAGCGTACACCCACGCAGGCACCGGTGTACACACAACAGAATGTTTATGTTAAAAATGTAAGTGGCATTACAACCTTAAGTAAAAATAGATTAGATTTACCTCTGAGGGATATTGCCTTGTGAAAAATATTCATTCCCGTTTAACTTGTCCAGATATTTTAGCAACACCTCATTTTATTGGGACTTTGTGACAGTCGTATAACCCTTTTTTTTTTTTTTTTTTTTTTTTTGTAAATCCATGCTTTTAGACATCTTTAAGAAATGTTAATCCGAAAAATGTTTAGTGCATTCAATCTCGCTGAGTCATCACTTTGTGGAAGCACATTTCACTTCAATCTGAGTTGCAGGTTTTTAACGTTTGATTTGGAGACATTTGAACATACAGAGACTGAGCTTCGTCCATTCTCCTTTTTTTGCGAAACGGTTCAGATTCAGTCAGATTGAGTGGAATCTCTGTGTTTTTCCACTTATTGTAATTCGTTTTCATTAAATCATTACCTTGTAACTCTGATTGCAGGTTTATAAATATTTTTTCTCCCACAGGTTGAACCTCTGCCTCATTCAAATCTAATGCAGCCTCTGAAAGGATCCAGTTGTTGAGCTCTGTCTGTCCTCCCACCAACTCTAATGGACGTCCCTTTCCCCACAGCATCATGGCACCACCACCATGTTTCAAAGTGGACATGTTATGTCAGAGGCTATATATCGTTAGTTTTCCCCACACAGCATTTTGCACGTCGGCCAAAAACCTGTCCTTGTCTGACTTGTGCGTTCTTGCATGTATTTTCTGTTCCTTCTATATTAATTGAGGAAGAAAGCAAACAACATTTTTTTGTTTGCTTCTCACATGATCTGTGGGTCTTTACTGCTCTTCCAGAATTACCACAAACTCTCTTTGCTGCTTCTCTGATTAATGACCTCCGTGCTTGGTCTCTCAGTTTAAGTGAATGGTCATATCTCTGTAGGCTTGGCGTTGTGGCATGCTCTTTCCATTTTGGGATGATAGATTAACAGTGCTTCATGAGAAGATGAAAGCTTTAATATATTTCGTAAACTAACCCTGATTCAAATTTTCAAATAAATGCATACGATAGTTTTCGGATTTTCATCAAAGTACCACTATTTATTGAGCTTTCACATGAAACTGCAAGAATTTGGGGATTTTGACGACACAAGATGTAAAAACGCCAAGAGTGCAAATGTATTTGCAAGGCAATATTGTCTTCTCCACAGAAAGAGTATTTTGTTAAAGATGAAAGATTTACATCACTTTCCATCATGCAGGGGCTTTTGACGCTTCAGAGTGAAAGGTAAAAGCAAATCATCCAGTCAAAAAATTATAAACTTGGTTGTTTAAGCAATGTAGTTTCAAGAGTGAACCCCAGAGCCTGAGGAAAGAAAGCGATGCAGCGCTGTCACAGTTAGATTCCAGCAAAGTGTCAGGGCTGTGGCTGGGAGTGGGATTTGTTTTTAGTATTCTCCTGTTTCTCATCTTTCTGATGCTATTAATGTTTGACACATGCTAACAAATCACAGTTAAGAGCTTATCTCTGTAATTTAGCTTTATTAGCCGTCTTCCAGTATTGCAACTTCTTTCCCCATAGCAGGTGAACTGATATTGATTCCCAGAAACCTGGAACTCGTCACCTCTGAGATTATTCATTTCCTCCTGAAATGAACTCCGACCATCATTTTCAGTCTGGTGCCGTCATTGAGAACGCTTACAAAATGTCTCCCTTTTATCTCTCTGTGCGATCATGTGTGCAGAGAGTCAACAGGGATGGCTAATCACCCAACAACCCTGAGGGGGACTCTGATACTGAGAATAATCTGAACTATCTATGGTCTGTTTGGGAGGAAGTCCAATATCCAATTACAAGTAGGAGTTCTCAGGCCCTAAGAGAGGTGCTTGGCAACCGGAGCCCTGATGGTTTAAATATTAAATCAAATCCTTAGCATTCCCTTTTTATGTCCTTGTAAGTTTTTTTTTTTAAAGGATTTGTCTTGAAACCATACAAGCAAAGAAAAGTGTAAATCCCTGAAAGAGGAGGGAGGAACTCCATTTGGAGACAATAGGGCTCTCTATGTGAGCCCGTGTACTTACAAAGATGTTTGACACTGGTATGTGTAGCAGTATTAGGTTGTAATCTAAGAATGATTAGCTGATTAGTCCCCCCTATAGAGATGTAGTAGGGCTCATGCTGCTTAATGAGCAGTGGGAGTGACACACACACACACACGCACACGCACAGCCACATGCTTCCTTCATCGACCAAGAGAAAATGTTGTCTTTCTTAGCTCAGGTGTATTTTTCACTGGTAATCATTTCATTTTCTGCCTGAACCTCTGTCAGGCATTTCTATCCAAATGTGTGAATATTTTCATGTATGTAAATATGTATGTGTAAAAAGGGCCAGAGGTATACCACTCTGATGGATTCTTACAAGTTCATTACTTCTTTTTTTTTTTTCCGGGCAGTGTTGGACTGTATCCCTCTGATTCCTGCTTAACTTTCTTCTGTGGAAAGCAGCCACAGAATCACCAGAAGCCCATCAGACTGGGAAGCTGCCCAAATGCCAAACTAAGACATTTGATGTTTACAGATATGGAGGCAATTATCAGGACTGTTCTATTTCGGCAAAAATATTTTTACTGAAGCGTTAAATATGTAAATGACTACATATTTTTAATATACTACACATTTTACATATTTCCAAGTTATTCTCACATGCAGTTAGCCAAGCCTTGTTGAGATGTTTGTCTGATCAGGTCTAAGGTCACTTCTAGCTTCTCCTGGTATGTTCTTCTCTCTGCAGGTATTGTTTTAAGTGACGTCACTGAATAATTCAATTTCTCCTGCTTCATTTCGCATATTTGTCCGATTGTCTCAACTCCCGCGGCTTGACTGTCGATCACGTGAACTTTGTGACAGACGGCTGTGACGTTGGCCCCGACATCGGACCCATGGTGGGGGGGGTGGTGCCATGCAGATCGAGCTGTACTCAGCTCTGGGTGCAGGGGTGGTGCGCCCCAGAATGCTCCCATCTGTTGTACTGAAGAAAAGCTGCTGCACATGTACAACTTTTAATGAGAGTCTATGGGCAAATATTTTGACGCCCCAGGGAGAAATACGTCACCAATCAGACAACGTTGATCCACAAAACAACTTTACCCGTCATTAATTGTAACATATTTATCTTACACAGCTAGAAGACTATATGCATACGTTTCAAGATGTTTTCATTTTATTATTTCATTTTTATCAATTCTATTTTTCTATCTTATCCAAGGTAATGTGGCGAGTGGTGAGCGGCGGGGCGGCGCCCTTGCGCCTTCAATTGGCCGTCCGCCACTGAGGAAAATAAAAAAGAATTACAATTACCTTTTCTGCACAACAATATGTTGCAGTACGTTACTTATCCTGAGTTTTACTTGCAATAATTTATATTATTTAGACAAACTTTCTCAAACCTCTGACAGCAAAAAGTTACACAGCTTTTAATACGTGTGTATTTTCTACCAACTTAACTGGAAAGACATAATTTTTCTGGTGTTTTTATTTTTTATTTTTTACCTTATTTTCTGCAGATTAAGATGACAATAAAATCTGGAAACTGTAATTGATTGACTTCACACTAATGCGCTAATTGTGTTACAGTACCTTACGAGTGATTGGCAGAATAGATTAAAAACATGTGTGGAAATAAAACACTTTGACAGTATTTGATATGAATGACTTTGATTTTACAGGGTGAGATCACAGCTGGTCACTAGCACACACTCACACTCTCTTTCTTTATACAAAAGCCTCCTGAGAGAGAAGTAATGGAATATTTCGTCTCCTGCAGTTATTGAATGCTTGATATTGCTGTCTATGCAGCTTTAATTTGGTTTTTGTTTCAGTTTGATCTAGTTTGTACCTCAGATTGTGAAGTAGACTGACAGATTGCAAGGTTATACAATTCATCTATAATTCCCATCTAGATGTTTATATTCCTTATTGTTCAAACATACAGTATTTTCTTGGATGCGTCATCTAGTTTGGGTTGTGTCAGACTATATACACTTTTACGTATTTAGTTTGCAGTATGCAAATGACTCCAGCATATTTGCTTTTCTGCCCCTCTTCCTTCCTTTTTGTTTACATAATTTTCCTCATTGATTTCTGGCCGGACTATTTGTCACCCACTTACTCAAGTCAAATTAGAAAGCAATGTTCATTGAATTCACAGTTCAATCGATTTACCTGGGGAACCACTCCCAAACTAAATGTAATGAATATAATGCTTACTGGGGGGGGGGATTGTGCATTCGTGTGGAATTAATCGTAAATTTCCAGCTTGACAAAGCATGAGTTATTCGGTGTGCGTATAGATGGAATGGAGCTGTGGTGTGGGGCTGGTAGGTGTAATTTATATTGGCGCGAGTCACCGCCGCTGTGGCCCTACGCTGCACATGAGCCAATGACGTGCCCCCAGAGCCTCCTGGATATGAACTGTATTCAACACAAACCTAATTAATGTGGGTGCTATACGTATAGGAAGGTAATGCTTAATGAAAATTGGCTTTTCTGTTCCGAACTGAAAAGATTTTATAGTTTTCCCAATATTCATTGACAAATAAAAGCTAAAAACACTTTTGGATTTTGTTTCTCATTTTGCTAAAAGGTGTTTAAATGTTACTAAAAATTGATTGTAGTACTTGATTAGAAACTATAAATGTGTGTAAAGCATTATTGGCATAATTTTAGATGTGTGCAAAAGTTTTAAAGTTTCAGGAATAATTGGTGTACCAAAGACCCATTAATAAAGTTCTTTATTAGTGAACCCAACCTGACAATTCCCTTCATTAGCATGGTGGCTTCTTTTTTTCTAATATTATTGCCCCACAGAAACACTCATCACGAGTTTCAAAATAAAAGTTCTTAGACATGAAAAGCTATAGTTGAACATAAATGATTAAAGTGCCTAATAATTTAAAATTCATTCAATAAAATTACTCAAATGTTAACTTTTTCTTTCAGTGCAAGCTTGCATAGATGTGGAAAATGCATCATTTTAATTCATTTTCCGCATCCTAACCAAAGGGGTCAACAAGTGTGATGAGATGAATAAGGTTTTAATCATCTCCATGCCAACCTTTAGTTGGCATAGCGAACTAAATATGTAAAAGTTCTTATTGATCTCCATTAAACTTATGGATGGAGGAAAAAGTCCATCCATGACTGTTTCTGCAGTTCTTCTTTCTATCACGTCAAGTTATTGTCTGACCATTTTGTTCGGGATCAGGACATTGTACATAAAAATATAAGGCAGTGAAAGACTTTTCAGCTGATGATGGTAACTGTAAAGCTGAAACGCATAAATCTTTTTTATGGGGCCCTGAAAAGTGGTGTTAATGAAGCCTTTTAGCAGAGTGGTCTTTGCAAAAGCTGCCAAACAAAAATGGCTCCTGCTGCCCCCTTCAGTAGTCACCTCTCCCACTGCAACAACCCATTACTGTCAATTAGCCCAGCTCTCAGACATGTAATGATCCCTGTTACACTTGTGCACACTCAGTTTCACACATCTGTTTTACAGCCAGAAATGTAAGAGTCTAAAAATAGCTGAGCAGCTGTGAAGGTGAGACTCAAGCACAAGTATTATGCTGTTCTAGGAAAATCAAACATCATTATTATTATTATTATTATTATTAGTATTATTAGTATTTTTACTTTAAAAAAAAAGTAGATTAGCCAGAACTAAAAGGTTTGACTTTAGAGATACTGATTTTAATTTTATGACTGATTCCTCTGCTGACTGAGTCAGTTTCTTTTTAAAAAGTGTAACAGAAAAAGGTGCAGTAACGTAATTTAAATCTGGTCACAATTGCTCATATTTTCTTCATTTGAATTTTGTGATTAGTCTTTTTTTAATGTAAATAATCTACGTATTTCTTTATGTTCCGACTTCAATGCAGTACCCTTCTCTCTACTGAAATACAAACAAAACAGACTTGCAGAAGCTCAGAGCAGAATATCGGCTGGCAATCTTTTTGTTTCTTTTTAAGGCCAACTTCTGCTTAAAGGTTCTGATTATTTTGAACATATTTTTTCTATTCCTGAATTGCGAGTGAATCTGATAAAACCCTCTTCTGAGCGACTGAGCTGTTATGTCCTCAGTTAATATTCTCTGATCTTGTCAAAAGCACAATCCATTTACAAAAGATTTGTTTCTGGGAGTGTATCTGGATGTCATGTCCCATAATCATGTTTGAGGAAAAACTTATCTCTACTCTCAAAAAGAACCAAAGGAAAAAAAAAAAACACAAGAAAAGCTCATCTATGAGAAGAAAAGTGCAGAGCGTGAAGTCACAGTGTAAACAGTGAAGATAATGCTGCCTGTACCAATCAGTTCAGCGTTCGGGCCATCAAGCATTAACCCTGATTCTTAGCAGGGGGAGCGTTACACGGTGCCTGAATTTGACGAATCTAGTGGGTTTACAAATTTGGTTTCCAAGTTGTCCATGAAATACAATCTTGCACAGTTTTTAAATTTGGCAAGGCATGAAATAAAACATAAATGAGAGGCAGGCATAAACAGGCAGGATGGGAGGTGGTTGGTTTGAATGTGATTTAGAATGAAGGGAGGTAGGAAATGGGAATAAAAGATAAAGTTAAAATAAAGAGTTTAATCCATATAAAAATGGGATTAAAAAAACAAAACAAAACAAAAACTAGGCACCAGAGATACTAAGACTCTGTGGTTTCAAACCACAGAGTCTATTTTCAGAAATAGTTCCCATGGTGAAAGGAAATAGTCTTGGGTAAAAGAGAGTTGCACATTGAATTGTTCGTAGTTTAGACACAAATCTGCAAGAATTGGTTCATAACATAAACGAAGATCAAATGTAAGTGCATTAAGTTTTGCTGTTTTTACTTTAGTCAAAAATGTTTGACTTTGTGTCAGTAATCTTAAAAACTCAAAGCCAGTGAAAGATTTCTAAAGTGCAGTGACTGACTTAATGACTCTGACTCCAGCATCAGTCACTCACACGTACCAATAGTCATCATAGATGTTTTTTCTGCATGAGATGTTGGTTCATATGAAATTGTGCCTGCAGCTAAATCAGCAGTTATACAAGAGGGGAAACTCAGAACTAACTTCATAACAATATTTTAATAAAAACAAATGACTAAATCTAAGATGTATAGCAATGCCATATTGCTTTTATTTTAGTCAGAAAAGCAAGAGTTAGTGTTGCTGATAACAAAATACTATTGATTCTTATTTTTATATATAGTTATTTTTATTTTTGATACACGGTCAAAACACAGAATAAAATCTTACTGAATGTATTAGTAGCTTTCAGGTCCATATTATGTAGAATATTTTACCGTTTAATCTTCCCTCTTTTTAATAGATGTCAAACTCCGATCCTCCAGGGCCGGTGTCCTGCAACTTTAAATCTGTCTCTACTTAAATACATAAATCAAATAACTGGATCATTAGTATCACTTCAGAGAACTTGACTGCATACGGAGGAAATTATTCAAGGGTTAGACCAGAGATGCATCTAAAAGTTGTGGACATTAGAGAGTAAAGCATTTACCGGGCTTGTATTAATCGGTTAGCAAGGCTATCTGCACTGGTAGAGCCTGTAGTCAATTGTTTAATAGACCTGCCATATTAGCTCTCCAGCTGCTGTTTTAAAACTGTTGCATCCATAAGAGGGAGAGGTGGCACTTCTTTAGCTTACACAAATGTTGCCAAACTGTCGGCCTTTTTTACTTGCAAGCAGTGGAAAAGAGTGGGGGCCTTTTTCTCAGGCAGCCATTTTAACTGTTGACATGGTAAGATGAAAAATTTTCAGCAGTTTTGAAAATCCGCAATGTTTTAATCTTGCTATAAAATGATACTTGTATCCAATCCATAAATATGCATAAGATAAATGCTGTCTTTTTCTAAACTATGCCAACTTTGAAAAAGAAGAAGAAAAAAAAAAACAGTAATCAAAAAACACTGCACCTTAAGCTGAAAGGAGCAGTGTTATGTACTTTGAAGACACAGGGCCATTTCATAGTACAATCAAGTAATTGTTGCCTTCGGTAAAAATGCTCTGTATATCAAATGTGACTTAAAAAAAATTTGATACCTTAAAATTGGCCGGTGTCTTAAGAAGCTCCTGCAGCCTGCCACCATCGGGGTGTGAATGAGTGAATGACTGCGCGTGGAGTGTGAAGCGCTTTGGGGTCCTCTGGACTTGATAAAGCGCTTTGGAAGTACAGGCCATTTACCATGTTGTGTAAAACACACAGCGGTCTGAAGATGGACAGTCTGAAAGTAATATTGAGGAAATAAATGTTAGAAACCACCTTCAACTCCCCATCCAAAAAGTACATAAATATCAATAGCAGTCAGCAATTTTACACATTTAGAAAAATAATCAGTCTGCTGAATATTCTAGGTTTGCAGGTACAAAGCTGTTGACTCTGCGTTTCTGCATGCTGTTTGGAAATGAAGCATTCAGTCTTTACCTTTCCTACTTTTGGCTCTAGGTTATTTGGGCTGTTTTGATATACCTTAGAGGTGAGATGTGGGAACTGATGTAAGAATAGAGAAAAAAAAATTATAAATAAGGGAATTGCCAGCAGTGGGCTATATCTCTTCTGGGAAATACATTTCACTTTCTTCTTTGGGAGTTAAGGCATGACTGAGACTTGTTACATCACTGTGTTTTTTTTCTTTTCTTTTTTTGCTTTTCAGCAGTAATTTCCTTCACAAGCCTTTACATGGAGACATTTAGTTCCATAATTCATTCATTTATATTTCCTTCTCAAAGCTTATTGGTTTGTTCTAATTGTTGCTATGACAAGATTATGCAGTTTGTACATTGGCTTGGTAAACTTCCTTAATTTTCTGAGTCTTAAGCCAGATGTTAAGAAATGTATACAGTTAATGCACGTCATAAAATTTGTCAATATGTCATTGTTTGACACAATGCTGTATTGACATATACAGAATTTGGCTTTTTGGAATAAACCTGTTTTATTCTGAACTAGAATAGTTTTGCAGTACATCCACTTTATGTTCTGTATGTGTGTGTTCGTCTGTGCTACCTGGTGAAACAGCTAAAGAAAAGTCACAGTGTGTAGCTTTTTGCTCTGGTGTGTATATATTGTCTGGAATTGATTTATACATAGCCGTCGTCTGCTCCTGCTTTTGCCTTTAAGTCACTAGTCTGAGTGCGTGTCGTGTGTGCGTGTACGCGTGCGTGTGTGTGTGTGTTTAGCTGAGCAGGGAATCCCAGTTCCCAGTGGTATTCTTCTCAGTTCAGTGAGATGCACCTGAGCCCCGCTCTCAAGCCAATCAGACACTCATGATTCAGATCAGGTGCTTCACCTCAGGTGTCCCAGCAGCAGTGCTGGACACACACACACACATGCTTGCACATACCCACACACACAACTCCTTTTGGTACTTGGCTATCACTACACATCTGTTGAGACCATTCTTTGCACAGTTACTTTATTCTACTGTTTGCTGGGAGTAAAAGCAAATTTGAAAATTGTATTTATTGATTTTTTTGCTGCCGTCCTCCTTGTTCAGCGTCTTACTGTGGCAGGATTAGAGACGGGCAGTTATATCACTGATATTGTGATTTGTCTTGATAGACATCACTAATGTTGACGTTGTTTTCAACCTCAAAAACTGACTTTATTCTATTGTTGGTTTGATAAAAGCATCCCATCAATATCAAATTGTTTCAAATTGGATGCTCTGTAGCAGTCCAATTACTTTACTTAATGAGTCCGGTTTATAGAAGGTTATTTAAATTTTATTGTCAGAGCAGCATTTGTTTGTGTGGCTCTGAGGGTGTTGATTTTTAGCCAAAAATGATTCATTCTTTATTCATTGTCGTTTTTGGAATAAATAATACAAGATACTGTGATAATTCTATATTGCCCGTCCCTAGGAGAGAGAAATCCCACAAGTTAGGTTGGAAAGTTTCATTAGACAATCTGCTTAAATGTCCATAAGCTTTATTGGGGACAAAATAAAATAATTTTGGGGTGTTTTTTTCTTGTCTAGGTCCTGCTTTATTAATGTTTTCTTTGCCAGTTCTCCTAAGAGGAGTTATGTACATGTGAGAAGGTCTGGTCAGGTCAGAGAGAACAGCATGTCTGATTGTATGCGCTCGACAAATGCCAGCCGCTGACCTCACCTCATGACAACACGGCGCAGCACGCAACACAGCTCGGGGGCAGCAGGGCGATGGGATGGTCGGAGCGAGGTGATGTGGTTGAAGGTAATTGGAGGAGAGAGGACAAAGAAAAACAGAAGACGCTGGTCAGGGGGAGATGGCTACAGAAAAGAAAAAGGGTCAAATTTAAAAAAAAAAGACTTGAGAAGGAATATTTAACTGTGGTTGAAAAAGATTGTTCAGAAAAACTGTAGGGTGATTATAAGAAATGTATATAGAGAATTGATTTATTAACAGATTTATGATTTTAAATATTCAGATCTTATTTGGGATCTTTTTTCCAGACTATTGAACGCACCTGAATATAAGCCAACTTTGACGCCCCCCAAAAAATTACTCTTGTCTATAAGCCGCAGATGTCCACATTGTCCGTACCTTGAGGTTTTCCTCTTTTTTTTTTATTAATTAATAAAATATTTGACATTTTATTATTTTTCCTGTTAAAATAGGACCCGTGGCGGCAGAAGAGTTTACTTCAGATAGGTATAGGCTTTGTTTTCCTCTGTTATTCAAGGAAATTTGTGACAAATACCCTATGTAGGTATGAAAGTGTGCACGCATTGGGCCTTGTGTCGGTCAGACGGAGTGTCTTGGTATGCCATGCATACCGTATTTGTGTGGGTCGGAAACTTAACGTCAGGTGTGCGATACAACATTTATGTTCCTGTGTGGTGTGTACGGTGTGTACATGTGGCTATTCGTGTGGATCAGGTGCATTGGGCTGGTTTTGTGCTCTGCGCGCACGATGCACATTGGGGAGATGGTTGTGTTCATGTGGGTCAGGTGCGATGATGTTTTATTGTGCGTGCCCTCTGATAATATCCTGCAGGGCATCCCTGGCCTCACACACACTTCTTCATCTCCTCTTTCATTGTTGCTCTCCATGTCTTTTTCACCTCGCTCTTGGGCTGTCCACTTCATCACGCAGCAGCCTTTTTGAGTGTAAATCTAAACGTAAGACTAAAATCTGTGCGGTTAAAAAGGATTATTTTACGTTAACAAGTCAGAGTTTTTCAACAAACCAAACTGTGAATAGTGACTGGTTTGTCTACGATTTGTAGTATTCACAAGTCTATTCTCGCTGTACATATGGTGTTTTTTACAAATAGAGGTTGCAGTTGGCTGTGGTCAGGAGCCGGTTACAGAGAGCAGCTTGTTTTAACTCTGATGGATTAGAGAGTGACGTCTAAAGCTGGAGTTGGATTAATCTCTAAAGATACCAGACCTGTTTCAGATTACACGCACAGAGAAATATACCTTTTAAACATGAACACAGTTTATCCACTTCTGCACAAAATGTGCATGTCTTTTTAATTCCACACCTTCCATCCCTCGTCTTCACATTTCTTTTTTTCATTTTCTTTCAGTTTAAGTGTTTTTTTTTTTTTTTTTTTTGTATATTCCTGCCCTCTTCTCATTGCCTGTAGCATTGCAGTTGACGTCAGTTAGACGTTGTCTACACTCAAACTAATCCTGTGTTTGGGGAAAGTGATGTTCTTCCCCACTACCTAAACATGTGCTTTAAAAAATAAAAAAAACCCAAATATATTCCTATTCAGGCTGTATGGCCAGTAAAAAAAAAAAAAAAAAAGTGTAGGTATGCAAGACTTAAGTTCATCAGCAAAAATATATATCAACACTAATCTGCCAGCCACATTTTACGTGCAAGCGCAGTCCGGGACATGATTCAGTCTCTCTTCTTCAGAGATCTCTCATAGCCTTGGTCTGGTCTGCCCTTGGGGACAGATAAGAAAAAAGGCAATAAAAGGCCGATTGAATTTAACGGTGTGACACCACACCGTTAACCTCAGAGTGCCCCGACGCCGCGCTGCGTTCCAAAGCATGACAGCTCGAGAGGCTGATGGTTGTGCTGGTTGTAAACCTTCTGACACCATTGCTGTCACTACATTTAAGTCTGACTTGTAAAAACCAATGTTGCTTGTGGGGAAAAAAAAATGTTTAAAGGGATTGGTGAATGCATTTAATTAAAATGCTGCTTAGCATGACCGTGTAGAGAATTTAGCTTGAAGATTGGCCCTTACACATAGTGACATAATTTCTGTTGATTTTGATGATTAGGTGATTTAGATTTTTTATAAGACTAAAAAATTTTTAACACTCTTTAATATACAACTAATTCACTCAAATATGTGTTTTTTTCTGTTTCTTATTTACCTTTGTTTTTCACTTTACTTTCCAGTAATATTCCTGCATACTGTGCTCTTGAACAAGGACCTTCTTGTAGCCATCTACTGGACAACAGTGAAGTCAGTAGGCCTGTACTATGTACTCAGCAGCTATGGATTACTCAGAAACCTCACTTTACTAAAGCAGGGCAGCACTTATAGTGAAATTCTGATGTTTCACTATAGGATCCATGATCCACAAGAGGACATTCAGGAAGTGAAGTAATCTTCATTAAAAACTTAACACAAAGTTGCTCTTCCTCCCTGATTATGAGACCTCTACTCCACTTTCTACAAGCCCCCCCCCAAAAAAAAACAAAAAACTTTGATTTGTTTGAAACTATACTTTTTTGGATCAGTGTGTAGTTCTTTGTCACCTGTCATAGCATGTTAAAAAGTTTAACTGTAAAACGTAGTCTCTGTGTGTATGTGCACACATACTCAGACGTGTGGCAGCTAATGAAACATCTGTCTCTCAAGTTCAACAGCTGATTCCCTCCGTTCCACGAGTCTGAGACTGCCACAACAAAACTTTTAAAAAGTTTTCTGTTCATCCAGATAAAACTTTATCCCTATGATCACCAGGACAGAGCGGAGGGCTGGCGGAAGGATGGGGGGGTGGGCTGTTGAAGTAAGTGTGTCAGACTGCGCCTAGGCAAGGTGGCAAAAAACGCGAAGGGAAACTCTTACATTAAAAAATAAATAAATAAGAGGACGGCATCAACATCTGTGTGGGAACTTCAAACAACCTTTGAAAGGGAAAATGTGATTCCGTTCGGGATTCTCTAGCCTGGTAAACAATTTTTTTCCCTTCACAGTTACTGTGTGTGAATGCATGTTTGTGTTTGTTGGGAAGGCGGATGCTTTGTAGAGAATGAAGGACTGTCAGAGCTAAGATCCAGCTGGGTGACAGGAACATATTGAGAGGAGATGAGGGCTCCAGCTGCTTACAGCAACGTGTAATGATTGGCATGGATGTAATAAAGAGTAAACCCACTCTAGGCATAGCCCATATACTTTTGTTTTAATCGCGGTGTTGTCTGCAGTCATCTGCTTGGTCATACATTAGAGGAAAAAAAAAATGTCACTTGAACATCGTTTATTCTGTATATTCCTCAGTATTTCCACATGCTGGTTTTCTCTTCTCTGACACTTCCCTGCTTGCCTTTTAATAATGAAACCACAGCACTTCATATCATTTATTTACTGTTTTTACTCACCAACCAGGTGATCCACAGTCAGATATGATTATTTATCTAACGTAACTACTCAGCCTTAAATTATGTTTCAGTTTTATAAATAAATAGTATAAATTGCACCTCTTGCATTCTTTGGAAGAATGCAAGAGCTACGTCCTTTTATTATTATTATTTTTAATATACATGCCTTAAATAGAGGCAGCTTGGGCTTGATGGGAAGATTAGTCGTCTTGTAATCTGAAAGTTGTTGTTTTAGATTCCAACTTCCCACCAGGCAGAAAACCTCTATTCTGATAAAAGAAAAAAAAAAGAATAGAATCGATGGAGATTATTGTTTTCAGACCAATTTAAGTAACTATTGTTTTCCTTTATGCTTAAATATTTACATTACATAAACATACATTTCAGAGCAATAAACCTCCAATCAGTTGTTTCTTAACATTGATTGGAGGTTGTGGACTTGAGAAGATTTGCTTATTTACTGACCCAACCAAGTCCCCTGGCAACATCAAACTGTGTGCTTTCAGATGGCAAGCTGGTTGCTCTTTGTCTGCATCCACTGCAAGCTCAGAGATTCAACAGCAATGTCCCACTGTTATTTATTCAGCCATTACTCACAAAACAGCAAGCGCCAGGCACAAAAAACAGACTGATTTAAGCAAAGTAGAGCAAAAGGCTTCCGTCTTCTGTCTCGCAGGCCTGAAATAGCATGGTATAATTGGAACAGCAACACGCTGTGTCGGTAATAAAAAGGAGAACTTTCAATACGTTTTTAAATAATTACTTTTCTAAATGTGTTAAACATGTGCTTGATGCTTTAACAAGTTTGTGTAATGACAAGGTGCTGTTTGGCAAACTGTCATCAGCTTCCAGCAAGGCTTCCAATGAGCCCGCTATGATATTTGGATTTTTTTTTATAGACAGAAGGGAAAAACACAGTTAAACTGTAAAATCACTTGTGTCATTTGTTCTAAGTATATGTGCATCTCCATTAGTGTTTTTTCTTTCTTGTTCTTCCCTCCGTGTTGTTGAGGGCGGTAGCGGCCATTTGTACGTCTCAACATGTGTACAGGTGCTTGTGCTCTGAAGTGAGGTGATGTTATGTGAAATCCCTGACATTACAAGAGCAGAGAGGTGTTGGCTTTCCCGCGACAGTGCTGTTCTTTAAGCAACTGGAGCACCATCGCATGTAACCATCACCTCTGTCTAATGTGTCCTCCATGTTCAACAATTTTCTTCATCCAAGCTTCATTTGACTTCTTTAGTCTGTGTCCTTGCCTCCTTTTTCCTTGTCTACTTTCTCTGTTGCAGCCTTCTGCATCATTCAGCAGCAAGGATGCCATCTTCTCTTGAAGATTCCTGACTCTTTGAATCGGATATTTTCCGAATAATCTGTTATCTAAATCTTGCCTACTTCCTAACTGTGTTAAAAATCTTTTTTAAAAAATCTGTTTTCCAAGTCCTGCTTTAGTTTTTTGGTCATCCATGCCACTAGAGTGAGATTTCTGCTCTCTCTGACGGTTTTTATTGGTGATATTTCTGTGCACATCTGCAGTAAAACTGTGTCTGGACAAGATTGCAGTGCCTGCAAAAAGAGAGAATCTCAGAGGAAGGAAGACAGACTGGTTGTGAAGTTGACAGAGAAGGATCCAAATAAGAGAAAAGAGAAAGTAAAATTGAGAAGCAACAAATAGGAAAATGTACAAGACTCAAATATAGAATGCTCCTTGCAGATTTGAAGAGAATCAGAATAAAATAAGAGGGGGAAAAATTGTGGAGAGTCCCAAGAGGCACTATGCATGTGATAAGGAGCCCCCGTCTGGCTGGAGTAGGTATTAATACCATCACCCTATCTCACCCCATCTACTGCTTTTTTCCTGTCTGGCGTTTGTCTGGTTGATTAAGACTGAACGCGTAGATGGTATGCCCTGTAGGTCAGCTATAGTCTCACATTTCCATATGACCAATGCTGGTTTGTAGATTTTTGAATGACAATTTTTATTGCACCTGCAGATGCTGCTGTTTTTTTATGATAATGTATACCCTTTTCTTCGTAATCTCTTTGTGTTCCATCTTTTTTCCTCAATCTCCTATTGTTCCTGTCTGCACTGGAATACTGCACCGACTCATTGTTATCAGTCTATTTGCGTCATCAGCTCTGGGGAGAGGGTTTTTTTTTTTTTTTTGTCTGCATGTGTGGGTTTGACCTGAGCTCCACACATGCAGAGTTAAAATTTTAGGCTCCAGCGTCTGTATCCCTTACTGTATCCCTGCAAAGGCCAGGGATTTACAAAATATGAAGCAGCAGAACTGATGTCATCTTAGCATTAATGTAAACTTCAGGGCATGCTCTCAAGTAAACACTAGTGACCTTCTTACACATAAATGCTTTCTCCCCAAAATACTTCTTCTCAGAGGTGCACTGCACTTCAATGTCTCTACTACTACTACTCCTGTTTGCCATAGCAACCATCTTTCTGATCCATCAAGACGTATCAACTTGAACTCAAACATCCCAGACCACTCTTGCATGCCTTGCAAATTTTCACTTCTCATGAACAAAATTATTTCACATTACAGTCAAAAATGTGAATGGATTTTATTGTGGTTTTATGTAATAAACCAACACAAAGTTATTAAAGTGATTGCAAAAGTGGGAGGAAGAAGATGAATGATTTCCAGTTGCATCCAGTGCCTCTAGTTACCATAAGAAGTCACAGAAATACAGTTGGTGACTCAATCTCTGTATGCATACATCTGTTATATGGAGACCTCAGATGTCTATCATTATTGTTTGTTTATCATTATTCACAGGCTGCTTGCCTAAAGTGAGCCGAGAAAGTATAGAATTAATTAGAAAAACAGCCAAGAGGACTATGGTAACTCTGGAGGAGCTATAAGAATTCAAAGCTCAGGTGGAAGAAAAGCTCAAGGGAAAAGCTCAGGTCTGTTGACAGGACAGCTGTTAGTCTTATTTTGTATCTAATCTTTCTGTGAAAGTAGCAAATCACAGCAGACAAAAGTCCAATTTAGAATTTGCCACAAGTCATGCAGGGGAACATAGTAAAAATCTAGAAGAAATTTGATCAAATGTGATCATAACTGATTTTGTTGGGTTGGGTAGAAGTGCAAAAAACATTTTAAAGTCAAACAGTTCAAGGGGTATGAATATTTTTGGTTGGTTCAGTGGTACCTTAATTTATCCACCAAGGTGGAAGCTTCAAGCAGAAAACATTTTGTCCTTGATGGATGAATATATTGTGAGTGTATTGAGTCATATCCATTTCTCTCTGTGTAACTGTCGTTGGGTATTTGATGTTGATGGTCTCTCATAGATGTCTACCTTGAAGTTTAATGTGTCACAACAATATGTCATAGAAGCTATGGGAGGATTGTCATTTCTGTCCAGTGTTGTACAGCATGAACTTATGTATCTCACGACTGCATCCCATGTGTTCAGTGCTACCGTGACAGCTTCATGAGCGTTTGTGTTATATATATATATAAGCATCAACATCTTCAGTACAAATGTGTTATTTTCTGCTCCTCTCAACTGAAAGTACAATGTTGGCTTTGTCTGCAATTTGATCACAAATTGCCCGCGCTTGAAGTAAGTGATAATTGCATCCCTTTGTGCAGCAGTAAAGAACTCTCGTATCGACTTCAGACACAGACACAGATCATGCTGTATGTATAAAGCAGAGGCAGGCAAATACAGCTATAGAGTCCTCCTCATTAGATGGCCGTGTATCGGTGTGAGGCAGCAGGGATGTGAGAGGTGTTGGGCCTGATCAATATGTCTTCAGTCTCACCGACTGTATCATTATCATTTTAATGACTGCAGTATTTTACCCACTGATAGTCTTTGAGATGAGCAGAACCAGAGGTCTCCAAAAGTTCACAGCTGCTATTGTCTAACAGTGGCTGCATTCAGACATTAAGTGATGGGTGCTGACATTTTGAAAGCGGCAAGCGGCTAATGATGAAAACAATGTCGACTTCAGTGTTTTAATGTTGCAGTTACTTCAGAATTACCATTTTTATTTTGTGTATTCTGTCATCAAACGTTCTGAAATGAATTTGTACAAAACAAATTTTGGTTTTACACATTCAGTGAAAGAAATGATTTTCTGGCTGACACGTTAATAGCTAAGATGATCCTCTTTTGCTGAAATACTGTCTTGGGACCATTGACTGGTCTCTGCAACTTGTATGAGGAAAGTTTTGCACACTTCTCATTTTTGTCTGATGGGTTCCTTGTATGGCCAGCCCATTTCCATTCCCCTCACACCATCCCAAAGAGGTCAAGATCTCTGCATTGTCTCTGCCCAGGATTTTCTACATAAAGCTCTACAGGTTCTTGATGATTTACTTGTGCTCTGTTGTTGTCATCTTGCAGGGTCACGTTCAGCTTTGATGTGTTTTGCAGAGGTTGTCACATTTCCCTCAACTCAGCCTCTAATAGACTGTAGAATTTATGGAGCATTCTCTTATGGTGAACTGCCCAGTTCCTGCAGAGGCAAAACTTTCTCAAACCATTAAATACCCATTTTTGCCCACAACCATTGGCATGGGTTTATTTTCCTGGAAAATTAAGTTTGGTTTATTTCACCTGTTAATATCCAAATCATAAAGTTTTAGGATCAACTGTCCAGAAAATATCTTTCAAATGGTGTGTGTAGGGGTATATCTATTTTACTTTTTATGCAACATTTAACTCAGAATACTGGACCTTTCTGGTCTCCATGTAAATGGATTTCTTTCTTTTTAAAAAAAATATGACATTGCAGATGTATTAATTTATCTTATCTAATTCCATAAAATTACAAGTATCAAGGCAGCATTCATCTGAATGCAAAGTAATGATGATTATCATCTATTGAATTGTATCACTGGTCTAGGAGATTAATTCATCCAAACTACTGAAACTCACCTGCCTTTGTGGTTAACAGAATAAAAATGAGCCCTTCATTTAACTCATCAAATTTAAAAAGATCAGAAAGGTTTAGAGATTAAATTATTTTTTCTATTGGTATCTTTGAAAACTGTTTTAAGGGGAGAAGATAATGTGATCATCTATAAAAGGGATGTTAATGTCTTGTGTTGCATTTGTGCGTTTGCACATACCTCTGGATCTCTACATGTTTCATCTCAGACGGCCCTTTATGCGGCTCAGGCTGCCTTCAGAGCAAAATCTCCCTGAATGCATTTGTGTTGGAAATGCATAGACCTGATACTGTGTTCTTCCCTTTTCTGCCTTCAATTCTGTGTTTTCAATTTACTTTTCCTGCTCCGCCAACATACTTCCCCATCTTCCTCCTTTTTTCCTCTTCCAGTTTTATCTTGTTTCACTTGCCATCTTGGCAGAGTTTTCCCCTCGGCTTTGTGAAGACATCTCACTCTCAGATCACTTTTTTTTGTTCAGTGAAAGGCCAGGTGAAATGGACCCTCGGTGAATGGCTCTGATATTCTGCTGCGTTTGCTTTCATTTGGCCGTTCTCGGCATGTGTGTGTGTGTGTGTCCTTTCTCTATGCAGCTACACTTTTTGTACAAGGCAATGTTCCAAGCTCCTGTGACGTAAACCCAGTCTCTGAGAAAGTAGGCAATCTTAGCATTGGATTGTGGCCAGAATTGCTTTCATTTTTAGTCAACAGTGAGATGTTACACTCCACTACACATGTGTGTGCTCTTGTCCATGCACGCTCACGTATGCATAAAACTATGCAGAATCATGAACAATTACATATGCTGTGGGTTTTTTTTTTTTTTCCCAACCAGGTCCATTTCCTGCTTTGGCTGCTTCACCAAGAATTATTTTAGTGGTTGATATTTTCTTGTATCATGCCTGTTATTTACACAGAAACTTGTGTTAGAAATGCATGATGTAATAAAAGAGTCATTCTTTATCATGGTTCGTTTTGTATTAAGAGGTCTTGGTTAAAAAAAAAAGTCTCAAACACAGGAGGGAAAGGAAAATAACCAATAACCCGCAGTAAGGGGTAAGTGGACCAAGTTAAACATCACCTTAAAGTTGGAAAGGTTAAAATGGACAGAGGGATTCTGCCTTTGGAAGAGAATATATATTCCCCTGACATACAGCTGAGATGCAGACGTTGCTCTGAACAATGAGCTAGTTGCTGCTGAGGCATTGATTTAGCCAGAAGAGTGGCTCAATTTATCCTCCACCCTGACAGTGGTGTCAACATCATCACCGGTGGCTGCCGGGGTGATTACCAGTGCTTTACTCCCACCATCCACACTTCGTTGTATATTCAGCTCTTCTACACAGTGCACTCTCTCCACTTTTTCCGTTGTCATATATCCCTCCTCCTGGGACCTGCATTGGTCTGATCTACCAGACTCTTATGCACAACAAGGATTGCTGCTGGAAATCCTCTACGGTGGTTCCAGTTAGTTTTTTTTGTCTATTCTTGCTAGAATAAAAAAAATAAAAAAATAACAAAGGTACCAATTATCAACAAGCAGTATGAATAGCATCTAAATCTGGATTGATTTTTCGTCAAACTAAGTCACACTTTCCTGATCTTTTATCATCATAATTTGTTGAACACATGCAAGCTGCAACCTCAATTACCGGTTTTGGTTAGACACAAGTGACATCCTGTGCGGCTTCTACATCTGTAGCTCATCTGGTTAGAGATAGTATTCTGAATATATTGGTTTTGTCGAGTGGTAATCTGAACGACTGTTTCTTTTTTATTTGAAACCGATTTTTTTTTCTTCTGGCCTCTGACATCGAGGCATTTTCATCCACACTATTGCTGCTAACTAGATTTTTTTCCCTACCCTTCAGACAATTATCTGTAAACCCAAGGGCTAGTTTACATGATAATCTCTGTAGATCAGCCCTTTCTGAAATACTTGGACCAACCCCTTTGGCATCAACAACAATACTACATTCAAAATCACTGAAATCCCTTCTCCCCACTTTGATGCTCTGAACTTCAGCAAGTCGCCTATGGCATCACATTTCTGCCGAAAACTCAAGGAGCTTATTAAGTAATCACAACAGAGCATATATTAACTGAGAGAGCATGGCTCTGATCGCATTTCCGTCTTTTTTCGTGGGCCCATAAAAGCAGCCTAGTGCCTGCTGCAGTAGTAGCAGCAGTTTTTAACGCTCTCACCAGAAAAATGCACTCCTCTCTGTATCTGGTGGGTGTATTTCTCTGTTAAGGGTGGTAACTCCTGTGATTGATCTTATTGGCTGGAGTTTCAGCTCAAAACCAGTGACGGCCATAATGGAATTTGGTTTAATAGAAGAAGAAGAGGAGGAGAAGGTGGAAAAGGATAAACACAAATGAGAAGGTCTGGAAATGTAGGGGGAATGATCAGAAAACTCCTTTTCTTCACCTTATTCTTCTTTTACGCTTTGAATTCACATTACATTCTTCTCCTATTAGGCCTTGCTGTGTGTCACTTGTTTTTTAGCTGAAAATCCAGCCAATCAGAAGAGTTACCAACCCCAGCTGACAAACGCTCACTAAAGAGGGTGGGTGTTATTTAAATGCTGTGTGCAGGGCATGTTTTACCGCTCTGTGTGCCCACAAATGAATGGGAACGTGGCTACAATCAAACCCGGGTGCTTATTTGATTCATACATGCGCTGCTGTGAATGCTTAATAAGCTCCTCTGGTTTTTGGCAGGATTGTGACTCCTTACTCTTCTTTATCACATCTAGATACCCAAATGTATTGTGTTGCTATTATGTAACTGCCTGAGTTGCTATTTACATTAATAGGCAATTAAACAGGTGTACACATTAACGTGGTCCGTAGGTATGAATACTAAATGATTCAGGATCATTAGCTGCTTTTTATGTGTTGAACGAATTAGAGAAATGCTTTATCAAAGATTATTGTCAGATCTCAATACGGTCTACTAACTTAACATTTGCAGCAATGAGTCTTTAACCCACTCTATGCAATTTGAGTAAGCAGCTTTAAAGGTAAACTGCACAACAATAGTAGCTTGAACTTTTATACTGAATGGTTTTTGTTCTATGCTTGTGGAGGACTTCAACTGCACAACAAAGACCTTTTAAAAGAGAATGAAGAACACAGATAGATTGCTTGCAAGTATTCCTTAACCTGTTGAGTTGTAGACGGCTAAAATGTGTGTAATATTGCTGCACAGCAGGGCGCTGCCCCGACAAGCCCACTACAGTAATATTGCTTTCCCTACATTGGTACAGGAAACCATTTGCTAACCGGTTTGTGTGGTTTTTGTTCCCCTTGGAAAGTTTTTTTTTTTTTTTTTTTCTACTGCCATACCCAGTGTCTTCCCTACACATTGAACGAAGGTCAATTTAGCACCATTCTATACTGGAAGGAATTGAGTTTTTGTTTGATCGGCCCACTCGCCACTGTGGAACATTGCCACATGTCTATGTGTGTGCCCTAACCTCCTCCTCTGCCCCCAAAGCGGGTAGACTGCTCCCTCTCTGGCAATTAAACTTCAATCAACAAATGAAGATGCAGTGACACGTTGAATTACAGCCAACATCCTCTTCCATACGCAAGCCTAGCTCTGCCAGCCATGGATTAGCTTGCAAATTAAGGCGCTGAAGAAGAGAAAATTTGAGTTGCTTGATAAGAGCCAAATAACATCCTGCCATTGTCTTGATCCGCTGTTCCAACTTGGATCCAGCTTCCTGATTTCTCTTGAAGTGGGCAAATAAATTTACTTGTGTATTTCCTGGTTGGACTTTGACCGTCCATTTCAATCTGCTTTCTGATGAGTTATCAAGGCAGGCTGATTAAAACTCATCTCACTGAAGTCTTTTCCGGCTTGATCTGGGGCTTATAATGAAGATGTTGCACAGACAACCAAAAGCTGTTAATTAATGAAATAACTCTTGATCAAATCATAGATGAGGAAGGCTTGATTAATTGCTTCTCTTTTTTTTTCTTTTTTTTCTCTGGCCCACAGAGTTGGTCCGCTTGCACAGCATTTGTGTGTTCTGTTCGCTTGTGTCAGTGTGTGAAATAAAAACACCCGAAAGTGCACATTTATCTGCACATTATGTGCTACTTATGCATTGCTTTCTGTGGTTAGAGCGTGGGTTTACAATATTACCCAGTCAGGTGTTTAATAATTTATATGCTGATGCTGTGGGTTACCTAACACATGATAGGCAGGCAGCATGCAGCTCTTTGAGGAGTGTCTGGTGCTCCTTCTAAAGCCTGTCAAAGTTCTCGCCAAGGCATTTCATTTGTCTTCTGTCTCCCAGGAGGAATGTGTCGCTTCATGTTTAGCAAACACGTACCATCAGAAAGTGCCATTGCCATACAAACTTGTAATGAATCGTTTTATGATAATGATAATAATAATAATAATAATAATAATAATAATAATTGTGGTTAACTCGTCACATTCTGGCAAGTTGAAGTATGTGTTCCAAGTTTTGTGCTGTACATTCAGTTCATGTGTTTGCGCACATGTTTGTCCCATCTTCAGCTTCTGCATTGGGGCCTGGTGTGGCTAATTAAAAGAATCCTACTTGCATTATTCATGCGTCTGTAATTATACATTCCTTTTGCTGATCCACAGCCAGAGACATTAAAAATAGATCTGAGTCTCTGTGCCCCACCCTTCTAGGCCCCATTTTCTCTCTGTGTGTTTTGACTAGGTTCTCTCAGCATCTCTCTGTGTATCTGTCCTTATGAGTGTGTCTCCATCTCCCTGCCACCAGCCTCACTGTTGAAGCCCTCTTTTTGTTCTTTCCTTCGCTCCTCTCATCTCCTCCGCAGAGTCCTCGTTCTGATGTTCCTGTTTGGGATTCAGGCAGAACATTCGCCTGACAGCGTCTGTCCCGCTCGGATCTGTGGGCTGACCTCAAGTCACATCAGGCCAGATTGCAAACATGAGTATTAAGAATCGGCGATGACATGTCCACGGAGAGATTTAGCTGAGAAGACCTTTTGCCATCTCTGATCAATGTAGCGACAACAATTTCTCCTGAACAATAAAATCTCTACATAAAAAAAACTCAAGTCCAAATTGGAAGGAGGGATGAAGGCATGTTGCACCTCAATATCTTTCTTGCAGAGAAAAGTAAATCACTCAAAACATTCAGTGCCATTTTCTGCTGTGCAATCAATCCTTAGTTACCTGTGGCAATGTGACTCGTTTGCCTTGTTGATGGAAGTGAATATTTGAAGCTTCTGACTTCCAGCATGCAGAGATTTTGAGAACATATCCTTGCACATATTTACATTCTGATGAGGATCATGCAGAAAGTAGGAATTTTTTTTTTCTTCTTTTTTTACAACTAAGTGCATCATTTAGAACTTGTCACCTACGGGTGACACTCACAGTTGTTTCAATATGTGCTCCTGAGTATGACAAATGAATAACTGCCTTGAAACTAGAACTTCATTACTTCAAACCACTTTTCACTTTTGTTAGTTAATGCTACAATGTGTGCATCGCTGTCATGCGCACTGTGAATAAATTCCCCATCTTTGTATGTACATTAACCCATGACATAGATAAGATATTTGAAAGCTGAGATGCTTGCAGACTCAAACATTGCTCATTCCTTCTGTTTCTGTATACAAAGAAGCAGCAGGTGGATGAGAATCGGTGCCAATGTGGAGGCAGAAGCATGAATATGCTTAGATGCAGAAATCTTGTTTTATCTCTATTTTTATATATTGTGTGATTTAGTTGCAGTTTCATTTCGTTATTTCAAGAGACAATGACTGACACTTCAATGTATATGTTTACTTAAGGACCTACTACACAAATGTGTAATGGAGCTAGGGCTGAAACGATTCCTCGAATGATTCGAGTACCTCGATTACTAAAATTCCTCGAGGAAAATTTACCTGCCTCGAAGCTTCGTTAATTTATGTTTTATTAGTTAGCGCACCGTGTTCCGGCCGGGACTTCATTTGCGTTGCGCGGAGCTCTCACTTCCGCCTCTGAGTTGTTGACAAAAGCTAAGTCTCAGCGGCATAAAGTCCAATCTTCAAGATTGGCCCGTGGGGATTTTGTTGATTGATGATAATGCCCGACTTTTTATCGTTTTTGGGGAACCAATAAGCATCCTTAAAATGACTGGGGGAATGCCTGGAGTACGGCAGCATTTCTCCTCCGGGGCTGCTGGTTGAAAGCGAACGGCGGGAAGAGCGCTGAGGTGAGCGGATAGCCTGAACAGGGCGGGCGGCTGAGTAGCTGATGCTTACCGTGTAAATGTAGCTTTACCGACGAACCGCACAATACATTTCATATCCCGGTCTGAAGAAACGGGTGGCGGAGCGCATCGTATATGGCTGGTAGATGAGTTTCTGAGTGTGACCAGTGAAGGTGTCGTAAATATCCCGTATTGCTTCCCCCCGTGTTCGTCACCCGGTCTAACGGTTCGTCAGTCCGCTGGTTTATTTCCTCCCCTCCACCCCATCTTACGTTCGTTCATTCGCCCTCTCCTCCCACTCCAGGCGGCATTTCCCGTATTTTCAAACCCAAAGCGTGACAGGTTAGGTGGCAAGGTGAGTTTAATTAATCTATTAAACTCACTGAAGATGAATACATAAACTAAAAGCTGGATTGTAGACATTTTTTATAAGCATATTTGTGAGCCTGCCTCTTTGTTATTAAATTCAATATAATTTCAGATTTTTCTATAACTTTTCTTCTGGTTAACTTAGAAAGTGAGCTATTATTGTTACAGGTTAGTTTTCTAAACTACAAAAAAGCAACTGTTAGGGATGCTCAAATATGGAAAATTGGACTGATATTGATATCTGATAGTAACACCGGTATTATGCCAGATTTACCAATATTTCATTTTATAATTTTTTTTATCCGATTACTCGATTAATCGTAAGAATAATCGATAGATTACTCGATTACTAAAATATTCGTTTACAACAGCCCTAAATGGAGCACTCGGTTAATTGGTAATATGAGTGATTTTACCGCTTCAGGCTTTTTACTTCTATCTAAGTAAGATTATTTTGAATTAATGGATCTCATACTTGAATACAATTTCTGGTGAAGTAAGCTGTTCATCATCCATGTGAGAACTTGGTTAAAAACGCATTTAACCAGCTTTTCACCAAACGTGGTTAAATGATATGATTCAGTTCTACTCAAAGCACCAGAACATAGACATGATGTAATATTTTGTCTGTATGTTAAAGGAATGGGGATGCGTATGACTGGGCTAATAGCCTAGCCCAGGCCATGATTCCCAATACAGTCCACATGAGTGTACAGGTTGTGTTGTGCACGGAGAGAAAGGGCAACCATAAATCATGTCTGCCTTTGTCTTTCGCTTTAATCTCACATCTTTAAACGCTGGATGGCTTGACCTTTTAATCACCTTGGGTGCCCAATCAGAAGAATCTGTAAGTTATTATCCTATTTACCAAGAGTTTGGGTGAGATTCACATGGTGGTGACTTCAGCTGGAGCCAACAACAATTTTAATGACACTGTGCAACTTGTTTTATATATATATATATGTATATATATATATATATATATATATATATATATATATATATATATATTTGAAATATCTAAACTGCTGAAGGTTTACGTTCCTGTGTTTTGATCAGGGAAATGACTTGTGAAGGAGCTGTGGTGGAAATATATTATTTTACACAACCTAAATAAACTGTTTCTTTATGCATGCGTCAGTGTGCATCCCTTCTCGCTTCAGCACTCCAGGGCTAAACTGTTCTTCCTGCTTTTGAAGATGCTTGCTTTACTGACGTTGTTGCTGTTGCTTTGGCTCACAGCAGTTACTGGGGAATTCAATCTGGGAAGACTAACGTCATGACTGACTGAAAATGTTAAGTGTGGAGGAAAGGAGGAAACTGTATTCTGGGAAATGAGATGAAAAAAGCAGTTTGTGGGGTTGAATCTGCTGAGTAGTGAGTCCTCATTGTTCTATCCTACATGACTCTGCACTAATTTCTTGTACTTATTAAAATGATGATACAAATAACAATGAAAGTCCCCAAAATACATTTTACATTAAAGAAGACAGTTTTGTGTTGTTAAACATACCTGGAGAACAACTTTATTAAATTTGTGCAATAAAAACCAGTAGCAGTAGCAGCATCTCGGTAGGTTAGAATTTCACCACAGCTATTTTGGTCATTTTATTTAAAAAAAAAAAAAAACAAGAAACTCATGCTATATAACACAAACAGTGATATAATTCAAGCATACTTTTAGGTGATTGTGGCTTTCAGTCAGTCAAAGGGAAAACAAACAATAAGGAATAAAAATACTGAGAATGTTAGGCTACCAAAAAGTATATCCATATACTTTTACACACACATGTGCCCTTGGATTGCTTTTGCCCAAACTGCATTAATGCAGCGTGTCATGGAGCCTCTGCTGAGATGTCGAGGAAACCCTGGTTGCATTTACAAGCCACCATCTTCTTAATTTTAGATAATTTGGAAATCCATGAAAACTTAAAAGCCCATTATATTTGGGAAAACAACAGTGTTCATGGTATTGCTTTATTTGCTTCTGATATATGACTTTGTCTTTTGTAGTTGTCATGGTAACTCAAAGCAGAAGCAAGAAAGCCGCATTTTGCTCATGCAGATGTGACGTCAGTGGCGTACGTGCAAAGAGCCCATCGAGGTTAAAGTTGAAACAATGCTAAGTTAAATTCTGTATTTGATTTGTAAGTCTTGTAATTCTAATTTTTGATTGGTATTCAGTTAAAGTCGGTGTACATTTTGATGCTTATGCCAGTTAATATGCAGCTAAAAGCAGTAGAGCTCTAAAACAGTTGATTTATCCTGTTTGACACACTATGCCTTGGTTGTCTTCATCTAAGTGAAGGATGGAAATGTGAAAAAGGTAATGTGTGAAGTTACTTATTACTTGTGGGAAAAGTAAACCAGTTTTATAAGACAATGGAAATGTAAAACACTAATGCTGTACACTGTAAAAGGTTTGTTAACAAATAAAGAGAAAACGCAATCTGGATGCTAAAGGCATAATAGAAACCTTCAGATTGTGCTCATCACTGTTATAGCAGTCCTGACACTCGGGACCTGTAACAATCGCACGGCTTCTCAAACTATCAATGACTGGGAAAACGTCCTTTCAAGAGTAGCTTAATGTATCAGATGTAGCCCATATTCTGGATATGTGTGTGTGGAGACCCTTGAAGCACCGAGTCGAGCTGTAGTCAACACTGTGTAAATTTAACACAAACTCTTGAACGGACTTTGCTTTACAATCCTCTCCAGGCTGTGGGCATCCTTTCTTTTATTCAACTCTACTGTATGCTTAAATACAACTCTGTGAACAGCTGGCATCAGTGGATGTTTGCTGGACAACTGTGAAGTCAGCAGTCTTACCCGAGATTGTATTAGAGGGGATCACCCTTTCCTTTCTTGCAGCTCCACGGTGAAATCGGTTCTTTTGTTTTCATGAGGTCTTGAGAGTCTTGACTCATTTATAAAGTAGCTCATTTTCACATGTACTTTTGCTCAAGTCTTGTTAAGTATTTTGTCTTTAATTATCTGTCTCGTTTAGTTTTTGCGCTTTGTATCATTAATCATGTTTTAATTTTTATACTTTGTCTTATCTTTGAATGTGCCATGAAAAAGAACATTTCATAGCACAATGCTATGGGACACAATTTTTGGGGAAACTGAATTGTGGGTTTTCATAATTATCAAAATAAAATTGAACAAAATAAATAGTTAAATAAAAAGTTTAAATGTTTCGGTTATACCATTGAAAGAAAATATCTTCAGTTGTATTTTCATTTATTGGTTACATCTGTACATAAACGAGACATGTCACACAGTCGGGATTCCTGATGGGATAGACTCCCTCCTCTTGCCGTGCTGCAGGGGATTCCCACATCCTGCTCCATGGGCTTTTCATATGGTTGGAGAGAGCAGCAGGAATAAGCCCTAGCACCATGCTGGATTTCCTGTCGAATGCTGATTCCAGTGCAGAGCGATAGTCCTGACGTAGAGCATTCAGGGTTCGAGAGCAGAAATGGAAAGCAGATCACAGATCTGCGCCTAAGGGCAATGAGCTTCTGAGAGCCACGCCTCAGGGAGAGAAAGCTAAGCCAGCATAAACTATTACCATCTGCCAGCAGTGGTTTAGCACCTTTGAAAGTTGGAGAGGTGTGAAAGTGAGAGCATTTCTTTCTGATCTTTTTTTGCTCTCCTGATGTTGGTTTGGTTTCCATATAGAAATTAATCTAGTAAAGATTCTTCAAAACGCAATGATGCTGGACCATGTGTGTTTTTGTGGTCAGCAGTTGGAGACTACAGAAGTTTTGCAACTTTTTCCTCCTGCTAGGAAAATGAAAATCATGATGGCTTAATCTATCTTCTGAGGAGCTCTTCATTCTTCCTTTTTGTGGTTTGACGAATTACAGCAGCAGTAGGTTTTTCTTCTTTTTTTTTTTTTTTGCAAAAATATAGTTTTTACATTTGTTAAAACTGTGTTCATCACATGACAAAAGAATATGAAATGTGCAATATGTGACAAAAAAAAGAAGTAAAAATCAAGCACCATTGGATCATCTCAGTGGTCCTATTGCCATATGCAGAAATGTGCTACTTAGAAACATCTAATGAGTCAGGAGGAAGGTCTTAGCACTGCCAGTCATGCTGCTCATATCCTGCTTCTGCACCGAACACACCATCGTTCAGGCACAAGGTTGCCATTGTGCTGCAGCTGTGCTAATGGCGGAGAGATAACCTAACGTTACAGGAAAACTAACAATTTGAGTTCAGTACAAACTGCTGTGGAGGAGTTATGGAGGGAGGACATTAGTGTAGCACAGAACAAAGAGCGAAGGACCTATAGGCTGTGCTTGTTAAACTTTTCAGTTCGCTACTGCAGCTTTAAGAAGTAGGCAAATGAAAACACAGCAATGGAGGCATATTGGTAGGGCATATGAGTAGGCAATCAGTTAGGAAAAACAAATCTTAGCATTTGACCATATATTAAGTATTTCTCAAAAATACTATAATGTAAAATAATAGGATGGGGTTGTTTTACGGAGATTATTTATACTGTTGCACCCTAACCCTTCCTACAAAATATCCATACACATCCAAAAAACAGGGAAGTTATGCTCAGTTAAGTCAATTAGATAGTTTCATTGTTCAAGAAGTTACAAGTAGATGCTGTTGCCACGAATAAACTGTAGGACCCTGTTGGGATATTTTTCAGGACAGCATGTTCAGCAGTGATGCTCTTCCATGAATCAAAATAACTTATGAAGACACAGCGAAGTGGGCCGAGAAGCCCATTAAAAAATCAGTGGTGGCACATGGCACTGCGGTGTAGAGGAAGAGATCCACTGGAATAATGTGCTTCACTTTGACTTCTTCAGTACAGTGTTTGAACTTTATGCATGTTTTAGTACCAGTTTCGCTCTGCAACTTATGAGAAACGCAAGTGACAAAAACTTTACTATTGTAATAAATTTTAAACTTGGCAGTTCTTTAGTCTTTGAAATTGCTGAGCTCAGCGTTTGATAAAACCTTTTCAGTCGTCCTTAACATGCCAAAAGCTGCAGAGGGGTGATTGAAACCAGGACTTTGCAGCAATGAAGCACCACTTTTACAACTTTGATGCTATGAGCCATAGACCAATGTTCTCCCCGTCTCTTCCACCAGGATTCCTTCACATTAGATCATTAATCACAGGGAGATAAAACATTGCAGAGCTGGGACAACAGCTGGTGGTAAGTCAGTGGTAACCTTTTGGTGTTATTGATTTTGGAGGGGGCCAAAGAGTGAAATACATCAATATACACTGGCACACACCATAAACTTCATAGTGCAGCCTGCTGTTTTCCATACACTTGCTGCTTCTCCAATATGTAACCATACTAGTTCATAATTTACCTATCGTTAGTCCTGGACTTGTTTTAATTTTGACATTTCCCATTTTGGCTAAATTCATTCATGTTTTATAGCTCTTTGATCTTAATCAGATGTTATTACCATACTTGGAATATGTGAAACCCTGTGTTTCAGCGGTTGAAGTGAAATTGGAGCATGACATCTAAGCTGCCTCACTGACGGTTTTTCTCAGTGAGCAGGTTTGATACATTATACAACTGATATTGGGCATTGTGTACATAATACAGGTCAGCAAAAAAAAAAAAAAAAAAAAAAAAAAAAAATATATATATATATAACCTTTAGCTAGGTGGACAACCTAGCTAAAGGTTGTCCACCTTTAGCTAGGTGGACAACCAGTAGAGCTCCAAACCATACAGTAGAGATTGGATAAATTTCAAAATAATTTTAAACAGTAATAAAAGAGTGATATTATAATGTTTCATAGAAGTACAACGGTCCTTAAAATATGTATACTGTAAAGTAAATTAGGAATAAAATATTCTGTAGTTGCTATTTTGATTTGATGGTGAGCTAAAATGGCAATTACCTGCACCTAATAATTTCTAAAAGCAAAACAACAAAAAAACATCTTTAAGCTTTAAAACATACCACTTGCTCGCATATGGACATTACGATTACAGACAACTAGAATCCTTTGGTAATATTCTGATCCCTTATGTGTCAGCCAAAGTTTTACATGTAAATCCACAAGTTCAGACATTTTACCAGTTGACTCCAAAAAGATCCAGATGAAACCTGAGTGTTACCGAGAGCTTTCCATACATACACTGTGCAACCACTCTCATCTACCAATTTGTCATCCAGAGCTGCAGTATTCCAGTGAGATTAGCTCTCAATCCCACCTCCCCATCTCACACGAAAACATTTTCATCACTTATTCTTTTTATAAAGTGCCAGATTTGTCATGCAAACTCCTATTTTGAACGTTCTTAAGCTATTTTATTGTAGCCACTTAATTTTTAAGGCATAGTGTTTATGCATTTTCTGTCTCAAAGCAACCTTAGATCTTCTGTTATTGTGCTCCAAACTTCCTTGTAACTCACAGTGATTGTAAAATCATAATGTGCTGTGTTCCCTGTGCACGTTTTTGTCTTCCTAATGTGCCCTCAGCTCAAGAAAAGCCTGGCTCTGTCAAAAGATGGATAGTGAGGCAAACAATTCTGTTAACTTTTCAGGCATTTGCAGATATATTTTCTCTTTTAATGTGTTTATCATGACTCATGAGCTTCTCTATAGCGGCCATTAACATATGATTATCATCTCAAAGCTAATAGCTTTGTCTGTTGTTCTCTTCTTCCTAAATCTAGTCGTTTCCATCTTTAATGTTCCTTTCTTTCCTGTTTCCTTCCTTTTTCTGTCATTTTCTCTCTCGTGCTTTCACCCTTTTGTGTGACTCCACATTCTGCCCTGCAGCTCTTCAACATCTCAGATTGAAGCCTTACTCCCACACAATGCTCTCCATTATTGCTTAATTATCTGTGGCCTGCCATTTGAATAATGTGCAATCTCTTAATCTCTTTAACATTTGCTTTTGCTTGCTGTTATTTTTATTTCCTTCTAACTTTATTTTTTTCCTCTGCTGCTTCCCCCCCACCCCCCCCCCGAGTTCATTCTCGTTTCTTGTGATGTTCGAGAAGCATCAGAAAACTTCTTTACACCAGTCCATGTGTTTCACTTCCTCCTTAGAGCCAATTGACTCACTAGTTAGTTCATAAAACTGTAGAAAAAAACAAAAAACACTCAAGGTGTAAATAACCCCCCTCTGAAAGCATAAACCCGCCCCTGGCAAATTTTGAAAAATTCCAGCAAAGTCAGCGGAGTCGAGAGACGCGGCTGAGAGCGTCTCTCAGCCGTGTGATCAGGATGAAAGAAACACTGTTGTGAACTTATCCACTCTTTTGCTATATTTAACAATTTTAAGACGACTCTAGTGACTTTTTTTCAGAACAGCTGGTGATAAATCTAGCACCAATTTTTCTGTGTTGGAGACTTTTATGGCAAAAAACTTTCTGCAGCTCGGCTGCAGGCAGCATGTCGGTTCTGAGTGAGCAGCCATTAGCCGCTATTAGCTTCTTTTGCTTCCTCAGAACGACTGCAGCCAGTCTCACACAGTCATCTGTTCAACAGTATACCTTCGCTAATAGTCAGAGCAGAGGAGGCCTATTCTACTGCGTATCTATGTTGCAAATAAATCACACATTTGTAAAGCTAAGTAAAGCTATTGATCAGTGCTTACCAGTCACCACGGCAACTCTCACAACAACTCCTGACTCGCCACCTGGCAGGGACAAAGAAGCGGGGAGGGAGAGCTGTGCTTTTACACCCAAAGTGATGAAGTTATACCAAGCCGCAATGCTGCAACCTGAGGAAAATTTAACTGCTTAAGAACCATTTGACAGGAAAGGCCAGGACAGGGTTTTTAGGACCAAATGATGGCGAATCTAAAGAATTGCACAAAAATGTCAAAATTTGCACAAAACATAGAGATAATCTATTTGGGTAGTTTATCTGTAAAAAAAAAAAAAGTTGATTTGGGGGCGAGTTTACTTTAAGAGTTTGGTAGTTGCAGCTTTGGTTGGTAAGATGTAGCAGAGTGTCATTTTTGACTAAACCCAAAGACATAAAATAAACAATAACCACTGCACCAGCTCACTGCAGTCATTTCTGTCTGTCTGTCTGTAGCTTACCTTTCAAATTAAAAATGAATAGATAAATCTATTAAAGAAAATAATCTCAAATTAACAGAGCTAGACATTAAGGCCTTTAGAAATAATTATTTTTCAGAATTAATTCAATTCTAGTTTTTCTTCTTCAAATTCTTTGTGAGATATATCAGGTGATTACCTTTATAGTCTTCTGTTCTCTGAAGCACCATGGCACCATAGGATAATCTATTAAAAGCATGGACTGACATGTGTTTTATATGGGTGCATTTGTTTCAGTTTGTTAAAAGTTATCTGATTGAATTTTTTGAAATGTGTATGTGACTGCATGGTCCCTGCAGAAAATCAATTGGAGCTTTTCTCATGGCTCCTGCCGTATCAAATGCACACGCTGCTTTATTCCAGTGAAAATGTGCTCATTGCAGTGTCCCTGTCTGTTGTCTTCACTGTTTGCGACTGATCATTTACCTGAAGCAACAGTATCTAGGGACATTAAGTAAAATAGAGTAGCAAAAGTGCTTTTGTGTTCAGTAGAAAACCACAAGATTTGTTTGAGATATGGGGGAATACTTGTAAATGTATTCCTAGTAGAACACCAAACACGCAAATGTCTTTTCTTGTGTTGCTGTTTTGAAGTAAAGTGTTGTTATTTCAGCTACGTTGTAGAAATATGCCGTCGTAATCCACTTCCCTCGGCTTTATTCAATTTTATTTTAGTGTAATAGTTAATGATGAGTGCATGGCCATTGCTTTTTAAAGCTGTTTGCACTCAATTTAAATTACAATTGTTTTCCATTGGTTTGGTACATTACAGAAATCAATAGCAGACAATAAACACTCACTCACTGCTTTTATGAGTCAAATCAACCTTAGAAGGGCAGTTCAAGTAACTGTGTTCACTCCAGAAGTCATTATGGTCATTTTGAACATGAGTTTACAAGCCATTTTACAGGTTTCTCATCAATACACATTATTAGCCTTAGCAAAAATATAACAATAATTTTCATCACAATTCTATTTCATCTGTATGTTTGTAGATCCAAGCACTCTCTTGTTTACTGAGTAACATTCTATATGCGGTTTATACAATCAGCTTGTTCAGTGCTGCCATGCTCTTGCCTCAAATCGAAGAATAGACATCGTATTATTCAGAATTTCACATTAATGATCTGATTGTCTTTACTCTTTTCACAGGGTTGGTAAAGCTTGGAATTCACTGTGTGACCTGCCAGAAGGTTGCCATAAAGATCGTCAACCGCGAGAAGCTCAGCGAGTCGGTACTAATGAAGGTAAAGTTCCAGACTTAAGATTTATGGTTTTAAAATCGAATATTTTGGATTTTCATTCTGCTTTAGGTTTTTTGTTACATTGAAGAAACGGTTTTCAAAAGGCCTCATTGTTTTTTGTCGTTTTTAAACAAATTATTTTGTGTAACAGATCGTTTAATCCTTCCCCCCTTGTTGATTTTTTTTATAAATATTTTTTTCTTCTGTTGTCACAAATCTTAAACTGCTGCATAATAATGATGGCATATGTTTTAAATCTAGTGTACAGGAAAGTCAAGCTGATACACGCTTTGCTACATATTTCTAGAAAAAGAAAAGGTTGTAACATCGTGGGATGTGTTGAAATGACATGCAGCACTGAACAAAAGTATTTTAAATGAGATCTTGTATTGATTCCTGAGTGAAAATGTAGTTTTCTGAACTGTGCTTTCTGTCACTTTTAGATTTACTCACCGCTTTACAAGTTCAGTTTTCATAAAAAAACAACAACAAGAGTTTAAGATTGATTCATCCTCAGCAGCTCGTCATATACGAAGCAGTCTTGGTAAAGTTGTAGCAAATTCTACAGTCACTCATGTGTTCGATTTTTAGAAAGGGGTCAAGCAAACTATACCTCCACTCCCACTCATAAAAATCCCATTTTATTAAAAGATTTATAGTGAGCTACTTGAAATGTAAGTGCTATTAAAGTCTCAGTGCACCTCACCTGCACAGTGCCTTGGTAGCTCAGATTTCATTTCACTGTAAAAATACTTTTTTTTTTTTCTTGCCAGTCTTTGCTAGATACTCAACCTTACTTTATGAGTGAACAGCCAGACTTAGTTGCAAGTTGGTCACTGAATTGCTGTGTCTAAAAATGACTGTGGCACTTCTTGCAGCAGATGCACTGCAAGAATTGTGTGTGTTCTGCAGACACAGGGTCTGGAAAAAAAAATGTCTTAGGCACCTGAATAGCATATGAGGCAATTTTTATCTTGTTCACTGCTACACAACACTTAAAAACAAAATAAAGTTGGGCTCTTTGCAATGCCTCTCCATAGACATATACAGGATTATTCTAAAAAGTTAGAATATTATAAAGATTATATGGTATATTGATTTCTTACACATTAAATCAAATATTTCAAGTATTTGTTTTTCTTATTGTAATTTTGATTATTTTAGCTCGCATATAGTGAAATACAGGTAAGAATTGGTGCTTAAATGCAAATAGTATTTTTTATTTATTTTTATTTAAGTAAAATAACTTTTTTAGATAGTCAAATCGAAATGATATGATTTTAAGATGGTGTACATATTTCAGTTATTTGCACCGTGTATTTATGTAGTCTTTTGAGTCTGTTACAGGATGCCACACCCTTCTCTCTTCTTTATAAATGGCACAGCATCATAAAACACTCCAACCTCTGTTCTGGCTTTGCATCAATGTGTGCCTCACTCCATCAGGCCATCCCTTGAAAATATTTCTAGAGCTTCCCCAAAAAGACTTGACCTTGATCACTGCTAACTTTTGAAAGCTCGGATAAACATAAACCCTTGAAAAAACAAAAAAAATATTGTTTTGTATAACATTTCTTATTTATGCTGTTTGAAAATAAAGCACGTAAGGAAAATAACTACAACGAGGCTTAACTGAAAAATGTCTATTGAAAGCTTTGAAGCTGCAACTTTAAATATATTTTTGCTTAATCTTAACGAGACATATATGTACGTTCCTCATTAGATGTCATGATAATTTAGTGTCAGAAACTTTGATTGGCCACTTACCGCAGAGTTTCTCTCTCTCTCTTTTTTTAAATCAAGTTGTTTTTTGTTCTTTCTCATAACATCCCAGGACTCCTGCTGGGCAGCTTCATTCTGTCTCAGCTCAAAATAGTCATTATATGAAATTGTCTCTTGAGTTGATGGTATGGTTATAAAAAAATAAAACTAGCAGTAACCAAGAAACAAAGGACTATTTCTCAAGATGTTCCAACTTGGAAATTTTCTTTCACAGAGAGAAGTACTTACTGTAATTGTTGGCTTATGAGCTGGAAAGCAGGAAGTGAATGGGTTTGCTCACATCACAGGCCGTCTGAAATTTGAAATTCCCTCAGTTTTCATCATTTCATGCAGTAACACCATTAGACTTCAGATGAAATGCTCTCTGTGCTTGGATATTGCTGTTTGATAAACATTCTGTATAAATCAAGTCCTTGCTGTGTGGAAATCTCCCACAGTCTTGTTTTTTTTTTCTTTTGCACTCACTCCACTGCTTTACTCTAGAAATAACTCCTTTTTTCTGTCTCTTACTCCACTCAACATGCAGTCAGGTATTTCCATGAAGAAAAAGACCATTTCTGGTCATTTCTGTCGCCTTTGCTCTGACAGAAGTATTATTAGTTGTAGCAGAAGTGGTTGGTGGAACAGCTGCAATATGTGACAGCAGTAAGGTGCGGCAAAAACTGACAGGTCTCCGACAGGACACACACTTGCTGAAGCTGCAGTTCAGAGCCAATTACCGAGCTCTGACATTGTCATTCTTCGCCTAACTGCTGGTCCTCTGTTGGCGCGTGTGTAGCAAGCAGATGTGTACTGAAGTATCTGCATTGAAAGACAGAACTATTAGAGAGATTATTTTAAAGATATTAATGTAATTTTTTATCAAACTGCTTCAGAGAATTGTTAGAGAACCTTAGGGGACAAACGGCATCATAAAGACAGATGCTCAATAGAGTTTTGGAAAAGTTTGAAACAGGACTTGGTTATTAAGAAGTATTTCAATCTTTGAGAATCGTAGACAGCTCCATGTAAACCAGTCATTGGAAACTGAAAAATTATCATCCAACTATTAAATACACTAAAAACACTTGCTGCAGACACAAAGTCTTGTTTGCAAGGCTAAAATAAAGGTTTCACAACTAGATCACATAAAATTTCAACAAAACATGTAGAAGTTTTGTAGTTGTACTGTGACAAAATATGAATGTTTCAAAGCACTTAAGATGCAATCTAAATAACTTCATTTTGTTCAGACATTTAGTATTAGTTTTGTTTGCAGCTTAATTGCATTGACCATGTTCTGGTAAAGTACTTTAAGCTCTTAATATCTTAACGTGGCATTTTCATTTAGTATAAATCCAGGTTTGTTGCACACAGAGGCTGAAGCAAACAGCTAGTCCAAGAGCAACCACACAGTTCACACTTCTGCATGGTCACAGCAACACTGATTTTGCAAATAAGATCCACAATCAAATCTCCAGTTCTGCGTTTCCTGCTGCTCCTGGACAGATGTTGACTGCATCCTCCAGACTCTTTTTTTCCTCCAAATATTCCAATTGTTTTGCACTGCAGTCTCTGGTGCTTCTTTTTGTCCTGTCTGCCTGTTTGCCTGTCAAACTGTCAATGTCACCGGGCAGCACTCTCCTGCTAGGCTCCGGCTGTGAAATGTCACCTTTTAATATGATAATGTCTTTGGTCCCCGTGGTGCCATTAGGGAGAAAATGTGACTCCCCTGGACAGGTCTGTGTGTGCAGCTCTGCTGAAGACACACTCGTGAACAGCTACAGATAATAGACAGAACTGCTCACTAAGAAAAGTTCTCCAGTACATATACCACACAGTGAGAGACGCATTACTATGTCTGCGCATGTATGTGTCCTTTATGACCTGTGTCATCCCTCTCCGTCTGTCCTTCTGCTGACTGGCCTTAAGAGTCAAAGGTCTACGGAGATGAGTAGACAGGTTGCATTAATTGTCTTAGAGATTTTTGGCGGAGACCTCTCGGCTCGATTCACTGTGTTGAACTTTATATAACTGATCTTGCAACATTTTAATCCATGGCCCTACAGGCTGTGACCTAATAGAGCAGACAGAGCACTGAACCTTCTTGGATAACATATTCATCGGTGAACTTCCTGTCAGTTTTCTAACAAGGGAATAAGCCTTGACTGTTTTAAAGAACAAGCAGAAGCCAGTGTTTTTTTTATTTTAAACATAAAATGTAGCAATGTAGCTACTTGAATAATAAGTGTCTCTGTCTGTGGGAAAAGCCGCCTGTCATATTTTGAAGGATGAGATGGAGACAGACGCATAGAGAATAAATTTTATGCACATATGACAGTATGTCAGCAGTATTCGGCATCGAGGGTAAACAGAACAGGGGACGGCAGCCTGATCTAAGTACTGTTGAAAATCAACCATTATTCTCTGTGTGTGTGTTTGTGTGTGTTTTGAGTCCATATCTCAAGACCTGGGTCCATGTTTCTGAAAGTCAGCCAGCTTCTCTGTCTTTATCTGCCACAACTGTGCCGTGGGCCTCGGAGGATGAGACTCGGTGGGAACAGGAGGCGGGGTGAAAGAGAACAAGGCAAAATAGAGAGAGATGGGCATGCTGTGTGGACCCCCCACTGAGACGAGATAACACAGATGCCTGTGTAGGGACATCACATCTCTACTTACATTTCCTCCCTAAAGTGGGAGTGTTTTCTATTGATCTGTTAACATGACATTCACACAAACAGAGCAGGGAAGTTGTCATGGTTATTACTGGGGTTGCATGCAAATAAAATAATATCACTAAAATGACAATAAAGTCTGACATTTTGCTAAGCTGAGCATGCATGCCAGACAAAGCTAGTGAACACATATAAGAGATGTGAGATTTTAAGCTCAAGCAAAGCATAAAAGTATAGATAAGCCAATAGAGATTCAGCTTTACGGCTATAACTGTGTCGGTATTGACCCGTTTGAGATTATCACATCATAACTTTACCTAAAAATGTCATGGTTTGACTATATTGTGCAAAATTTGTGCAGTACAATATTACCACCAACATTTAATTTATTTAAAATAAAATGTGAGAACTCTTGTCACTGCTTGTAAAACATATAATATTGATTGTCAGAGCTATAATAAAATAACATTTATTGATTTTGATAGGAAAAACAAAATGCTCAAGTAACTTTTAAAACTTAATCACCAAAAAATGTGGACTTACCTTTAGAGTGACAGATGTAACATCTTTAGCTTCAGCACCATCACTATGCATGTTTTTTTGCAGCTAGATATATTTCTAAAAGCTCAAATGTGGGTGTACTAGCTTTCTTTCAGCCAGATGACTGTTTTCAGCAACATTCAGAGGTTGTTATTATATAGCCCATTTCAGATCATGGTGGCACAAAAAACACTGAACAATGAACCCTCTATTTCAGATCATTTTGTCCTTAAACAAGATACAAGTCAATCTGCTGAAATCAAAGGTCTTTCAGAGATTGCAGTTTAGAGTCCTGAAATAAAGGGAAGTATAAAACTTTGGGGAAATGTTTATCTCTGCGCAATCAATTTCAGACACGGGAAGATGAGCCTCTGGTTTGTGCTCACTACTGACCTACTGCTTCTTCAGCTGTCTTTACTGCATGGTGGCAAAAGTGGTATGAGCTCATCCCTCAATTGCTGGGTTTCTGGTTCGATTCCCACTCTGTCCACCTCTGTCATTGTGTCCTTGGGCATGACAGTTCACCCAGCTTGCCTGCTGGTTGTAGTCGGAAGGCCTGATGGCATCTTTTGCCTGCCTCTGTCGGTGTACCCCAGGGCAGCGGTGGCTTTTATCCAGTACTTAGTATGTCAGTGTAGCATGAAGCGCTTTGGGGTTCTCTGAATTTGATAAAGCGCTATACAAGTACAAGCTATTTACCATTTAGCATTTACGTTGTATTTTATCTGCTTGTCCCTCTCATTCCCAATTATTGTGATTATGGGATGAATACCTTCAGTGGTCACTTCAACCGTCACTGCATGTCCAGACCGTTCAGGTGTCACCAGGCATAAAGAACACATAGATCACTAAACAAATGAATGATCTGAAAAGGGCGTATATGTTTCAAACAGCGAGAGAAAACTTTGTTCACTCTGGCAATCCATGAAAAGGACTCCAACCTGTAGAAGTGGTGTGATGGAAAAATAGTTTTTTAAATCAGATACATTTAATATCTTTATATCTTGAAATGTCCTTAACTCTTTTAAGTGTCTAAGGTTTCTGTGTGATTAGTATTAAAAAGACGTTAAGAATCTTGCTTTTTGCATCCTGTGGTCAAAAATGATTAAAACCTAGCTGATGCACATACCATTTTCTTAATTTCAGTTTGGCTTGGTAATATTGAAATACTATCCTTTCAAATGAATGTTTGTCATGACACAATGGTATTTCTTGTTCACTGTCTGACATGGGCTGCATAATAAAAAAAAACAAAAAAAAAAACTATAAAGGGGTCCAAGGAGCCTCACAGACAGGTAGAAATGATAAAATTGACATCAAAGAGACCTTTTGGTCAGACAGAAAAGGAAGCAATATTTGAATTTTGCTCGAGTTTAGCAGAGCCTTAGCAACTCAAGATAATGGGATGCAAGTACAAGGGTCACCTTCTTCTCTTTTAAAATTCAATGCATAGAGATGGATAGCAGCAGGAAGTGAAAATGACAGAAAACCCCAGAAAAGAAATTATGGTGTCAAAATAATTAAAGAGCATGCAGACTGTCGCAGCATTTAGATCAATTTCTGTCTAGCTTAGTCACTATGTTCTAGTGAGCAATATTTTATTTCTTATTTTGAAAAGTGGCTCAAAGAATTGGGCCTTTAGAAACCGGAAGACATGAATTACTATTTGAAAGTATGCTTCCCTCTTATCAACTTAAAAATATACTTAATACAAAATGTCTGTCATAATAAATCCACATTGTGCTTTCTCATCTTTTTCTCATGTATCAATGCAATTCCTAAGACCTTTAGCATTTTGGTCACCATTATTTGCATCAGGTGTTGGCCTTTAATCTAGTAAAAGTTGGTCCAACCTACTAATTAAATTAATTCAAGAAACAAATCCAGTGACATTCTAGTTAGGTATTTAGGATTATGTCCTAGATGACTGAGAATCTACACCAGTGTAAATTAATGGCAATCAGAGTGTGAAGTCATGACATTTGGAAAATAATAGCCATCATTTCAGCTCACAAAATGCAATGGTACCTTCTAGAAAATGTTTGAGGGCTCTCTAGGTTAAATTGTGCTTCAACAGATTCAATTAAAACTGTAAGACGGAAATATTTTACCACAAGAGAATATTGTGCATTGTTCTTGAACTTTGAGAAAGCCTAATTCTGTTGATGATAGGTGTTAGACATACCTGTTGAAGACACCGATATAGGGGAGAAGATGGATGAGAACGAAACATTTACTGCAGCATAATATGAGCTTTACCATGTCTTGCACAACACAACCTATCTTTCTAGAGAAAGGGAAAACTTTATTAAGGCTCAGCGTAGTCTAGGGCTGAGTTAAATCATTACAAGCTTGCAGCACTAACAACTGGCATAGGGAGTGGGGGTATCTTTGGCATGCAGCAGTTGGTAGTTGCTGTTGTTGCCTGCTCTGTTTCTCCCTCTGAGCCAGCGAGCTGGTGGCGGCTGCTGCTGTCGGGATAAGGACAACTAATTAGCCGGAGTGACTTTCTCTCCTCCTAAAGCTGCATGACATCAAAGTCACTCTGCTGTCCCCAAGCCCAGAGAGAGAACAGAAGAGAGGGAGAGGAGGGATGAAGAAAGGGAAGGGTGCATGTGGGGGGAGGGTTGGGATGGTGGATGAACTTAAAGTTGCAATATTTTCTGAAGATGATTTGGAGTATCAATGCGTTACTTATTTTTTAATTGTGATTTTTTTTTTTATTAGAGGGTTTTTTTGTCTGTCTTGCCCTTGATTTACAAAGTTCTTTAACCACACTTCCTTAATTGTATTTTGCTTCATATTAGTTGAAGTTTGAATGTCATCATTTAGATTTTACACTGCCAGATTATAGTTAATAAATATAGTGAACTTTTACAATATAAAAGTAATCTCTAACTTAAAAGTTGACGTTGTGTTGAATCTATACATGCCAAAAACTGAGAAAATAGAAGGTTTGATGTATTACTAAGGATGTTTTTTTCTATAACAATCAGGCTGAATTGAAGATGAATTTCTATCAGGCTTTGGTTGCTATTTTTTTTTAGTTGGCAGGGCTGTGACTTTTCTATTCTACTAACAAAGACACACTGATCTGAACTCCCCCACTGTAGCTCTGACTGCATGTTTCGGGTCATGGTTCTCCTGGTATGAAAACAGCCTTGGTGTCACGTTTTATTGCATCCTCTAACATTCATGTCTTAAAAAAAATAAATAAATACTATTAGGAAAAAGTATCTCCACATGGTTTCCAAACGAGAATGTTTTATTTAGGGTGACCGTATGAAGTTTTTTTTTTTCTTTTCTTCCTGCTGCACAAATCTGTTTTTATGTAAGAAAAAGAAAAATCCTTTTGTACTCATCCAGCCAGAGCACATTCTTTCACATATATTTGCTGTCCTCTACATAACTTACGGTAAACTGCAAACAGGTTCTTTTTGTGTCTTTCTTTCAACAATTACCTTTATTTTTTTTTATTTTTTTTGCCATTTTCCCATAGTGGCCAAGTTGATGGAGTCCACAAATAACAGTTTTCGTAATGACAAATATTTTCACCGTTGCTATGAGGCTCTGCTGCTTCTCTGACCTTGCCACAAGTCTCTTGTGCATATGTGACTTGATCTATTCACTTCATGCTCTTTTAATATGCCAATGATGCATTTGAACAATGCATGTTCATGATGCTGTTTGGTCACTAATGTTCTATAATTAAACATTGAAGCTTTTCATAGACCATTTGTATTTATACTGAGATTACATTGTAAACATCGGAGTCTATTTAATAATTATGTGACTTCTGAAAATATGTCTTTTTAGGCCTGTCAAAGTAAAATGATATAAAACATATATGCAACCTTGTATTTGTTTCAAAAAGTCCAATTATGGGCTAATTTGTGTTGATTCACATAAAAACGCCAGTAAAGTAAAACAAGATTGTGAAACACTGTAGAGAGGAAAGGGGTATGAAGACTTTTTACAAGGCTTTGTATACCAGCCAACATAAACTGTTGAGTGAGTGAGGAGCGTAATGCTTTGACCACATGAATCAGTTTTAATCATGTTATCCTGACACCTCAGTGACTGCAACACAGCTTTTCTCTCTGCCATCTTTTCTCTTTCCCTCCTAATGATTAGATTGGCCATTTTGTATTGCCACCAGTGGGTTGGGTAAAGAGAAGCCAGTGTGTGGATTGTGCACATCCAGGCCTCGGAGCGTGCACAGACACTGCTTGAAATAAATGGCTTTCATATGTTCTGCCCCTGCGAGCTGATCTATCAGCTTTGTATGGTTCTCAAGCAGAAGTTGGGGCTTAACTCACAGTTAGATCTTGATAGCTTGACTGCACACCAAGCCTACTGAGGTGATTTAGCTGCTCCCTTCACTCTTTGTTTGTTTAGTGCATTTAAGGGTTATTTTTTTACCCTACAATTTATAGGGATAAAACACGAGATAGTAATCCAAAATCAGCTGTTTCTTGTTTTTTTTAATTTTTTTAAATCTTTTTAGAAAGTCTATTTTACATCTTTTTGTGAGCTCATTCTTCCCTCACAGAAATGTGAAGGAATGGATCTGATGTCACTGATATTCCCTAACAGGTGAAGCCTTAAACAAGTTCTTTTCTACATTATGAGCCAATATGAAGGCCACTCGGCATTCTGCTTCCTAATCTGTCCTCAAGTCACTGTTCATAAATCAATGTTTATTACCGTTTTTCACCAGCTTTGTTGACGAAGCTCTGTTGAAATTGGAAATGTGCAATCAATTTAATCCACAGGGTGTCAGATATTTGCAGTTTGTAGGCTATAATATTAACTTTAACTTCACCAACGTTCCCTTTTTGTTTTGGTTGCCGTTAATTGAAAATGCAAAACATTAAAACACTATAAACCGATCTCTTGAGGGAGTCTTATTTTGTGCCGCTTTAAACAGCTCTTTTTGCTGTTGCTTCATGCGATGGCAAAGCTTATCAAACACGCGGTGTTGTTTGATTTTTTTACCTTTCATATATCTTATCAAGATAAAACAGAGATGAGTGTAGACAGAATAATGAAATGGAGGTGAACAGAACAGAAGATGTAGCGGGATCCCCCATCGAGCGCGACAGGAGACAGACGGACGTCCAAATCGATGGTGTTTGTTTCTCCTTTCAAAGGGATCAGCCGCTATGTTGTCAGATAGATGAGATATTTATTTCCTCCCTTTTTTTTGCTATGCTTATTTATGTCGGGCTTATCATTTCTGCTTCTTTCATTAAGAATAATGTTGTGGGACGATAACTTTTTGCTCAGTTTTTAAGAGCTTGTTTATTTCTTGGTTTTATCTTGAGATTTGTTAATCTTTTAATATAACATTTGATCTAGTGTGTTTTCATGTGTGTCTCTGTGTGAATACGGCGTAAACTCTTATCTATCACAATTTGGAAGAAATACATTCGGTCTTAATATTGCAATTTTTTTCTTTTTCTTACAGAGCTTAGCATTTTTTTGTCATAGGCATCTCGAGTAAATGAAGGCACCCGGCACTTTTAGCACTACCTGCTCCTTTTCCTTTACACCTCTGAGCATTGATTGTTAATGACCTCAGTGTGCTGACATTTCTCCACTCACTAACAAATGAGCACTGAGTTCATTTGACATGAACTCTGTAAATCCTAATTAACGAAAGTGTAAGCTGAAAGGGAATGTCAATTTTTATTGTTTTTAGTTGACTCGTCCATCCGATATAGACTGAATTGTTTGTAACTTATGTGGCGAAAAGTAAAGCATGTAAAGCAAGTCTTTGTTCAACTTTGTGGTACTTGGAATTCTCCCTCATACTTCTAAATTTGGCAGATATGTTGTCATATTTCTCAAAACAGTTGTACACTTTAAATGAACTTTTTTTCCCCATAAATTGGTGAATTCATTCCTGCAACTTTTCCATAGTAAGGTGTGGAGATGTTCCATTTAATTCCCATCTTTTTCTCTTCATTGTGCATAGTTGCACAATAACCTTGTTTTAAAGTTTTGCAATTTTCTGACCCAGGTAGCTCAATGCACCTGCATCTTACTTGAATGATTATATCTTCTTTCAACCTTTTCAGATTTGCTAATAGAAATGGCCATTGAGTTGCATCAGATGCCCCAGGGAAAGATGCATTCTTGAATATGAAAAGAGGCCTACGTTAGGTTAATAAACATGAGAAGAGTACCGAATCCTCAATAATGTGTTAAATGTTAATTGGTTTATGAACCAAAATTATGATCAGAGAAATATTCTCAATTGTGATCTCCTCTTCTGTTTGTTTGGCACAACAGACATTCAGAAAGCTGAAGCGATGTATGAAAATGTTGTGAAAAAGTTCCATATTTTTTGTTTCTCATTTCAGAAAGTGAAACGGTTATCAAATAAGTCAAACTTATTACACATAGCAAAATATTTTATCTTGAAACTTGAAATGTAGTATTACAGAGAATTAGAACCTTATATAAGATCAATAAAAATAAAAATCAAAAAAGTGTTTTTCTATGTACTTGGTTGGGGCTCCAACACAGCCCTTCATTTCTTCTGTAGATCCCATAAATGACCAATGATTTTCCATGACAATCTTTTTAAGGCTGTGGTTATCTGTGATGCTGGTGCAATTTTTCCTACCTTTTTCTTTCCACTCAACTGACTGTGAATAAGTTTAAATACAATGCCACAAAGTTGTATAAAACAAAAGGCTTGAAATATTAAATATTTTTGATATATTATTAATGTCCTATAAGTAATGAATGTACATAATGATTCCACACGCTAGGGATACAAAATTATTACCACTGACTGCCTGAAAAATCAGTTTTCTTGTAAATCGCCTTAGCATCATCGTGTAGTACTCATACTCAAACACCAACGTGGTCTTTACAACATGGCCGTCTCCACGTTTACACCTACATAGAAGTTCATTATTACACCCATTTGTGGAAGACCTCTGCCATCATAGTCAATTAGGACCAAGGTTATCCACGGACATGTCTGTTAGTATGAAATGATGTGGCTTGCCATGAGTTTAAATGTCTTCCTGATGGATCCGTCAACAGAACAGAAACATGATTACAGAGACTGAATGAGCGAAACCAAGAGTAAATGAGGGGCAGGAGAGAAAGACGAAGGAGGGGGAGGAATACTAAAATTGGGTTTGGGTGGGAAGCAGTAATGAGAGCCATTTCAAAGGATGGTAGATGGATAAAGGATACGGATTAGCAAGCCAGGAAAGACTGTGTCCTGATTGATTTACATGTCTCTGACATTGATCAGACTCCCCAGTGTAGGGACTTTACCTGCTATGTTCAAAGGATGACTGATAAAGTGATTATCAAAAAACCCTGCTGTGTTTTCTGACTGTGTATCTGCGTTTATATGTGTGAAGATGTGCAGTTGTATTTCAAGAGGTTCCCAAGGTGGAGAGAAAACCAATAAGCAAAGAGAGAGATGAAAGTAAGGGGAAGAATCTTCCTCCCCCCCGTTCAGTTTAGCGGCTTTGACAGGAATAGAACTGTACAGTTATGGTTTTATTTCATATTTGTCCTGCTCTCTGTGGGTCCAACTCAGTTGTGGAAGATAACAAAGTTACCTGTATGGACTTGTTACCTCAACAAATCCGGTTAAATCTGCGACCCTGAACTTGTCTTTGTAGATTCCTTATCCAATTTGGAAGAAACAGGTTTTTCCAAAAACAGATTTTGTCAGCATAAAGTTGAAAATGTTGTGAACAACAAGAGTTACGCCTTGGCTCCCTGTTATGAAAGTCTTTAAACACAGCTGTGAAGTGTATATTTGAATTGTGGACACAGAGTGTCAAATTCTTCTCTATCGGCAATAAAGAAAAAGCTCACAGACACAAATCCATGTACACACCAGTTTGGCCACCCTCTGTAACTGGGAGAAAACACAATTTGCGTCCCACTGGCTCACTGACCAACATATGGATGGAAGTCCCTCATGGCTTGCAGTGATCAGTGGTGTGTGAGTACACTGTTTCATAGTCATGTGTCCACACGTCACAAGTATGAATGGATGACTTACTGACTGGTGTTTGTGAGCCAGTAGCCAAACTGTGCCATGTTCTCCCCATCTGCTCATTTACAGTTGGCTAACCGTCTTCTTCCATCCGGTCGTTACCTCAACAATGCTCCTTCATCCAACTGTCAAGTTTACATTTATTTGATGCATGCACACAAAATTTATCTGTTTATAGATCGTATTAAAATGTCTCAAAGATTTTAAGAAGGGAAACTAGACAAAATCTTGTCTTCTGGTCATCTTATTCTTTTGGGAGAAAGTAAAGTTGAGTGCAAATTTATTTCTACACTTGGACTAGTAAGTTTTGAATACCATATTTTTTCCCCTTGCTTACATTTTCTTAAAATCTATGGGGACATCTTTCTAATTGCTGACCAACCTTTTGCATGTTTCCACTGGTAATTTGATCATTTCTTTTTTGGGACGAGCTCAAAGACTTTGGCGCTGAAAGGCCCTCCTTGCCGTTAACCTAATCTTAAGCACAGCTTCACAGATTCTCTTTAGTGTACAATTGTAGAAAAAACATTGTAGCATGCTGAAAAGTAATTATACCCTTTCATAATAGTCAATAAGAAATCAGTTATTGGAATTCTAGCAATTAAATGCTTCTGGTATTTGCAGACAGCAGGCAAGCTTTTTGGGCGTCTAACTGGTCATTTTGATCATTCATCTGTCGTTGAGGTTGAAACGCCTCCTGGCTCTCAGATTCAAGTTGGGACTCTGGCTGCACCACTTTAGACCATTTATATTACAGACACTCACCAACAAATTGGTAAAATTAAATGATTAATTTGCCTCTAAATCTGCCAGGAGAAAAACTCATTTTGGGCTTGACTGTAGATGAAATCCAAGTGAGACAACAAATAGATTGCCTGCCGACGTCCAAATTCGTGGCAGAGGTCCCATGGGAGTCTCAAGTTCAAATTCAACATGGCTGCTGGGTATAAAACTAGAGAAAGTTTCAGAAATACACAATTAATTTTCTTCTGAGACTTTGGGTCTTGTGAAACCAGTCACACACAGTACTGTCAGTATGAAACATCAATCTATAAATACGTTCCTTTGTGTTTGATAAAAAAAAAAGAAAGTTAATAGGCATTTTTATCTTAAGTGGTTAGGTTTGCCACAACAAACCTAATTCAACCAAACTCCACTTGAATTCAAAGTTCCAAGACATATTCACTGATATGTCAAACCTCCAAATTAAATGGAGTATAATTTTTTTCTCTAGGCACTCTCGTTGAATTAATCCCTTGTTTCCTTTAAGTTCACAAGCTTAGCAGTTTTGATTGTTTGCTCATCACCTTGTTATCACATGGTTGGTTTGCATTATGATGCTGCTGAAAAGGCGTCCGTTCACCATGTTGTATTAATTAACTACATGAGAGCCTGCAGGACCCGAGGGGTTTTTGAGGCAGATTGATGGAGATGGCACTGCCTCTCTTTACTCTCAATCCTCAACATTTATTCCTCATCAATGCGGAGAATTGCATATTTTTCTTTTTAGAAGACTTCCAGATTCACTCCATCTCCCTTTGTTTATCCTATTTTTTTTTTCTCTATCTACCCAGTTATTCTTGCATTTACTTTGGTCTCCATGTTGGCAAGCCACCTGCATATTTTTTTTGTTTTTTTTCCCTGACACACATGGCTGCCCTGTTGACTTTGATCCTCAGATCTTGGTATCAAGGGACGTTTTGCTGGCATGCCTGGGGGAGGTGACAGAAATATCTGTGTTTTCCTTCTGCGTGCAAGAGAGCGAATGAGGTAAAGGACTGAGACAGTGCGAGGTGCAATAATGGCTGAGTGAGAGATGACAGAGCCTGTGATCCATTATTTTCCCCTTTGAGATTTTGGGCCGGTCCCTCTGTGTGGTCGCTCTTTGACATACGCAGCATCAATCTAATCACCTTGCATCTTTTTGCCTGTCTCTGTCGTCTCGTGCTAACCACTATGATCTAACCAGTAATTTGTTTGTGCATCCATTCAGTCATTCAGGTGGAGGGCTGTAATTTAGAGAATCAATTGCCAGCTGATGGAGCTTTGCTAAAGTTGTTCTCGTACTCTATATGTGGAGCGTCATTTTCTTATTGCCTCATTTGTCCTGATAGCCCCCACACATTCCAGTTCTTCTTGCCTGTGCCTTTCATATACGACTTTATGAAAATAATACATTATCCATACTTAAAATTCAGTTTTAGTAACAAATGTCATAGCAAAAGCTAAAGGCCAAGATGAAGAAAATAATCATTTTTCTAAAGGATCTGATAAAGCAAATGAGAGTGTCATTGCAAATGTCTCTCTGGGGTTATGTTCAAGGGGTCTAGGGGTCTTTTTGGCTACCAAAAAGACCCCTAGCCCCATACTGAGCAATTATAACATTGATATAAAGTTTAATTTTGAGACATCTTCAGCATATAAAATCTGCGCCCAACCGTTATACTAAAACTTTGGTTTACTCTCCAACAAAACTCGCCAACTGATCTACTTTTGTGTGGAGGGATGTGACTCAAATTGGAAACCCTGTGCAAGTTAGAGTAGTCGGTCCCAATCTTCACATTCTCTAACAAGCTCCTCTTCTACTCATAATCACCAAAATAATAACCACCACTGTTTGCTCTCAGCCGCTGGATTTGGATGATGTTTTCCCCCTCTCAGTTTTATCTTGGAGGATTGATCAAATTGGTATTTCAAATTGTGGCAAATCATAAGAGGAAGACAGAAGGCAAGAATGATAAAAAGTTAAGGTGTGTTCAGCCGACCACCTGTCCACCTGTGCGTGTGTGTGTGTGTGTGTGTGTGTGTGTGAGTGATCGGTGCTCAAGAGTCTGCTAATGAAGTACTTTGGAGAAATGGCAGCTGAATAGAAGTGTCTACACTCACAGATGTGAAACTTAATGAGAAAGAGTGTGCTATATTCAGGATACAGGCCAAGACAGAATATGGCCACCTGGAATTTAAAACTTTTGGAGGGGGTGGATGTGTGCATTTGGCGGTCTGATAAAAAGTGAGAAGGCAATTACTCACTGTCTTATGCATGGAGTAGATGAGCAATAATTTATTCAGCAGCACAACACATTTTTCCACTCCTTTTTGCAATTAATAGAAAGCGAGTTGTCACTGTATTTTCAAATCGTTGTGGGATAATCACTGTTGTTTAATTCAACAGTTTTCTTTATAACATGAAAGAGCGAAACGTGGTTCACTGATTTACATTAGTGCATTAATCAGCAGCTAATCTAATAAGAAGGCGGTTTTAGTCCTAAGCCTTTACACTGAGCCTCGTTTCTCTTATTTTAATTAACAAAAGACTGGAGAGGGGAATCTTAGGAAGCCAGCTGCCTGATTTGAGGCATTTCGGTGGCTCATCCCTGCCTGAGACCTGCTTAGCATTAGTCTCTTTGCAGGGAACCCCACTGCTAGGCCAGGCACCACGGGCTTGCTCTTAATAACACACCTCAGCCTAAGGTGAGGAAGTGGCATAGTTTAGGGCTGCTGATGGAACTCATTAGTTTCTGGATTAGTCCAAGTGCTTTCATTACGCGGTACTTCATGGTACTGTTAATTATGCATTTACCACTTTACCCCATTTAGATGAGCTTTGTTCTTAGATTTAACACCGTTCCCACCTGTGACTTTTTAGGTTTTACTTCACTTGCCCTGTGCTAGGCTTTTCCTCAAGAGAGATTAAATATGATCGCTCAGCAGGGGAGAGGTGTCTGTCAACCAGCTGTGAGGTAGGAAGTTGACTTAAAGGAAGAAAACCTTTAAAAGCTTGTATCTTGTGAAGTGAAATCACACAGAACTACACAGGAGGTAAAAAAAAGTGCTGGAAACAAGATCACATATTAGAGAATATACGAGTATAGTGGATTGAAAAAGTATCCATAACTCTTAACTGTTTTAGTTAGCCATGTTACAACAATGCCTTCAGTATACTGTTTTGGGATGTTATGCTATTTATGTGATCAGTTAAAATTAAAATGTTAACCTCTAAAACGGTATTTTTTTCATGCTTTGGCAAATGTTTTTTTCTTTTTTTTTTTTTCTAGGATTGCATTTTACTTAGCTCCATTAATATTCTCTATAACTTTAAACGGCTTCCCTGTCCATGCCAAAGAAGCACATGTTTTATGATGAGAATGCTGTTGGGCTGATTTGCTGTGTCATTTTCTGTTCATGTTTAGCGTTTTTGTTTGGATTCGTCAACTTTTTTTCCTTAAATGTCGCTTCCATGGCTTGTGGCTGATTCAGACAGGTACTCTGGCTTTCTTTCTTTCAACATGGGTTGTCCTGTTGCCACTCTTCTACAAAGGCCATGCTTGTGGAGTTTATAAGTAGTAACTGTCTCCCACCTGAGATCTGAATCTCTGCAACTCCTTCATAGTTTCTACAATATACTCTGCTCTCTGTTTCGCCCTTGAGTTGAGATAATTTTAATATTTTTTAGTGTTTGCATCTGGCATTTAACAAGACATAGTATTCTCAGTTTGCTTACAAATTATTAGCTTATATGTTTTTTTTAAATCTATGAAGTACCTAAAATGCTGGCAAACATTTAGTCCTCCTTGAAACCTTTTTCAATGCTTAAGCTGTATGTTGTCAGTCAGCACAAGTAGAGGTGTATTTGTCAACTAGAGGGTCAAATCAAGAACTACTTCCTTTCTTGGTTCAAAATAAGAGACTTGAGCAGAGATCACATTTATTTGGTGATCATAATAATGGCTTAAACTTACTTAACAAGATGACATCACATGCTGACATCAACTGGTTAACTATTGTGGAATAAAAAAAAAATATTGTGACCTTTTTAATTGCATACTGAAGACCTCATCACACAATAACTATTTAGAGTAAATGGTTAGTCTTGGTTGTATTAATACTAGTAAAAAAGGCTACTTTTTACTGTATGCTACTTTAAAAGTTTCATGTTTATTTATTGGAAAATGATTAAGTTTAATTAGTCTGCATTTTCTTTTTATCGTAATGTTTTGTGACATGTGACCTTTTCAAGTGTGTTGATGAGCGTTGTTATCTTTGAGACGATAATTATGAATCATGTATCTAGATGAATTACAGGTAGAGCTGACAGGAGCAATTATTGGAAAATGACATTGCTAAAAAAAAATAATTATTTTTGAAGGGCTTTATTTCACACCCAGCTGAGCAAACGACTTTATAGGAATTTAACAGAAACACGGCGAGCCGACAGATCAAAGTTTGCCTTCGTTCCGCAGAAATGCTCACGAAAACCCAAACATTATGAGGAAGACGTAAAGCAACGTGAAGGCTGTCACAGGCATGGTGAAACTGACTTTGATGAAATCAAGTTAAGACAGAGGAGCCTTTAATTCACACGGCTCTTTGATCTCCATCTTTGTCAGGAAAAGTTAGAATCCATTTGAAATGTGAAAGAGTAGGGCGAGCAGATAACATGGAGGAGAGCAGGGTTGCTGAGGATTAGCTGTGGCTTCTGTCAGAGTGGTTTCCCATGCTGATTTTCAGTGTCAGCTGAACATGCTGACAACGATCTCTAGAGATGCTGACACAAGTCCAAACTGATCAGCCCTATTATGGTGAATTTCGACTCTCGCTGCTCTCGGTAGTGAACTGAAAATATCTCTCAGAAGCTCAGAAGTTGTAAAGTCTAGAGTCGACTCCTCGCTTGTTCCGACTTGTTCTGTCTTTATATGAACAATCAATATGTCAGACACTTGTGGAATAAAGGAGCTACTGCAGCAGCTGTCTGGACATTTTACACACCTTTGTACCCAGAGGCTGCAGGCTTGGTGGACAGAAATACCCGATTGTGACAGGTTGCTCTCTGCGCTGCTGTCTAAACAAGCTGGCCCTTATACAGCAAAAGAACACCACTGGAATATGACATAAAATTCAGTATGAACAATGCACTGAACAAGTATTAGACCTGTCTTTTATTTTTTAATATTACAACTACAGTTTTATTGGGGTTTTCTCATGAAAATAAAATGTGAATGTATGTCAAGCCCTGTCCTACTGTTTTAACAAAGCTGGCCGGAACTCAGGTTGAGTAGATAACCAGTACAGTTTTTATTAGATAAATTGTACAAAAATGCAGTTTTGTGTGTTTTTGTACCAAAAACTGGGCAAAATATCATATGTAGGAACCTGATGGATACATCCTCCTAAAATAGTTACATGATCTGTAGTTGCATCAAAACGTGTTTGTAAAACATGTTATATGTATAATTTTACCTTTCCACATCACAGCTATTCACTACTTTGTGTTGATACCTACTCCCTACCATAAAACACATAAAATGTTGATCTTGTGTAATTCGAAAAGGAGGTACGAATACTTTTGCAAGCCATTTTAGTTTCTACCCTTTTTTTTAAGCTGCCCACATTTCTACTTGTGCTTGGAAGATAAATGGTAGAAATAAGTTTTTGACTTACATTGTTCTATCTCCTGGTTTTCCTAATCTACGTCACAAATGACTCCCAGCTAACCTCAAGGTAAACCCACTGGCTAGAACTCATCTTATAAAAATAAAGAAAAAGGATTGAGCGTTTATTAATATTTTTATTGGAATTTAACAGTGTGAATTTTTCAGTAATCAAATCCTCTTTTGCTCTTTTTCCTCTGAATTTTTCTCTTTCTCTCTTGCAGGTGGAGCGAGAAATAGCTATTTTGAAGCTCATAGAACACCCACATGTTTTAAAGCTTCACGACGTCTATGAAAATAAAAAATACTTGTAAGTATGAGCAATTTCTTTCACCAGTCAAAACTTTCAAGAAACGTAGTATTATTTTGATAAATTATAAAAAATTGTGTTGTCACACATTTTTGTTCAGTTGGTTCCTACAAAGTCTGGAGAAAACTAGGTAAAATATGAAGTTTAAAGTGTCTCTCAAGTCTGGATACATTGGGGGGGGGGAAAAAACAAGTTTGGTAAAGATATTGTACGTCCAGACTTTATCTAAATGTTGCATCTATCCAACATTGTCCATTTATAAATCAGTTTGTCAGTGGAGCCATCCATCCATTTGTCTTTTCTTTATTTCAAATTTTCCTTTATTGCAGTCTCAGGTTACATAAAGTATTTAAGTTGTAACATCTGTAGAAATGTTCATCTGTCCACCCTGTCATTAGTTTGTCTATCCATTCATTCAGCTGCCCATCCATCTGTTTGCACATTTTTCAACGGTCTTGCTGACTGTTGCAGGTCGCACATCTAAATGCAGAAATGTTTGCAGTATTTAAGTTAAGTATTTATGTGTCCTTTGCTCTTGAAATTTAGTCTGGGAAAGTATGGAACTTTTACATAAAAAAAAAAAAATCAAAGGAACTTTATACATTATATTCACTGTTAATGATATCATTTCTCTCAGGTGGTCTCTTGGGAGTAGCGATTTTAATGCAGCAGATCATCTTATGATTGCAGGGCAACTGTGACTGCCTTCAAGGGCTTGGATGCTCCATTAGTACTGGCATTGAGCATTTATTTGGTCACGCACACCAGGGGACTGCTAATAGCAGGGGGGAAGTCTCTGTAATAAAAACGCTACGATGCGCTTATCAGCGTCAACACCACCGCATTAAGAAACATTTGCCATGGAGAGGCCGCTGCAGCAGCTGTGTTTACACACAGATGCTAAATCTATTAACTAAGTTTAACAGCACTGAGTGACAACCCCATCAGTTAGTAGACCTCCCGATCTGCAGAGGATTGCTTGTCAACTAAATTCAGCTACCTCTTATCTGCAGCTTATGGGTCGTGTACAGTATTGGGCATGCTGAACGGTACATGCCATCCTTTTCAGAGGCTATGGCATGCAGAAAATTTGAATTCAAGTCAGTAATTGGATTTTGAAAATCTCATTTTTTGCTCATTGCTTCATCACTTTTGACAGACGGTCACCAGTAGCATCACAGAAGACAAATTACTTTACATTTGCGTAAAGCGTCAGACTCCAACACATATACCCGAATCACTAATGCGATTTTGCTCTTCACATGGTTCAGATTCCTGCTCGGATATCACCACTTGAAAGCCATTAATTGATAGGCATGCAGCGTGTTTGGTTTTAGCACTCCCAGGGCTTTAAAGATTTATTATTTTTGCTGGCACAAATCCTACAACAAGCTGTTAAAACTAATGTGGTGTTTATGTATATGGGAGGTGGCGAGAATTTGATACCTAACCTAACAATAATTTATTTATAGGTTGGATGAATAAACATATTATGATACTGAGATAAATTATGGCTCTAAGAATGAAAAATGCTCACGTCTGAAACTGCAGTGCATCTCAGAACCCTTGATTTGTGTGTGCGTGTTGTTTTCAGTTTATTTATTTGCGTTTTGATGCTGTAGAGCTCAGGTAACAAAATGGTAGCCTCAAATTCCTTTTACATTATGAATTAGAAACTTTCAATTTTTTTTTATTTTGCAAATCCTGTAGTTTGCCATAGATTTTGTAAGCCATTTGCTTTCTTTGTACAATTGAAAAAAATATGAAGATCAAACCCTTAAAGAAATAACTAGTTAGAATTGGTAAGCTATATTCTTGTAGGTATGGTAGCTCCTGCTGAAACAGAGATCTCTTCAAAAAATTACATTTAGTTTGTCTTTGATTAGTTTTTATTGGTTTTTAAGATATTTATAATAAAAAATATTTAGAAAGTGTTGCATAACTGAAACAATAATTGAAATACCAACTCATTAAACTTGGCTTAAAGAGGTTGTGGCAAATTATGGACCACAAGGGCTGTGTGTTCTGCATAATTTAGATATCACTGCTCCAAACACACCTGTTCTACATCATTGACTCATTAAAAGGCCTCTGCAGAAGTTGTTGACATGCAGAGGTAATCAATAATTGTTAATTAATCCAATAATGTTCAATAATCCATTTGAATTGAACAAAGTTCCAAATTAATGCTGTTTTTTCTTTTTTTGTTTTTCTCCCTTATATTGTTTCCTGTGTCTTATCTAGATTATACAGCTTCAGTAGCTGTGTATTGCCAGTGTTTCAGAAAGTTTTCTTCTAACAAAATGTGTCTCAGAGGAAGTGATGCCTTGAAAATGTGTATTTGGCCTTGTTCAAAAACATTTCAAAGAGATTTAAAAAATATATGTTGTCTGTATGTAGTGGTTATAGAAATGAACAAAAACGGTTATATAGAGATCTACTTTGCACCAGAAGTCAGGGAAAACAGTAGAGGAATATTTTTCTTTGTTTTGTCTTTCTTTGTTCCATTTTTCCATTAAACTTGAAATACACTTTGATGTTAAATTTATAGCTGCATAATGCAAATTGTAATGCAAATATTTATTTATCTAAATCACAAAGACTGCAAACAGTCTTTGAGTTCTTATTAAATAGAACCGGTTTCTGTTTTAGTTTTCTTTTCCTAATACTGATTATAAAAGCACTTAGTCAGTCTAAAAAGTCTTATATAGAGTCCAAGAACTATAATCATACAAAGTAACTGTAGACATCTTTTAAACCTTTGTTCCACTGGTTTTATGTATAAACAAAACAATCACCACTGTTGTAGTGTGGATCCCATAATAAAAAGAGAAACGTTTAGATTTTTTCATTTTATTTATTTATTTATTTTTTTTTCAGAAAACCTGCCTTTATCCATAATCCTGAATGTGCATGTTATGCACACCTTGAGTTTCTTTTGGCTAAGAAATAAACTTAATATTTACACCCAAAACAATCTCACTGGTATAAAAGTAAATTAACGTGCCTCGACTACAGTGTTCTAAAACAATTGTTGGATCAGGGGGAAAAAACTGTAGTGCTTTATTCAATTTTAAACCCAATATACACATCCTTGTCAATTCTCCCTGCTTCTTAGGTTAGTCTATATTTTTCATGTTTACATGTATCCTGTTTCACATGTTTAGAAGTAAGTGGCATATGTGCTGTAGTTCCTGAGAATTTACTGCAGCCAGACTTTTGGCTAAAGGGAGACCATGCTTGGTGGCCAGTACAGTCTGCAGCACCATATGGTAATCAGTGAAACTGAAATGATGGATGTGCACCTCATATTTTTTTCCAAGTAGATAGTTAAAGAAAAAAAAAGCCTTTTTGTATTTCCACTTGTGCTTGTTATGAATAAAGCACTTTTCATGCGAGACATAAGAGCAGAGCAGGGGCCAGCTGGATTTCAACCCGGAGATGAAGCTTTGTTCTTGGGTCAGTGGAGATTTATCTTCATCCTGTCCCCTCAGAGCTGCAGACCATGGCCGAGCTATATATTCAGGATGACAGACTGGCTCTGTAAAAGTCTGACCACACAGACTTGAAGGCTACCTCAGCAGCAACTCTTTGGAAATAAAAATGGCACGGATATGTTGGCTTTCTTTTTTTTAAATGCATATGATTGCACCGTGTTTGTGTAACACAGAATGTCAAAGAATCAGAATTCCCCACATATTTAGAACGTCGGGCTGCAAAAAAAACAAACAAAAAAAATAAAAAAAAACTCATGTTACATCAGTTCTGACAGTAATGTAAGGTCTTTGGATTTATTTTCTTCATGGCTCTGTCAGGGGACTTTATTATGAGATATAAGATACTTGTAACTGAGTTTCTCTTTCAGCTCTTCTGAAGCTTTTTTATCTTTAGATGTCTCTCTCAATTCTCTGTCTTTCTCAGGTACCTTGTGCTAGAACACGTGTCTGGTGGTGAACTGTTTGACTACTTGGTGAAGAAAGGCCGGTTAACACCAAAAGAGGCCAGAAAATTCTTCAGACAAATTATGTCTGCCCTGGATTTCTGCCACAGTCATTCAATATGGTAAGTTTTTCAATCTTTCTATTAAACGGCATCCTCCATCTGTCTATGATCGCTAAATGCTGTGATTGTTGTGTAATGCAGAAGAGAAATTTTGACATCCTTAATTTTACCTTTACTAACGCTATAACGACAAACTTCAATGAATTTAATTTGAATTGTATGAGACATTCCAGCACACCACTATCTACAATTGCGAAGTGCTACTTAATGTCTCCTTTCCCTTCCTCAGTTCTACCCTGCTTTGTGTTCTATTACATGAAATCCTAATGACAATTATGATTTATTGTTGTGATGTGAAAAAAATAGGAATATGTGGGTATGGATGTATTTGCAAGACCCTGCAAATAAGCAGAATGTGGTTGCATGGATTTTTCTTTCCTTTAAAGGGATAAGAACTTTTAATTGATGTCTTCTTTAAAATATATATATATATCTTAATGTGTTTAGGCTCCAATATGAGTCCAAGTGATGAGATATTTGTGGCTTTAAAAGTCACATTTCTCACCTCCAATCCATAAAAATATCACTTACAATCTTACTCAGGGGGGTAGCACAGTCAATTTAGTTATCATACACCATTGAACAAATAATGAGCTCTACAGTGATGAATCCTGCAATGAAACCGTTCCCTCCTGAAGCGAGTCTGTGATCCAGTCTTCAGGATCTTTGGGAATACTGTTCATCTATAAATCACCTGATTTAATATAGAAATTAAGCATAGAGAAAGCTGGGTGTCACATGTTTATGTGTTGAGTATTTATAAACACCTCTTTAAAAGATTTATAGATTAAACTCATGAATGTCTTGTGTGCTAAAATACAAATACAGTATAATGCAAATACAAATGTATTACTTATTATAAAGCAGTTTAGATAAACAGGATTGGCTAAAAATGAACTCTTTAATTAAAGCGTCACAATTTTTAAATCTCTTTAGATATTTGTTTTCTGTTGATCGAATGCAGCTGACACAAATTATCTGATACATTTTGTTGTCTTTCTGATCTGACACCCTGTGTTGAGCCTCAGGGGGTAATTTAAATGTTTACCAGCTCATAGACTAGAGGCAATCAAATACTTCAAAAGTCAAACAAGTCAGCAGGGACTAAATTAGAGGGTTGTGTTTTGTGTGGTTTTTTTTTTCCTGTTTGAATGAGTGTGTGTACAATTCACAGAAACTTTTGTGATCCCAAAGCTTGCAAAGACTGTGTGCTTCTCTGGAGATTTAGTTTATAGCTTTGTATAACATGTGACTGTTATAACTTTGTAAAGAACATGTGAGAAAAAAAAACAAAACTGAGGAATGACAAAGAATGTATTTTATGTCTTCAAATGAATTAAGCTAAAACTATATATATGTATATATATATTTTTTAATTAAGTAAAGTAAAAGCCTGGTTCAATATCCGTTACGTAAGAAATGTCACAATGCAGATAAAAAACTGCAAACTCAAGGATGAAGCTTAATAATGCAAGCAACAACAGATTGAGAGTTAAGACTGGAAAATGGAATGCATCTTTCACCATATCGTATTCTAACTTGTTTTGGTTAAACTGAGAGTGGCAGTGTTTTTACACATTAAAATTGCACCTCTGCTGCAGGGATGAGCCTCTTTTTAATTTTTTTTTTTTTTTCTAAATTGAAAATAAAAGTCTGAATGTACGTCATGGAGTCCACGATGGATCTATGCAAGCAGGTTCTGGTGATGAAGTTCTGTTTTTAAAACTATTTTCCGACAAACCTGACCAGACCAGGCCAAAGTAGCAAAAAAATATCCAAAACGTAAAGGAGGATCATTTCACAGTAACATATTTAACATTTTAGACTGTTTACAAGACATGAAGCATGCACTAAATGTGATCCCAGATCAAATATTGCAGAACTGCCAGCACACACATGGCCAAATATGGCAACTGACCTTCACTGACCCTCTTTGTCTTGTAATCAGGTCTTCTTTCCTGTTTTGTTGCCTGAACTTTTGTCAGAGAACCAGGTATTTTGTCATCTTCATGCTCAGTTTTAGCATTATATATATTTGTCAACATTTCATCCTCAGAAATTAATTTTATTCATGCTTCATAAATGTTTGCTTAAATAACATTAACACAGTTTTAGCAGTTAAACATGTCAGACTATCCCTCTTTGAGAATATTACATCATTTTTTAATTCTAGAGTGATGCATTTGAGTTTGTTTAAAATTTAAAAAGCATAACTGATGGATTCTGTATTGAACTCTGTGAGACCAAAAATAAGATTAATTTTTTTTTTCATAACTGGGAATAGAGGAGAATTGTCCTACCTAAAGGAATTAGGTCTTTTATCAGCCTGTGTAAATAATGCCTGATAATAACTGAGAAGAACAGATTAGGCCAATTAGAGGAAAGCATCTGGGACTGACAGTGAGTGCATGCACGCACATAAATGATCACAGCCCTTTTATAGCCAGACTCACCAGCGTATTTGTCTTTCTTGTTTTACCTTGGTGCCTTCGCTCTTCAAATCCCTTCACTAACCACTCTAAGAAAATGATGCCTTGTGAATTTATCAAGAGAAGGATTATTTAGGGGAGTTGGGTCGCTCACTCAACTTTCTACCTTCCTCAATTAAGAGCAGACAGACAGAACCAGCCCTCCTCTTCTTCTTCCTTCCATCCCTTCCTAATGAGATCCCAGCACCCCCCCCTCAACAACTTATAAAAAGACTTTCAGCAATCACTTCTTCCGTTTCTGAGCGTTTGCGCAGGGGACCTACGTAGGCCATTAGAACTGCTCTGCTTTCTCTGTGACTCAGTATCAGGGTAAGGGCATGTGAGGGAAAGTGGGTGGGTAGGGATTTGGGGGAGAGGGTTGTCACACATGGATTCTCAGCAATCCTTTTGTGCACACCTCCCACTTTTTTTCTTTTTTTTTCTTTTTTTTTTTACTTCATGCTGCTGTTCTCCACCCCCGTTTGATCCCCAAATATCTCTCTTGGGCCAGATTGTTTCAGATCTGTATATAACTGAAAAAGAATACAGAAAGAAAGCCCTGTTATGACTCAGAGTTTTGCTTTCCTGACTCAGACTGCACTTTTGTTCAGAAAGATTATCTTTTTCATATGGAGGGAGAGAAAAGGGAAAGCATGTAAGAAAGAATCTATAGCTAGAACAGATGCATAATAAATCCCAGGGCTGTGAAAATGATCACTCTGTTCCTCTTTTTCTCAGCTGATGAAAAGTTTGTTGTAGAGCTACACAGACCAGAATTTTGAGTAATTTGTAATACCCGTTATTTGTATAGTTTAAAATGCATTTGCACTTATTTGGATTTCCATTGTATTATTATCTTAAAGAACTAATGTATAAGACCATACAGCTGAAACTAGATATCTTGCATAAATTGTTCATTGCATTTTTTTTCCCCCTTTGCGAATGAAATTAAATCAGAATCAATGTTTATGTTAGGATCACAGAACCTATTTATGTTTGCTTTGAATGTTTTACAAAGTTAAATGTTTACATAAATTAAGATTACTGTAACTTCTAACAGTTTGGTGAAACCCCAGTAATATTCTACGCTCACTAGCTTCTGACGGGATCATACTCAAAATTTATTTAAATGAAGTCACGCCAGTGGATCTATATTTAAGTGAAGTCTTTAAACAAGGCCTGGGGAATACATCAATAACAATACATATTGCAATAGACCCGTAGTCAACATTTTATAGAATATACATCCAATAGAATCTTCCAGTCCAGAACCACACAGCATTCTGGGGGACGTGGGCAGAGGAAAGGCTTTAGCCTCTCAACCTCTCACCTGTTGTGCTGTAGAAGTTTCAGGTTTCGTCACTGTGCCTCATGAAAAAATAAAAATCGGTGCCGAGTGAAATTTGGCACTATTTCAAATATTTAAATATTAAAGATTAATCTAACTTTAATACAGAATGGTGACAATAATTTAAAAAATACTCAGCAAAACCTAAATGGAAGGTGAAATCAAAATATACATTGTTCAGACACCAGTCATTATATGCATCTATGTCTATGCATCTTAAAAGTTTGTCATTACATTTAATGATCATTTAAGCCAGTGTCACATTGTATACTATGGGCCAACTGGTCAACAAATGGTACCAATAAAACCATTTTGACTGTTTCTATTCGACTAACTAGGTCACAGATTCAAAGTACATGCAATGACCCAGCTTCTAAAATATGCACTGTCATGCATACTTGTACACGCTTCCTGAAATGCTGTAATTTGCCTGGTGCTGCTGCCTCTATATGAGCATGCTGAGAAGGACCTCATCCAGCAATCCCATTGAACCCACACAGTGGCATAATGAGAGGTCACAGAGGCTCTACTGAAAAGATTAAAATGAGCGCCAGTATAACTGTGTAACTCCAGGACTGGGGAAAAAAAAAAAAAGTCAAAAAGGGAGCTGCCAGAGGTCAACTTTGAGGGTGGTTTCACAAGCAAATTAGTTTCCATCATTTCTTTAGCTGTCGCAGAAAATACAGTTGTTTGCAGAGCTGTTGAGAGAGATTTTGCTGAGTTGCATCAGTTAAAATATCTTTATGTCCTTGGTTGCATGATGCAGGTACTGCAAATTTGCTTCCTGTACATTCAATGATCTCTGTTGGCTTTAAATCTGGTGATGATGGAGTAGAGTAAATTAGTCTGAGACATTTAAATGTTCAACTGGTGCTAAATGAAGTATGTCAAAAAATACTCCCACCAGTGGCAGTTCTCCACCTTAAATAATTATTATAACCATTTGTATTTGCGTGGATTTTTTTGTATTCTTTCTAGGCTTCGCTAAATAATTTTTTTCATTTGAACCCAAATCATGAATTTCACAGCTAGCAACAGATATGTTAGCCTTGTTCCCTATTCCCATTTAGTTCTACATTTCATTCTCTCTGTGGAAGCTTTCATGCCTTTATCCAAATCACTTAAATCTGCTTTGTACTTTTGATATTTGAACATAAACAAGTTATATTTACCAAATCTAGGTACTTAAATGTGTTGAGTCCCTGTCATTAGCTGATTTGCTGTTGGGAAGCTGTTCAGCTGTACCTAATAATAAAGTGGCTCATCAGTTTAAACCTGAATTAAAACCTAAACACCTCCATTATTATGGACGGAAAGTATTCGGTTTGTGGCATGTTGGTGCAGTGACTTTGATACATACACGGTCACTCTTGACAGCTTCGTCTCTTGAATATTTAATAATACATTTTCTTGAAAGATGCCTGTCAGAACATTCAATGTCACCTTAGAAAAGTGAAACCTTTCTTGGATTTGAAATCACATCTTTATTTCTAGTGCAGTTGTCACTTTCTAGCCGTTCCACCAGAGAAACGAAATGCTGGAATTATTCAGTGCAGATATTGGATATTTATTCTCACATTCTTGGAGCTGTTGGAGAGATCACTCACGATAAAATACTTTGATAGCATCTTCCTCTCTGTATTTGTATATATATATATTTTTTTTGTGATAATAGCAGACGTTTTGGAATCTGAATAATATATCTGACAAATTTAAAAGAAACTGTGATTAAACTTCCCAACCTCTGTTAAATGAAAATGAATAGTTCAGCAAATTAATGTTGACTGATTTGTCGTCTGTCATGCTAATAATGTCCAAATCACAATTATAACTGATAAAGAAAAGTCATTTAAGATCAGGCATTCAGTGATATTTTTTACATTTCCTGTGAGCAAAACATATTACTAAAGCCATAGTCAGCTAAAGTTTGCAGCTTCAGCCAACCTGCATTATGCCACATGTACCAGCGTTCACCTAATCCGTTGGACAAAAGTGTTCTTTCATGTGAAAACATCAAGTTTGGTAAGATTTCAGTCCACTGATGATCATTTCTTTAATGGTGCCAGTTAAACCGATTGGGTGTAACTTTAAATTATAGAAGTTGATGTTAGACTGAAATAAAATGAACAATTCAAATTAAATTAGTGAAACCGTAAAATTGTATTCAAAGAAAAATTGGGGTCGTATTGTGGTTCATAGTTTCTGAATAAGGAAAAAAAAAAATAGATTATTGTATGAGATAGTTACAGTAGTAAAAGACTCAGAAGGAGAAAGGAAATGAAATAATAAAAAAATTAAAATAAGTTAGAAATATTGCCAAGTGTGTGTGAAAATAACAGATTGCATTTCAAAATGTATTATGACTGTCAAGTTTACTCATACTTATTTAGTCCAAAAAATGGATAACTACTTTAAGGAGCAACTTGCTCCAATGGTTACTGTTATTAAAGATCTTAAGTTGTTTCAGATTTTTATTATCTGTGGCAATCCTTCTGTGCTCTTCTGGCAGCTTGTTTGTTTGTTCTGCCTTAAAGGTCTGTTGCTCATCCCATCATCCCCTGTCAAACTCCTCCGGATTAAGAGAAAACGCAATGTTGCACACAAAGATTTAGCACAAATAGGACATGTTTTTTTTGTATGCGTTTTACAGATCTGGCTGTTATTGTAATCCCACTTCTTGGTCACTGCATTACATGTGCAACAATACAGGACTGGTTTAGTGCTACTCAAAATTTGAAAAGAATAAACTGAAAATCCACCAAAATAAACAGCAAAAGCTTCTGAAGTCAGTCAAGGAAATAGAAGTTTCCCTTCTTCTGGTTAGAAATCCAGTATAATTGCTGACTCTTTATGAGGTAGCTAGTAAAATTGGAATGGTCTTATTCGAGTAAATAAAAATGTGACAAAATAAAATGTACCAAGTTTGCATCAACTTTAGACTTCCTCTGATGAGTTTTACCAAAATATTTGAAAGATTTATATCTGTTTTTTCTAGATCCAACAGGCACCAATCAAAAAATATAAATATATTTGTATCTTTGATTTAACAAATGAAGGATGTAAACTTAAGGAGTTAGTCATGCTACTCTTATTTGCAGTCATTGGATGCAAACAAGTCGTCATGTCTGATAATTCCATGCAGTAAGAATTGCCAAATTAAATTTGAGGAATTGTAAAACATGCATCTATTCAATTTAATGATTTTTAATGTTATTTCAGGGTTCTATACAGTCAAAGGAAAAAAAAAGAAGTTGAATGCAAAGCCAGTTCAGTTCCTTTCCTTCAAATGCTGTCCAGTAGGAGACAAATGCACAGTGACAAGATAAAAATATTCATTAGATCTTTATGTTGAATCTAAATCATATCTAGAATTGATTCTGTGTAATGAGTTAGAATGACCAGCACAGGTTAGATCAGAGAGGATGTTGTTTAATACATGAGCATACATTTATCTCAGTAAATTACAACATCAAGGCATTCAGTGATTCATTTCTAGATGTGAAACTCACGTAGGAGACAGATCCATTACACACATTCAGTGCATTTCAAGTGTTATTTCTATTAATTATTGTGACTTGCAGCCAGTGGCACAACTGCACATTATTCAGGTGGATGCGAAAACATGAATCGGCGCTGCATACCCACTTTTTGCGCCACTGCTTGCAGCCAAAGAATCCAAAATCCAGTTGATAGGCTAAGTAAAATATTACATTTTAATTTGTGGAATGTCAGCCTACAAGAAAATTTGTCCATGTGCTGCACAGTTTATGCCAAAAATACCTGGTCAAGACTCCTTTAATACCTTAAGAAAATGCACAATGGCATGAGCCAACTCTTCTGTATTGTTGGTTCCAAGTCTCATCTTACTTTTTGTGTCTTTTGTTTGTTTTGTTTTTTTCTTAGCCAGGTAAGATCCTTCGTCTCTGGTTCATTAGTGGCTTAACACGTAGAACCAACAGTTGCAGCGTGTGATTTGGATACATCAGTGTGTGGTGGTTCAATTAAGCACCATGTCTTCTGAATCTCATTGAAACTTGAATGGACTTTGCTTCACAATTCTCTGTTCTGCTCAAGTAACTGAATTTTTTGTTGTATTTTTCTTCTTTCTATTCATAAATGCTGTGTAATGAATCTTAGTTTTCACTGTTTGAATTGAATTGACTTTAATATATTCACTTTTATGTCAACACCATCAACTAGTGAAAACATATTTTTTACCTTAACAGTGTCCTTGGTGGTTTTTCTGTGTTTTTGTTTTGTTTGGTTTGTCTGTTGTGTCTCATGCTTTTATTCCAGGCGTTTTGAAAATAGGGTTCTTGTAGACCTATGTACTTTGAAGACAATCAGTGTTACAACTTAACATGCCAATAGCTGTAACAGTAAATGTTTTCTTCTCCCTCATTTGCTTTGACGTTATTAACTAAAACTCTGACACCACCTTCGACTGATTCCAGTACGAACTAAAAGAGGTCATAGCCTAGGGACAACTGTTTTAGATGCTATCTGTATCTTATTTCAATTATAGCTTGGATCACAGAAACTGCCAGCATGATAACGAACCTGCTGACAGCTTCTCCCCGAGGGCAGGAAATGAGTTGTACAACAATTGATGTCGTCTGAGGTTAAATGTCCATTCTGATGAAGCGTTGTTCAAAGGCTGACGTATTCAACTGTGGTGCCATCTCCCCTTTCCCAACATTGGCTTTAAGGGAAGATGAAAGTAAAGCTTATGACGTGTAGACAGCTCTGTGGCTTTTTAACCCCATTTGGGAATGTATTGTGAGAAGTTAAGCGAGTCTAACATTGATTAAGTTTGAAAGCATGCAGCTAAATATGACACAACATTGAGCTTATTTAGTATATATGCTTAGTATAATTTTAGAGTTTTAAATGACAGGGAGTGGAGAATTAAAGAAAGAGAAGACACTGCAGAATTAATAAAAAGGAATATCAAAGATTCAGCTTGACTGTAGACGATTTTTGAGGGTAGGGCAGACTCTAGAGAAGTTCTGCACAGCTCCGCTGTCCAGCACATGTCCTAATGTAAAATTCATTGATGAAACCTCTGAAGAAATCTTTTCCTCTCCCTTTGTCAAAGGCAGAGTTTTGTCAGTGCTTTACAATGCTTTACAAACTTCAAAGGTTTGCCAACGAACATCAAAAATAGTGATTACATATTCATAAAATTTGGTGGACTAATAAAAGAGAACTTTTTAACAAGAACAAGGGAAGTCATTTTGGAGGGTAAAAAGTTTTATTTTACTTTTTTATTTTTTCACATACTCAGTGCTTCCATGACTGTACCATAGCTGGTTCTTAATTGTTTTTTGTTTTTTTTAAAGCTTGCTTGGTTTTTCACATCAACACACAGTCATGTCACAATAACATCTAAAATGCGTCTTCTGTTGCATTGCTCTTTTGCAATCTGAATTTCTTTAGATTTACATAGGAGGAACACAGTTTACAAACCAAATCACAGTATTTGTCTCATTATCAGTCTTCAATTAATGTTAGCACTCCAATTTATAAATTGTGTTAGTAAGCAACGTGGGTTTATCTCAATTCTATACGATGACAAAAAACACTTTCAGAGTTGTGTTGCGTATTGTACTGTGCTTTGCAAAAGTATCCATTGACATTAAAACGAGGATTTTATATGATAGACCAACTCGAAATAATTCTTTACTATGATTTGGATATGCAATAAGCATATATGTATTTGGTTATTCAGAATATTTACTCAAGACTATATTAAGTCGATACTTTTGTTTTAATATGGCTGCAAGTTGTATAAAGTCTCTATCAACTTTGCTGTTTAAAGTTCTTTGCAAAATACCTGAAATTCACTTAGATTGGTAGGAGAGGATTTGTTAAGATCTCATTTTAAGTTTAGCTACCGCCTTTCACTTCATTCAGGTCTTGGACTTTGACTGAGCCATTCTTGCACATTACAGTGCTTTGATTATTTTGGCTTCTATGACTCCTCCAGAGTTATCTTTAGCTACTTGGTTGCTTCTCTGTTTCACGATAGTGTTCCCTGGCTTTCTTATTATAGATGGACAGCCATGTCTTAGGAGGTTGCAGTTGACTACATACACTCTGTATTCAGGGATTGAACTGCTCTAAATAAATAGACATGCAGGATTCTGGATCATTTGCTTCAGACCCTAGTGCCTTATTGTGGTAATTTTGCACAACTGGAAAATAACTTTGTCATCGTGCTTAAAGTGCCAAGCAAATATTTTATCTTCATTTTAAGACCTTTTGGAAATGTTTTGCTTGTCCACAGAAATGAAATGCTTGACTGAAGCAGTGTTTAAACATTTATGTACAGCCTTTTGGATAGTGCTGACAAAACAGATGGATTAATATCAGTGTTTGCACACAGTGTTTTGCACACACTTCTAAAGTAGTTCTCAGTCTTGGCAAACATCTCCAGAGTGGAAGAGTCTGATGTAACATAACCCCAATCCCTGAAAGGGATGTGCTAAATGCACAATAAAATGGTATCCCTGCTCCTCTTACGGCTGTTACTCATCGAAATTGAGACTTTAACCTCAGACACAGCCTCAGCATCCACGACATGAGAAGGTTATTCCTCTCAGTGGTCCATTTTAAGTCGGAAGTTGATGTCCGCTGGATATTATCCCCCCCACTGTGCTTAGTGGTAATGAATGGCAGTTAATGAACACCACCGCTGAGGCAGGCTTCCCCTGGATTCCCATTTTCGCCACCCATTTGCTGGTGGCTGTCTGGGAGATGAGAGGGAAGAAGATGGGGGGGAAGGACACAGCAGGAGGTCTGTCACACCTTGTACTATCCCAACACTGAGGCGGGAGCTGTGTGGCTTCAACATGACAGATCAAAGAGAGATGTTGCACAGAGGAAAGGGGCAGGTCAAGATGCTTTGTTCTTTCCAGGCACAAAAATGTTTATGGTGTTTGATAGACCTTTCAATGAGACCTTTTGTTTCTCCTCAGTTTCCTTTATTAGATCACATAATCTTGTCTTTTTCATGTTTCATTAACTGGCTTCTGTTCCTGTTTTACAGCCACAGGGATCTAAAACCCGAGAACCTTTTGCTAGATGAAAAGAACAACATCAGGATAGCAGACTTTGGTATGGCCTCTCTTCAGGTTGGAGACAGCCTATTGGAAACCAGCTGCGGGTAAGTGCAATCAAAAGCATTTACCGCTCTAACGCATTAAGTCATATCATACAGTGTCGAAATCTAGCAAGCTAGAAACTGCTGTAAATGTAAATATTCCTCACAGTTTTAGTAGAGGCGTAAAAAGAAGCAGGGAATGATTAGTGGAGTGAACAGGTCAGCCGCTTTCATAAACCTCCACAGCGTACAGTGTAAATCTCCGGAGTAGAAACTTTTGCCATCTACTGTCTCGGAGCACGGCCAGGACCTTGGGCAAACATTACTGCTCTCCATCTCCTCCCCTCTCACAGAGGAGTTTATGATATAACATTTACCATTTCACCAGCCTCATCAATCCTACAACCTCAGTGAATTTGCCTGTAGGAGAAGTCACTTTCAGAGTTGGGTGGCTGTGTTATGAGTGCTCCTTTTCTAAACCTGAACTGTCTGGATGAAATAACTTTTTCACTGTTTGCTTTAAAGACACCAATCACCGGCTCCCTTTTTAATCTCTTACATGGCAGGCACTACATTGTTTTTGCAAACTCAGCGTATACCTTGGCAGAGGTTGAAAGTTTCAAAAAGATAAAACGGCAGTATTGCTGTAACCATTCAGACTTCTTGTTACTAACATTAGGTTTCTCACACTCTTGCTGCCTTGACCATAAATAAAATAAATGAAACGAGCCAGAACAAAATAATTCTGTGTGTTTTAATGTGAATGTCGTCAGGATCATTTTTGCTTTGTCATATAACTGCTTCCAGATTTGGGTGACTTGAAGGCCCCGTGACATCTGCGCCCTGCACCGATTGTCTCTGTCCAGATTAAACTGAAATTTCACATCCATGCAATTTAGAAAGTACACATGTTCACAGGGAAGTGATGAGGATCTCAGTTAATCCCGCCCTCCTTCTCTCTCCTCCTCATCCTCCCATCATATGCATGGCCACTTCAGCATGATTATGCAGATGCATTCATCCAGCTGAAACTGTTGCATAATTTTTTTCCATCAGTAACACTAATGCCTAAACTCTTGTGACTCATCGGTAGAGACCAGCCCAACTGTATGTGTACATATTTTCATGGCTATAGAATATGTGAATAAGGAAAAAAAAGTCACCTTTTAACAGTGATTACCATAAAATAAGGCATTTTTAGCACTCCTTTCTCAGGGGTATCTATTAACCAAGTCCATCTGTTCTTTAATGTACTTTACCTTGCATTTTTTTGGTTGAATTTCTAATGTCATCCAGGTGCATTGCATTTGCTGAGTTTAATGTTTGAGGTATGCATATTCCAAAGTAGGTCTAGAAGTTCTTTCTTCTTCTTCTCCTTCTTCCTCTTCTTCTTGCTGCCTTCAGATCCAGCGTCACTCTGTGAGCGTGTCTCAGAAATGTGTGGGCAGTGTGTCTACGTGTTTATCTGCTGGAGTCCAATACATGTACCATAAACTGTAATTGTGGTTATTGATTATTCATGCTCTTCTGGTTGCCCCATCCCTAAGTGCAGATATGACACTTTTTAATTAAACAGATTTATCTGGGTCCCCTCTCACCATGCGGCAGTCTGACACAAATGTATTCCATTTGCTTTGGGTAATGGAGCCGAGTGGAGATGAGACTTGCCTCAGGTATTGGTGGGGTGGGGGGTGGAAGAGTGGGAGGGACCTCAGAGAACATCCGACATATAAATACACGGATGCGTTAAAGAGGCAGAGGAACTAGCAAGTGCTTACAAACATGGAGCAAGGGAATCACATGTCTAAACAAACTCAGCTGTGGGTTTATCCATGTTTCATAGTTATTGCTGTAACATGTTGAAAGTGATGGAGCTATAAATATGGCTCCAAAGATTTACATTGTGCGTTAAACCAGCACACACATGTTTGATGTGGTAGAGTATATTGTATGCATTATATTAAAAACTAATTCAGCTGCAAATGCAAATTATAGCACTTTGTAGATGTTTAAAGGTTTAATCTGAGTTTCAGAAAAGAAAATAAGTTAAATCAAAAACACTTTATCTTCCGTCTCAAAAGCTTTGTTTTGTCTTGTGCCTCTTTAATGCATGCCAACCTGGGACCTGTATATTATTTTTCAGTGTGGCCAAAATGACAAAGCATCCAGCAGCAGCGGGCTCGTTTTAGTCACAAGAGTCCAGACTAGAGCCACCAAAACTAAAATAAAATTTTTCCAGTTCCATCCTGATCAGACCCCCATTAATAATCCTGATATCAATTTATCTACACAAAAAGTTTGAAGCATCTGAGCGGAAAGATCTAATAACAATATTTATAAGTGTTTATAAAGTTCCCTTATTTTGCTGAACATGGCGATCACAGAAGTGTCAATTTTTTGATTTCTAAAATTATTTGCCCAACCCCCTAACTAATTGAAATCAGGTGTTCCACCTTCATGGAAGGGGTTTTCATCACCAAGCTACATGCAAGCCCTGTGTTTCTAAGTGAAATGGAAAGCATTTTATATAATAAAGCATTGAACAGCTGAAGCACTGGAGATATTTTTAAGAATTGAATGGCTCTGGCCACATTTTTTTTTTTTTTTTTTACTTCCAAACTCTAATTGAGAATACAGTTGACAGGAATCGGCTGTATTCATCCTGTTTCCCTCCTGTAAAAAACATGTTGAACTGTCACCGAGGTGAATTCAGTCTTTTTGCCTTAGATATAATCAAGTGAATCAGTTGGCGTTTAGTTATTTTACATATAGACACATAGCTGTTATCAGCAGGTCGGTGTTTATCGAGGAGAGTTGCGATAGTGTGAAATATTAGCCTTATAAACATGTTTGCACATCTGTTTTGAGCTGAATATTTCTCTAAATCTTAAATATTTTTTTTTATCCAAAGCACATAAGTTGATCAATACTACCTATCTGTTTACTCTGAGATAAAAAAATTAAAAAAAAGACTTGTTCCATTTCAGCTTGCTGCTTAAAAAAAGTTGCAGGACTGTCAATAGAGCTGATTCTGGGAAAGAACCAGCTCATTGATATTTCTGACCACTTAAATGGAAGGAAAGAAATTCCAGACTTTTTTAAATGAATGCCAGATTTGAGTGGAAGGGAAGGGAAAACATTTTATGACTGACATGTTCTACTTTCAGATGTTTTTTTTTTATCAATAGAAGAGTGCAAGGGAGGAGATGGACTGGAGAAGTAATGATACCTTTTCAAGTCTCAGATACATCAACTTCTATTGAAGTTATCAATGACAAAAGAACCATTACTACCAAAGAGTGAATGAGAAGCATCTTTTTATTCCAACCACATTCACCGGCGTCCACTTTGCATTTTTGTCTAGTGGATTTGCCCGACGACGAGATAATGAGCCACAAATACATCCCCAATTTGGAAGACAAGTGGCAAATCTAGCAGCGCTTATTGTGACGAACTAAACACCATGGATTTTAATCTTGACCAAAATATTTGTATTGAGCAAGCCGTGGATTACTTTGAAATTTTGAACCTCGTTTTTAGTAGTTATTTATTCGATATGTAAATTTATTGAAGGTCTTTTTTTTCTTTTTTTCCCTTTTTGTTAAATCTCTTAAGACTATTATAAAACCTCAGAGGCTCCCTTTTCTTCCTAGGTTGCTTTTTGAATCAGGAACTGCAAAATTGTCAGCATGTTTTTGTTGCTGTTGCGTCTGTAAGCCTCTTTTTGAGATTAAATTTCACACATTGTAGCAGTGTTTTCCCATACACAGATTCTGCCTTAATAGATCATATAAGCAAACAATGTGTTTGCCAGAATGGATCAGGGAGAAGACAATCTGCACATGTGCTGCTGTTATATCTTTGTGACATTTTCTTTCTTCTTCTAATACTAATAAAGGATTAATCTAAGACATTTTTGTTTGTTTTTTCCTCTGCACTGTGACCAGCCTTTAAGACCTTTAAATAACAAGTATATATTTATGCAGATTCCAGTTGTGGTTTGCATGCTGTGATGCTCATGAGACATTGATACTACAAATGTCTTTCTTTTCCCCTTCCTACTTAAATGCATTGTGCACTGTGGCACTTCAAAGCAGGAAGGACATATTTGCATAGGCTCATATGTGAACTTACCCCATTGAAATGCTGGCAGTGTGATTGGCCAGTATTGTGACAGCTCAAGGAGTCGGGTCATCAAGGCTAGTATTTATGAGTTTACAAGAAAACAGCCCTGGATGGGCCTTCGTTAACGTCAGCTACCCTGGCGCTACACAGACGGAGACGGAGCTGTGGAGGACACATCTCAAAGGGTTCAGAGGTTTAAGTAGACAAGTGAATAGTTTGTAACAGGCTGTTTAATGAAGCTAATTACAGGGTGATGCAGGGGTCTTGTTTTTTTTACTCCAACTTAATTAATTTTGAAACACGGGAATGTCATAGTTCTGCAGAAATTTATAGAAGGAATAACAAGTTTACTCCTTGACTGCAGCTGCAGGATTACCGAGGAGTTTTAGTGGGCTCGCTCCATAAATCTTCATATGATATTGATGTGTCAATCTAGTCATTGGCTTTACTGTCAGGCCATCCAGAGGCTGTAAAGATTAGTGGGTCTGGTTACCGTCTGCTGTCGGAAGATGCCCTTGACTGAGAAAGCAGGAGGACGACATCCGAACACCCTCAGGATGTCTAAACCGTGGAAGCACCTTGATCTATGTCCAGTGGATATGTTTACTACCTAATGTGTTTAGAGAGCTGTTTGTTTATCAGACTGCATTACTGACTTACTTTAGAGTCTGTTGACTTTTCTCCTCTTGCTTGTTTAGTTTGTGTTTTTAAGCTGTTTTTCTGTTTCCCAGATCACCACACTATGCATGCCCAGAAGTCATAAGGGTAAGAGATTTTTTTCTTCACTCCTCACAATATTTTTTCTGCATTAATGTATTATTTTTTTTATTAAAAATGTTGGTAATGTCAACAACCCTGTCCGACCTTGATAAACAAATCCTCTTTCCTTCAGGGAGAGAAGTACGATGGGAGGAAAGCAGATGTCTGGAGCTGTGGGGTCATTCTTTTTGCTCTTTTAGTGGTGAGTCCCAACTCTTTCCTTACTGATTGAAGAGCAGGTTAAAGTCTGTAGCGCTACTGGCCAGCATGATTTCCTTCGAGTCTCTGAAATGTACTTTTTTTCTGTAAAGTAGTCAAGGAATACAACTTGAATGAGTAGACTTTTAGATGTTACCCTGCTAGAAATTAAACTTTCATCCCCGTCTCACATTGTTTAGGGCCTCTAGCAGGTTTTCTTCCTGAAGTGTCCTGTGTTTAACCGTTTCATCCCCACCAGTTTCTCTGTGGGTTTGGTGTGTTCAGGATGATTTATGGTGTTGGTTTCCCACCACACAGTGTTTTGCATGTGGTTCAACAAGTTAAATTCTGGTCTCTCAGGACTTTTTATAGATTTCTTTGAATAGTACCTTTGCTCAGTGCACAACTAATGGCCGCTACCAAGAGACTTTTGGTTTTGAGTCTGATTATTGCTCTATTTGCCTGAAATTACATGTCTCTGCCTTTCTGAAGTTGTGGAATTTTTTTATATTTTTGGCATAATGTTGGCAATGGCATATTGTTTTATGACATCAGCCGTTCAATGTCACTTTATTCCCAACCTGTCTGGCGTGTCCCTTGGTCTATTACCGAGTAAAAAACGGTAATAGAAAAATGTTTTCCAATTTTTTTTTTCAGTTTTTTCTTTGTAAAAAACATGAATAGGAAATGTGTTTCTTTGTGCGCCTCAATTGTGCAATATGTTGTGTTGGTCAATCACATAAAATCCAGGTAAAATACATTGAAGTTTATGGTTACAACTTCTTCCAAGCTCTTCTCCCAAAATGTCAAACACATTACATTTACTCAATTGCAATCCAAAGCGTCTTTTCAGGTCTTATCTTGCATCCAAACACATTGCGGTATCTAAAATAAGATCTGTTCTCCAGCTACATTATGTCTGTGGGTCCCCCAGCCATACACCCCTTTAAGCTTTGTTGCATTAACTGCTGTACTGGAGTTCCTGCACACTTCTGCCTAATAAATAATTCATGTAGCCAAGCTGAAAGAAGGGAGCCCAAAATAAATATCAACACTGACACGGCAACTTTTTGCTACAGGCTTTGTGTATTTCTCTCTTCTTTTGCTTCTTCCACTCTGTATTACCGTCTCAGACAAACTTTTGGTATGTAAACCTGAGAATGTTTACTGTTTTCTGATCTTGACCTTTCTTTCACACCAAAAAAAGTTTTTTGTTTTTTTTTGTTTTTTTCGTGTGCCCACTGTTTGTCTGTAGAAATACTATAATTGTTCTTCTGTTTCTTCCTGCTCTCTGGCTTGGAGATAACCATTTGTCTGATTGTGGGAGACAGAGATACTCCCCAGCAGTTACTCTGCACTCAGATCATCTGTTACACAAGCCTACCCTTTCTCCCCCCTCCCCCACTTACTCTTCATTTGTCAGCCAATCTGTCTGTCTTTCCTGCCGGTTTCCTCTCCTCCATCTTGTCCTCTGATGGAGGCTGCCATTCATCACACAGCCACATCTGTGAGGTGTCGGTACTCTTTGATAAATGACTGATGAAAGAATGCCAAATGAATGAGGTACACGAGAAATCAGGGTAATTATTAGAAAAGACCCATTTTCAGCTCCCTGCTGGTTTTTTTGTTTGTTTTGCTGTGCACTTAACGGAAGGCTCTACTGTGAAAATTAAATAATTGGGGTTGGGGGAAACTATTCTTTGAGCCTTATAAGATTTTTGTTTGTTTGCTTGCTTGGTAGCATTGCAGATCAGTTATCTTTTTCCTCTTTCAAATTACACTTTGTTGAAGGTTATTTATCTATTTCAGCATCTCTGAGTGTCTCGAGAAGCGGTTTATAAATAAAATGTATTATTACATGCTGCAAACTGATTTTTCCCCCGCCCCTTTTTGCTGAGTGCCTCAACTGATTCTCTGCTTCCTTGCTTCCTCAGGGCGCCCTGCCGTTCGATGATGACAACCTAAGGAATCTTCTGGAGAAAGTGAAGTTGGGAGTGTTTCACATGCCACATTTTATTCCTCCAGACTGTCAGAACCTTCTGCGTGGCATGATTGAAGTAGACGCATCCAAAAGACTAACGGTCAGTTCATCTCCTAGGCTCAAAGGGAGAGCAATGGTTATTTTTATGTTTTTGTATATATTTTTTTAATATTATCTAATTTCAATTTGGCATATTTGTGTTAACCCATGGAAGTTACCAGTTTGTGGAAGGACTTTTCCTATTACATTACATTAGTTGCTAGATTATAACTACAACTTTCAATGTGTTTTAGGATTTTGTGATATACCGACAGAAGTTAACAGAAAAGGTTGCATTGTTTACTAAATGTTCTACATGTTCAATTCAGAAAATTGTGGTATTTAACAAACTGAGTCTGTGTGGAGCCACCTCATACTGCAGCGACCTGTAACACATTGTTTGGATTTAGGCCTAAATGTGTGAATATAAACTGATCTAAAAACACTCTGGTCTTCCTGGTGAACAGCTTCCCTAGTTTTTTTTTTTTTTTTTGGTGATTAACAAACCTTCCACTTTTCCTGTCCATGCTTGAGAAAAGCATCTCTAAAGATGACGATGTTTGAAAGTGAGAAATGTGTATTTGATGTTGGTTTTTTGCCATCTCTAGCATTTTGCATCCCAGAAAGTAAAGTGTGCGTTTCATCTGACCAGAACGCCTTTTTGCACATCGCCACTATGGCTGCACACCATAAATAAAATGAAGGGCGGCTTTTTATACACATTCTGCATGCACACACCCTCTCGAGGCGCTCCGGTATCTTTATGAATCAGTGCAACAGTTTTCATCCTCGTGCCTGTGAGGAAATGCGGTGACACCGCAGTTGGTAAATGTTGCTGCTCTATTTCCTTTTGCCGTAGCTTTATCTTTCACATTGTCAGAATAATTTCAAGCACGATGACGGTATTTTAGAGCAAATAAAAAAATGAAATTCTTTATTTTAAAAAAGTATTTGCAAGTATTTTTAGCTACATGAGCTAAAACAATAAAAAAAAATTAAATAAAACACACCTCTTTATTATGCTGTATGCACACTGTTTTGCTTATTCTCATCTCCCCTCTCTCAGATGAGGGCAGGTCACCCTGAGATCCCTGGATGTGCCCACCAGAAAACAGCAGTGTCCTCGATAAAGGGTTACACTAAGACCAAACTGCTGGGAGAGAATATGGTATCTGTCTCCTCCCCGCTCCTAACTCCAAACGGAGCTCAGAGGATGTGTTGTAACCTCACAGAATGTCAAATAGCTTTTCAGAGTGAGAATCCTTAAAGATAAGTGGTGAGCACCAAGTCACACATGAGGCAAGAACACCCAAGGGCAGACAGCAAAACAAGAGGGGGTCTGAGGTTATTTGGCGAGGGCTTGTTTATTCTTGATTTTCTTCATGACAGTTTGATGGATCCATTTACAGGGTAATCATACAACTGTCTGTTTGCTTTTGTTAATTAGATTTTGCTTGCTGATGCATGAAAGATCACATCTCACAAAGCAAAGGCTCCACAACAATACGAACTTTCTCAACTTTCTCTCTGCGGTTAGTCATCCAGAGACCAGTGGGTATTACGGTTGTCTTGTGCTCTGTAGTCAAAGTACACAGTACCTCATTAAAACAGTTAATCATCCCAGACAGAAAATGGCCCCATGTGGAAGATACACTTTAAAGGTTGCGAGAACAGGAGTAAATGAAGTCATAGTTTTGTGTGTCAGGTCAGATAACTTAGACTAAAATCACATGATTTGGTGTTCAGACATTAATAGGACCATTTAAAACTTCTAATAGCTGAATTGTTGCAGAATCTCTTCCTGAAATAGGGTAATACTGCCCTTCATGTTCTGTCATTAAAGCTATCTGACAGAAAAAAAAAAAGAAGTTTGAGTAATGATCTAATATTGATCTTTGCAACATGAGATGGGAAAATTAATACAGATTTGAAGCCTTTTAGCGGGGGCTGAAATGTAGCTTGTGTACACTTCAGTTTCAAGGAAAAGCCTAATTTATCACACAGCCACCCAGTCTGCATCCCGTTTTCTCTGTTTGGGCAACAGCTAGAGAACTTTTGTCTCAGTGTCAGTAAGTAATATGTCCATATTGCTTTCTGCCGACATTAAAATATCAGTATAAATATTTGTTATCCTATTTTGTTGTTGAATGGATAAGTTATTCTTAAAGCATGAGAGACGCAATAGAAATTTGACGGAAATCAGAGCATTCAGCTGAACTCATTGAACGCTGATGTTTAGACCACTTTGGTCTCGTCTATCTATTTTTCCCCGAAGGCAGACAAGTATTTCTTCACAGAGAGAAAACTGCTAAGGTTTGACAACACCTCACCTAGAACATAGCTTTATCATTTTGTTCTAAAGATGTATTTGTCAGTTTTGAATAGTTTTATGTTTCGAGTCAAATAAAACTACTGTAAATCCTTTTGGGACAAATATCATCCTGAAAGATTGAAAGCACTGAAACACTGAACAGGTGCTCTGAAAATGAGACACAAGTCTATTTTTTTAGATGGAGTAACTACTTTTACTCCAGTTCTTCTTTTAGAAAACTGGAGTAAAAAATTTCCTATCCAAGCCAACCAAGAAAAAAATAAATAAATTATCAAATTTTTAAAAAGGCAAAAACTGAAGAATTCTTATACTTTTTCACAGCACTGTACACAACCAGATAGGCTTTCCCTCAATATGTAATGGTCATATGCAGTTAATGGTACTTCTTACTTCAAACCACATTACTGTGCGTCATATCGCCATCCTGCCTCCAGGCCCCCAATAAAATGCACCGAGAGTAGGTCACCCACTGGCCTGTATCTGATGGCCAGGATATCTCTGTCGATACCATGACCTCTGCGGAGGCATACACCAGTCACTGAAACTCGCTAACCAGCCTGAAAGCCTGTCTGATTGCTCCAATATCTCACACAGTCGTTTATCAGTTCTGCCACACGGAGGTAGGTCCTGTGGGACGCGGGGACGATCAAGACATTGATGGAGACATATACACATGAACTCTGAATGAGTGACAATAATTAGACTTGCTCTGTGCATCTCCTGTGGTTCTACAACAGCAGCATGAGCAAATTAAAAAGTCCCAGCAGTGACATTGATCTTGTTTCTGTCTGTGGCCAGTTGAAGAAAGGAGGAGTCATTGAGGCAGACGTCTTCGTTTGTTACCCTTTGGCTCGCTGTTTCCGCCTCTCTTTGCTTTTGGCTCTCTAGCAATCTACATCAGCAGCGCAATTAAGTGGGGAAGCAAATCGTGTAAAACTTAAGAGAAATGGAAAAAGAATGACGATGGAAGATTCTTCTTCAGACCAGAACATTGGCAGGATCGGCAGTGTGTGTGTGTTTTAAGCTCAGTTGTTGTGTGATCTCTCTTTCTCATTCATGGCTCAACGTCTCTTCATCTCTCTTTATATCAGTATAATTTTTTTCCCTTGTGCCTACTTTTTAAAAGTACGTTATCTATGAACTTGTGTTTTCCTAGAATATTTGGGTTGAAGTGACATAACCAACACTGTCTAACATCTCCTTTTTCTCAATTCTGACCCCACATCTGATTACTTTTTTATCATGAGACAATGTCACAAGAATTCAAGTGTACACTAATGTTTTTTTTCTTTTCTTTTGTTTTTTTTTTACAGTTAGAAAAAATCCAGAAGCACTCGTGGTACATGTAAGTTCTCATCCTTTAACCAGGTTTTTACTCCCCCAATTTCATCCTTCGTTAGACTATTCTGCACCTGAAGGGAGCTTCCGCATGAAAAATGACCGAGCTTCAGCTATGTACACAAGAGTACATTTATGCAGGGCATGACTTCACTCTCGGGGACATGGGGGTAAATTGGTAGCGCATGAAAGGAAATTTGAAGCATATGGTCAAGTGAACAAGGAGAAAGCCTGAGGGAACATGCTGGGATGTGGAAACTAAACCAGTCTAACCTAAGTTCGCCCTATGGTTTGATACTAAAAGTACAATATATCCACTGTATTAATATAAATCATAAAATAACATTTAGAGAACTCTTGTTCACAAATGGAAACATATTTCATTTCTGAGAATTTGATTTACACTAATTAAAAAAAATAAGAGAAAGAAACTTGCATAATGAGAATTTCTGCGGCTACCTAATTGAACTGAATGATTTAGTTTTAGGACAAACTTTTGTTAGTTGAAATGAAGAATCACTGAAATGAAGTAAAAGTCCTCTGAGCTCCTTATCTATGATTGCTGGATTATGTAAACAACTAGAATGTTAAAAAAAAAAAAGAGAAAGAAACAATAAGAATGAAGAGTTCAGTATGTAGAGTGTCTGCGGGTCAGCTCAAGCTCCAACACGGGGTTAGCTTGGTTAAAAAAAAAAGTCATTGTAATATTCCAAAAACAGATCACCAGAAACCTGCGTCTGCTTCTAAAGATTTCTGACTCAACACAGGCAGCCACAGTCTTCAACAGAACCCTGTTTTTTTATTTATTTATTTTTTATCTGCTTATAATGATTTTAAGCTGCGACAAAGATTACAGACAGATCAGTGATGCTTCATAAACTTAGCTCATTGTACTGGATGTCATAAAACATTTAAAGAGTTGTTTTCCTCTCCCAGTCTGCAGTGAAAGTCAAATGACATACAGGAAGCTGCAGCTGACAGTACAGTTTCTTTTTTTTTTTTATGGTAATAATGTTTGATCCTGGTGAAAATGACTAGAAAACAAAGATTCACTAGTTTATGAAACTATTGTGTAGTCTATAATGCAGTCTTGTAACCTGTACATTAAACAATAGGCAGTAAAAATAATGTGCTGCATGACAGAAGACCACATGACTCTAATGAAAGAGTGAATATCTCTCCATTTTGGCCCTTAAGACACCAATGCCAAGTTTTATTAAAATATGTACGTCTACTAACCAAGTTGTAACAGCTTTTGCTTCTTAGTCTTAAACGTTAATGACATTCAGAATGTATATTTGTTAATTAGCCTTAAGGATAAATAGGATCAAACTGTTTTCTTACCTACAGCGGCAGGGTAGACTAAATGAGAATATTTATTTCAGCCTCTGAGACTTTAGATTTGGCTTGGACTTGTCCCCTCGATGACTTAAGACTTTACTTTTGACTTGAGAAACATTACTTGTAAACATGTTTCGGTAAAAAAAAAGAGTGACTGTCTCATTATGCAAGTATATTTTACATAAACATGGCAAAACGGCAGAAAGGGAAGTTAGTTAAGGTGTTAATTTAGATCTACTTCACAAGTTCAGCGCATAGAGATAACAGGGGACGTGTTATTTTAATAGCTGCCGATGGGGTTTCTGCTTCACTGAGCTCACCAGACGAAAAATAATAGATTAAGGAAAGAAGTAATGTGGAGCATATTGAGTCAAATCTGTCTAAATGTCTGTGTGTATTGGCATGTTTGTAGAAAAGAACACAGCATTTCTCATTGCGTTTTGTTGGAATTGAGAACTAAAACGGAAATCTTCTGGAAAATGGTGTCGGCATAATTTCGCCTTTCTTGTTGAGGCCTGCCTGCGTTCTCCCTGGAGACGGGCAGAAAAAAAAGATGGGGGAAAGTGACATATCTGGGTGTTTTAGGGGAATTGCATAATAACGTGGAAGCTAAGTTTGTAAAGTGAGCGTCACTGAGAAAGGCAGCTTGCATATCTCGACAGCATACTTGTCAAATGAGCAGAATTACCCATGTACTTATTATCATGTACTGCTAATTTTGGAGAAACATCTTAATTGGCAAAATGATCAGCTATGCAAGAAACGGATATTAAAATCTTTACATATTGCATTTTTATTTGTACGATCGTAAAGGAATATCATAAATGCTTCTATAATTGAAAATGGACTCTCGCGCGCGCACACAAGAAGCTGACCATGATTTGTTGTTGTTTGTTTGTTTGTTTGTTTTTTTGCATCATTAGTGGTGGCAAAAATGAACCCGAGCCAGAGCAGCCTGCGCCCAGAAAGGTAACAATCCGCAGCCTGCCTTCTGCAGACGACATCGACCCAGACGTACTGGACAGCATGCACTCCCTGGGCTGCTTCAGAGACAAAAACAAGCTCCTGAAAGACCTGCTCTCAGATGAGTGAGTGGATGGAGGTTCAAAAGAGAGAGGGATCTGTAGTTGATGAGTGTGGACTTGGGTCCTGCTTGCACACTCAGCTTCGGTTTTTCCCTGGCTCTTATAAAATCTTGCGAAGCTGTCGGTTTGTATGTCAGAAACCATGGATCACTTAACTGTTATCACACGTTGCTTACATTACTTGCTGCTGGATACTTCTTTTCCAAACTTGTCTTGGTTTTCACTGCAGACTCGTTTTTGAGATGTCCCGCTGCTTCCAGCCTGTTTTTCTTTTTGTTTTTTTCTCTGAAAATGCATTTACATTCATGTCTGCTGTAAATATGAGCCCACTACTCTTTCAGTTCTTTATTTGGCTCATCCCTCCTCTTTTAATGCTAAACTGGAACTACTCTCTCACTGTGCTTTTGCTCCAACTCCTCCATTTGCTTCCTTTCTCCTGGGAAAATTTTGTAATTGTGCTGCATGGGAGGAAAATCTGTGGTCTCCATTTCCCTTCCCCTGCTTCATTTTAGCTGAAGTTGCAGGTCCTTGTCTCTTTGCCTCCCACTGCTTTCCAATCTGTCTTTATTATAGAGGCCTATTCCCTGGGTACTTTGCATAGAGAGTGCAGCACAGAGGCTAAAGACATTAGGTTTCCTGATTTGCAAAGAAAGTAAAGGTCGAACTTGTGATCTTTTCATACTTTCATTGGACTCGATGGCTACCAGCACACACTGTATGTTGAAATATGGCTGAGCATGCTAACGAACATATGTGTATACTATGATATGAATGCTTAATGATCTGTAAAACTAAACTTTTATTTTAAAGATGAAAACAATTTATCAGCTATTTTACTGTGCACACAAAAAAGGATTAAAGGATATTAATCATAGTGAGGGGATTTGCACTTTAATCTCACATTTATTTATTTAAATTGCTAACATTTCAGTCAGATAATAGGAACGATTGAAGACACTTTCAAGGCAATTTTGCTTTACACCTGTTAAAAAAGTTTAGTAGTTGGCTTTCTTTTTACTTGAATTGTTACCCCTTTGCAGTGAAAATCAAGAGAAGATGATTTACTTCTTGTTACTGGATCGTAAGGAGAGGTACCCCAGTCAAGAGGATCAGAACCTTCCTCCTCGCAACGAGATTGGTGAGTCCAAGATTTGTTTTGTGATGTAAAGTTTTAAAACAATAGGATAATTCAACTGCTTTGATCCAAAGGTGCCAGCGTTGAGACAGTTTTTTTTTTTTTTTATGCCAACTAATGCATAAATGAATTTAAACAAAAATGTTAAAATTCACTCTGAAACACAGAGACAGAAAAACCTTAATGCATTTAAAAAGCTTTTCTGCAAAAGAAAGGTAATTTGGTTATTAGTTAAACTTTAAAGAAAGCAGTACAAAGTTTTTGATTTATTTTTCTGATGAACTGTTGTGTGGCTAATGATCTGTCATACAACATTTCACAGTAGGTGAGTCCTAGCCCGTGGCAAAGTGGCAAAACCTCAACTACTTTCAAGTGCCTTGAATGACTTAAGGTGGGCCTGCCTGCTCTAGAAAAACTGACCAAAGTCTGACCAGTTAAATTACAGAGAAAATGTTCAGACAATGCTGTGTCCATCAGGAAAAAACTGTTTTACATGCAGGTTTCTTTGGAAGCACAATTATTTTTGGCTGACGATGACTGTCAGAATTTGGAACCTATAAATAATGTTATTTTTATGTGTTTATGCAATACCAATGTTGAAACAGTGGGTTTTTATTTTCAAACAGCTGTTTATATTCAAACAAAACTAACTAATTTACATAATTTTTTATTTATTTATTTTTTTTGTGAAAAATCTCACTCACGGATGCTTTTTGTGGCTCAACCAACCTGCCGTGTTTTCCTCCATCAGAAGAAATTGGTTCAGCTCCGGCTCACGCAGCGTTAGATTGGCTCTTCGATAAACGGATGAAAAGAGCTTTTTGTTTATTGAAAATGAATAACTCTCTCAATGAAAAACACTGGCTTTAAATAGAACAGATCAACAGGGTTTTCAAAAAGCTGTCCTCTCATTTAGGTCAAACATTATCTGATGAAATAAAATTGGTGCATCACATCAAGGGGTTGATTTTTAGGCAGAGAAGTCTGAGCAGGGGGATGGGGATGCTCTCTCTGTCCTTAAATTCCTTCTTAGGTTAGTTTCTGACAACAGTGTGTTCGTATCTGCTGCGATACGCTGACATTTTGATAAATGGACTCCTCCTTCAGTGAATATGATACAGTCGATACAGTGGCCATTAGTTCAAGGGCTGGAAGGAAACCATTACTTATTCTCTATTAGTTAGAATGTCAATGTGTGAACAGCGCTAAACATCAGTCAAACGCTTCCATTTACACAGGCCATATGCAAAACTGCTCATTACCTGCACTGATATGTCAGGTGTTTTGTGCTTCCTTAGCATTTCCCTTCATTCTGCTTGACACAGATCCTCCAAAGAAGCGCGTTGACTCTCCAATGTTGAACCGTCATGGCAAGAGGAGGCCAGAGAGGAAGTCCATGGAGGTTCTGAGTGTCACTGACGGCGGTTCACCAGTACCAGCCAGAAGAGCCATCGACATGACACAGCATGGACAAAGGTATGCATGCAGTAATCGGTATGTTTAGAAATGAAGGCGCCTCGCAACAAAGTTAATATATTTCAGTAATTCAAAGAGTGAAACTCATTCATCACAAATTATTTCTGATCTTTTTGATGATTGTGGCTTACAGCTAATGAAAATCCCATCTTTTGTTTCTCAGAAAATTAAAATATCACATAAATAATTTTTTTTATTTAAAAAATATGGTCATATATCATGAACAAAATCATGGTGAGGACTGGTTGTTTGAAATTCAAAAAGCTATGGCAAAACCCCAACTACTTTCAAGGTTCATGGAGACAGACAAAAATCTAATTAGATGAGGAGTCCAACAACACTTTCAGCACAGAGAGACAAGGTCTTTAAAGGACGGCTGTTAATAAAACTACTACATTCACAAAAAGGGCAAACCACAAACGGTAATTGTTCAAAGTGCGGTACCCAGTTATATTAATGGAAAGTTAAGTGAAAGGAAACAGAACAGTGTGATAGAGAAAGCTGCACAATCGACAGAAAAAAAACTAAACAAGCCCCATTAGAAACATTTGGAAAAGATGGAGTCTGGGCTTGTATTCAGGATGTGTTACAACTAACACATCCCTTGTCAGACCAAAGCCAAAGACAACATCAGAAATATTGTCTTTGTCTCAGAACTAAGAAGAAAATGGACTGGGCTACTTCTCAGTGGTGGTCCACTCTTCCAGAGGAAAGTAAATTTTGCTTTTTATTTGGCCGTCATGCTACGTTGCTTTTATGCAGCAAGTTATGCCAAAAAGCACTGACAAAATATTAAGTTGATATCTTTTTCAAATGTCTGCTTCTTTTCTGTAAGCATTACATCTCTTTTAAGAACAACAAACAAAATTTTATGTTGCTTTTAGTTAACATTTAAGGTGAATTTTGGGTTTTCATTCAGCTCGTAAGTCCTAATTGACATTTATAAAAATAAAAGTTTGAAAATGTAATTTATAATGGACCTCCACATCATATAAATGTCACTTTTTGAATGGCGTTATCAAAATAAATTACCTTTTTTGATTTATTTGGTGAGTTGCACCAAATACACACGCCTCGCTTTCTGAGTGTTTTGTTTGTCTGGGGATTCCTGCTGCCCGGTTTATGTTTCAGCTGCTCTGACAGTGAGTTTTGCAGCCGTGTCAACAAACTGCACTGCAGACCTAAACATAAACAGAGACTGACTCTCTGCTCACTTTTTCTTCTGTCTCATCCTAGTAATTCAGTGTACAGTAAAAGCTTGGATATTCCTGACGCCAGAACAAAATGCAGCAAAGAAGAAAGGTACTCGCTTGCCTTCACTTCCACATGCTCCCCCGCCCCCCTCCACTCGCTCCATGCCCCCCACCACGCAAGGACAGGAAAAAAGATGCAGAGATCCTGTGTGTTGAAGGGACAGGCTTTAAAGTTCTGTTTCGAAAACAATGAGGACGTACATTTTTTTTTTTAAAAAGTTCAGCTCCTAATTAATTTAGCTTTAAAAACTGAAGATCGGTGCACATTTAGAATTCAGAGGCTCAGTATCAACAGCCCCACTTGTTCAGGCATTAACTCAATTATCTCTTCTCCTCATAATCAGTTCTACCGTAATGTGTCCTACTTTCTCTCGATGCAGAACATTTCTCCATTTAGCTGTTTTGGAAATGCTGAAGTCATGCCAGGAGCGCACTCCCACGAGGCTGAGCGCTCTGATTTAAAAATCCGTTTCCACGTCTTATTTCAACAGCGAATGTATCATCATGCCACAAATTTGTGCTCAGGGGCAGTGACATTTGTAACAGCAGGGAAGATTGCATCAGAGTGAGTGATAACGAGAAACTGGTGAATGTTAGTTGGACCAGTAGAGCGCTGGGAAAGGCTGATGTGGTGACATCATTGCAAAACAAGCGCATTTAATTCATAAGTCTGTTGTTCATTCACCAAATGTGAGATGTATTGGATTCGCTTTGGAGGTTTTAAATCCATTTTAATAACTTTCATTTTTATGGGGGGCGAAAAAAAGCCTTTCCTTTGGTGGCTTTGAATGTAAGTTTAAGATTCTTCTTTTTCTGTTATATCAACTCCTCCTTCCCATCCCTTTCCTTGAGGCGTTTCCGGAATTATCTGGTTTTCATTTGAATTAGTTAAGGAACTGCTTTATTCAGCTTTTAGCCCTGACTCAACTGTTTCAGTGCGCACCTAGATTTCAGTACTGCCCTGATTTATTTAAGCTTTAATTACGCCAGTCCCACTACCTTGCAAAAGCATTCCTTTTCCTTAAAACTGTTCACATTGAGTCACAACACAGTGACAGTTATGTTTCATTTCAATTATGTGGGGCAGAAAAACACAATCCAGAAGTGGAAGAAGATCTTTAACAAAAAACCTTAATTTAGTGTCCTAGATTTTGACCTAAGCAAAATGTAGTGAACAAATAATATAATGAAAACAATGGAACACCGCTGACAGGTCAGGTTTAAAGTTATAGAGGAGTCTAAAGCAGAATTATCTGAAATGTACATTCAAAGTGCAGATTGTGTCAAAACCTGAGAAATAGATGTTTTCGGAAGCTTTAAATCTAATCTGACTATATTTTACCCATTTTACAAAGAATAAGCAATATTTTCAGTTCCCAGAAAACCTGGAGATATGTATATGAATACTTTAACTGCGGCACAGTGGAGTTCTGCAAAGTATTGACTTGAGAGAGTTAGATACAGATGCCCTCCGCACTTTTCAGAAGAAATAAAAATAACAATAGAAACAAGAAACTTCACATAAATATGCTAATTTTTGTTGGTCTTCCATGCAAACTCAATAGTACATAGTTTACAGTTATAGCGTGAAAAAAATTTGAAAATTTCATGGGATAAGAATTGTGCTTTGAGCCAATGTAATAAACAGAAACTACAATAAGTTCATTTCACATATATTTTTGGATAGAATTTAAATTTAGATTGCTAAATCTAAATTTAACAGATGTACAGATGACCCTGAGCTTATTTATAAACTTTGCAGATTTAGATTTAGGCACGTTCTTTCAACCAAGAAATTTGTTTCTGACAGGGAAAAACACATTTTCTCACCAAGGACAAAACACACACAAAAAAAAACAGAAATAAAGAATTTCTGTTTGTTTTTTGTTTTGTTTTGTTTTGCTTTTTCAGTTTTATGTACAACAATTGCACATTGAAAATGGCACATTCTCAAAAATCAAGAAAAAAAAAACACTACTAGCATTACAGCAAACAAATCCTTCCAACTCCACCAGCTATTTGCGTGTTTCCACTGGTTTTGCAAACATTTTTATTTAATTATGAGATCCAAGTCTTTAAGGTTAAAGGTCCATTTTGCCATCATATTAACTTCTATGTTTCTAACACAGTCTTACTGTAACTCAGGTGGAGAAAGCACACATTAATATCAGTTCTAGTCAGAAGAAACCTGTTGGTAAAGTTTAAAAAAAAAAAAGAAGCTAAATCAACTGAAACATGTGAGAAATGTTGTGCTCTATATTTATGTAAATATTGAGCAAAAATCCTGTCTTCACCCCACGGGGCAGCGTATGAAATAGATTTGTATCAGAATCCTGTATTTTACAAAAACAGCTTTTCTGCATCTTTCTTCTATGCTACTTTAGTTGGGTGTAAGTTGTACTCTTCCATCTAGTTTTCCTCCAGGAACTCCTCCTCTCCCCTCTCTTAAAACACCTTTTTCTCTCTTTCCAGTTGTCCCTCGTGTACTGCTGACCTTCATTCCCAAACGCTCCTGCTGTTAGTGCGGAATTGCTATGCTAATGTGGAAATGCTGCTAGTTTTGCTCTGCCTGGCCTCCTATCAGTTGATATAAATTGGAGGAGGAGGGAGGTTGCGATATCGTAGCCCCTCTGCCTCCAAATCAAATCAAATCTCTTCTTTTTTTCTTCCTAAAAAAACAAACTTTTCCATCTTTTATCTTTTGCTCGTCTTTGCTTTGTTTGATCATGCTGATGTTTGTGTGTGTGTGTGTGCGTACAAGGTCCTGGTGCTGGGAAGAACATACAGAGCAGCGAAATGTCCAAAGATTTAACTGACTTTCTCTGAACCTAACCTTATCTTGCCCCAACAGAAAACTTTTGTCGACAGCTCAGAAGATTCGTAGAACTTAAGATCAGAGGCTGTCAGAGAGAGGGCTGACTTTGAAACATGTGTTTTGACATGATACATTTCCGCCAGCAAAAATGAGTGAAAGAGAGAGGAAACTGCTTTATTTTAAATTACACAACCTAAATGTTGGAAGCTCATACTGTGATAGTATTGTGCTCAGCACTTAAAATCTGATATTTTCTGTGAAGTGTAATTGAATAGATTTGCGATAAATGTAGTTGTGGCCGCGTTGCATATTAATAGAAATGACAGCATCCTCATCTGAATGTCTATTTTATCCATTTTATGCAGAAGCTGGGCTTAAAATTTATATAAAGCATGATAAATCCGATTGATTTAACTTTGAATCCTAATAACATGCAAGAGGAAATGAAGGAAGGTTAATGAGATGGAAATGAAAATGGAAAAGTGCTGTGCTGCAAAGAAGGGAATATCAATGATTTCTTTTTTTTTCCTACAGATGTGCTCTAGTTGTTTCATACAGTCCAAACTTAGCAGCTTAAACGGTGGTAATAAGTTTGACTCCCCTGGTCGTTACAGACTCAGATTTACTTAAGAGGCTAAAATGAGTAAAAATAAAACACCTTTTACTCTGATGTCTGCTGCAGAAACTGCAGGGGTTGTTCTGCGTTGCAAAGCTGTGAATATTAATGCACAAGTCCTCAGGGGGTTTTCAGGGCTCAGAGGAGGAAATGAATTTAAACCATATGTTGATTTACATGAATATTTACTCATGTTGAGAATCTCCATTGGTGGGACACTCTGTGACAAAGGAAGAGAGAAAGTAAAGACTGAACTTTTCCCACTTACTTTAAACTTTGAAAGTCTTTTTTATTGTTATTATTTTAGGTGTTAATCTAGAAAACAGAACTTTGTAAGGTATCGAGAAGCTCATACCTTAATTATGAGCTTATTCCCCATTTTTAAACCATTTTTTAATCTCGACTGAATGTTTTGTGTTTTAATTTGTGGTATTGCAATACTCAAAGACAAATTCTTTACCTTTGGTTGAGACATGCCACATTTAACTTTGGTACTTTAAGTACATTTCCCATATGCAAAATTAGGTCCAAAAACAAACCTGGGAGGGGTCCAGCAGCAGATGAAACAAAAATAAATTAATATTTTACCATGTGCCTTTTATAGTTTAATAAGTGGGATGTGCCTCAGATTTGCAATTCAGTTTAAAATAATGTCCTTTTCAAGTAATGTTTAAGATTTACTTATCTGTTTCCATAACCTGTAAAATAAAACAGGTTTGAAGCTCTGAATGTCACTCATCTGAGTCTAAATTTATACTCATTTTCAAAAAGTAGGATATATTATTTAGATTTAAATGTACCACATAACCAGTATTGGTATATACCTCTTATACCACTGTGCATGGACGCAGCTTTAAAAGCAAGCAAGAAGCCATGTACACAGACATGCAACATGCAACTGTTGATCACACAGCGCGTCATGTATGACTTAATGATGTAGCGTCTGGGTTTTCTAATATATGATGAATGGTTCGCAAATTGTGTGTGCTGTTCATTGTAAATTAATCCCTCAACAACAATAATTCATCTTTTCTGTGAAGCAGTGGTGAGCGTCTGACAGCCCATTACTGTACAGCATAACCATCTGTAACATGAGCTTTATAGACCTGCTGGTCCAACACTAACAGATGCAGAGCGCCTCGGAACAATATGCTCCAAATGGCCGGAAGTTCTGGCCACGTTCAGATTAAGTTTACAAGCATTGTAGGGGTAAGCAACCGTGGCTATGTCTCAGTGGACCGTTGGACCTCAATGTAAATGATAGCAACTGTCTGGTCTGCTCCCCAGAGTGAAACAAGAAATCCCTGCCAATATGATCTCACCATCGCCTACTCATGTGTGACTGAATGCGTGCAAAAGAATTCTCTCTGAAAACGGACAGTGGAAGATTGACAAATATAACTCGGCAGTGGGTGTTTCTAAATTTTGCTTTCTCACATGGTAGCTTTTAAGGGACCTTTTGTTATGTTTGTCTGTTGTGCTGAAGAGTAAACCTGCTGTTAAAAGTTCTTTTTTACCAAAAGGAAACAACAATTCATGTACATCCACATGTTCACAACTGCATCGGCACCGAGATGCAGAGAGAAAGGAAGCGACCGAGCGAAAGGGGAGGAGGGGGGTATTATTAGACCGAATGACAAAAAGGGACAGTGTTGTGACAGTGAGCAGCTGGTGTTTCCAAGTGTTGACAGGCGCCTGTTTTTGTGTGTTTGTGTGCGTACGCGTGTGCGCTTGATGGAGACAGATTGGGCTGTGATTGTTCATTTCTGAGCAAGACTCTTCTCATTGGGGGTTATTGACGGCATCTGTGAGGAAAATGACAAACATGACAAATGGCACTGAACCAAATGTTCCTCTTTATTCTGCTTCTCAAGATACTTAGCAGGCCCGAAGGCATAAAAAAAAACAAAAAAAACAATTTGTTTGTTTTTTTATTAATATGCCGAAAGGAGGAAAACTAGTTTGAATGGTCGTAAGTAGAAAATTGGTCATGGATTTATCACATCAATATAGTTGAATCCAATGGTTAAGTGGTGTGCTACTAATTGCTTGGAGTCTACGTTAGTAATGCAGATTATCAAGTTGGTGCTGGTGGGTTTTTTTGTTGTTGTAGTAGTGCAGTTACCCTCCTAATTAGATCAGCTGTTGTTTGAAGCACTTAAAAGCAAAATATGGTTGTATCCAGATATTTATACACACTGCATACAAAGGCACACAATTTGTTTTTCTTTTACTGTTGAACAGTAAATTAGGAAAAAAAAAGTTTCTGTTGGGATTGAAGTTTATGTCCAACAGTATGAAAGAAAGGCTATGTGTCTTTTTACACAGCATGTACAGACATCTGGTTTCAGCTGCATCTGTGAACTGCAATGTGCCGTTGTGCCTTCTAAACAATACGCAGGATGTAAACCAGCCTCACACCCTCCCTATATGTTTACTGAAACACGTTACAGGCCACAGGCTGATCCTTTAAATTACCTCTGCTCCTTTGTGTGTTGTCGCTTGTTTTTGCCACAGGTCGCGGTCTATTAGTGGAGCCTCTTCTGGTCTCTCCACCAGCCCCCTCAGCAGCCCACGGGTAAGTCATAAAGCTCAGACACAATCACTCACACACTCTGTAACACACTCATACTGGTAAACAACCATCCAGCTACTGCCGAAACCGCCTTATTGGTGTTGTGTTATTGTTCAATTTGTCTGCAAATAAACTAAAGTAGCCTTTTCTATTGTATACACTGTACACAAAAGTATTCATACCCTTCAAACTTTTTAATACTTTATTACATCACAACCACAAAGATTCCTTTTAATAGGTGGTGTACAAATACTTTTGGCAATGCAGTGTAGATTTTTTGTGGACATCTGGTCACTGCATTATTGCTAAAATGCACCCACCTTGACACTTTAGATTTAAATATCCTAAAGATACACTGTTTAACAAAATCCTTATTAACCCAATATTGCATTTTAATTAAGTTACCTTAGGCTTTGTATTAAATTGTTAGATGTCCACCAAAGTAAGGATACCAACATAAGTCAAAGTATAACTTTGACTTATGTTGAGTGGATAGCACAACAAACTTTCACTTTCACCAACCCTGAAGCCTCTTATCCATCCTCTCTATCCTATATACTTACATTATCCCAGCTTCTGTTTTCTCTGTTCAGTTCTCTTTGGAAATCCACATATAAGAATGCTTTAGAAAATCCAACTGTCCTTGCTCAGAGCTGGGGAGCATGTGGTAAACTTTTCCAGTTGGCTAACCTTAGAAGACTCGAGATTATCCAGGATCCAAAGACACAACCCCCTATACACAGACACACACACCACACGGGTTCTTTGAGGCTGATCTGAAAGGGAAATTGATTTCTCAGATGTACCGAACACCAGGATTGTGCTCGCCACAGGAGACTCTATTTGGAGTTATTTCTGGAAAAAGGGGCAAATACTGGAGTTTTGTCTCTTTGGTCGCTGCATTAAAAGTCAAAAGGATCAATAAAGCTATTAGGAACCTAGAGATCCTGCAGTACAGACACTACCTTCCGTTTATTGTTGAGTCAGACCAGACTGTGTCCACAGCTGGTCTTATGTCTTTTGCATATATCTGTGTTTGCTTGTTTTTCTCTGCTGTCAGATCATTGTTTGTTTTCCACAAGAGAAGCCAGTCTTATGTCTTGTTTGGACTGTACTTCACATTGGTTGTATTTATTTGTTTCCCATGTCAGTTTAATTCTGTCTTTGTTTAATGTCATTATTTCATGTCATGATTATTTTTTGTTTTGTCTTGTAAATTCTCTATTTTTCCTCCTACTATTCCCTCCTTACCTTTGTGTGGTTGGTGGCTATGTGTGTTTCCATGCATCCTCATGAGCTTTTATTTAAATTTTTTCATCCACCTGTTCTTCCTCCTGGCTGTGTGTTGTGCTTTGTGTCCTCACATTGCTTGTTCTGAATCCAGCCAATCAGAAAGTTCTGCGTACCACCTCAGTCCCCTGACTTGTCTGAGTCCCCCAACACCAGCCCGTGTCCTTCCCCTGAACCCTGTCCAAATCGCACAGGCCCACGCATCTCCACACCTAACTCCCTGGCTCCAAACAGTGAACCCCTGCCTGGAGCCCTCAACAAGACACAGACACTCCCAGCTAAGCCCAAAGTTGCCCCAAAGCCTCTGCAAGCCACTCGATCAAATCCCCTTCCTGAAACCTCCTCTGATCCAGCACCTGCTGCCAAATCAGAACCTTCCACTCCCTGCCAGCTGCCATCACAGCCACCCTCTGCCTCCGTGCCTCCCACTCCTACTTCTCCATCCTCACCTTCTCCTTTTGCCTCCTCCATCTCCAGTACTCCCATCCCAAGCAGCCCCCAGGTACGCCGCTCCCATTACGCTGCCAAACCCCAACTCTCTGTGCCCTTCAGTCCGGTCATGCCCATGTCACCCATCCGGCTACACCACTTTCACCCTGTGGTGCCTGTTCCTTCTCCATTTACTGACCACCCACCCAAATCTATCCCCCTCATACAGGTTACCCCTCACCCTTCCCCTCGAGGCAGCCCCCTCCCAACCCCAAAAGGCACTCCAGTGCATACTCCCAAGGACAGTCCTGCAGGAACTCCAACTCCCACACCACCCCCAAGCCCATCCATTGGAGGCATGCCTTGGAGGACGCGCCTTAACTCCATCAAAAACAGCTTCCTCGGCTCACCACGCTTCCACCGCAGGAAACTCCAAGGTACTTGCATTCCAGTTGAATTCATGTTTCCTGCAAACACTGAACTAGAGCCACGTCAGTCAGCATTTTGCTTCTGATTTCTGATCTCTGGTTTGTGTAAACTTTGACCTACCTATTTTAACTGATTGTGGCTTCTGTGTAAGGTTTACAGTTTAAGAAGATAAAAGGATCACTGTAAAGCCGTGTTTTATTATTTTAGAATGAAGACGAAATAGTGTGGAGTTGACATTTCAGTATCTTTAATTGGCTGTAAGTGTGGCTAGCTGAAACGGTGATTCCTACGCAGGAGTATGGATTCTTTTGAAAAGATAGAGTCTTACCTAACTCTGGGATTTAAAAAGACTGTTAACATTTCCTAATGAAAAGCATTGCATAACACAAACTGAAAATTTAAAAGTACAAAGCAAGGAAATTTTCTTGGTATGTTTAGCCTTCCCATTATCTCATAAAAGCCTTTCTATCTGTTTTTCACTCTCTTGCTTCCTGATTGAACTGCAGACCTGTGTCATGTCATCTTAAAATATATCTTAGATTTGTGTGTGTTGGATGTAGTGTTGCTTATGAAATTTTGTTTTTTTTTTTCCAACTGGCCAATGACCAGTCGAGGCGGATTCGACTGAAAATTGGACTACCAACCAATGTCAAAGTTAACTGTCTGAAAGGCTCACATTAATTTGATTAACTCCGATTACTCTGTCTCCATTGCTTCCATAGTTCCTACACAAGAGGAGATGTCCAGCCTCACACCAGAGTCTTCCCCAGAGTAAGTGGAAACTTGCTGACATAACTATGTATGATCTGCAATCATTTTGGGGCTTAGGTTTGGTAGCATAGTCATTTGAAAAATGTAGCGTCTACAAATATTTAATGTTTGCCTGCATTTTATTTTTTTCTGCTTGCTTAGATTGGTGTGATGACCCCAGGTCCTTCTTAGGTTAGACATGTTTCACGGTAGCAGGAGCTAGTGGGTTTATGGGGATGCTTGGTGGAAATGGTTGGGGTGTCAGCTCATGTGAAGTTCCAAACTCCTGTGGGCATGATTACTGAAGGTTGGCCTAGATATGGCTGCTTGGCTGCTGTATAGTTTCCTCATGTCCACCTGCCTAGAAAGAAAATATTAACTGTACAGATGAGTTGGAAAGACTCAGCTGCCTTTCATGCCAAATATCTTGGCATAATTTTATGGTAGCTGTCCTTTTTGCTTGTTTTGAAACTCCATTGTAGACCAAAGTTCATCCAGTATCATTTTTCTGGATGAACAACACATTTAAGGTAACCAAGAGGTTACTAAGGTGACTAAATACACACACCAAGTGTTGTTTTCAGACAGTGTGGAGAATTCTTTTTTTTTTCTTTCTCATCATTTACATCCTGATTGAACTGCAGACTTGTGTCATTATGCCATTTTAAAATGTGTTTTAGATCTGTGTGTGTTGGATGTAGCGTCCCTTATGACTCACTGAAATATGGACTTTTTGATTTTCCAAATGGCTAAATACCAGTCAGGCTGATCCAGCTAAAAATTGGATCAGTCCTTAACATTAATGCGTAGAGAAGATAAATGCTCTCTTAGCATTTGCAGATAACTTGTAAATGCACGTAACTGCATTTACAAGTTATTTACAAGTTACAAGTTTGTCCCAGAGCACTTGCTTTAGGTGAGCATTTGGCCTGGACCAGTAAACAGATCTGGGATGGAGTCTCTGTGTTTTCAATGGATCATTGCAGGTTTGGGTTATGGGGATGGGGATGTTTAATAGCCATGTGTTCCTTTCAGACTTTAATTATATTTGCCAAAACGAGTTACAAAAGTGTGTGAATAGCCAATAAAGTCCCAAGTCGGCCAGCTTTGAGTTTTCCCAAAACCATGAAACAGCTCAGACTTACTCTGAAAATAAGCTGAATTCAAACACAAAGTTTGCCATTTTAAAACTTGAAACTGCTATTTAAAACATGCAGTGTCTTCTTAATGACTTCTACTACCACATACTGAAAAAAGAAAAACTAAAATGGTAGTTTTCTTTCCAGGAATTTATTTTTGTCTCTGTTACTTATCGACTTATGTGACTTATTCCAAATTTTCTCATGGCTTATCACATGACATGGCAACCTAGAGGTCTTTGAACTGAAATTGGTCCAAGAAAAAATAGTATTCACTATTGGGAATTCACTTTTTTTTTATTATTAATTGGAAAAGAAGGCCTGTGCAATACTACAGGTAGGAACTGTACTTAAATCAACGCACACCAGATGCCCACAGATAACTGTTATGTCTGCCAGGCTCCTTTGCAGCTCAGTTGAAAGAAGTTGATAGGGAGGCACTTGGCATACTGTGCAGTTTTTGCTTACATGCAGCACATTTGACAGTAAAAGTAGCAATGGAAAAATGACATATGAAAGGGAACAATATTAACAAATTTAGAATCCGAGAACTATACTATGCTGTTTGTCAGATGATGAGCTGCAATCACTTACTTTTCTTCCTTTCAGACTTGCCAAAAAATCCTGGTTTGGTAACTTCATCAACCTGGAAAAAGAAGAGCAGATCTTTATTGTCATCAAAGACAAGCCTCTCAGCTCCATTAAGGCAGACATTGTTCAAGCCTTCCTTTCGGTAAGATCATCTTTGACTCTGCTTCCTACATCTATATGTGCATATGGTGAGGTCTTGATGTTTGTTTTCCAACATGGCTTCTTTTTATGTGGTAATTCAGTGGACTGTTTGTATTTTGCTATGGACTCTGTTGAGGTCAAGAGAAACAGCACGGCACTGATCATTAGCATATAGATGCCTTTGCCTCTACATCATCAGCATGGGCTTACGAGCAAATCGTAAAATTAAGTTGTAGATTACATCTGGGTTTTAGTTTTGTAATGCTGTGGATGTATGTTTTGGGGCCAACGTCAATAAGCTCCGAACCAGATTGACCAAACACGCCGCTGCGGTAGTTGATATTCAGTCAACATAATTGAACAAAACCCATCCTCACCCCGGTTAGATTTAACATAGTCTAAGTAAATGCAGCTCTGCCGCCGCAGGTCAATGTCAGATCTGTTTCCCCTTCCCTGAAGGCAGCTATTTTCTCCTCTGGGTTACGCAAGCTGGTATTCCAGACAGGAGATTGGCACCTGAATCAGTGGAATTATACCTCAGAGCACACTCACATTAATGGAATGTCAAAGCCTCCTCAGCACTGTAGCAAAACGTGACAATTTCAGAGCTCACCTGTTCGTTGGGCATAGAAATTCATTTTGGTAGGGAGAGGGCCATGTTTTGGATGACTCCAGATTATATTAGCTTAAGTCTCTCTGGCACACATGGCTACTCCCTGAGGCATTAATCTTCTTAGAGTTTCAACTGGGGCTCATGGTATGCAGAGGGTATTTTAATGAGGGCTCATTTCACCCTGTCATTTGTACGGTTGGGCAGCAGAAGATGATATCACTCGTTTTCTATTTATTATCACATTACCTGCAATTGTTGGCTACCTATTTTAATCTCATCTGTACATGTTTGTCTTTTTTTTTTCTCTTTTCTTTTTTTTGTCTTTTTCTCCCAGATTCCCAGCCTGAGCCACAGCGTCATCTCTCAAACAAGTTTCCGGGCAGAGTACAAGTCCACCGCCGGCCCCACAGTCTTCCAGAAGCCGGTCAAGTTTCAGGTGGACATCACCTACACAGAGAGCACAGCTGCCACAAAAGAGAACGGCATCTATTCAGTTACTTTTACCCTGCTCTCAGGTGAGGACTTTTCTGCACCCATAACATTTATCTCCTATGAACAGAAACTGATCTAATATCAAAACGCAGTGCTATGTAGGCACTGTTTGCATTTCCAACATAAGTTTGCACAATTTTATCAGATGAAAACTTTTAACCCTTTTATTGCTTTTCTTAATCATGGTCAACAGAATTTGACAACAGTGTCTGGAAATTCCATTCACTGGCTAATCGATATTCCTGTCTGCCGCTGCAGCACGAAGGCCAACTAACAGTCTGACAAATCTTTAAGACATCCCCTTTAGTTCAGTTAAATCCATCCAAAAAAAAATAATGGAAGGAATCTGGCACATGTGCAAATCTTTTAGATCAGGCTAACTGAGTGAGCACCCAAGATGTGACTACAAAGAGAGAGAGAGAGACTACCAGTTTCTTCAGTGTAAGCTACCTGTTTTGTGTTGTGTTTTATGAAATTTTAAATCAGGGTCGGAGGAGATCGGGGGCAATAACAAAACCAAACGCTGTTTCTGCTAAAATTAAATGTGCTCGATTTATTTCCCTACAGATTACAGCAAAATAACATGCATCAAACACTGTTGCTGCTAGAACAAATACGCTCGATTTATTCCCCACAGAATACAGTACAAAACACTCTATGACTAAACACGTGATGCTTGATTCATTCAAGTTATCAGCGCTTACCTCGTGAAACCGGAGAGCCTTCGGCCTAGAGACAAGCAGCAGCATCAACGTAGCTGGGCATTCGAACGCGACCCACAGCAGACTCTGACCAAAACCGCGGGCTTTTTCATATTTTATCTCTTAAACAAAGGGATGCCTGCGTGCAAAGGGGGAATGGCCATTTCCATCCTTGCAGGCGAGCCATCCAATCAGAGGTAGCCGCTCTCTGACCATGAGCCAATCATGGGCTGAGAGCGTGAACCAGCGGACCAATCAGAGCCCAACCCAAGTCAACCAGAGCTAAGCACGCCCTGTTCACGTGATCCGCATGAGCTTACAGCATGATCAATTTGCACAATACTCTGAGCAGAATAAGTTTTATCAAACAAAGAAAGATCAAATTATAAAGCAAAGAACAAGTTAAAAGATAATAAAAATATAATAAAAAGAATAATGATTATCAAAGAACATAAAAGATAATAAAAAGATAAAAATACAAAATACCAGATCATGTTGTCACACTTGTGACTGCACTGAAGGAGTTACAAGCTTTAGCAGCTGAAATGGGAGAGACTCTTTACACAACTTTTTCCCAGGATCTTCATCAGTACAACGTTTTATGAGAGAATGGTAATGAGAAAAAAAAAATCACTGGTACAGGAAATCCATATTAAGGCTCAGCTAGAGCCTGTGGAGGCGTACATACTAGTAGGGTATTCTTAAATAACCTATTTCCTCCCACATCTTTAGACTTCTAAAAATCCAATTTTAAAAATCTAATTTTTCCAAATCAAATTTTGCGAAACCTGTAACACTGCCACTTACACTTCAAGTGGAATGCTTTCACACTTTAGACTAATGGCATCAAAATTGACTTTTTTAAAGTACCAAACACATAAAACTAAAATGTATTTGGTTTTTTTTTTTTCTTTGGATGGGGCTGTTTTCAAACTTGCTGCCAAAATGAGCAACTGCCTGAGAGTTTCTTGGAGTTTCTGCCGCCCCGAGTGCTCGATAAGATTTTCTTCTTACCTCCCTAAGCGTAACGAAACGAGGTCTGGCAATGCAAGATTACATACCGAGCAGCCATGTGTGAATGCTTAGTTGTGCAGAAACGGATGTACGCTTTCTTTCACTCCCTTTAGTCTCTTTCACTCAATCAAGTACAACTACAGTAGTTTGATTCTCAGAGCTGCGGCTGAGCGAAGGAGATGGAATCTTTCACCTTGATGAGTATTGGTTCAGTTACCAGCCATGCCATGTATGATTGGAATCTTATGAAAAACACAGAAAGTAGAAAAGCTAAAGATGTATTTGGATAGTTTAATGGTGGGAATACATTTGAATTGTAGAGGAAGAATTGGATGGATAGGTTTGCATTACAATCCATTTCTATTAATAAAAAAGTCGATACAGGCTCAAATATTTCCCTCTTGTGGTAGGATAAATGCCTCTTTAGCAGATCAGTCTAAACATGTTTTGTACCAAACATGATGAAGCTTATTTAAATTGGTTGGTTTTCTGGTACAGGCTCTGCTTTTAGCCGTAATTCATACATTTTTAGTAGTTTTGAGGTCTGTACTCTTCCAGTAGTTTATTATTATTAGTCTTCTTTCTTTTAAACTTCCTACGCTGTATGAGCAGGTAGCCTGTTGCAGCAGCTGCCACTCATTCCTGGGTTTTGTCTTTTAAGATTACATTTTTCAACAAGTTTCGTTTTTGTCCTGACTTCCCCCACTGTGGAACAATAAAAGTTTTCTACTCTATGTATGACACAATGCCAGTTATAGCTTGTGCACCTAATTATTGCTATAAAAACTCACTGAAATTGTGTTATCATTCCACCCTAATAAAATAACCTTTCAAAACAATAATGAAAAGCCCAAATAATACCCATAAAGCATCTAATGTCTGACTGCTCCTGTATGCTAAATATATGGGCTAACTTCCATCCAGCACAACTGAATGTCACTCTACACAATGGGATTTAGCAATTACATATATTCCTCTTTTTGTCATTCTGCATCTATATCGTATGGCTCAAACAGTCGACATGCTGTTAATATTGAATCCTGACTCAAATGAGCACACGTTTTGACTTGTCATTGCTTGGAAACCACAGGTGTATTCATGATAGCTACATGTCACTCAGAGAAAGGTGCTGCTGTTATGCTTTTCTGTTCACTACTGATTCCCTACTGTAGTTGAGTGACGGAGCTGAACCAGAGTTCATTTATGAACTCCACCCGTACTTCCACCCTTGCAAATACTTTCAGGTCGATTGAGCTAATATTTTCCGTATTTGTGCGCAGGTCCAAGCCGGCGTTTTAAGCGAGTAGTTGAGACGATTCAGAGCCAGTTGTTAAGCACACATGAACAGCCTGGGGTCCAACAACTCTCTGGTGAGTTAAAATGTTTATTTCAGATGAAGAAATACCTTTTTTCCCTAAATCTCCTTCCCAAATTCCCCCCTACCGCCTCATCTTTCTATGCCATCCCTTAACAAACCACTCACATCTGAAGCCAAGTTAGATCTTGCCCTTCTTTTTGCTCTTGTACTCTGCTTCTTCAAACGGCTTCCTGTGCCTCACCGACTTTAAGGGGTGTGAGGTTGCTCTGAAGCGCCGACTGCAGGCCAAAGTATTCTTACGTTGCCATGGAAGATTAAAGATTAAAAGAGAGGTAGATTAAGTTGATTGGCGTTGGGTTATTCCTGGTTATTCCTATTTTATAGACTGATCGTCCATGCCTGCTGCCATGGCAACACTGCTGTGCCTCAACACACTCCCAGAATTCAGAGAGCAGCACGCCTGATAAGTGCCTCTGTCTTTTATGATGTTTTAGTGCATCCAAATAAGACACCCCGCCAGTCTCTTTCATATTGGCCTCTTTTGGTGTCTTAAGGCTTTAAATAACCTAGTGACAGTCTGGTTATTACCTCCTTTGTGTCATTAGTCTCAAGGCTGCTACAGTTTGTTGTTTCTCAACTGTTCTCCTAATGCATGGAGTGGAAGGTGAAGAGAATAGGAAAAATAAAGCCACAGGAATCTTTTTTTCTTCCGCTCAGAATTTTTTGTCTTGTGAGTCACCTCTGTTTGTGTTATTTATTTTGCAATACCCCCATCTTCTGGGCAGCAGTGAAACTACAGATATACTTGCGTTCATCAGCTAGAAAGTGCCTTTTTTTTCTCTCAAATAACAGTTTCATCTCGTGTAAAATATAAAAATATTGGACACATCCTACTCCACATTGATACTTTAGTAGATATTTGCTCTATAACCCACTACATTTGTCAGAAGTGAACTCTTCATTTGCATTGAGCCTTTTATTCATTTTTAGTGATTCCAGTTCTCATAAGTAATGGAGGATATTTAACAATTTGCTGTCAGTGCTGTATTCCAGTAAGTTTTCTAACATTAAAAAAAAAAACAAAAAAAAAACTTAAGCTTACCAGTTTTTGATCTTTAAAGTTGTTTAGCTCATTACCAGACTGAGTTGTTAGAAGGGTCATATTAGGTTGCATCACATTGGATTAGGTTATTATGACTGTAGGTTGCCACACAATGAATAGAAATGAAAGCAGTTTTAGTTCCACAGTAATAACATCCACAGTCATGCATGTAGGGGTCAGCCTGTCCTGATAGTGCTAAGGTACAGGGAGTTCACTCAGTTTTCAAACTAAGTGTTACTCGGGGCCTGTGAAAATATGACGTGCCAAATTTAAGCCAAATCTGGCACATTCTCAAGTCCACATGCAGAGGCATTCTGGCAAAAACACAGAGCAAATGATAATCCTTGTTAATTATGCTTATTTGACTCACAGTTTTCAAACAACAAATTACCCTTTTGCAGAACAGTTTGCTAAATATATGTGCAAATACATGAAATATGCTGCCAGCATATGTTCTCTTGTTTCTTACAAACAGCAGCTCAATGATGTGTGTTTTTGACTTTCCAAAGATATGACACAGTAACTAATGACCATGACTATCCTTCCTTCATTTCCGATGTTTGGGGTTTCTATGGCAGTTGCTGAAATAGTCTTCATATATATAAAAAAAAAAAAAAAAAAATCCTACATACACTTTTTTTTCTTACTTGCTGTGTAGCCAATGTGTGTCGACTCATTTACATATTAAAAATCGCACAGACAAATAAAACAGCTGACCAGATGATTGATATGATTTAGGCCTATGTTTTACACAGCTCACAGTTGATAAAAACCGTTTGGACTTCCATGCGAACATTAATCTTGGATACAACAAATGCAGTGTATTTTATACGGTGCCTGTCAGAAGCGGACTCTCATTTGTCACTGGCATATGCGGCGTAACGACTTTTTCCGTGGAATCACTCTCTTTGGTCATCGAATGCTCCTTTGCTCTCTCCATCTTAGCATTGGTCCCCATAGTCCTCCAGTGAACCCTGTTCTTCCTATATTTTCCCCACATTTGTGTGCCTGTATTGGACACTGGCTAACTTATTTGACATAATTAACCCAACTTTTTTCAGATGAGAAGAATGGCCAGGTGCCCCACCCTTTCGGCATGCCCTCCAAGCACTGCCCCTCTCCCATGCACGTCCGGAGACACGAATCAGAAAACAATGACACCAAATTCCCAGCTGCAGGCCGAGACAGAGGAAAGTTGTCGGCGGCATCTGTGGGGACACAGGAAGAGGCTTAAGCCTGAGACATTTTGTAGATGAACCGATGCAAATCCGAACCGGGCGCAAAGAGAACATCTAGTTTGCAGACGTTATTAGAGGAAAATTTCTTTATGTGCAAAAAAAAATAAAAATACACCACAGCTCCAGAACTCATAAATAAAATGCTGCGACTCTCCGATGTTTCATTTCTCTACAGTTTCCATCATCATTAACACTCCCTCTCCCCGACCCACCCATCAAATCCCCCCCCCACATGCTTATTTGTGTCCCTTTCTGCTGCTAACCTCTGTGATGTCCTGACTTGTTTTTGACACCAGGAATAATCCAGAAAACCTATTAAAGTCCCTCCTCCTGCTCCATGCCCCACTTGCCCTTCCAACAACTACCCCAATCCACCCCCCTTCAAATGTGCCAAGAGTGTCGGACATTTGTCAGTGGAGGACTCCTCTCCGAGGGGTGCCGAAAAAAAGACTTCCACCTTCGACTGCACCCCAACTCCACCTTTGGCATCCATCAGTAGAAAGTAGATGAAAGTCATTTTAGTGCTTCTTCCATAATCTTTCAAGCACACACCTACAATCATACTCTCCAGTCATCAAATGGCTCATCTTCTTTCTTTCTTTCTTTTTTTAGTTTTTTTTTTTTAAAGGGATTATTTTTATTCTATTGGAAATAAAGCACTGGTCAAAACACTCAAGGTACAGCATACAACAAAAAAAAAACATGCACAAAACACTCTGGGATGTACCAATGTTGATGGAAAAACCTAAAATAAACCTACAAAAGACTTACAGAAATGTGAGGAGGAGCAAAGAGAGAGCATTGTCGCTGGACGTCCAAACAGCCAACACAGGCGCTTGCCGGATTGTATCCCTTTGCTTTGTATTGTACTTTCTTTGTGATGAACTGGGTTTGAATTTTAATTTTTATTAGACTTGATACAACTGCTGCAAAATGGACTGAAATCATGATTTCAGAGAGGACGTGGGTGTCAGCAAAACAGGCAACGGGGAAATGGGGGAGATAAAAATGAAAGTATTGGGGGGGGGGAAAGGGTGGGTACAGGGAGGGTTATGTGGGTATTTAAATGAATGATCTATTCTCTTGTACAGACTGAAAGCGTTTTTAATGTAAAAAAAAAATGAAATGTCTAGTTGTGACACTGTTAGATATCATAGAAACAGGCTGTTGAAGCTACGCCTGCATCATTCTGTCATTTTAAATTCTGTGTATTTTTGTTACATGATTATCGCTGTCCCTGTTTGATCGACCTGGAAATTATCCAAACATTCCCTGTTCTCTGCAGCACTTTCTTTGATTTTCCATTTGTACCTCTCTCTTAGTCTCAAATACCAGCAGTAGGAGTAGAGGAACAAAAAAAAAAAAGTGATAAATGCAATTGTGAATATTTTTGTATTGTTGTCCTTATTTATTCATCTCACTGTTTAATTCCTAATTTATTATAACTTGGCTATTTATATGGACAAAGCTGTTAGGTCAGTTGAATGTTATTTACTACCCTCTTGTGTGTTGGTAAATGGGACATTTAAAGAAAAGAGTGAAAAAAAAAGCTGAACTTTATTTTGTTTTTGTTTGACTTAAAACAGAAATATGTGAACTTTGACAAATCTCTTTATTTCCAGACCTCATTGAAGAGGAAACAAGAACTTGTTGGAACTCTGGAAAAAGAATGGTTTTACCAGTAATTTAAGAATGTAGACTTAGCCTCTTTTGGAAGAGGGAACATGCTCTTCTATTGATATTTGTCAGTTTCATAATATTGTGCATTGAATGCCAGGCCTGAGGAGGAGAATTTGTCAGATCGTGATCTGCTTCTTCTCTTTGTAAATAGACAGACGAGCTGTGGGGGTTGATTGTCTTCTCAACCATGCTGGGGATTCCTGCTCTATGCTTTTAGCTTGTATTGCTGTGTGCATGTCAAACATGAGCTTTTCTTTGCATGGCTTTAGTGTTTAATGTTCCACGCCAAACTCGCCCCCCTTCTATCAGCCTTCATTAATTTTTCCCTCAACAGTACTGTGTTTTAAAGTTGAAATTCCCTTCTCTCTGCTTTTAATTCTGGCCTTTTGTTTTCTTACTCTCCTTTCAGTCCTGCTGACTTTCTTTTCCTTCCTCCAGCTTGCGCACAAAGTTTTTAAACGATGCTTCCTTTACTACGTACCTCTCTGCGGAAAGCTCAGAGGTCTGGGCGTTCTGTGCCTGTCTGTTGAAGAGGCACAGGGAAGGAATGCCACTACTACAAAATCAAAGCAATACCTTTTATTCACCCTCCTCTTTGTTTACTACAATGGGAAGCTGACGGCACTGAGGACAAATTTTGGCCCGGATGGGTCTTTTCTTCTTATTTGTTTTTTTATTTTATTTTATTTTATTTTCCTTTTTTTTTGGGACAGAGCAGGAACAAAACTTACTGATGTAATCCCCATTCTAAATAACTGTGAGCATTTTCAGTGCTGAAACAAATAAACTCATTCAGTTATGGTGTGTGTGTTCTCCTTTTTCATATTGGTAAAGATGGGTCCATTCCTTTGAGGAAAAAAAAAATATATAATCTTAGAATCAAGTATTAAGTGTACATTTAAACAACTCAATGTAACTTCAATTCAATCGCACTTCTGTCAAACCAACCTCACCTGTTGGGAAGCAATACTGTGTGAATCTATTTCACCTGCCGTTTTTGTAAATACAACGGGCAACAGGTGGTCATGAGAGGCAATTAGCCAGATGACCCTTATAAAGGATGAGTTTTGTAGATGGTCACTGCAGACCACTTGTCTCTTCCCATCCTTTCTGGCTGACATCTTTGTCACTTTTGCATGTCGTCAGTGTCCACATGCCAAGAGGTGTCATGAGACGGGAGTTTACAACTCGCTGCCAGATCCCTGCAAAATAACCTCTAGTAGGCCACTGTGTATGTTTCTGCTCAAAGATCATACTCCATGAGGGTGGTATGAGGGTCCGACATCCATGAATGGGGCCTGTTCTTACACCCCAACTCTCTGCAGAGTGGTTTGCTTTTGTCAGAGAGCACCAAGATTGGCGGTGTGTTCTCTTCACGGAGGAGAGCATGTACAGATGTGACAGAGTCTGGAGACACCGTGGAAAATGTTGTGCTGTCCGCAACATGACCAGTTTGGCGGTGGGCCAGTAATGGTGTGGAGAGGTACAGTACGTCTTCGGAAGGACGCAATGGGTCTGAGGTTGAGACCTTCAGACCCATTGTGAGACCATCTGTCGATGCGTGTTCCTCAGACCTGAATCCAATAAAGCACATTTGGGACAACATGTTTTGTTCCAACCACCAACTGCACTGCGGACTGTGCAGCAGTTGATTGATGCTTTAATCCAGTGTTTTTCAACCACTGTTCCGCGGCACACTAGTGTGCCGTGGAAATTGTTCAATTTCACCTATGGTACCGTATTTTCCGGACTATAAGCTGCTACTTTTTTCCTAAACTTTGAACCATGCGGATTGTATCCCGGTGCGGCTTTTCTGTGTATTTTTCTTCAACCCCCAGGGGACTCTTTAGCAGGAAGTGAATCATTAGAAGTCAAAATTGTGAATCAAAGAAGAACGTGTTAATTTTCATTTAGAAACAACCACATGCTAGCAGCAGGCACGACGGAGAAATGTTTTCAAACTCATATGATGCAGCTTTTAAGTTGAGGGCTGTCGATCTGCCACTACATGAGTGACAGTGAAGCTCAGCAGTAGTTGGAAAGAACATGGGTCCATTTCCCACAACATGTCTGTGTGAAGTGAGCTTCTCAAGCCTGGCTACTATGAAAACTGAAACCAGAGAGAGACTGAGAGCTGTTGAGGAAGAGCTTTGACTTTCTTCAATTTCTTCCAGGAAATCAGCTGTTTTCATCCAAATATGCACAGGTTTCATACTAGGTGGGTAAAATAGACAGATATTGACATTTTGTACATGCAAATCTTCATATTGTAACAGTGAAATCTTTCCCAAATATTATTGCTTCTTTCATAATAAGAATTATTTTCTGTATTCTGGTTTAAAGAATGCTTGTGGATTAGTTTGTAAAACACTTTGAAGTTTTCTACAACTTCTTTAAATCTAAGACCACAGTGTCGTGGCACTGTTCAGGTGTTCAGGTGTATTTTTGAAGTGGAGATGTTACGTGCAATTTGAAATAAGAAATGTAAAATGTGATAAAAATACATTTTTGTGTTTGATTCCTATTCAAGACACTTTGATAAGAATGACTAGGCGACTACAGACTATTTTTGTTTACATTTTTGGTTGGTGGTGTGCCTCGAGATTTTTTCAATTAAATCAGTGTACCTTGGCTCAAAAAAGGTTGAAAAACACTGCTTTAATCCACATCTGGGAAGAGATCCCTCAGGAGAACACACACTACTAAGCCTCATTTGGACTTTACTTGAGGAATTTACACAGAAGCTGGCTCGGCTTGTGATGGGATTTTCCACTTTCTTTTGAGTGTAATTTAGATTTACATTGATAATTTTTGCTATTTTGTTCTCAATGCTTTCAACTGAAATGTTCCATTCAATGGGATCTAGAATGTGTTATTTTAGTGTTCCCTTTAATTTTGAGCTGTGTATCTTTTTTCTTTTTTTTCCATAACCTTTCCTTTCTGGCTTTTTTATAGGGTATATTTTATTTGTACTCTTAAAGGTTGGTGCATGTTTTCAGGTAAGCCCACAAAGCCACATACAGGTTGACAAAGTGAAGCAGGAGTCGAACCTTGATGTGCCTCTGCAGATCATTATGGGTAACAGTTTTTGTACCTTCCTGCATATGCCCAAGGTATCATCTCAGTAGATTATATCCATGAGGAACCTGATCAGAGACCCGGACCACTTTATCAGACTCCTTTAAAAGTGGATTCTTCTTCAAGTGCAACACTCTGCTTCCAGACTTGTTCCCCCCTCAACTTATGATTCATATCTGATAAAAAGTGACATTCTGAATGTAAGCAAATTGGTAAATCAACAAATTTCAACCTTTTGTTTCAATTCATGTTATTTATGGTTTATAGTTGAGGAAAATCCAGAATTTTGGGTGCTAAGGAGATGGTGCATTTGCTCAGCTTGGTTTAATTATGCCCCGAGTAGTTTTTATGTTCTCCTTGTTCATGTGTGTGTTCTCAGTTACTATGGCTTTCTTCCACAATACAAAAACATGACTTAACGTTAATTGGTTTGTAAACTGCCCTGTAGGAAAGAATGTCCTTGGTGCAGTATTTGTCCACTGTGTGTTTCTTGACAGATGTGGGGGGATATTAAGTTTAAGGTTTAGATGTGCTGATTTAGCCTAACACAGCCTTGTAGAAATAAGAGCTCATTGATTCAAAATTAAGATTTTTTTTCCCCCTCTTACTGTTTTTCTTGTGAGAAAGTATTTGTTTGAATATGCATTTGCATTCCTCTTACAGGTTGCTGCTGCTTTCAGGTGAGTCCATTCAACACCATACAAAAAAATAAAAAGTTCCAGTCAAAGTCACAAGGTTTATTTCACGCAAAACATATTTTTCAAATCCTTCTGTTGTGGCTGTGTAAATATGGTAAACATCAAGATAAGCTTAATTACCTATTAGTATGCCTGCATAAACAACTGAAGCATTTTTAAAATATTAATTAGCTTGGATTAAAAATGAAATAAAAGGGCACGCCTCATTAAATACTTTCACATCTTTTGTTCTCATTAAATAGAAAATGTCCATCCCACTTAGCAGTAAATGTCATTCTGGTCATACTTTAGTTAAAAAAAAAAACAACTATATAAAAAGAGTACTTGTTTTTTTTAATAAACATTTGCATCACTACAGACTGGACTGAGCTTTCCTCCCACTCTACGTCTTCAGTCAAAACCCAGGAGTTGCTGCAAATTCCAGTCCTTTCATGATTTCCACTAGATGGCAGCAGTATTTTGTTTTTGAAACTTTCCTCTCCATTTAGGCTTCCTGAGCCTTGGAGGAAAAAAACAAAACACAAACCACCCTTTTTGAAAAACTTACTGTTCGTCACAGTAACCGCCATCATGTAGTGCTTGGCACAAAATAACACTGTTCAGAGTCAACAACTGCCAAGTCAGTCACTGTGCCACACTGCACACAGTTCTGCAGCATTTTCTCTGGAATGTGGTTCCTACAGAACCAAGCCACCTGTATTTACACAAAGCCTTCTTCTGCAACTTTCACACACTTGTTGCTTTTCATCTTGTCTCATTGCAGCGGCTCACGTCTTCAGACTTGAGATGAAATGTAAAGCGAGCGTATACGCTGAGCCAGGATGGCCTCCAGCTCTTCCAGAGGTGAGTCACTGCGGCTGTGAGCCAGAGAAGTGCAGTTATTCCCCTGTCGAGTGCAGTTGGTTCCTAGTAACAGGGTCCTGAAGCCGTCTTTTTCCAGCAGTGCCGGCATCTGCTGCAGGAAGAAACTTTCGCAACATGAACTCAAATCCACCGAACCATTTGCCTGTTCAAGGAAAAAAACAATCATGTTTTAGCTGCTTACAAAATGTAGACCAGATTACAACAGAGTAGCACAGCCTTCTCAAAACAGACATTACCTTGGCTGTCTTGTAGATGCTGACTGCATTGTCGAGGTTTATGTGCTTGGAGCAGATGAGCTCACAATGTCGTTGTAGTGCCCCCAGCTTGAACTGATTAGCAGCCGACAAAAGCTGTAGGGGAAAAAAAAATTACCAAAATTTTATACACTTGTTATAATCTTTTAGTTCATAAACCCACCTGGTTGTGTCTGTAGTCATAAGCTTAGATTTATTTATTTTGGCCGTGGTATCCGGTTGTAGAACAAAAAATTATAAGGAACTGGATCAGTTTCACAAAGCTGCATGTGTTTGCATGTCCCCCAGAAGCAGGAATACACAGAGCTGTTGCTGCCTCCGGCTGATGAATGTGCCTCAGCAGAGATTTAGATCACACTTGTTTTGAACTTGTAAATGTTTTTGAGTTCTCCTGTTCTTTGGAATACATATCTCACTAATTTCAGTTCCTAAAAGTATAAACTACATAACTGAATGCTTTTTGATGATCTGCCATGACTAGATCAGGTTTCGGTGATATCAATTCTTCAAGTCTGGATCCAAGTTCGGTTCCTCCTAACGAGGCGGCATTTTGATAGTAGTTGATGGAAAAAAACAAAAAACAAAACGTCTACTTAGCCTACAGATTATTTGGTATTTGTTCTCTTCTTTCAGTAAGGTAATACTGAATGAAAACATTTAGTCAATGAGTGTACAAATGAACTAATTTTCAAGTAAAACTAATGTACAGCTTAATTTGCACTAAACGGGTTGAATGGTGAAAGAGTACAGGCCATGAATTCACATTTCCTGTATTAATTTTGGCAAATGAGCCCAATTTCATGGAAAATTGGAGGAGTAAAAACAAGTTTGATCACGTACCTTTAGAAAACAGATTAATATGATCCACATGTGCTAATGACCAGGTGCCTGTTCACCCAATATATCATAACATACTGTTCTGTGATCTCACAATGACTGTGTAGTAAAAATGTGTGAACATCTTTAACTGTCTGTGCAGTTCAAGTCAGTCTAATTAGCATGATCTGAACCTTCAGTGTTCTCACCTCCAGTAAGTCCATCACATTCGTTTTCAGTGATTCTGTTCCTCCACAGTACAGGTAAGACATCATCATCTGTAGAGAGGTCAAATGTCTAGTTTAGCAACATTTCAGCATCAGTTTATCTAATTGTTTTTGGCATGTGCAGGAAAAAAGAGACTACACTGTAAAAATGTATTTCTTTCATTTTTTTTTTGCTAAAGTAAACATTAGGACACCCTGTGACCCTTAGGCTGAAGGAATGTCAATAAGACACTTCTTGGAGCCATTGGACGTCAATCTGGGGTTTACTACATGTGCAGTAGAGTCGCATCAAAGCAACTGAATTACATCTAGGTCTGGTCTTTAACTGGATCTAGGAATTTATTTCTCATGGGATATTTTTTGTAATTCTGAGGGTTATTATTGTGTTCCAGGTTACAAATAGTGTTATTTTCCTTCAATGTCCTCTGGTTTATGGTAGAATTAATGAACCTATGATAATGAGCTGGCTAGCTCTTGCTCTAGCAATGCATCTCCAAGCCCCGTCACTTCCAGCTCTTCTTAAAAGTTGGTATGCGATTATTTTCCTGGAATGCTTTATTTCTGATTTAATGCGTTTCCATTAAAAAGAACAGCAAGAAAATCAAATGTGAATCTCGGTTCACTCAGTAAGTCATCAAAAACATTCTGGACGATGATCCTCCAATTACTTCCTGTTTTTTTCATGCACCAGTGGAAACATCCAGTTGTTGATCGTGTGATTCGTGTAAAGCATAAAGTGTTTACTTTGCAGTTTTGTTTTTTCTAAAACTATTATTTTGTCAAATAATTCACCAACTTTGTCAATTCAATGGAAATGTACTGCTGATGTGATTTTCACAACAGAAAATAATCTCTGACTTTCCGGTATAATGAAGCTCACATCAGTGGCTATGCAATATTTATGGACATACGGGAATTAACATGGGTCAAAGTATATATTTACAGTTTTTATGATTTTTTTTTCAGTGCTAGAAATTAAAACTCATAGGGTACCCTAATCTATTTTTCATATTATTGTATGCTAGATTTTTTTCATACCTGGAAAATATGGTACTTGACATCACTGATCTCAATTTCTTTGCTGGGGCTTCCATCTGATCCAGAGGATGCCAGCAGAGATTTGAATCTAAAAGGAAAAAAAGTAGTTTCATCAATGTTCAATTAGGTTTTCCTCTAAAAACCTCAAGTAAATTAAATGCTCTGAGAAATCGATTGCTTTTAGCTTGATTGGCCCTCAAAAGTACCAACTGGCCAGAAACCTAAAAAACATAAACTCAACCAGCTAATATCGTTGACTACTCTTTGGTGTGGATGCTGTAACTGAGTTAATCAACAATAAATGGAGTACAACTATAAAAACGGATTCAAAAGAAAGTCGTTTTTGACATGTTGGGATATGTCTGCATTCTTTCAAGTTACAACGTATAATAGCTCTATTATACGTTGACTGACTTTTCCCTACAGTGTCGAGAAAAGTCAGAAATTCTCCATTACAGAATATGTCCGATTTGGAAATCTCAATTATTGGAAGTCTTTAACCACTAAAGCGTAGGTTCCCAGTCGTGGTTCTCGGTCACAACTGTCCTGCATATTTTGTTTCCCTGCTGCTGCACACATGGCTTAAATGAATGGGTGATAAACTGGGTTCTAATCTTTTAAAAAGCCTGACCTGCTGATTTCGATTTTGGCCGATACCATTTTTCTCTTGTCTGAAATGTTGTTAAATATAGCAAGAAGGTTGGTGAGATGGCAACAGTGGGGTAGCTAGAGTTAACTGTAAATGTGCAGACATGACCTGGTAGGTCTGTCTGTTGGTCAAACCTCTCTCACTGGAGAACAGAAGAGGACAGTGGCTGATTTTTAAGACTTTGCTAACCCTAACCCTTTGATAATTTCAATCAATTGTACAGGAGTGGGGACGCATCTAAAACATGCAGTACATTATGTCCTGAGGGCCATGGTTGGGAATCTCTGCTCAAGGGAAGACATACAGAGGCTACAGTTTTAGAAAAGTACTAAAAGGTTATTCTAAGGGCAGCTTCAAACTGAGCTCTTTAATCATTTTGTTCACTTAAAAATAACTTTTACAGTGACTCCTTTCACCAATGTGGTAAAATGTGTTACATGTCAGTCAAGAAGGCAAGAAAAAAAGAAATCTGAATACATTTTGGCAGATGAAAACTCAAACACAAAATTCTGATTTGTGTGTCTAAAATTAATACACATCTGCAAAATGAAGAGTGGTTGCACTTACTTGTCAGAAGAAGTTATCAGAAGGACTTTGTGTCCATAAAATGGTTTTCCCTCCACCAAAAATGTCACATCTGACATGTCTGGGTTGTTCAGAAAGAGTGGATCTGTAAAGATCAGATTAACAATATGTAAATGACTCAGATTTCAGCCCATCACATCCTACTTTCAGTGTAATAATAAGCTTATAATTTTTGGCAGCTTTGTTTAAAATTCCCTCTGTAGGACAGTGAACTACATTTATTCATACAGTCAATCAAAGCTTTCTCACCCAACTGAGCTGAAAGAGACGCCTTCATCTCAGGGATGGCTGGAAGTGGTGCTGAGCCAAAACAGTGACTAAAAATAGCTGCCAGCTGCTGTATAATGGCATCGTTCTGAAAGAAAGAACAGAAGGTCAGGATTATTTCTTATTCCGGAGACTGAAAAGTAGTAAACGTCACAGGCTTCATGTTTGACAATACCTTGGTGGTACGCAGGATAGTGAACATGAGGGGCAGGCCTGTGGTGACAAGTTCATCACAGTAGTCCTCTTCTCGGACTGTGGTAAACTCTCTGAGAAGAGAGAGGATGGCCCCCGTCTTGGACTGCTGATGGGCACAACGAAGAGATTCCAGCCACACATGCAGTTTCCACGGCACACCTAATTACACATAAGTTTGGTTTTAGAAGCACAAATAAACAAAAGTCCTGTTGTCTTATGGCTATCTGAAAGGTACCCATTGCATGAAGCTCCATGGTGACATCAAGATATCCGTGCTCGGCACTGTAGTAGCTAGCTTCTTGAAGAGCCTTCATCCTGGCCTTGCAGAGATTGGGTATGTCTGCATCCTGCAGTGCCGGAGTGCCATTGGAAGGTGTTGGAAGATAAGGACACATCCCTGGAATTTCATTCTCCACTCCTTCTGCTAGGATCTCCTCCAGAGACAGGACATCCTCTTTGATCTGCTGGGGTTGAGTCAGTAGCTTTCTCAGCACGTTTCTGATGGAGGAAGGAAACAACAAGCATTAAATCGGTTATCTGTGCTCAAATGGTAAAACATACTTACATTTCTGTGACCCTGTGATCTATGTGATTAGATAATCCATCACTCTTAGTGTGGAATGTGAAGTGTTGAGTCTACACGGAGTTCACATGAACACACAGCAAACAGGTGGAGAGGATCACTCTACCAGTTGGTTTTTAAAAAACAAATGGACAACACAACGCCCTGCTCACTTTGCACACTAGATACATTGCATCTCCACTCAGAATTAACTTAAAAATAAAGTTTCAGTTAAACAATATTATATGTAAAATTAAAAAACGACAGTTATTACAGAAATGTTATGACTTATGGCCTTCACAAGGAGTGTAAGCCACAATAAGTCATTACTAAAGACATTGGCTGATCAGAGAGTACTGTAAGTTGAGTGGACGAAAACAGTGTGGTAGGATAAAATATAAAAATACATGAATTTTTAGTTTGTTTTGAATTGAAGCACTGAAAAAAAGTAATGTCTCAAAATGAAATCCGACAAACCTGTGTCCATGTGCAGCAGCATGACTGAAGCAGTTCATGTTTTCATAAAGAGACGACGTAAGAGCATTTCCATCATGGCTCCTTGATAAGGGGTCAGCGCCACGTGCCAGGAGCAAAGTCACCATCTCATAGTTACCTGAGAAACACATAAGCACCTATCAACTTCTAAACACATTTTATTAAAATCAACTAAAAACTTTTAGTTTTTCTCCAATTGCTTTTTTTATGTACTCAAAGATTACTTTCTTGAGATCAGTGTATTGCAGTTTACATTAGATTCATAAACCAGCAGCACATTGACATTAAGGCGTTTTGCTCACTGTCACTGCAGCTATGTGTGGACCATGTGTCTTTTGCTACACTGTATGGCTTTCAGATGATCCTGTGGAGGAATGTGGGCCAGAAGGGACTAAACTACTGCAGGCAGCATTTCTTTTTTCACCACACTTTCATTTTACACTCTAATTCCACTAATCCCCCCTCTCCCCTCCCACTACTCCTGCACATTCACAACTTCATGATCTATGGGAAAAGTATGCCAATAACTCATTGGCATATTGAATGCCAATGAGTTATTAGACGTTTCACAGAAAGACGACAACCTCTCATTAATTTACCTTTCTGTCTTACAGCTGTTTTTGCATGCAAGTGTATCAAAACTTTACTGGCAATGAATCAAATGAGAACACAAACCCTCTGTACATAAGCAGCACTCTAACATGAGCTATGCTTTGAGCTGAAGTGTCTGCGTTTACCCACCTGCTGCAGACGCCAGCTGCAGCGGAGTGTCTGCTGTGGTCTCCTGACCATTTCGGATTGCTGCCCCCTCCACATTGGCTCCCGCATCCAACAGAAGCTGCAGATAAACATCACATCCATTTATTAAGCATGTCTTGAAAGTAGATTAAAAGGACACTAGCTTATAAATGAAGTACATCAAAGTGGTTAATTATGCTGATAAACGGCACATGTGAAAAGACGTTTTTGTTCACCAAAAGTATAAAAAACAAAAATTGTGAAAAAGTTTGGGGTATTTTTTAAGGTTGAATTTACAGTTCATTAGGGTTAGGTTTTCTTTTATAGCAAGAGGGAACACATTAACAGGTATTTAACACTGTTTTGTCAGGTCTATGGTTAGATAGGTCTACAGCAAATGGTAAAAGTGGAAATTAGAATACGCTAAAAAAAAAAAAAACACCATTCAGTGGAATTTTAATATAACAGTAAGGATACTAATATGTGTATATGTTGTACCTGCACTACAGGGATGTGTCCATGCAACACCGCAAAGGTGAGAGCTGTCCAGTGTCGACTGTCAGGATGTACAGAAGGATACTTTGGGGAGTACAATGGAACCTGCATATGCAGAACAGATTAGAAAAAAATTAATTCTCTCAAGGCAAAGACTGGAAATGTTTACACGGATAACCATAGTGGACTTTGGATGCCATTTTTGCAAATATATCCGTTGACAAATTGTTTACAAATACATTGTAAAGGTTGAGGACATCTGTTCTTTATTTACCGCCACATCAAGGTTGGCTCCAGCATCAATCAGCATCTGGACAAGGGCCTCATCTCCAGCTGCACAGGCATACATCAGAGGGGTCATACCCTGAATGACGAAGAGGAAAAGCGCAAGATTAGGCAAGAAAGAAGCCCATTCATCATGCATGCAAGCTTTCCTGCCTTCAGGTGAGATTACTTTGAATTTGATGAAACCTGGTGTACTTTTATGAAGAACCCCTGATCCACAGCTGATTTGTTCTAAACTTATCCACAAAAAGTTGACATTTAAATCAGTGCATCTGCATGCACTTGTATATAAATCGTAATTACTGCATTTGTTCTAATAGTGCTCATACCTGGTCGTCCATGCTGTTGACCCCATCTGGCCTGAGCAGGTCAATAGCTTGACCAATGAGATCAGTGCGTCCACAATTGAGCATCCGAAAACCCAAGTCCAGGTTGAATTTATCTATGGCAGCTTTGGAGTCCAGACGCTTGAAGGAGCTAAAGCAACACTCCGGCCTTAAAAGGAATCAAGATTTAAACACCCTATTAAAAACCTTTTATAACCACCAAGTGGCTCATGCTGACCATATGTTAACATGAAATGTTTTTCTACAGAAATAAAACTGTACAATATCACTATTCTGCCCGTGTGTAGTTACTGGTCTGCTTCTCACAGCCTCTGCTTTTTAAACATAAAGCTGAATCAGTTTAAAAGTGCAAAGGTAAAAGTCAACATAGCTTTAAGGTTTTTTCTGCTTTTTTTTTTTTTGTAGGTCAGACAAATTGAAATGTATACATGAAATATTAACTGACTCAACAATAATTCAATTCGTATGTGTCGATTTACTTCAGTTGTCTTGGTTCACAGTCAAGTCCTGGAAGGAGGAGCCTGGCGGTCTGTCTGACATCATCACTGTCCACCAACAGACTCTTGCGATGCTCGGCGTGAACTATGGCCACTCTCATCCACTCCATCAGAGGCGGCAACAGCATAAATGGCCTAAAAGAAAAGATCATTCACCATTGTTTGTTGATCTTGAAATAATGATGAGTAGTCTTCAAAGCCATGTTTGATTTCAAAGTCAAAAGCTTAGATGTGCACCAACCAGGCGTTCCTAAAATATTAACCATAAAAAAAACAAGAGCGTCCACTGAACCGAAAGATAAAAAAGATTTTGAGTTTGAAGATTTTGGAGAAGATTACACAGATTTTGCAGAAGTAAGGATGATTGTATTGTTGTAGCCATGTCTGACATTCTTAAATACATCTGGATTAAACACACCCTTTTGCTTTGTCTGTTTGTCTTCATCCTCCTCCTCCATCTGAATCAGCAAGAGATGATGCGGTTCTTAGTAATGTAATATCTAGTCAGTTATCTAGTGTTAAGCCTTTTTGTCTCCACCTTGCTCTGACCATATGTGCATAGAGTAAGCTTGTGAACAACAGTGTTTTACTGTGAATGGGATTGTTTGCTTTTGGTCCTTTGGAGCCTCAGCGACATTCTGTTAATGGCTGCATGAACACTGCCATTGTGCTATATTAAGTTACTGGCGACTGTCTTACTCCTGCTGTGATGTTTGTTCTCGGTGAGCTTACATCTGTTCTGATGTGATCCAGGGTTCAATGCAATTCATGAATACGCCTCCATTTGTATTCATGAACTGCATCAAACCCTGCACTGTGCAGCTGTAGTTAACAAGGACTGAGTCTTGCAGTATTATTAATTCTGATACGACTGCTGAGCAAAGTGTAATATTTTGGTTTTAACTGACCTTTGGCAGCTTTTTTCCTAAAATATCCAACAGATCAAAATGCATTTAAATACCTGCAGTTAGTCTGACACGAGCACTGAAGTCTTTTTTTTTTAGATTTTCTGTCAAATGCTGTTTTGTCAGTAGCAGATCAGTCAGGAGGGGTCTCACCGTCAGCCAGGCGTGACTGTGAACAAGCAGACTGGGAACTGATGAGCTCAAGAAGGAGGGAGGGGGTGTGAAGTGTAGCTGCTGGGTGCATATAATTAAGGTCTAAGTGTTTGGGAAACAGCTAGGAAGCAGGTGGGATATGTCAACGTGAGGCAGGGGGGGTTGGGAGGCAGTCTGCCACTTTTTAGATAGTGCTGCAGGCACAGAGTGATAAGAACGCCATGTTTCTGAGGAGAGAAGGCCCTGTAGGTCTGGGAATCAATGCTTATAGCTCTCTTAATGTGCTCCACTTAACACAAATTGGATTTTGCAGGTGGATGTATTCATTCATTTCTACATTTATTTATTTTTTTTCTTTTAAAAACACAGCACTTGCAGTGCAGATTGTTTATTGTGTGGCTCTTTCCAGGCACATTCTAAGCAAGTCAACTAAAACAAAACTGAACCATCTCCAATTTAACATATTTGGCTATTTGCACTTTACACCCACTGCTCCATTAGAGGATTAATCTAAAACCTTATCAATCTGTCAGTCTGTTTAACAAGTAAGGGAGTTTTAAGAGACCGCACCATAGTCCTGCATAGTCTGACTTACATTTTCTTGAGCATCACCATCTATGTCAGCTACGAGCAACTAGTGCAGTGAGATTTGATTGAATAGGCAAAATAAAAAAGATCAATGAAGCATGTAGTACGATATTAATACTGTGAGTGATAAATAATAGAAGTAACACGACTTCCAGATGTACAACTTACAGAGAACTTTACAGCCTCTGTGATGAGTGGATTTCTAAAGCTCATATAGCATAAGGTTGGAACGGTGAAAGGTTTACAGACCTGATGAGACAGAATTGATGTTCTACAGTGATAGAGAATGTACATTGAATTGGATAGGGGTGTATATGTTTGGGTGTATATGTTTATAAAATGTATAAAAATCAAGTTTTACTGACAAATTTGTCTAACAAAATTGGTTAATTCCAAGATACCAGAGCAAGACTTGACAAAGGCCAAGTTATTCAGGTAAAGCTTCACAGATGTCCTTTTACTCCCATATGTGGATTAGCAACCTGCGACTGACCGAAACCCCATCACCCATAACTGGGATGTGTTGGAAGAAGTCTTAGAGCTCTGAAAGACCTTTACCAGTAAGACCTTAATGTATCTATGTAGAAGTGCATGTTCAGCATGTTCTCTCATAATTACCCCCATCTTTCTTTCCTCTTCCTCTCATTAAACTCCTCATATGACTGCTGCGCTAAGTTGTGCCCTTAAACCTGAAACAAAAACTGCAGCTTCGTCAGAGATTAGATTAACATCAAAGCCTTGATGGCAGTTAACACTGAAACCAGATAGCCTTGTGACCCGACATGCTGAGAGCCACGCTCAGAGATGCAGACGATGAATTTACATAGACTACCATGTACAGACTTTCCCACACCTGCAAATATAAACATTGGCTTTGAATTATTGCACTTCTTCAACCATAAAAGAACGATGAGCTTAATAAGTAATGCTCAGGTGTGTTTACTTTTCATGCAGGACAGATTAGAGTTCATACATTTGTTGCTATGTCCAGTAGGGACTAAAGCTTAAAGCTTATTAATTTATATATTTAAAAGCTATCTTGTCTTAATCAAATTAGTAGCAATGTGACAGACAAGTTTAATCACTCATCTAGAAGATGAAGATCTTTTTTTAATCTATATTTGAAAACAAGAATCATAAACTATAGCTTATCAATTACATTTTATTAGTGCTCTAATCTATCTTTTCATAGTAAAGGAGTGTCTTTAGTCATTTGAACACAGGATGATTAATGATTTCTATTCCAACATTGTGCAAAATCAAGCATATGCTCAGACCAAAGTGTTTGCCCTTCTACGTTTCATGCAGTTTAATAATTATCACATACAGCAGCTTTATTTGGGACCAAAACGAGTCTCGGCTCTTGTAGTAAAAGAGAATCTGCTGTTAGTCTCTCACCAGGCTCCCTATAACATTTGATGATGTGGCCCACACAGATTCTGGCAGTTTTGAGTTTCTGCCAAAGATTTTAGAAAGCTTCCAATAGAGGGTGGGTCACAGAGATGAAGAGGCCCTCTGTAGCAGAGAACTCTGCAGCATGAACAGACTTTACCATTGTAATCACTACCAGGTTTGCACTTCCATAGCCTACCACCTGAGTTGGCTCCATAACATTTTCAGAATGTGTGCAGTGATGAAGAAGCAGATGCTTTTAAAGAAAAACAGAGTGTTCGAATGTTTAGAAAGAGGGCTATAGTTTTATTCTGCTCACATAAACCAGTGGGATATAAATCCAACATTAAAAACATCTAAGGGTTTTGAAGAAATCCTTAGCTAGGAAAAGAGAGGGGGGATTTTACGGGTCGGTTTCCTTTGACGCTATTGAGAAGTCCACCTTAGCACACTTATACTGTGTATGTTCACTATTAAATGTATCAGAGATAGATGGCCTCATCTCTTGCCCCTTAAACACATGCATATAGTGTCAATTAATTAACCTTTACACAGAGAGGAAAAACCGTACATCTTTTCCCAGATCGTTTACATTTATTAACTTTCTGAGAGATTTACACGTTGGCAAAAATGAATCTGTTCCTTCCAATCAGCATTTCAACACATTTTAAAACAGAGGACTTTTTGGTAAGTTTATACTCCCTACTGCCTGTTGAAATCAAACAGCAGAAAATATAATTTCTTCGATATTAAAGCCTCTGTCTAAATATGAAAGTCATTTGCAAACAGAAGAGGCTTAATTGCAAAAATTATGTGCAAATATCCAGAGTGTGCAAATATTTTCCAACTGCTTTTCTAGACACTCTGTACTTAGAGCTGTTTAACTAAACCTAACTTGGAGCGGAATTAGAGAGACAGAATTACAGAGCACCCGTGCTTCTTTAAACCCATTAAATCACCACTGTTCTACCTAATTTACACCTCAAGGTGCTTTTAAGTCTTCTTTCAACCCAACTTAACACCTGGGACCATTTTCTCCTAGTAATTAACGCAATAAAAAATAACACTTAAATGACCGACCAGAGGGCAAGATGATTAGACAGATAAAAAAATAAATAAAAAAAAACATTAAAAAAAATACGAGTTGCCACTGGAAAAGCTACTGATTTAATTTTAGAACTAAAGCGGTAATTTCAGAGGTTTAAGGGTTTTTCTATTTGCTGTGGATAAAGCTGTGGCTTTAGTTAGATCTCTGGTAAACTCATTACAAAACCTCTAATCTCTAATTCCACTAAGTAAACGCATGAAAAGAAAAATCTTGAAATAACATTTAAACCTCTTAAACCTTTTTTTTCCACATTGTAGCACTTTACGTACAAACCTCAATGTATTTTTTTTTTTAGATTATTCTTTGTAAAATAGCCCAAGTGTAGTCAGATTGAATAGAGAGACTGCAGATGGAAATTAGATTGAAGAGCTAAGGTCTGGTACAAAGCAAAATATTTTTCCCATTGATGCTCTTATATATGGCTTCTTTCAAATAATCTGAAGTTTTTTGCAGACTAGCTGGTTGTCTTCCATAATTGTCCTGTATTTCTATCCATCTGCCCACTAGTTCTTTCCAGCTTTCCTTTCCTTGCTGAATAAAAGCATCCCATAGCATTATGCTGCCACCACCATGTTTCACATAGCATACACTGCACTCAGCACACCATTCGGTTTTCTCTACGCACAGAGCTTTGATGTAGGCCAAAAAGCTTAGCTTCAGAATTATCTGATCAGGACTTCATCTCACATGTTTGCCAAGTTCTCTAAATATTCCTTTTGAAACTGGAAACGGGTCCAATAATCCTTTTTCTTACTCTTTCAGATAAAATAAAACTAAAAAAATACATAGAATGATAAAATGTTACAATACTCAAGGGTTCTTAGTGCTTTTGAAAGGAAATGTATGTGTGTAAAACTTACATTTCAGTCAAACCCCAAGTTTAATTTAGTTATTTAATAGCTTGTTACATCCTGGCAGAGTTCAGTCAGCCATGATTCCTACCTCTCTTTGCTCAGAGCCATGCGTGGGGGATCCAGGTTGGGATTCTCCATGGACTCCATTTGCGGGCAGCGCAGGAAGTAGTAAAGGGTGTGGAGGGCGTCAGGCAACCAGGACACAGGCTGCTGGGCACGGGCGTGACGGGCAGGGCTCTGTCCTGGACGCATTGAGCTGAGACGCTGCATGTGGTGCATGGCACGGGACACCAAGTCACCTGGAACAGAGCAAATATAACGACACTGAGCATCAGCTAAAACATTTGATCTAGTTCCTCAATTCCCAGGAGATGGATGTGCAAAACTGTTGAGTAGTAGATAAAAAAAAAAAAAACGTATAATTGGAGTTATGTGTTTAGACTCTGTGGTCTTCCAGTCAGACCGGATTTCCTCCTTTCCTCAACAACTTTCCTCCATGTCTCAAATGAACTCTGCCATTAGTAGCGTCATTATCAGTAAGCAAAGCCAGACAGCCAGTCTAAAACAGTAATTCATCTTTAATCACCGAGGGGGTTAATGGGAGTACAGACAGCTGATCACTGGCTCTAATGAACTGTTCAACTGTTTACTGCAAGAACAATTAGATCACTGGAGTCAGCATATAGATCTCAGTTTCGGTCATACAAAAACAGATTTGTTATATGAAATCTACAATCTTATCTCAACTAGTCTTTATAAAAACATTAAAGAAAAAAAAGCTCCACTATATAAACTTAGTGGGGAACTGTCAGCATTTAGGAAGGCTTGCTTAGATAACAGAAGGGGAAAAAACCCCCAAAACAATCAGAAAAAAAGAACAGGAAAATGTGATAAACCTTCTAGATACTGTTGGGAGACCACAGCCGCTGTAAGAAAAACACTAATCACACATCAGCATTACACAGGTTAAACTTGGGACAGAGTTGCATTCATTTAAAATTATTAGGCACATTTTCAAAGGCATAACAAAGCTCTGTGTCTAGTTTAGCTGTGTGAGTGTGTGTTAGTCTATAGAAGTTCTTCTGGTTTCCACCATGGGGGTAAGGCTGGGTTAGACTGACCAAAACAGACCCCATGTAAAGCTGAAGGGCCCCCTTTGTGCTAACCAGCACCAAATATCCCTCCAGGAGGGCTCAGTGGAATTCCTGCACTACATTGAGAGCTTCTCTCTTAGTTTCCAGTCTACATTTTCCCCCTCAACCTAAACTTGGCTCCAGATGGACATGAAATGCCAATTCTTGAATTATAGATTTCACCCAAAGTCTTGTAATAATCAAAGTCGTTTTTTTTTTTGGGGGGGGGTTTAAATGCACATTGATATACGTCATCTCTAGAATATTTTTGATGTATGCAGAGTATTTGTATCTATGATAATGTCTATTGCAGAAATCCATCTCTACAGACGTTTCTCTGATTGGAGCCAAAGAGATCAGACAGGCAAAGTGCCAAACCTGCTGTATTTCTGTTGTATGTATGCGAATCAGTGGACACGTGTGTGTGCATGTGTGTGTTTATGTTTTTTAGGCGTGAATATGTGTAGATGCCAGCCCTACCCAGATTTACCCCGTTTCACCCCACCAGAGAGAAGTGGCACAAAGAGGCCACTGAGCAGAAGTGAGAGAAAGAGCGTGTCTGTACTTTCTTAATGCCTCACTATAACGGCGGCAACGTATGAACGTAGCCTTGTGCTGCAGGAACAAATGACAGAGTGTTGGTTCATTTGGAGTAGGAAACTTATCCTTGACCAAAACTATCCTCCATTTCTTTTCCTCACTCCCTCCCCTAACAACATCAGTTTTCACCTTTCTACCTTTCAATCATTTTCCCGTAGAACCTTTACCCTCCATATAACTAAACCCTCTCCTATAAATCTTTTCTACTGCTTCAAGCTACACCCCCAAACATCATAATTCCCTCTCAATTATTAATAAACCATATTTCTGTTCTTTATCACAGCCAAATCCTTTGCAACCTACAGTTTACCCCCCTCCACCATCACTATGAGCGCTTAATTTGCTTAGGCCTTCATAGTCTTTACTCGCATGGAAATGGGCTACAAAGATTTTGTTTAAGATAGGTCAGATAAACAAGTATCTCATTGTATTGCTCTTTTTGAGTAAAAGTGCTTAAATAGGATTTATAAAATCTCAATAAAGGCGTCCAAAATAAACCATGACCCAAGAAGGACCAAATATGGGAACAGTTTATTTGGCAAGTTAGTCTCAGAGGAGAAACTCGAGCTTGATTCAAAAATATTTATGTAATACATTATGCCGTAGCAACAGTATTTATAATGTTTTTTTTTTTACTTTTGATTTTTGATTTGCTTAAATTGATGAATTCTGAAAGTCAATTATGAACACCATAGTACAACAATTCAAGACTGAGAATTTGTAAAGGGTTTTAATAATATATGTTTTTATTAAAGGAAATTTGTTCTTTTTTGTGTCGTTACCTAAACAACTTCCAGAATTTTGTTCAACTTAAATGCTAACTGCAAAGTAAAATAAAAAATCTGTAGAAAGTCTGACAGGTGTAAAAGTGATTATTTTTACTCACTGAGCTCTGAGATGCTGCCCACACAAGTGGCCAGAAGAGATTGTTCCAGTGTTCTCAGCTCCAGCTGGGCGTAAGCATCCTCTCTGCTGTCCACAGCCTGCTGGTTCTCTGTGTATGGACTGAAATGGGCTGGGAGTGACAAAACACCTACAGATGCAAAGACAAAAACGTTCATGTAATTTCATGTGATAGACCTCACAGAGTAGCAGATTATTTCCAAGTGGAAGGAAAAACATTTTCAAAATTTAAACAGAAATCTGAAACTTATATTTAAACCATTTTACTTTGGTGCAATTAAATGTTCACAATAAGTAAAACATTTAGATAAATAGTGTCCATCTTTAATGTTAGTAACATGACAAAATGCTGCATTTGCAATCTTACTAACATGTGACCCACATAGCAAAAACAAGAGGAAAAAAACTAAGGACGTGCTTTCTTTCATGTTCATGGTGCAAATATGAAATATGCATAGTAGCATTGAGGACAGAATGAAACAAACAGTTCTCTGAAAAGAATCCAATGCTACCATCTCTACAATATTTCACATTGTAGAGATAACACTGTACACTGCATGTCTTTTTTTTATTTTTTTAACCTACTCTTGTGCTTTCAAGACAAAATGGATGCATGGCCAAAACAAGCTTGTCCAGCAGGTTAAATAAACCAGGAAAACATAATAAGCTTTATCCTGGTCAGTTGTGGCATTTCCTATTTGAATTGAACCCCTGAGGGTTCAGGAGCCCAACCCATCTTTCAACTTACTTTTTTAAGTAAACATTTCTACAGTAAACACCAGAACTATACTTAAAATAACTTTTTCTTAAAAGTAATATGTTGCAATCAGTCAGATCAGATTTGCCCTACGTGACCGCCTACTGTGAGTTTACACTCAGGCAAAGAGATAAGATCCTTTTTACATAACTTGAAGATGGCATCTTGTTCTTTCACTGCTGTAATTGTCTTCCTGATACAAGATAAAAGTAGCAACCAATGACAAGAAGACAGACTTCTATTTTTTTTTTTTTTTTTGCCTCTTTGTATTCCTCTGCCTCCTTTTTGTTAGCTTTTCTGCACAGTGCATGTATAAACCAGGCTGTGTTGTAATCTGAAGTAGATCAAACCGTTTAGTGTGCTTAATGCCATGGAGAACAAAATGAGGGGGGATAGAGCTGGGGATAATAAAGAGAAGAAGAAAAAAAGGTTTCTGGTGTATTTATGATGCACAAAAAAAGAGCTGCATCATTTTTAACTTCTGCCCCTGGATATTGTCCCTAAAATGATATTCTCATGTTTTTCTGGTCAATGGTATGATATTACTCCCCATAAAGGAGACATTGTTTCAAAACGCTGATGATGAGAAAGTAAACAAGAAAACGATGTACCGTATGCTTTTATAAAATCAACAGTAGCAGATTAGATGAGAAACTTCAAAAGTGATTAAATCAAAGTAACTCAATTACAATATCCTCTGCAGCATTGATCTGCTGTCAAAGACTCTTCAGTCTCATCTATTTTTGCATACATGCATTTTCATTGCAACCACCTGATTTCTATAATGTGCTAGTACCCGTTTAACCACACAATACATGCATAGTTTTTCAAAAATTAAGTAGAAATCTCAAATTGGCTAAAGCTCATTCAGATTGGATTTATAGCATTTGACTGCATTTTTTTAAGCTTTTCCACCAATCCTCAATTGCATTTAGTCTTTGACTGGGCCATATTTAATTCGTTTTGATTCCACAGCATTCCCATTGTTGCTTTGGCTGCATGTTTAAGGTCACTTCAAGTGAAGCAGCTGAGAATGCCAACATGCAGTCAGCAGTGAACACACACACACATTCCCTCTACTGGCATTCAGAACAAAAGGACTAAGAAATTTGAGGAAAATACTTAATACAAATCATCACTGATGCGGCACCAAAGCAAAACCTGTGCTAATGTAAATCCAACTCCAATTGATTCTTTTAAAACCTACGGGTAAATGTCAGTTTTTCCCACAGTCCCAACCCTCTAGTTGCTTCACCACTGAACCCCAGTCTGCGTCATTTGGACCTTATTTTGGTCTGCAAGCCAACCCGGGCCTGTCCCCACCACCACTAATACTAGCAGCTCCTCCAATCTGCACATCATTTTTTGGCACTTCTGAGCATACGAGGAAGAGAAGGGAGTGAGTATTGGATCTGGGAGGTGGTGAGCATGTAGAGCTTTTTTGGAAATGGAATGAGTCATCCAACTAAGGGGGAACTTGGAGAAAAAATAATATTGGACTGGGCTGTGTAAGGCAGAGCCTCGAGACAAGTGACACGAGGGATTCATTCTTCTGAGGCTATTATGATTCCATTTCTGAGGTTGACCCTGCACATGTCATGTGGGAATCTCAGCTGCAAATCACAGCTGAAACTCACCACAAAGCCTGTGGCAGTTTTACACACCCATCCAAACTTTTCTCCCTCAAGCCATTTTATCTCAACTTAGCCCAACTGGTTACTATACATTTCCAATGTATTTGTCTTCACACAATTTTTCCATGCAACAAATAATACATATCTACCAACAACATAAGTGGGAAATGGTTACCTTTTCCTTTGAGTTACTGGTCATGAGCACAGGAAAGCGTTTTTTTTTTTTGTTTTTTTTTTTAAATAAAATTGTTAAACAGATCAAGTTTCTTACACACTAAAACTAGAATAAACTGTAGCTTACAAGTTTGTCCTAAAAATGCAACTTTCTTTATCTCTTCTAAAAAACAGAAACAAAACATTTTTAAAAAGTTAATTCTTCATGAGGCGATGTCCCACTGCTTTTCCACCACATCACCATGCTGTATCACTTTGTTGCTAGTGAATTATCTTATGTTATCTCTCAAGTCACCTTTTGTCTAACGCGACTCATGCGCGGCGGGAGTATTGTTAGATTAGATAGCTAGACTTTCGGGAATGTTTACGCTTCTCATATCAGTTATTTGGGTTGTTTTCACCTTTTTTTTTTTTCAGAGAACCACACACTGGTCTCATTTTGAAAAGGACACTAATCAATACACAAAGTTTTCTTTAATGTGTGCTGAAATAGTACAAAATAAATCATAATCCTCATCTCGGCATCACTGTGGGAAATACCGCTTGGATAAAATATTTGTTAGGCTATCATATCCCAGGAGACATTCAGTAACACTGCTTGTCAATAAAGAGCCCTTTACTGACACCTTAAGTATATACTAGTAACTAAGACTAAAAAAAGCTCTGTATAAATGCTGGGAATACTTAAGATAAAAAACGTGAAACAGTAGAAAAAAGTAAAGAGCAAATGGCATATTGTTCCAGACTGTGTAGGTATCCTGTTGCTGCTTTTCAGCAACATATCTCAAGTTTTATGTTTGCCGTTTTTGTTGCCAAATTCTTTTCCCACCCAACAAGCCATACTTACTTTGTTTTGTCTACCAACGGATGAGTATGTCTAGGACAAAATGATACACTCATGCTAGCTTGCTCAGGAAACTGTCACTCAATTCAAACTGTGACAGAGGACAACATAAAAACAAACAAAAAAAATGCATCACCATTTCTTCTTTAACAGCCACCTCATTCATTACAGAGTGGACAGATCAAAGCATTCAGGAAGAGAGGACTTCAAAGTCACTTCCCCTGCTGAAAAAAAGAAGTTCTGATTCTGGTCCAGGGAGTTGTACACTTCTTCCACTGCACACAACAGTACAGTGTTTGACAAGGGTGCAGTGGGGTGTGTGTGTGTCACTCCCACCACCTCCTGATCCCCCGTCTTTCAGTGAGAGTGTCTTTTTCCACACAAGAAAAGAAACAGTTGTGCTTCATTTCTCCTCTGTGGAATCCATACGCCAGATGTGATCCCTCACTCAAAGGACCAACCTCTTGTTTTCCACATGTAAATGCTCCAAAACACCTGTTTTTCACACATCACCACATTCCTTCTCCCTGTTTTTACATCAAGTGCAATACATAGGTCTTTTGTCAGAAGCAATGAGCATGAGGTTCACAGCAAAAAAAAAAAAACCGCTGACTGAAGACTAATACTATAAAGGCACATGTATGCCTCTGAAAGTCTTTATTCAGCTACACTAACTGCAGTGTTTGAGGTTAAAAATGTGCTTGCTTGTTCTGCTAACCCTCCTTCTGATACTTATCTAAACAAACTCTTAGCAAGACAGAGGGGCATTTAGAAACTTAGTGCGGTGTATTACCATTTGGGTTAGAAAAATCATCATCTGACATGTTGACCTACAAGTGTGTCTTTCAAAATAGAAACTACGTGAACAGCGGACAGACATATTCATAACCCAAAACGGCTCATGTTTAATCTCAGATTTGACTGAAGTGCCAATTCACTGGAATACTTGAGCTCAAATAGGTAATGGCACTGATTCAAGTGCTTAAGAAGTTGTGATCTACTATATGCACAGTGACACTTTTGTGTCAGAGTTTGATAAATCACAGGTAGTGACAGACAAGCAAAATGGGGTCTGGTCAGCATCCTCCTGACACCTCCGTCGACCCTGGCTTCAAGGAGTCAGAGGTGGAGCACAGCTGGGGCCTAGAGTGGAAGTAACCTTATCAGCTGTATGGAGGAGGACTTCAAGTCGGTGTCTGAATGTCCACATACATCATTAATCACTGAAATGGAACATTTTGTCCTAACCAAGTGGAAACATTTGAGGGAAAACCTGCTGCTAGACAGATGAGTACTAGAGAGAAACAAAGAACAGAAAAACTCTCATTAACTTAATTAGGACTGACCATGAAGTAGTAAGTTTTAAGTCCAATGTTTTCCCCCTCATCAGTTTGGACACCATTTCTAATGCTGTGGTAACAACATTTATTTGGTTTGGAAGTTTTTTGCAGTGTGAAAAACGCTGTTATTCTCGAATGAGTAAGGTCTTTTAAAAATAAATCAGATTCTTAAACCTTGTTTCCTATGGAGGGATTTTGGGAGTTTTTTCAAGCCAGTATTTAAAAAAAAAGAAAAAAAAACACTACTACTACTGCAGTTACAAACAGGCAACTATAGTAGCGTGAAGTAGTTTTTCCACAACCCTAGATACAGACTAGATATAAATCTGCAATAACAGGCTAAGTGTAAAAGTGCCCACTCTGCTCGTCATAAACCTTATTGTGAATGACATGAAAAGCCATTTTCTGATCACGTTTTTACAGTAAAAACGTCAAGATGAATAAACGTACAAGTTGAGTAAAGTAAAAAATCTCAATTTTGTGAAAATAAACCACTTAAGAAATACCAACCTTGCAAAGACATGACTGTGAGGTTGTAAATGTGGTATGCAGCAACATACCTACCAACCACCTTCAAACAAATCACACAAATTAGGAGAGGTAGGATTCAGAACGATGAGTTTTAGATTCCCACAGACCGCAGAAAAATATCCCCACAAAATCTACAAAACTAACCCTAATCCTCAACATGACTTCAGCTTTTTTCCTCCTCCTCATCCTCTCCGTCTTTTACTCGCTGATCTTCCAGTCTTGTTTTACATTTTACATTCCAGGCTGTGAAAGTGGTGCCTGTGGCAATCCAGTCACATTCAAGAATCTCAATTTCCATATGTGCCGCCACATCACATACTGTTCAGCAAAGGGACAATATTACTGAATGACTAGTTTTTATTGGTCCATGGCTCTCCATACTGTAAAGGACTGGAAATATGCTATATGGTAAATGGAGGTTGGGTCTGTCCCTCTAATGACACAGAATGACTGTTATTACAGACACACACACACACACACACACACACGCACACACACAGCAATAACAGATTCACATAAACATCTAACCTCAAACCCGCTTACTCCTAATGCAATCAACTTTTACAACGATGAAGTCACCATCAAGAACCAGTCTCAGGAGGAGAAGAGCTTGACAAGAGCAAAATGAAAAATGCTGTCACAGATCTATGAGCTACATATGATTAAGTTTAAATGAATATAACAGATCAAGAGTGGATGTTTTATTTGCCCATTTCAAAAAGGAACAGTTAACCCCTATAAAGAACAAGCAAACCTCTATTTAGCTCTGAGCTAATACTACTACGGCATTTGGACCAGAGCTAAAAATTGTGCATGTGCATTTATAAGAGTGTGTGTTCACATTAATTGCTCTCTTTCTGTACATGTGTGATCAGCCAGTTTGCTCTCAGCAGGATCCTGGGAGTGAAAACAGAGAACCAGTCAGTTTAGATGGCAGACAACATGCCCATTGAGCAAAAGGTCTTTAGCTGAACCCAAGACTGACTCACATTTTAGTAACACACACAAATACAAGTAACTGACCGAATAGTGTTCAAGGGTCAGTTTATATAAATTGAGTAAAATACTTTTACATAACAACTAGATGCCTTTTTTTTTCTTTGAATGAACTAGTTGTCCCAAAATGTTTGATTTTAGAACAATTCTGTTAGTCTAATAACCTTGTAGTGGCACTACACTACTCTTAATATTTTCAAGTTTTTTTATGGGTTCCTAAACGGAAAAACATAAGAGCACCTTTGCTGAGCAAACCTGAATTTATCAAATATGGCTGCCCTACATATAACACTTAATGAACTATAAACCCTACTGTTTTCTCTGTGGAGAATTTTCAAAACTTGCAATATTCTTTATTTGCAGACTTCTTTAAGAGCGGGCTATAAAATATCTCAAACTCCAAGTTAAAGAACCGTTGTGAACATGTTTGCAATGTCCTCAGTCACTCTGGAGAAACAATGCGTTTTTGAGTCCATGTGCTTCTTATTTTCATGTTTTTTTTCCCTAATGGAGATAAGAATGACTTATTGTAAATGGTGCTTCTTCGTCAGCTTATTATGGAGGAAGGAGACAGACAGGAATGCAGAATTAGTATCACACTAAAAAATCCTAACATCTTAATATATGAGGGAAACCCTCAACTGGTGCTTGGTTCTCACAGAGCAATGGGCGAGTTTGACAGAGGGACTTAGGAGTCTGACGTTTCAAAGAACTGGATCCAAAAATCCCCCCTTGTAAATCTAAAGCTGCTTTCTGCTGACTAACATTCTGGGTTGGGCTGGGAAACGAGTAAGCTTATGCAGTGAGTCAAACTGTAAGGAAAAAAATAAGGGTGGTGGCAAAGGGATGATTATCAGGATTAGTGAAGCATTTCATTTTATCCCAATGTGCATCTACCCTCTTTTTTATGTCATCCAATCTAAATATTTCAATTCAGCTTCACATAAAAAACAAAAGTCCCATAAGGCAACGTGTTAGTTAGTACATATTTAAACTTCCAAAAGCAAGGGTGAATAATGAACTTCAGCCCCATATTTTTACACTGAGATGAATTCATGAAATTATTACATCAATGCTCTATAATGACAAACGGCCGTTTAAAAAAAGTTTTTAGAGAAATAGTGCGAACTTAATTGACATAGATGACTGAAAATTGACTACAATTATTGTTCAAGTAAAGCAGACACCATGAATAAATTCACTTTTCATCCCACCTACATCCTTAGGTAATCCAAATCTGCACAGTCAGCTCCCTACACACTGGAGCCCATTCTGTCTTTTTAAAGACAGAAACCTACTTGTACAGGAGTGCTGCATTAACCTTTCTACTACTATAAAATTCCAATCAAACTCGCATTAAGAGAGAATACCCTGAACATTCATCTCATCCCATTAATACTTGATGGGGGTAAGATAAATATCATTGGACATTATTGCAACTCAACATCATTTTGCTACAGTAAAGTGAAGTGAGCAGGGCTTGGTTCTGAAGGCCTGCAGCACTCTAAGAGCAGTAATGAGAAGGGTTGCTTGACTCACATCTGCCTGACTCTAAAGTCAAGAGTCATTGTTGAGAAGAATCGCCCTCTATGCAGAAGACTAAAAGAGTTCAATACTGGGAGGAGATGCATTATGGTCATAATGCTAGATGTTGGGAGTGGGAAGATCACCTTGTGTAATTAGTCAGGAAATCAATGCCATGGATGGAACTTGTTTTCAAGCAGCATAATAAAAAAATTAAATCAATGGACCACCCAACTTCTGATCAACAAAGGTTTTCTGATAAGCTATGTGTGTTAAGTTTGGACACACACACACACACACGCACACGCACACACACACACACACACACACACTCTCTAGAACAACCTTAAATAACATGACCTGTCAAGTGTTCAGATATCATCCAAAGCAAAAATCATTGGGCCATGTGTCAGGCTCACAGACGACTGCAGGAGAGCACATCAGGACGATAATGACCTGGGTGTGTCAGGGACCTCAAGGGTCACCTCTTTAGCAGGAGGTCGTAAAATACCTTTCACTACACCAGTCAGCTTATTCAAGAGGCTTTAGGACCCATCTGACACCCAAGTAGGTTTATAGCTAACCCCTGACTCTTGTGGTCCACCCCCACACTCACACTGAACACAGAGGGAGGGCCTTTATCTCAATAGGTCCTGCTAAAAATGACCTTCCTGTTATGTAGTTATGGCATCTCTTGACCCCAAAGTCAGACTTCAACACACAAAGACACACATTCAGGGCATCCTCTTTAGCGTGTCAGTGAGCCTACAAGTGTCCACATGGTGGTCCGCTATATAGAAGACCCTGAAATGTTAGACAAAGGTTTATTGTGGTAATTTTGTCGGTACAAAATTACTGATATTTATGGCTCCAATTTTCTTAAAGTGTGGTTTGACAAATTGGGTTGCAAATAAAATTATGGAAACATGAGTACATTTAATAACTTGATTAGTCTTTTTCTCCTTAGGGTATGTTTATTTTAGCTTATTTGTAGGAAATGATGAGATGCTGCAACTTGATAACAGGAAGATACTGTTATATGTATCACGTATTTAACACGTTAGCTACAATGGCCCTGCCACACAGTCCCAATAGTTTTAGGTCTTTATGGGTTGTCAGAAGAAGTTCAAGAATGACAATAGTCCTCCCCCACCTGTTGCTGGGCAATTTCAGTAAGCTACCTGAAAGAAGGCCCCTACAGTTTTTTTGCTTAAGATAGAAAAAAAAAGTCTCAAAAAAAAAACTAATTCCAGCCATAAAATACAGTAAGTAACCCATTACTCTTCTTGAAAAACACTTAAAACTAAAGCCGGATAGCTACAAGTAATCATGTCTGGTACAATGCTGACTGCAGGCTGGACACCAGAGCAGCCAGCCTGATTAAATAATTCAAACTCCTGGAGTTAAGGAGAAAAACGTGAAAAATATATCATCTAAATTTAGAGCGCCTGTTCAACACTTATCACTCATATTAATCCATCAAACCAAGAATGCAATAACCAATATTTCAGATAACAATCGAAGTCTCAGTGTTTGAGAACTTCAAATGCTTCAAAGTTATCTATGACACCAAGTCCAAAGTATGCAGGTCCCCGCCCCAGAAAATGTTAAACAGAAGCAATTTCAGACTCAGACGAAATAAACCCGAGTTGCTCAAAGGACGCTTTCTGCAATCTAGTGTGATCCTCAGTCTGAGAAGAATTTGATGTTAAGTTGCTACAATGGTCATTTACTCACACATTTCTTAGTCACGAGCTTGGCAGCAACTCAAACAAAGTTACAGGAGGTGAGAATGTGTGCACATATGTAGATGAGGTTGTATTGTGATGCATTCCCAGCTGTTACTATTTCGGGTCTCAGAGACAAGCCTGACTTTGCCCCAATTATATCTTTTAAACAGACATCTGAGCAGCACTTAAAATGCCTAATCCCAGTAAACTGTTTTAATGAAACTGTCTTCATAAATGTATTGCTGTGTGTATGAAGATGTACTAAAGATACAGGAGGATTCTGTTCCATTGTTCTACATGGACCACCCACTAAAGCTCAGACTAAAGGAAACAGGAGAAGGAAAAAGAAAAAGAGAAAAAACAGACATTGTTAAAGAAAGATAACCTTTTTCAAATCCTTGTGTATTTCTTAACTTGTCACATTTATTTATACCACAAAACCAGAGCACACATAATGTTTTAAGACAGAACAAACAATATAAAAGCCAGGGTCAATTTGCCTTTTGTGAGTTTAGGAAGCTGGGTAATTCTCACAAGAGTCTGTGTGTATATGAGCATATGTGTGCCAATGCAATTCTTCCCAAGTAGAAAAAATTAGATTCAACTTACATTTCTATGGTGCAAACCAAACAGGCTGAATGATGACCGACAGATTTTTACTGAATATTAATGAACCCAAGCACTGAAACTTAGATGTTGGCAAAACCAAGTGTGGTTTTGTTTTGGCAAATCCCTCAAACAAAAAGATAAATCACTATGAATGACATGTAGACTGATTAAATCTTGCTCATAATGTGAACAAAAAGAGTGAATAGTTTCCAAGCACCTTTCACAGTAAACCACAGTAAACCAACTCAGAGTTGTGATATGTGCTGAGTATCCGAGTCTAACCACCATGGTATTGTTAGTAAATCATGATGAGTGAGAGGTGCAAGCCACATCCTGACCACACACTAAAAACACACAAACCCCTCTAGCCTTCCCAGACAGAGCACATTGCCCAAAAGCTAAAGACATTTTAAAGGAGGTGGCGTGTGTGTGAACATTTTAGGGGTAATGTTTGTGTGTAACCTACTGGGAGATGAGAGCTATTCTTGTGCACACTGACAAAGTTCTTACACAAACAAACAGCGTCAAGCCCGTTTTCCTTCCATTTTCCCCCCACATAGTCTTTTTGAAGGCAATGATAGCAGCTGAAAATTCCCACAAGACCCTCATGTCTTAATTTTGTATATGAATGTTATGTCAGATTTTATATAAGCTGCATCTTTAACTTCCAACTTACGTGTCATCTTATCCATTTCTTAAAGCCACCATTACATCTTTGAACTTCCTGCCCTGTTCTAAGCCAATAACCACAAATAGGCAGACAGACAGGGGAGGAGGCTGTTGGCACATTTCGTCCAGCTGCTCGCCAACCGTTCAGGGTTGGGGTTTGGACGACGCAAAGCAATAAGCAGGAAAAATGCATGAATTGGTTTCCCCACACTTGACAACTCCCATTCTCCAATTTCAGTCCCTGATGTCTCCAGTGGACTTTCAGAAACAGCAGGGTGATAATTACTTACATTTTACCTTTTGCCACTGGAGACACCACAACATGATAAGAACAAGCTGGGGACATGATAAGATATTCTTAATGGTGTTTGAAATAGAAATACAAAAAAAAAAATCTTCTGCCTAAAAAGTGAGGTCACGCCTAGCTGCTAAAAAAATCCCACTTTGTAATAAAACTAATAAAAACATTTAAGATTAGGTGTTCTAAATGTAGAAAGGCTTTCTGAAGGAGTCCTCTCTCAGCAGCAGGTTCCCAGGAGTCTAAAGGCATCAGAAGGTCTGTGAAGGAAATCATTGGCTCACCTTCAGCCAGGAGGGACCTGGCAAAAACAGACCGCAGCTGAGAGCCAAAACGTAGGAGAACCAGAATAAGGAGAAAAATAGTTACAAGATAAGTGACCAAAGAAGCTTGAATATTTATCTGATTTATTTCTCAGACCGCAGACAATGGTAAGCAAAGGCCACAAAGAAAAGAGAAAATGCTCAAGAGTATCACATTAAAATGCAAAACACATATTTGACCATCCTGTGCTTTTCAGTTAGCAGTAAACCTCATTTCGCTACCAATACCTAAACATTTTGTTTCACGGAAAATTCAGGTCCATAGACTCATATAGAAGTGAAAAGAAGCAAAAAAATCTCCCTTGTAGCTTGACTGCAGCTCCTCTGTGCTTAATTTCAAACTTAGAGTGACCTTTGGTGATGCTCTGAATATTTGGCACAAGCAACCACAAAGTAAATACCTTTTAACTGTGATATACAGCTATGAAGCACTCATGGCAAAAAAGATCTGAGAGTTCAAACATGATTTTTCCTTCCTCAAATGTCTAAAAAAGAAGAAGTTCAGGGGGAGGAAATGGGGAAGAGACAAGTCAAAAACCAGTGGGAATTTCTAACAGATATGCCAATAGATATTACCAACAAAAGCTAATGTGTTTCAGACATTGTCCCAACATGCTCACCACAGGATGGAATAACCTTTTTGAGAGATTTGATGACGTTTTGCATCGTGGACAAGCTGGATGCAAAAGGTTACTTAGGCGTTTTGCCCGATGGAGCTGGCCCAAAAGTCTAAGGCTCTCTGCTTAGGCTTCTACCAGACCCTGGATAAGCAGAAGGTAATGGATGGGTGGGTGGGTGGATGGATACAAGATAAGCTGCTAACCTAGATTTTGAGGTCAGGCTTGTTGGGAAACTACATTTTTCCACTAGTAGTCCTGACAACACAGGGATGTGTTGGCTAATTTTCTCCTTTTGAAATCTGGAAATGTCAGCATCTGTATAAAAAAGTTATCCATTGTTAAATGGCATTTTGCAATCACATGGTACCAATAAATACACTAGTTTTTCCTTTTCTGGTTTTATGACATTACACAACAAACTGTCAAACCATAAGTCCTATTTGTAAAATCTGTCCATATAGTGGTACTTTGAAAAATAAAACAATAGAGAATCACTGCCTTATTAATGCATCTCTATGCTTGAACTTGTGAACCACTCCCCAAATCCCACATTTAACACTTTTCTACTTGTGCACCCTTATAAAAGTTCATAATGCTTTTCACTTAAAGGCTCATTAAAACCAAAGCCTCACTGAATACACGGTCTGCTACTAGTTTTCTATTACTTCCCTTTGACAAAATAGAATAATTGCATTTCAAGACTCCACTGCAGAACACATGGATCAGCAGCTGCATGTGGAGCAAAAACCAACAGAGGAAGGTCAAAGGAGTAGAAAAACTGAGAGATGAGGAGCTTTGGGGAAACTTCCAGCCTTCCACTGGGTCAAGGCAGGACTCAGCCAAAGTTTTTTTTTCCCTGCATGGAGCTAAAGGCCACAGTAATCCATTCAAACGTGTCAGTAATAGTAAGACAAAAAGCAAATGAAAAAGTAAATCCACTTATATTAAAAGGTTTTTTCTAAGTTTGTGTTTAACTAAGAAATTTGGGAGTACTTTACCGATTTATTTCTAAAAAAAAAACAAAAAACAAAGGAGTATGTTGTGTCGTGCAGTTCTTTACATTTCAGATTAATATTAGAAAGCAAAGATGACACCAAAAAGATAAGTCCCTTAGCCACACCTCCTCTCTCCTGAAAATAAGCTAGATATCACAGATATCAAATAAAGTCTATAAATTCCATATACATGTAAAAAAAAAAAAAAAAAAAAAAAAAAAAAATTCCCCATCTGTTTGTGTCTCCATCTAAACTATTTTAAGTTTAGCTGAGTGAGTATGCAGTTGTGTTCATTTTGTTATCTATGTCTATTCCGGCAGGAGGACAGAGCCACAATGTTATCAGAGTGACAAAGAATCTCCAAGACATCTCCTCCCACTAAGTACACACATATACGTTTGAATTCCAGTCAGATGTCATGAGTTTTAAATCCATCATTTCCTTAAAGTCAGATCATTGCCTGCACTTCTCATTACTCTGTGCTTCTCAGGTGAAAACAGAAACCTTTAAACATAGGAGAATAAAACCACTTTGTTTAAATGTTAGCATGAAAGAACTTGGATTAGTCTGGGCAGCTCAAACTGGACCTCTCTGGGATACAGCTGACCAAATGGGTGTGTGTCGCTTGTTTTATGACGCACTGCTCCTAAGGCTTAATACCTCCCCATTGAAAACTCTAAACCACTAACACATCTGCCTCCTACACCTCCATTGTTGAGCTATACAATCCCTGTATTCGTGGAAGACTGAACTTTCAAAAAGGGGTCCTTATTTAGGGGACAGAAAGCTTCGAAAGGGAGACAATTATGGAACAAAGCGTCTAATTATTGGTGGAGTTGCCTAATAGAACACTGCTCCACTTATCCCCGTTAACAACTTCTTCTTGACCCCTGTTAGTGAATTTATGGCACAGCACATTATAATTGCTGTCAGTGTGCCTTTACGATACTTTTATTACACCATTTAACAGATGTATAAAGAAACACGGGGTGTTGACGCATGCATACAGCCTATGTATTGTAACTTAAAACTTAACCCAAAAAAACAATAATAATAATAATAAAAAAACAATACAAAAATGTATGCTTGTAACTACAGATCAGGGAAAAGGAGTTGGTTCATGCCATTTTTTACTGTAGCATCTAGTCGAAATTAATAAAATACACAATGTTTTTTTGAACTATTATTTTGGTTAGAAGTGGAGTCATGTGAAAAGCATTTGTTTAAAACTTGCAGTTAAAAGTCCTTTAACGAAAGGTCAGAGAACAAGCTGGAGTGACAGGAGTTTTTCCAGGTGTAAAGAACAATGCAGCTTTAACCCTCCTGAGCAGGCTGTTTCACACTTCCAGTCGGATAGCTGATAGCTGGTCATTTCTTGCTTATAAGAAAGACAAATTTGGCTTAGAAATATGTTTGACTGCAAACAAAACAGAAAAATCACATATTGAGAGTAGTTTTAAAACAACAGTTACTATCAGCAAGTTTTTACTGGAGGTTATTAGACCATGTCAATGTCATACCCAACACCTCAATTCTAAAGCGGCTAAAATTCAGAAGTGCTCTCAGACCAAAGTTGTGGTCTGTTAAGTTTCTGTCTGACTGACTTCCTCTGCAGCCTCCATGTGCAGAGAATGAAAAAAAATGGGGAAAAAAACTGTGCCAAATCGTAACATAGCAAAGGTACTCTGGAAATGGTCGCTTGAGTGGAATGTGCTTTGGAGAAACTGGTGCAAAAGAAAAAAAAAAGATGGAAATGGATAAATTCAAGATTTGAAGAACCCAGCCAACCTGCTTTGTCACAAAGCCCAAACCATGCATCACAAAGTATGACACTGAGGAAGAAGAGAACATACAGGGATCATAAGAAGGTATCCAGTTGGTGCGAAATTCCATCTCACATCACATGACCGATCTTCCACCTCCAACCATTTACATCCTTTATAAGCCGATCATACGGCCACTGAGGGGAAAACCTGGCCACCACTGCTGGGGTGTATTTTGTCCAGCACTGTCTGTGACCTGTGGTGACACACAGATGGCAAACACTGCACAGTAACAGCCTGGCCAACAGAAAGCGACAGAACAGATGTCACTGAATAGACAGAGGCCACTAACTCACACAACCCATCCAAACACAAACTAACTCTGACAAGAGTCACTCATTACAGATGTTCCCAAATTAGTTGGATGACATCCCAAGAGACCATATCATATCATATAAGGACCACCATCGCCCTAGAATGGAAAAGTAAAAGCATCTGGTTGGAGTGTTATTGCAAAAAGAATAAACAGGCAGTCAGGGATTTCACTTAAAGCCCAAATCAGATTATTATGATTATGTATATAAAAAAAAGTGTTTTAGGTCTACAAAAAAATAAATGAACAGTTCCACCAAAAGATTTGTATTTCACTCCTCAGCAAAAATTGTGACATGTTTTCTAACTGACTGCACTGAAAAGCAGACGTTTTCCTTTAGTTCCCTCTGGGAACTGAACTGTTTATTTTACTTCCTGAAAGGAGGTCCACACATGGTGGACACAAGATGCAGATATACTGTCGAAAGAAAGGCAACTGAACACTGTAGAAGAGTGTGTCCTACTTGATGGCGTCTGCTTTTCCTGTGCCCACATGTGCTCTCCAAATGGCCCGCTAAATGTGCTCCTTCCCTCCACCAACCACAAGAGAATTCCAGGAAGCCTTACTCTGAGGTTTGCTCCAAATATGCAGTGTGTGTGTGCACCACTGTGGCTCTGTTAATCGAACCATATGCTCTCCAAGATGACCTTGACCCAGCAGGTGATGTATTTTAGGAGATGACACTACAAACAGGGGTTCATATGTAAAATGATTTTAGCATATTGTGTACTCCTAACAGGGAACTACAAAAAAATAAGTAGTGCAATGCAAAAGTGACAGATAATAAAATGACTGGGAAAAAATGATTGCAATCAATATGAATTAAGAGTGTAACAATGATTTTAAAAATCCAAAAATTGGATGTTGGGTGAGGTCTTAGTGAAGATCAGACAATACTTGACAGCACACAGACAACACCATTCTCAGATCACAGTTTAAATTGGTTTAAAACCACACTGGTGTAGTTATCAGCAAAAGTCTGGGAGGGAGGGGAATGCACTGTGATGTGGACAGAAAGTGGTTCAAGCAAGGTATGTTTACATGTGTGTTGTTGCTGATGAAGCTCAAAGCTTGGTGACCCAACAAACGCATTCCACAGTGAGCAGATACAGGATTACAGAAAGAGCAGTGGGTGGTGCAAAGAACAAAACAAAACAAACAAAAAAAATAGAGAGAGGAATTAACACTGCATTCATGTAATTATCAATGGAATTTTTAAAGAAAAGAAAAGCTAAACTCTTTCAATTTGGGTTTTTCTTCCACACTGATCTGCATTTTCTTGGCTTGAGTCAAACAGGTTCAGACAGAACCAGTCACTAATTGTCACGCAGACTGTATGCCTACATTAGTCAGCATTCAAAAACCCTAGAGCAACACATGCAAACACAAAGCAGACCCCTTATGAAGTGCAGACACCGTCACAATAAGATTACAGAATGGAAATCAAAGCAAAAACTTTGGAGTAAAAATATCAGACAGCAATGACCTACTTATGACAGGAGCATAATTTAGCCAAACCCATTCATTATGGGCTAGCCGCTGACAGAACTTGGCATGGTGGCTGATGGCCAATGACACGCATGTTTAATTCTAGCAACAGTTTTTCATGAGCTTTCTTGCACATTTTACTTTGCAACACTTTTACTCCTCAACCAACCCTCTATCTGAAGAATAAAAGGGCTTTTTGAGTTTTTTTTTTTTAAACTCCTTGAAAAGTAAGGTGAGATATAAATTATTCCTGAAAACATGAAGTGAACTGTGTTTTTCTATCAATCCGCCAACAATATTAAAATGCACAGCAGTTAGTCGCAGTATCACTTTAAGTCCTAATTCATGAGTCCCAGTCAGCTCAGCTGTTTGCTGACCACAAGGCTGTGTGACGTTATCATTTGTACCTGCACATTCGGGTTCACTGAGACTCTGTGTGCACATTAAAATCCCAGATTATTGAGACTACTCGCACTGTGCTTGCCTTCAGCAAAACATTGCTGCCACCCTTTCACTGGTAAACACACAGCAGACATAGAAAACAAAAGATAAACTAAGAGGTCTTTGTACACTCAGAAGAACAAACAACAAAAAAAGCTTGTTTTGCCGATGTCCACAGCGTGGATACTTCTTTCAAACAAAACAATACAATTTTTTTTTTACTGATAGGGAAAACACTATTTTCTTTATATTTATTTATTAATTCCCTCTAATAATACATAATCCAGTGTATTATAGTATCTTATTAAGCTTCTGTGAAAACCATCTCCATTAGAACACAGTCCTTAAGATAAAATAGTCTGAAGAGAGGTGTATGCGTGTCCACAAGGTATCAGCAGATTTGCATTTAGACATGCAAAGGCATTTTAAAGTTGTAATTTAGAATATGTAAACAAAAATAAACTGAATGCACTTGGTGCTTTGCATTTAACAATGTAAAGTTATTTATTTAACAAGCAAACCTTAAATTCCAGAGGAAAGTAAAATATAAAGAAGCGTATAACAGTCAAAATAGTTTGTCTTTCAGTGAGTGAGACTAAGAAAGTCACAGAAAATCCAGACTTGTTAGCGCGACCAAATACTCCACATCAACTTTAGCAAAGCTCAGTTAGTTGTGTACATTAAATGTGTGAGCTTATAACATTTCTGCCTTTTAAAAAGTAGGGAGTAAATATACTTTTCTAGTTTGACTAAAACATTCAGAAGGTGCATTTGTTTTTCCTCTGATGCACACTAAAGCAATTGAAGCACTTCTTTTGCTACATATGCATTTAGTGCAGCAATTCTCCATCGAGAGGCTCCTCTTCAGCTGCAAAGATTTGGCTCAGACTGACCTGAGTCAGACTCAAATAAATTTCTCCAAAGAGCACAGCAAGGGGTTATTATGTCCAATCCTTAGTTACACAATCTGGTTCCACACAATCCCTGACACTCATCTGAGCTTTCTCTCCTTATCACAGACATCCAGCAGCACCTCGTTGTCTGAAATAATCAGCAATTCAACTTTACCTCCAAATCACCCAGAAAATGCTTCAAAACTAGCAAAAACAGGTTTCTTAAGTTAGTGAAAGCAGTGCAAGTAAGATGTATAATTCTTTAAATACTCCAAACAGTGATGATTGGTATATTTTATCCTCATAAAACACACCAGGGAACAAATTTATTTTGGCGGGTTATGAAGACCACATTACAAAGACCTCAGTTTACCATTCATGAGATCAGTGAGCTCTTTAGAAGAAAAGACTAAATGCAGCATTGTTTGTTTCTCCTTTTTGTCAAATCATGCAACTTTATCTAACCATCTCTAAATAAACTTTGAGAGGGTTCAGGCCGTTGCCAGATGTTTTCTTACAAAAACTGCAGCCATTGTAGGGCATGTTGAGAACATTTATTGTTTTCTGTAGCGCATGCTGCCTCCAATATGGTAATTAGGGGGTAGATGTTAAAAGTGATGAATGCCCAGTCCAAATGTATAACCAGGGTCTTTGTTAAACTATGTGAAAGAGAAAACTGAGACTCAATCACCTTTTAATAAACACCTGTTAAGCATTTATAGGTTCTAAAGGACAAAATCTTGCTTGTTAAATATAAAACCAGGTCACAGCTAGCCATGATGCTCCCCTATTTTTCCTTTATATTTAAAATATTAACATACAAACTAAGGTAATTGTAGCAAGATGTTAATAAAGGTGTGTTTGGCTCATTCTAAAGTAAAATGTTTTCTCAGCTTTGGCTCTGCAGATCAGTAATTACATTATTTCAGTTTATTGTGCCATCATAAAGGTTTTCACAACTTCCTCAGGATAACATCTTTGTTTTATAGCTCATGATGTTTCAAGCATTGAAATAGAATAGTAATTAGCTGTAATGTGTTATAGCCATTACACCGCAGATTTAAAACTGCAACTAAGAACACAGGGTCTATTGACAGAAAATAGAAATAAATTAAAATAATCAGAAAAAAGTACTGTTAATGAGATAAAGGCCTACTTGGTGGAAAAAAAAAAGAGACATCCTTGTCAGAATTAGCACATTTGAAGGGTTATGTTTGGATATCTAAAAGATCCTGGAAAATGTAAGTTAACAATGCTTCATTAGTCTGGGTGCAGAGATTTTCTGAATGACACATTTAAGACTCTCAGAATATAATGACTATGCTTTGGCTTGTAGATACTCAGGGTTGCCTTTATTCATCCAATGAGGATTTTCAAATTCTGTTTAACAAGAACAACTTCTGCAAAAACGCTAAAACCTGATTTCCAAGTGCTATTTGACTTATCCATATGAGAAACAGATATATATATATTTTTAATCTTTTGATAACTTCCTAATAAAAGAAAAATGCATGTGCATGGATGACTCATTTTTTGCGATGTACATGCTTACCAGCTCTCCAGTTAATTTATTCAAATTTGCTTCTTTATATGATGAATACTAAATGTTTACCACTAATGGTACTTCTTGTACAACTTATGATCCATAGCTTTAAAGAAAATATATCCAGGTTACCTAGTTTAGACAACATTTTCCATCTCTAAAGTCAACAACTATTCTGATTTCACCCTTTCCATTTTAAATTGGAACTATCTAAAAATACTAGGATCATGGTCACCTCAACTGTGTGTACAAGTACATAATGTTTATCATATGCAACAAATATACATGTGTTATAATATATAGTTCTATATATGTATTCTATAGTTATACAACTATAATTATATAACTATAGAATAGAAATTAGTATAACCCTTTCTATAAAGAGTAGTAAGTTAGTCCGATAGCTAGAGTGTCAATCATTGATCATATGACATCTGATAACAGTAGACAGTTTGGTCTCTAAACATCCTTGGATGGTGGGGTTTGCTGTGACTCCTTTAAATTACCGCAATCATTAAAGCAATGCACTCAGCCATCCTTCAGTCAGGCCTTTTGCTTCCCACATTAGCTAATTGGGCCGCAACCCACCATGTCAATCAGATTTCCTTAAACAACAATCACAGCTCTGTAGTAATCAACGTGCCACACCTAAGAAACATTTTCTAGGGAAAACAAGCAGGGAAGTTTGAAGTCAATCAGGCTTCTTCAGTTTTCTGTGGACACAGATTTTGTACCCACTGGCCAGTGACTTTAAATGTGCATGTGTAAGGTTTACTTCATGTCCTGATCTCTGTTCAATACGTCTTTTTCTTGAACATCTGTTACTCTCAGCTGTGTTCCTCCACATCAGTGGATTATTCTTAAGCAGCATGACTCATGGTGGTGTAATGATACAACCGGCTTTGCTGAAAGTTAAAACTATATCTTATATATCAAAACTGAATCAAATATGAAAACGTCTACAGATGGGAAAAGTTAAAATGAATATAGGTTTGGTATTTTTAAATGTCACAGCCTTTGCAACCTGTATTAGTGGGTAAAAACCAGACAAATACTTTGTGGTGTCATATCTGTGAAACTATTACTCATGGTTTTACAAGAATGACTGGTGCCCACAAAAACAAACCTAAGCTCACAAAGACGAGTGCATTCAAACACACGTGCACACCACTGACCTAATGGGGCAGTGTTTTTACAGCTGGCACCAGGCAAGAACCCAGTGAAAACAGTGACATGGACCATCTCTATGAATGGGAATAGCCTGGGGTGAACCAGCCACCCTAACATAAAGCTGACACACGTTCAACCACAAACAAATTGTACTGTCTAGCGACGGATTATCCTTTATTATTCACTAAAGCCGGACACGTTTTTGGCTTTGAACACTGTCCCGTACAGGGAGTTTACTCCGCGTCATTGTAAATCAGGCAAAATGCTGAGTTGGTAAAATCTATGAAGATTTACACGGTGTATATTCTCAAGATTTCTCCATTAAAAGTAATTTCCACATACATTACCCCCAATCTGAATTTGATCAGCCTCCAGGTTTGTGAAACAGGGAGTGTATTTTCAGAGTGCTGCTTTCCCCATCTGTGTGACCACAGTTCTGGGCTGCTTTCATTGCATCCTTCTGCCCACGGTTCCCACGCCCCTTTCTGGACTAACTACATATTTAGGGAAATACTGAGCAGCAAATCATATGTTTTTTCCCCCGTTTTCAGTGCACTCTAAGCCACCTTTAAAAAAGCAACTGAAAATTGCATTTTGGAGCTAAAAACTCAAGTTCTTACAAAATTTACTTACGTTTTAAACTCGAGCTACATGAATCTAACTATGTAGTTGCATAATTACATTTAAAGAACACAACTATTTTAATAACATCCTATTTTCAATTGTCTCAAGTTTAGTTGCTTACAGCAGCTGTATTAATTTCCAACCTAGTGCACATGTACATAAAAAAGCTACATAGCAAAAAAAGAAGTACAAGCTGACAACATAGCTAAATTCAGCTGAAGAGTACTCATCTGGAATGCTAAGCTCAAGCATAACACCATGGTCATCCATGACAAAAAAAAAAAAAGTGAGAGCAAAAAGCAAAAGTTGGATAAATGCAAGTTAAAAGTACCATAGCTGTTGGTGGCCAATGGGCTCATATGTGATAGTTTACATATCAAAATTCTTTCCGATTACTTTACTAGTCTCAAAAGAAGGATGGAAAATGGTCGGAGTGAATTTTAATATGAGCTGACGAGTACTCAAACAAGACTACAACTGGAAAATTGTGCAAACATCCAGACCAGAGCTTGAAAGACATCTGCGTGACATTCATAAAGAATGAATGATTGAATAACTACTTCCACTGTCCATTAGCAAAGCTTCTACTCTGCACTTAAAAATGTTCCACAGTACAAACAGAACAAATTGTACAGGGAAGAGTTTACTCGTTTTCTTGTGTGAATAAAAGAGTGATGGAACAGATTTTCTTTATAGTGGTATTGTTTAGAGGATCCAACGAGTACTTTGGAGCCATTTGAACACATGCAAATCAAGGCTAAATTGGTTTCAGGAGCATGTACGTGCATGTGAAAGCTCATGGGCGGATGAGTATGTGCACGAGTAATGAATGAGATCCTGGCACATCGCAACAGAGTTCTTCTAATGCACTCTCAGTAGACCAGAAGAAGTAAACAGATAAAGATGAAGCAAATGTAAATTCAATGGTAAAGGGGGGAAAAAAAGAAAAAGAGTGGGGTGGGGTGGGGGGGATGGTGCCAGAGGTGAGAGAAATAAGTGGGACTTAGTCTGAGAGGGCAAGACAAGGGGAGGGGAGAGAGGAAAGGAGAAAGTTTTGTTTTTGGAGCCGTTGAAGTCATTTCTGACTTAAACACTTCCAGATGTAGGGCCAGCATTAAATAAAAAAAATTAAAAAAAAGACAGACAAAAAGAAATTAAGTGAAATCGAGGAGATTTAATAGATGGAGCTGTATTCTATTTCTTCTAATCTGCATTGAATGGGTCTTTACTTTTTTGGTGGTGGTAGTTGTGGGGAGGCGAGTAGGGTCACCAACTGTATGTACTTTCAGTTGTGTGGAGTTACAGGTGGTAAGGTGGTGGAGTGGTATGTGGCTTTCACGGTCAGTATCGATTCTATAAATAGCCAGGGTGGTCAGAAGAATAGTGTGTTGTTATTACTCACACATGCACACAGATGTTCTTCCCCCCCCCCTCAAAAACCTGAACTCACCAAAATAGTTCACTTAGAAAACTCAAGCAAAAGACATCTGTTTTTTTCAATGATGTAGCGCCAACTTGAGCATGTGGCAACCGTCAAGTCCAGTACATTGCAGATGAATACCTAATGGGGTAGTTAAAGCCACTGGAAGCTGAACAGGATCGGAAATTTAAGAAACCAGTGAAGAACTGTGCAAGCATGTATATTTAGTTAAATGCTGGCTGAATTCAGCTGGAAGTCGATGCAAGTCTTTGCTTCATATGTGCACTATATTTGCATTAAATGATGCTACTTCATAATAAAAACTTTCCTCAAAGCAGAACTTTTGACTGCTATATGTACCCCTCAGTTTCTCCCTCTCATTTGTCTATAATGCACACTGGGGGATGCGCCTCCCCAGCATTTGTTTTCAATCCCTCTGTATTGGGTTAAGCTGCATGATCTCACAACAAAAAGACCATTGTACCACAATAAAGAGCTCTGCTCCAGGGAGCTGGTAGTAGGCCACAAACAAAGGGTTGTTACATTGTCCCAGCGCTAGCTCATGAATCAACTCATCGCTGGACTACCAACACAGTCATGGAAATTGTGCTCTGTGGATTCTTGAATTGGAACATTTGGATTTTTGAGGAAAGGATTTCGATGGGAGGGTGCAGGAAATTGATGACCAGAAAGCAGGATGCACAGCTGGAGCTGGAATAAAGAGGTATAAGAAAAATATAAGATCTGTGAGGGTGGACACCAATTAATGCAAGTGAAGGAAAGATGCACAGGATGAAACTTTAAACTTTGAAACAGTGATGTGAACACTGTCAGTTAAGGATAGAGAAGTAAACCCGAGGCTGTGGCAACAAACCAGTATCTTGCCTGGGTTTCAGATGACTTGTGACTTCTCCATTTCTGAAATTAATTAGGGGCAAATTTGGCTGCCTAAAGCAGAATACAGTTGTCTTTTCTCTATGGGAAGCTGCTGAGAAGGAAAATACTTTCTTTGTTCCTCACATATGCCTGAACCGTTGTTTTCCTATTCTGACAAGTCAAATTAGGAACAAATCCATCAGGCGTTCATTCACAAAGAGCAGCTATTGTATGCAGCAGGAGGTTACACTTCACCTTTTCCACACAAGGGCTGTGCCAGAGTGGAGAGCTGTAACCAGCACACAGGAGGGAGACTTTATGGCAGAGCAAAAACTTTCTGATGAAGTTTTCTCATGCATGAACACACAGCAAAACAAGTCAGAGGAATATGTAAACATAATGAGCTCAGGGTTGTACAAGTAACTATTTTGGGCTCAATTCCAGACAAGCCCATTACAAGTAAACCAGACTTTTTGATGTTAAGAAAGTGTTAAAGTTTAATAGTATTGTTTGTAGCCATATGGTGAAAAGTTAACACCTGTTTACTTAAAAACAGAGTGAAAATGTATCCCCACTTCAGACAGAATTTATAACCCTATTGATAAGTTGATAAGTACTGTGGATGTCCTTAATAAGGGCATCATAAAACATTTTTGAGAATCAAAGTCTGTTTTCATTGGCCTTACATAGTATTCAGATTTCTTTTTGAAAACTTAATTTTTTTTAAAAACAAACAAAAAAAAGTAAAATTAATTAGATTTACATTTTGGATTGAATTACTGAAATAAATTCCCTTGTTGATTATGTTACATATATAAATATTTTGAGATGTGCTTTTGAAGGCAGCAAACTTCAGACCTGCTCTGGGTGTAAAACACAAACAATGTAGTTTAAAATTTGCTTACCGTTGGCATTCTTTCCGCAGATCAGGTGCTCATAATGTTGCAGGACTCCCCACAGCTCGGCATCATTGTTCACAACCGCCTCCAAGGCCTCTGCAGTCACTGGGGCACATCCTGACCCCGAATCCGCGCCCGAATGACCTCTTTCGGCCATCAGCACCCGGAGCCCTATCTCCTCCACCAGAGCCTCCATGCACGCAGTCAGGCTGATTGCCGCGTACTCGTGGATGCGGACGGAGATGCGAGTGTCCACCATCCAACGGAAGAACCGCCCCACGGAGAAGGAGAGGCCGCAGCGGGCAGACTTGCCCTTCCTCAGCAGTTCACCTGCGCTCATGCAGTACATGGAGATGGCCTTGACGGTGGCGGAGACGCAATGATCCGCCAGGGCCCAGCTGAGCACCAGCCTCATGGCGCTTTGCACCTCGAAACGCGTACACCGACAGTGCATGACGCTGAGCCGCTGGGCCTCTCTGGAGATGCGGATGAGAGCCCTACGGAGGAGAGCGGACAGGCGTCGCACCGCTTCCTGGGAGAAAACAGAGGCAGACCCCGACTTGGCACTCCCACCACTCTCGGCCACTTTGCGCAGTATCCTGGCCACTTCCTCCTCGGTCCAAGGGAACTCCTCCAGCTCAGGTAAGCGGTGGCACTTGGAGAAGATGTCCTCCGGGTCTTCGGGGAGGACAGTATTGACAGTGTCCCAGCTGTTGTTCCTGCTGTTCATAGAGCCAGAGTAATACCACCAGTTCCCCCGGTGAGGGGTCGTCATAAAGGCCTGGGAATTTGACTTGGAGGAGGACAGGCTGAGGGACTTGCAGGAGTCCCCCGCCCCATATCCCGAGTCTAGCGTCAGGTCCTCTAGGGTTTTCATGTGGACCTTGCTCAGACCTGCCATTGTTGGGAATCGAATGTCACTTCGTAGGAGTGAAGAAACCTCTGAAGTTAATCACAGCGGCCGTCGAAACTTCCCGCAAAGCTGGTTAAACTGGTTTACACAACGCAATGCATCCCTGACATGCTGACTGTAAGGAGCAGAAGAGAAAATGTGTTGCTACGAACTCTATCAAACAGTCACAATTACAACCAGCTGGGAAAAGTTGAAGAGAACCCGTCTTACCTTTCCGCCGAACTCTGTCTGTGGGGGCTTTAAACTTTCCCCAAAGCAGAACAGTCTTTTGAAACTCGACAGACCGTGCTACCGCTGTTAATATTGCCAGACTCGGTTTCATAGATTTAAAAAAGTTCGGTATAGCTGCTCGGCAGTCTGAAAATGATTGTAAAAGACCATTTAAAAAGCCGGTTAACTGGTCCTCTCTCCTTCCACATCGGCGCCTCACGCACAATCATCGCCAGGAGGCTCAACAACTAACTACAGATGTGTCGGAGGGCGGGGCTGCAGCTGAGTGACAACACAGTAGGACATTATCTACCAATCAGGACATGGCTAACCAACCAAACAGCCAACCAAACAACTCCAAATTTGACTATACTAATGACTGAACGTACCTGTACTGTAAATGCATTAATTCCCATAATTAGAGACGTCTATAATGCTGCAATCACAGTAGAAGTTTAAAAGGTTTAAAGGTAGAGGACCACGTCCCTTTCTTATTGTGCACATGCTAGTTTTTTGCAATGTTGCATGTTGTCACTAAAATAGACTTAAAACAATGACAATTTTTTTTTTAAAAAGCCTTGCATTATGTGTTTTATTTCAAATTATCTGTAAAATATTATTTACATGTCCTGCTGTTTCCTCATTTAAATAATACATAAATTCAGAGAATTTGGACTAGTTGTCCACACGACTGGTGAGGCAGAAGTATAAAAAATGCACAACAGTGGAAAAATAACTTATGAATCTTATGTTGTGAATCTCAACAACAACAACTTACTTTTCTATTGCATTTCAATCTGTACTATATTGCACTGTAGTATGTTAGAAATTATAACAAAAGTGACAAGCATGTGCTCAAGATATTAACCAGAAATCCGAACCAAGTTTGAAAGCCATGGAGGAAAAAAAAAAGTGCTGTCCCTCGCTGGTTTATGTACAAAGAGTTATGGTGTCTAAAATGTCTTCCAGCCTCAGAGATCAACTCAACTATTTAAATGAGCTTAATATTGTGACTCTATTCATATACATTTCATATGTTAATAAATGTATTCAGGTTTTCCATAACTTTTACAACTTGTATGTATCAACATGTCTGCTACAAATGTAACTTTTCTTAGGGACACCAGGCTAATGATGGAGAGTTGTGGAGTCATTTGTAAAAACAAATAACTTTTATTTTTCTCATATATTTGTCTTATGAATAAATAAATTTGTTTGAGCTCTAAACATTTCTGTTGGCATCAATAAATCAGTGGTTTGTACTTGTACCATATTGTGTGTCTGGAGGGGATTCTGCTGTTTAGTCACTTGAAACTGATACATCTAACATCTGTCCAGACTGTGGTAGAAACTGCCTATGTAAAGCCTGGGGATATGAAAAGTTGGTTATTTGTTTACTCTGATTTATAGAGGCTTAGGATTTTCACTGAAAGAGCATTTAAACGCTTATACTCAATGGGAAGGGGTTTTAATAACTTAAACACACATAGGTAAATGCTTCTCTTTCTGTTTCCCCTAATAAAGTCTGCATTTATTCTTGACATAGTACGTCTTCTTTATCAGCTCGTCGGAGGCAATACCCCTTAAACCTTTTTTTTTTAGCGACAAAAATTGTGAAAATCTCTTATGAAAACTAATCTAGAATTGGTTAAACAGTTTGAAATGCTTAAGTGAAATGAAGAAAACATGTTGATGAAAGTTAAGATGAACCGTTTCTAATCACACTGCACCCAGTCACACAGCAAAGCAGGGTGTGTCACCACCGGGACAAGGTCCAACTGTGTTACATAATGGGTTTATGTCAGAGATGTCTAAATCAGGGGTTGTATTTCTTACAAATATACAAGCTTAAATATACTGGGAAATAGCATCGCTGCACAGTGTCGTAGGGAAATATTTATGCCTCTTGCTTCTTCTCATATCTTGTCATGTTAAAACTATAAACTTTAATGTATGTTGGGGAATTTTATTAGAAACATCTACGCAACATAGTGCATAAATGTGAAGTGGAAGGAAACGTTTAACCTCACGTTATAACCTGCTTCCTTTACTCTGACACCCTCAAATAAAATGCAGATAACTGCTTTCAGAAATTTCCCCTTTCAAACAGATTTTCTACACAGACCACGGAGATGTATTAGGGAACGTTAGTGAACAAACTGCATCAAGGAGCACACCAAGTGTTGGAACAAGTTACTCTGAGGTTTAAAACAAAGCTAGGTTTTAAAATAATATCTCTTATTGTTCTATGACTGAAACAACTCACAGAACACTGGTCAGTACAGCAGTAACTGACACTCCACATCAATCAGAAAACACCATCCCACCACAGTGAAACATGTTGCTGGCAGCATCTTGCTGTGGGGATGCCTTTTCTTCAGCAAAGACAGAAAAAATGCCAAGAGTTGATGGAAAAATTGGTTAGAGCTTAATATCAAGAAACCCTGAAAGAAAACCCATCAGAGGCTGCAAAAGACTTGAGATTGAGGCACGGGTTCAATCTCAAGCTTGTTGTAACATGTGAAAAGTTTCCAGAGGTATGAACACTGTATTTGAAATGATTTACACACATTACATATCTACGAACTATACAGTCTGTGAGTCATTCATTCGGGGGAACTGGGAGATGTAAGCTGTTCAGTCATGATAACACCAGCCCGTACTGTGCTGTTAATTAAAACCTCTCGTGAGAGTTGATCAGAAGAGGTTAACTCCTGTCTCAACCAGCCTGCAGGCACAATGACTAATAAGTCTTACCTCATGGTCTCTCCACGCCACACAAAACAAATCTGCAAACTCAGGGAGTGTGAGCAAATCCACAAACGTTAAGTGAAGTCCAAAATCATGTAAACTCTGAATAAACACACAACATGTTTAATTATTTTCCACTGCACTGGTCTTATGATAAATTGATTTAACATTCATCTGACTGCTATAGTGAAAACATATTTGCTGTGTGGTGAATGTAGGGTTTTGTACTTTTTTTCCATACTAGTCTCAGGAGTAGCCTATGAACATCTGTAGTTAGTGGATTTTAATTAATTTGATCATTTTTTCCCCCTCTCACAACTAAATAACCCCACCTTTAAGAAAATCTTTCACGGACATTTTCGCTAGTTTATGCGTTCCAAACTCTTTTGTGTGTTAGTGTATGTAGTTTGAGCACCACCATGTGGCGAGATGAGGCACAAACGTGTATGTCACTTTATCTTCATTTCAGACTGTCAAACATAACCTGAAATAACCAATCCACTCCCCAAAGTAGACCAAACAAATGTAAAATATATTTCCAGACATAGGCATAAAATTTTATTTGCAAAAAATGACAAATCAAAATAAAGATACAATACATTCTTAAAACCTTTTCTCTACAAAACAATTTCACAGAAATTACCTCAGAATGTATTTTCCTATTTAAAGTTTTATTATATATATACTGTATTGTACTTTGCTTGTTTCTTTTATTTTTAAATAGTCACATGTCACTGTTAAATAATGTACAGCATAGGCCTTTTTTTTCCTGTAGCAGATAAAAAGGTTCTTAGAGGAAATTCTGACAATCAAGAAGTCAATATCAGATCGTTAGCTCTTATACTGTATATGTCCGATCTCAAACTCCCCAGATGATGCCATTTAGTATAACAACCATTAAAAGGACAGCCTCCAGACAAAATAATGGGAGCGGGTGGGATCCTGTTAGACTGCAGCTGCTCCCCAATCTCAATCACCCCGTCTGCTCCTACTCAGTTGTTTTCAGTGTTTACGTCTACCCTTTCTCATTTAGCGTGACACACGAAAATACACCGACATGTCAATAAGCCATCAAATAAAACATAGAAAATCCTCATATTACAGTGTAACCGAGCTTACAGTGACAATACAGTTTGTTGATAAATAATTTTGTATTTTAGTCTGTCCCTGCCTTCTATGGAGTTTAGAGTAATAGTAAAAAAAAAAAAAATGAAACTGCCTGCAGCCAAACCCTGATAAAGGCACACATTTGTGAAACAGCCGAGTATCAACACACAAGCACGTAAGCTGCTCTCTTCAACCGAAAGACGGCTGATGCGTTTCGTAGACATTCTCGTAAAAGTAGTTTTAATCTCTTCAAATCACAATTCTTGGTAGTCCGTGTAAAGATGCATAAAATCTTTAAAATAAATTCATCTCCCAATTCAGTTGCATTAGCTCGCTTTGAAAAATATACAACTAAAAAAAAACAAACAAAAAAACCCCCACCAAACATTTAATTGCAAATTTCATGTTGAGAGTTTTGAGCACACAATGGCCCTCTTTAAAACACTGGGCATAAAATAAGGGCATAATATATATGGGTATACCTCTGGAAAACAACAGGTAGTGTAAAAAATCATAAAATCTCTGTTCAAGTTAAACACGCAATAAATAAATTAAAGATTATTTCATGTTTATTAATTTTAAAGTTGTGAAAACTTTAAAGAAAACATTTGTTTTTTTACACTTTTCTTTTTTTTTTTTTTGCCAATGAGTAAATGTACTCAAATTAAGGCAGATTTTTTTCTAGGAAAAAAAAAAATAGATTAAATAAATTAAAAGACAAATTTATTTTAAGGCTTTATCCGCATCTTTATCAGGGTTGCTAAATATTTAGCAAACACTGTAATGCCATAAATGCTCAGCTGTCAGTACATTAGCTCAAACACTGCAAAAGATTTATTCATTTATTTTTACGCTGCATTTACTGCTCCTTTCTCCAGATCAGACAGAGGCTAGGGGTAGGGAGGGCATAAAGTTTCCTGTCTGTAGAGGTTAAAGATGATAACTTCAAGTGTACTCAAAGAAACCAAAGAGGAGCACCCACGCATGTTACTGCATCATCACTAAATCAGGATAAATTAACCTTGCATTTAAATAACAGCAGCATAAAACGCAAATAAACTCAAACCGAGTTCTCACTGATAGCCATTTGCATCTTATTCCTACATTAGAAAGCAACATTTAGGAGCATTTAAAAATACCTTGACATCAAAAAAACGACAGAGAGCGAAAGTAACGGAGAATGAAGAGATTCACTAGGTAAGAAAGAGATATAAAGATGATGTATCTCAATATTTCTTGGAAAAAATATTCCTCCACCCATTTTGTGACATTTGCCATTGCAAGAAGAATTTCAGCACCTCCGTCACCCAGCAAATAGTAGTCAATGCATTTAGAAATACTGCGCAACCAAACACAGCTCCTCTACTCGAGCTACTGTACGTGAATCATACTGAGATAACATTTTGATGCACATTCTATTTAGCTCTACTGTAAGAGCGAGTTAGAAAAAGGTCTTAGGTTGTTTTTTTTTTTACATCTTGTTAGAAAAAAAAGGTGCTTCCTGTAATTATAGCACATAACCAGCACTCAGTCACTCACTCACTCACTCACTCACACGCACGCACACACACACACACTTGCTTGCACGCACGTGTCCACACAAAACAGCTGCTTTCCATTCTGTTTGAAAAAAAAAAATTGCACCAATTAGGACAGAGAAAGAAGACAAAAATAACTTTTCTCTGTACAGTAAATCCGTCAGTGAGGCGAAGTGATGACTCAGGTCTGTCTGCGGAGAGAGAGAGAGAGAGAGAGAGAGCGATGCCTCCAAATTTCCCATTTGGACTCAGTTTCCTCACCCAGACAAAATTTGCAACAGAACCCAGTGGCGAAACAGACGAGTCTCTCATTGGAGCCAGTTTTAAAAAAAAACGGGCAGAGTTCAGGCAGTGAGTGAGCTCTTACTGGTCTCTCTGTAACACACAGTGGGTCTCGCAGATCGGGTTTAGGATGCTCTGGCCAAAATAAAGAGCTATCCTTTTGAAGTTTTCTTGTTCTGAGAATTCCACATGCCTCTTTTAGAGTGATAGTAGTGGAAGAAGTTCCTTAAACGTAGTCTTTCAACTTCCAAACCGTTCTGCAGCACTCTGTAGGAAGAGATGAGGAAACATTCAGGTAAGTAAACTCGCATTCAATAAGTTGCCTTACATAGTTAAGGCCAGAATTATATCAAAATCTGACAGACTAAGATGTAAAATAGTTTTCATTTAATCCAATTTGAGCTCAGTGTTTAATTATTACAAAATACTGAAACACTTTGAAAAATAAATTCTGCTTGTTTTTGCTGAGATTTTAGTTTTTTGTGGGGGTTTATTTAATTAGACTGATTAAATATTCTGATAATATTCTAAGGCTGAGGAGAAGAACTAAAAAAATATATATATATATATATATATATATATATATATATATATATATATATATATATATATATATATATTTGCGTATATTGAAAACAACTAAATAACGATGTAAAGATAAAGAAAGGTTTGCTTTAAAAAGTGCTTCTGCACATTTATTTATCTTTTCTGAATGTGCTTTATGGAATTAGAATGACTTAAAAAATATTGTAGCATTATAACGTCTTTACAAGAACAAGGGGAAAATGTAATATCAAGAAGCAAACAAGTCGGGATAAAAAGTCAAAAGAAGAAAATCTATGTTGGCCAATTCACAGTCACAATGAAGGATATGTGAATAATGTAGATGTATTATATTTTTTAAGACCTAAAAACATTTGGAGTTATACATGGTTATGTTCATGCACATGGAATTATGAGGATCCCACGTGAGCTTGATGCTGTGGCGTGCTTTTTAGGGTCTCCGAAAAAAGGTTAGAGACAGGATTGCACACAATAAAAATAAAAAAATCATGCAGTGGCAACGTTATTATGACATTGGCTGCAATAAATACACTACTCCTTTTCTCATCTTTCATAACAATGTTTCCTCTCTACATGACATTTAATACCTCGGAAACTACCATTTATGTGTGAGAATCTAATACAGTGAAGCTTTCTTGACATGTAAAGATTCATTCGGAATATAAAGAATAAAAGAAATGAACGAAAGTAAGCAAGATGCAAGTAATATGAGCAGGGCACGACAAAAACAAGGAAGAGTAAAGGAAGGAACGCATGGAAAGAAAGAAAAAAGGTCACAAGAAAGGGACGTAATTTTTGAAAGGGAATTATTTATGTACAATTTCATTTAATTAATATACCTATCGAGAAGTTCCCAGTCCTCTCCACCCCAGCGGTCTTTGAACTCCTCGGTGTTCATTCCTCCAATCTTGTCAAAATCTGACTTGTATATTCCAAACAGCCCAAAGCCATTAACCTCCCAATAACCTGTGAGACAAAAGCAGCCAGGCTCCCACTGAATAGCAGTCCAAATTGGTGAAAGAATCAAGATTGCCATGTGAAGAAGAGATTGTCAAATCAAGAATTCATAAAAAATCTTTTAGATGTGCAAAGATGTTTCATTTTTTTTTTTTTTTGCAGTTGTGTCTTACCATTAGGCTCCAGAGGTGAACTACCACAGCTCAGCCTCATGACGATGGGAGCAAACGCCAGGCGTCCTTCCACGCAGTGCTTCCTGATGCTTTCCAAGATGTTCAGAGGGAAGTGAATGTGCAGATCACAAAGAAACACTATACTGTGACTGTCCTGCAGTAGAAAAATAAAAATATTCCATCAATCTAAGCATCATTAGGTTTAATTATTTGTATCCCCCCCATAGGATAACACTGCTCTAAGGAAGTGCTGAAAGGATGTAAATGTGAGTGATTGGTCACTTGTGTCTAATTTGGTATTTTAAGATTGAAACAGGGGAGAAGTGTGAGCTTGGCATCAGTAGCTCGTCTTAACGTAAACATCCCAGAGGTCACTTAGACGTGAGTGACAACTCTGTCATCTCATACTGACGGACCTGACACCCAAATGGCGGATCAACGTCTATCCAGATTTTGGGCAGCTCTCAGCCCTGTCTGGATCGGTGTGCACGGATGTGTGATCGAGAAACCAACGGAGAATGCAGCAGGGCCGTATGCACACAAATAAGCCATAAAAAGAAATGGATGTGACAGCTTTGACATACACAAAGCAGAGGGGATGACGCTTCCCGTCTAAGCAATTCCCTGCCATCCCAGGCTTGGCTCAGTGGGAGATGGTCAAAGGAAGCAGGAGGGGGCTCAGAGACGTGGGCGATCCGCAAAGCGTGACAGACCGGCCCGGCAGTGATAGATTCATTATGCATGAATGTTCCTTCCATCTGCCTGTCAGCCATAAAAGGTCGAGTGGTCACTGCCTGACCTTGGGCAAGGGGGTTTTACCCTGCCAGCTCACACAGCGTGTCTTCCCTCGGTGTGTTTGTTTCTCTAACCTTAATGGTGTCCACGCCGATCTGCAGCCCTGCCGAGCGCTCAAAGTTTCCCTCTCTTCTGAGGTACTCATATCTGCCAAAACAAATCCATATAAAAACATCAAATGAACCCCCCTGAAGGGAGCCTTAAGGCAGTGGTCCTCTAACAATTTATAACAAGTACCACCTCAGTAAATACCATGTTTTCCCAAGCATCCCCACCTTGGTATATATATATATATTTTTTAAAGCAGAATAAACAGATACGGAGTTTTTCTGTTTCTTGTGTTAATCTTAAAAGATTAAAAAAGAAGAAAAAAAAGTTTTCCATTGGCATTGGTTGGTTGTGATATAATTCCAATTTGCTAAAAAATGAAATTTCCAAGTTAGAAGTCGAAAGAGAAGGTTTTTTTTTTTACTAACTGACCTGAAAAACCAGAATGACTGCCTTGTATAAAAACACTATGTGAAAGCTACAGCAGCCAGCCCATTACAATACCACAACCTTCAGAAAGCTTGTTAATGCAGCGTTACATTGTAAAAAAAATAAAATATAAAATAAATCTCAAAATCTCTGTAACCATTATGGAACTTTTAAAACTTCTGAACAGCTCTAAGGGTTTTCTTTTTTTTTCTTTTCTTTTGTGTCATGTTACAAAACATCTCCCAACACTCACTTTGGCACTCTGCTCTCTCTGAGAGCCTGCTCCACGTCCATGTCCTCACTCTCAAAATCGACAATAATGATGCTGAAGTTGTCGTCCTTTGTTTGCTGGTGAAGATTTTCCATGTCAGAAATAAACTGCTGCACCCAGCGAGCCTGGTTTTTCACTACAGGACAAAAATGCATACAAAAAAATGTGACTTTTAGATATAAAGAGCATATTTTAAACAGTCTCTTTCATGATGCACTTAAATTTTTTTTGAGCAAGAAACACTTTTGACTGACCCGGCACCACGAAGTGCACCATGACATCTCGCCTCCATTGCAGCATGACAGGCTGGCAGAGAAGAGGCTTAGCGTAAGCAGTGCTCCACGGTGTCGCGCCGGGCCGCACCGAGGACCTGGTGGAAGGAGACGGATGCTGGGTGGTGAAGCTGGTTGCAGACGCAGAGGGAAGCGGGGGCGGCGCAGAGGCCGGAGCGGAGTCTGTGTTCTCCACGCTTTCCTCTCCTTGCCTTCCACGGTGCAGCAGCAGGTAAATGTACTCTGAAAGCCGTACCACGCTGCGTCCTCTCTCCATCAACTCCAGCTCTACCAGGTATCGGTTTCCCCTTGCCGAATCGCGGCGCTTCTCAACATTGATGATTCTTAGCAGGGTGTAGATTCTGGAGAACACACGAAAAAAAAACCTTAAGAAAAACCCAGGATGGTTGTTGCAAAAACAATCTGTCTGAAATAGAAACTGGAACAAAAGTGGTTTGTTTAAACTTGTAAAATTTCCGAAATCCCTCCTCCAACACACTAATATTATAGTTGAATTATCTCATTAATATACCATTCGACACTGCAGAAGCCTGGGTCAACCATTCATTCAGTAATTCAAGCATGTTGGAAAAGGGATGCGTCTAAGACATGCATGGTAGAAGCACTTGAGAAGAGTTGGGAAGTCATGATCTGGACCTTCACCCTTACCCTCCATTGCGTTCATTGAGTTTTTCCATGTACTGTGCCAGCACGTCCACCACTTCGCTTTCCGCCAGCTGGAGGTTGCCGGACACATTGCAGCGCAGGTCATTCCAGTCCGATCGCAGTAGCTCGAAGTCCATCGGATTAACTGAGAACGTCCTCTGCCAATTGATGCTTTCCTCTGCCCAACCTGGCCGGACTTCGACCTCCTCGTAGCTGTAATCTGACATTTCTCCCTCCTCTGGTTCCAGCTCTTGCTCTGGATTGGGGTTGGGATCAGGATTAGAGCGGTTTGTATCTTGATCGATGTCAGTGAGGTGGGAGTCTGGGTTTAGCTGATGCTGAGATTCGGTAATCTCTGAGGTCCTAAGGTAAGAAGTGACCCGTAACTGACTGTGGACTGTGTTTTCTGTATAGCTTAACCTTGTTTCAGAGGCCGGGGTCGGAGGAGGCTCTTGGTGGTAGGACAAAGGGATCTGGATATCTCTTTTACTGGGCAGGTCAGCTGTGACAGCAGTCCTTAAATCTCGAGATTCCCCTTTCCTCTTGATTTTTTCTAGCTGTTTTGTCATTGCTGCTTTGTTAAAAGTCTTTTCTGCAGTTTCACTCTGAATGTTGACACTTTTGTTATGTGCTGATGCCTTACTGTCCTTAGTAGGAGGGCTGTGCCAAAGTTGAGGGGCACCAATAAGGTGCCTAACAACTGACCCACCCCTTCCACCATGTCTTCTTTGACCCAGGTTTACCAGCCTTGTGGTCTTCCCAGTTTGGTACAAAAATACTCCAGGGAAAACTTCTCTAGGATGTCGAGATGCCCTCTCTTCCCTCCTCTCCCGTCGCTGTTCCCTTTCTTTTTCTCTCTCCTTCGCAGGACGAGGCCTGGTAATGTAGATCTTGCTCTCCTCTCTCTTCTCCTTCTTGCTCCCAACAGGCTTGTTACTGTTAGTATGGGGGTAGTTGCTATGGGCAGAGTTGCTGAGGATCTGCTTCGTTCTGCTGGTGAGTGCAGATAGGGAGGTTTTTTGGGGAAAAAGGAGCGAAGACTTGCTAATTTTAGGAGGTACCTCAAGATCACCTCTCCCACCTTGTGCTTTGGCTTTCTTGTTCAGGTCTTGGTCTGCAGGACCAGTATAGACCCAGGACAAAGTGCGACCCCTGACCACACTGTCCACATCTGGTAACAGAGCTATGGGTTGGTCTTCCTCAAGTCCTTTCCTTGTATCTTGTCTCATATTTCCACGAGTATGATCCCTTCCCCAGTCTCTGTCCAGAACCCTCTCATCATTCTGTCTATCCCTGTGAAAAGACTGTTTTCTTTTTCTGTGACGTATGATACTGTTGACCTCTCCCACCTCCTCCTCTTCTTCTTCTTTTAGATCTTCTTTACCTTCCTCTTCCTCTCTGCCTGCAGGTGTGGCCCCAGTTTTTGAGTGCTGATGGGAAGAATTATGCATATGACTGGACTGGCTTGGATGAGAAGGTTTTCTGGGCAAATGCGTGCCAACAATCTCTGCCTCGTCCTCTGCATCCACGACCTCCTCTTCTTCAAGAAAGTCTGTTGTCAAATGAAGGAGATTCAAAGTTGATACAGTGCGAACATTTGTTCAAATACAAGCTGCAGGTTTGTGTGTTTTTTTTTTGTGTGTGTGTGCAGGGATTATTGTAAGGAGTATGTGTTTGCTCATTATAACTTACCATCTGGGTTGGGGAAAAAGAACAGTCTGTCATCTTCCTCCTCATCCATCTTCATATATTTATAGAAACCAAATCTGGCAGACAAAGGAAGAAGAAGCACCCACAAATGACCACGTACATTAACTGAAGGTTACTCGTAGGTTTATAAGTGGAGGCCGTAAGTAAGAGAGTTTGCCTAAGCTTGTACCATGAAGGTCGCTAGGACACTTTTCTGCGTAGCTGTTTGTTTATTCAAGACATAGACAAATGTTTGTTTGTCTCTCAAACAGATAAAGCTAAATGTGCTTACTTCTCCAAGTAGATAGGAGACTCTCTGTAGAAACATTTGTTTTCCCGTTCCATATGGGTGAGACGTGTGAAGTCGTTAGGGTAGACAAAAGATAGGTAGACCTGAAAAAGAGTCGCATCTCAGTCCAGACTGTCATACACAACTCTATTATTGAATACATGCTTGTGCAAGGAGATGGTTTGAAATTTTAGCTGTTTCACATTTAATTAAAAGATGAGTGTTAATGATTAGCTATCAACCGTTTTGGCATCACATCTAATCTACAAGTAACCAACCACCGATTTAAAGCTACAGAACAGCTTCTGGAATAATTCATGAAGAATTTTTAGTGAATTTAAGACAAAGGCCTTAAATTTTTTTTTGTTGAAATTCACTAATATTATTGGCTTTGTATCCTGCAACCATCTTTTTTTTTAAATCTCATCAGAGATTTTGAATATGTTTCAAGTCAGACCACTGCAATGAATACTCTCGTGTCTTTCAGGATTTCTTCTGAAATCATGCATTGGTGGAATTTGAAATACGACTGAAATCATCGTCCTATTTGATGGTGTAAGCTTCACCTTCCTCACAGACGGCATGGCATTTTCTCATAGGATTTCCTGATATTTGACTGAATCCTCACCATGTAGGTTTTCAGCACTAAAGGAAACAAAGCAGCCCCAGAGCTTCTCTAAGCCACTGCAAAGCATCTCTGTAGGCATGGCGTTCTTTCCGGGGGAAGCTTCATTCTTCCCCCTGCGGGGCTTGCCACTGATCCACTGAATCGAAACATTCCAGTTTTAATTTATGCGAACCCAGAACAGAATCCCAAAAGCCCCTTGACTTGTTTAATAAGCAGCGGGCAGAGTGGAGCTGACTTTTTTGTGCCAGGACACAGTTGTGAAGTCTGAAGCCCTTTCAGGATTTTAAACCACTTGTCTCCTCAGATATCTAATGTTGGGAGTTGATAGCTTCCTCTTTCTAACATGCCCAAGCAGGGAAGCCACTGTTCTTTTCACTTTAAATCTTCAAACTTCAAATTAGTTGCGACTTTTTAAAAAAAAAAAAAAGAGAGAGAGAGATTTAAACAGTTTTTCTTGCAAATACACATTTATTAATTTAACCAGTAAGCCTAATTTACAGTGAGGAGATTTGGTTGAACACTTCCCATGTTTATATCTGTTGCAGTAACATCTGTACTCCCACAGAGGGGAGTAGAGCCCAACAATTGCCACTTTTACCTATTGACACAAAGAGTTTGTTGATTCTGTGTTTATGCTCACACCTACATCATTTTTGTGCTCCTATTTCTTTCTGTTTTGTGCCCTTTGGTTTAGATTCAATTTCAGAACTCCCAAATAAAGGCATACTTAGAATGCTGAAACAGTGGTTAAGTCCTTCCCAGACATAGTTGGACTTTTACATAAGACCAGCATTATTTAAAAAAAATAATAATAATATTGATTCAGTTTTAATCAAATTTAATCTAAGACCACTTTACAAGACTAACAGGTTTAACTCATATATGGAAATATATGACTAAATCAATTTAATCCAATCATAAAGATAAATTAAAACGCAATTACATTTTTGATTTGGTCTTATTTGATATAATGTGCAATCAAATTCAGTTCATAAAGGAAGTTGGTAAAAATGTATCAATCAAATGAAGCCCAGTCAACTGCAACAAGATGAAAAACAATACTGAAACTGAGGGCTGCTAAAATTCCTGACAGTAAAACTGAGGGTGCTGCAGAAAGGTCTCCCTGCCTTGTTACTGCATGTGACTAATATGTATGGACCACAAGCATTTCCTTCCAAATAAAACATCCAGACCTGTCCAAAATCTTCTCAGATCCCACAATCAAACTTTAACTCTGGCCACATTTATCTGCAATAGAGTCCACAATGTCATCTGTAAACACCAGTGGTATTAAAACAAAAGCACATAACACTTCTTTTTGACTTACAAACTGAAGGCCTTGGTATCGGGCGATGGGAAAATCTTTGACTACGTAGGTTGGAGAGTAGAGACAGGCTGGAAGAACGTTTTGCAGCCGAGAGGGGTCAATCACTGGGGCTGAAGAGAGAGACAGAAATGACTCGACAGTTTGCGAAAGAATTATGACTTGAAATTTACATAAAGACATTAACAGTCAAGAGGGTCAAAAGTGGAAAATATCAAAAGCAGGAAACATAAAAAGAAATGCCAGCAGTTTGATTAAATTACAGCAATGCTGAATGCAGCAAGAAGGAGTCCGCTGGGAACCGTGCAGTTAATTAGACAGGAAGAGGAAACGAGAAGCCAGAAATTCAGGATGAAACGTTGTGGAAAAGGCAAACAGGGTAAAATTCTGAATGGCAGACATACTGCTGTAGAAAGTATCCCTGGGGTCTGGCCTCAGCATATCAGCTCCATGCGGTGTGATCATGTCTCCTTCCAGACCCTGTGGCTGAAATTCTGCTGGGAGATGGATGTGACTGGCCAAAGTCTGAGGGATGTGATCCACGCTGTTCATCTTCAGACTGGACTCATCTGGGGACAAAGAAACCATGGCGGTTTTCTTATCAATGTGATTTTGTCTGTTACAAAGTTTCCTTCTAATCAATAAATCCTGTCAATGTCACAGTTATTGACAGGGTGCATAAGGTCAAAAAGCTAGCAGGAGGAAGGTGAGAAGAAAAAAAAAGTAATCTGATGAATAAAGAGCAACAGTAGCAAAAACAAAAAGAGAAACATTGAAAAATAATCTGGAGGTCAAAAGAAATCCAGAGCAGAGCGGCCATAATAACAGCAATCGATAGCAGGGAGGGAGGAGAGAGAATGTGTGATTAATGGCAAATCGGGAGCAAGGGCTTATGGAAGACATGATTTGTAATTAACAGGGTGGTCAGCACCATTGCCATTCTCACAAGGGTCAACTGTGCAACACCCTGAGTCTATATGTGCATATGGTACACAAAGTAAGCCTTTGTAAGCTTCTTTTTGTTTGACAATAAGACTTTTTGATCACTCCGCTGCGTATGTCTTGAAGTAGGAAACTTCAGATTTTGTTGGGGATTTCTTTTTTCATCGGAGTAACAACAACAAAACAAACATCTCGTAAATTGGCACTTTTTAAGGTTTGGCGATGTCAATGTGAGGAATTACATTTGAAGAACTTTGTGTAAACTGTCAGGCATGGTAGCTGTGGCATCATGCTGTGGGCTTCCAGTGGTACTCTTAGATTCCACAAACTGGGTAAAACAATGACATTCTTCAAGTTTCACCTCAAACTGACAATGAGATGGTTAAAACGTGGACAGTTTTGAGTGGTACAACAAGATGATAATCCCAAACACAGATCAAAAATGTGGATTAGCTAACACAAAGTTTATAAAGTGGAAAACATCAATCTAATTGACAATTTAGGGGATAAGCATAACATCTGCATGCTGCAAAAGCATCCAGTTTAAATCAGCTCTACTATTTCTGGCTAGATCAGAAAAAATAATTATAGGAAATGATAGAATTTTCTTATTTAAAGTGCTCTTCAAGTTCACGGAAAGCTTTCTACTGTTTTGCACTATCAGGTTTAATTTTCCAAGATAAAACGAGAAAAATCAGTTTTTAGATTCAAAGGAAACCAATTTGACTTGCATCCATGAGACATAATGTGAATCTTTAATAGGCTGTCCTTTTAAAAAGGATATTTCTTAAGGTTTTATTAAAAATGAAAATGTAATAGAATTACTTTGATACAACTTCCCCTCTCTTGTTCTTAAATTGCGCCAAGCACACATGCGAACCCCACACACGGTGGCATAATTTCACAAACATGAATGAATCTCAAACGCTTTCTGGCCTGTGTACGTAACGTGAACTAGTGAGGAGGGAGGGTGTGACACAGGAGGACAGGATGGATGGCTGCTGGGAGATGATGAGAAGGTAATGCCCGAATCCAGCGAGTGACCTCTTGGGATGTACGAGGCCCCATTCTTCTCTGTCGCAGCTCGTCATAAACAAGGCCGCGGGGTTTGGCTCACAGCCAAGCAACACTGCGGTTTTGCTCAAGTTGACAACTCTGCGCATCATTTCTGGAGCAGCAGGCATTTTCCGCTTTCAGTGTAACTGATGCCTTGTGACACATTGCTATTCTTGGTGCTGCAGAGGTTAAGCACCTACTCAGAGTGCAGAGTTCTTAGCTTTGCTGCAAATACCGTGACACAGAGCATGTGCGGTGTCGGCCACATCCAATGACATCTCTGGATTATGTATTGTGTGTAAACCCTGTCCCCCCCGCTGTAGATGTTTTTATAGACAGAGTATAATCCTATATTTATAGCTTTGAAGATATATATATATTTTATCATCTGCCGAACGCTGCCAGAACACTGAAATTGAGTCTTTAACTATTCAACAGAACAATGATCCAAAATATATGATCAAATCAACATTTAATGGAAGACAGACAATAAACCAGCCTAGTTCTGTTGAAATGTCAATGCTCAGTCCTACATTTCAAATTGTTTCTGTATGTGATAAGATTACATGCAAGCAAAACAAAGACCAAGTATAACAAAGAATATTTCAAAATATAATAATGGTAAGCAAGCCCATTGTTGTTTAAAAGTAAAAAACAAACAAACAAAAAAACAACCCAGAACCAAATTTTTTTTTTTTATAAAAATTGGTCGTAAATAAACTGATATGAAAGGTTTTTGTGTATATTATATATATATATACTGCTCAAAAAAATAAAGGGAACATTTCACTTTAATTATGTGTGTGGCTCCAAATCCAGGCCTCCATTGGTTAATAAATTTGATTTCCATTGATGATTTTTGTGTGATTTTGTTTTCAGCACATTCAACTTTGTACAGAACAAAGTATTCAATGAGAATATTTCATTCATTCTGATCTAGGATGTGTTATGTGAGTGTTCCCTTTATTTTTTTGAGTAGGGTTGGGTTGCATATATATATATATATATATATATATATATATATATATATATATATATATATATATATATATATATAATGTCCTTACCTGTGTAGAGGGAGATGTAAGCTGAGTCTATCACTTCATACTTCAGACCTGGGAGGAACGGCCGCCACTGAATGAGACACACAAGAAAGGCACCTGCGTAAGAACACGACCTGAACATGAACAGGAATCCCTCATGGCTGATTGTCAGCTAAGTGACATTCTCTCTGTTACTAGGCATCTCAAAATCACAGGATTTGGCTGATGCTGAATTTTTTTTGTTTGTTTGTTTTTTTTCCCTACAAACTCACTTATTCTGCGACAGCAAAGACAGCAGAGTGAAACATTTTCCAGCAAGAGTATGAAATCCGGCGCTGTAAAGAGCCAGGGAATGGAGTAAACAAGAGAAAAATGAAAACAGACTGTGAACAAAACAAGAACACGAAAAAAGATGACAAAGAGTGGAGAGGAAGGGAAAAAATAGACAGGAATCAACTAATGACCTGAACCAGAGGAGCATCGAGAGGAAGGAAGAGAGACAGGCAACAATTCTCCTAAATAGATTTCACAATTACCTCGTCACTTCCACTTACCAAGGATGTAATCATGGGAGACAGGTCATTTTCCAACCTTTCCTTAGAGAATATAAATATAAACACCCACCTCAGGCCCAATGCAAATACTCCCACAATAGTGTTTGTACACACAACACCCTCCCACTTAGATGAAGGGGCATTTCATCAGCAACAGGTTATGTTCTCCCGTACTGAATCTAAAGCTCATATCAGCAGTTCGCAGCCATGTTGATGCGGTGACACTGAGGGACCCATACGGTGCCCACAGAAGGACACAAACATAGGAACATCAAACAAGGGCACAGCGACAACGCCACGCTGAGTCGCAGCGGGGCGCGGCTCAGCCGGCCACAAAACGCTTCGCCATTTTGTCATTATTTCCGTCTTGAAAAGTGAGCTGGGAAAGTCAAAAGAAGACAAAAAAAAAGTTAAGGCAACATACGATTTCTGAAAAGGTTTGCCTTCACCCAACTGACACGACAATACGACAACATTTGCAGAGTGCTGTAACTGTTTTTGTACAACCTCAGGGGTTGCAGCACACAGGCAGAAACAGCTACTTACAATCATTAAGGAGAAACTGGACAAAACATTAACAGCTGCTGATACTGTTTGATTTAATTTAATTTAATGCACAAAAAGCTCCTGCCTTCTCTTTATGTTACATGTATGGCATGTATTCTCATCATTTGTTGATTTTTAAGGTCTTTCATCTCCCATAACTGCGTATTGTTGGGGAAACGAGAATTGTGGCAACGTTTGACCTATGTCATTTTTAATATGTATGATTCATAATTTAATATTGATGAAATTATTAATAAAGTTGAAGTCTGAATATTTATTAACAAACTAGCTCAACCTTACAGTCAAAACATCCTGTCAATAACTCTACTCTTAAACCACCAGCATGCCTCAAACTACTGAGGGGAAGAAAAATGAGTAAAGAGTAAAGGATCAAATCCCTAATGGCTTATGATGAACAAAATGAAACACTGAAATCAATCAATCACTCAATGCACGTTATTCAAACTCTAACTTGGATACAAAAGTTTGAACACGTGGCAGTTTTCACAAAGCATTTTAACAGCAAGTCTTCAATAAGAAGCATTAAGCCAACATAAAAAAAGATGGCTAAATCATCTTATTTAACTAATTTGTCAAAGCCCAGACACTTGAATTTATTATTATTATTATTATTTTGAGGTGATCAACCTCAGGTAGATTGAAACAATCTCCAAAATCCAGTTCAAAGGAACAGTTCAATAGCTAGAACAGCTATAAGAGTCTTTGGGGGAATGGAGTTGGTTTGTTTGCTGATTTGGACGCACAAAGAAGGAAACTGCAAGTCGACTCGGTCCTGATGCTCCCAACGAGCTTCTGCCGCAGGGTTTCCCAATTCTCAGCTTCAACCTTACAGAGCTTTAGAAAAGCTGGATGCATGGACAGCAATTCTTAATAGTTCTTCAGGTTACACTTCGAAGGTTTCAAAGAACAGTTCACGCATGTGTGCCTCCGTCAGAGGTTACACTCCAAAGACAAATCTTATCTTTCCAGCGCAGAGTTTTACTGCGGGGGTGATATCAGCCAATGACGGTCTCCAAAGCAATGAATGCGGGGAGATACAGTCCGATCAGCTTGAGTAAGTGGAGGCCCAACTCTGTGTAATGGAAATACCTTGTCAATTACAGAGTTATCTCAAGTGTGTACAGTGCAGTGAAAAAAGTATTTGCCTCCTTACATATTTTTTGTTTTTGCTTTTTTGTTACCCACTTTTCAGATTGTCAAACAACTATCACACAAAGATAATCCGAGAAAATACAAAATTCAAATCGGAATTTAGATGATCAGAGGGGAAAAAACCAAAAACTATCCTAACCAATATGTGCATGTTTTAAATGTTTCTCTGGTCCTCAACAGAAGCATCTCGTCACACTCCTAGCTGAAATAACTGCCATCAAGTGTGTTCTGGTAATTGGGAATGAATCAAAAAACTTGGGGTTTATTCACATAGAAAATGTGTGGGGAGAGCTGAAAAGGTGTGGACAAGAAAAATGACCTGCAAACTGACTCACTTAAACCAATTCTGTCAGTAAGAACCTGACTGCTACTGGAAACGGAAAACAATGTGAAATGCTTGTGGAAGAACACCCAGAAGGTTTGACCCAAGTTACACAGTTTCAAATGTATTTGTACTTCATAATAAGAGAATACATGTAGAATCCAGAATTTGCTAGTGAAAATAAATTCAAATCTTAGCTGCTTTAATGTCAAACAAGAAACGAATATGTTTTTCATATGATGCATGTATTAACTCGTTTGTGTATGTATTTTTATGTGTTTGAGGGGAAGCAGCAAGAGGAAGAAATCTAAGTGACTCTTAAAGTTCAACAGAGAGAAAAGAGAACCACTATCAACGGGGAAATATTAAAGAGCACCAAATGTTGAAAGAAATGGCACAATTTAGCCTCAGGGTTGTCTCGCTTAGCCAAGATACTGCGCTGACACGAAGGTCGGCTATTACTAGAAAAGTCGGCTAAAGAGTTTATGCTGGTCGTCGTCACAGAGTGGTGAAAGAAGCCAGAGTATTCCTCCCTCTTCTCATCTTATTTAAATCCAATTAAATAAAAAAAATAGTTTAAATACCCAAAAGGAAAATAAATACATTATATATATATATATATATATATATATATATATATATATATATATATATATATATATATATATATATATATATATAATTTATTTTTCTTCCTTTTTACAGACACTCTCAGATGGGTTATTACATTTTAACAATCAGAACTTTTAATCTCTGACAGAACTGACTGAAGTTCACGTTTCCTTTAATTAAACTCCTCACAAGCCTGAGGAGCTGAAGTTGATTTCTTAATATAGCGCATGGAAAATAACTGCTAAAGCAAATCTTGATCTTACATGTTTGGCTAAGATTCACTTGAAATCAAAATTCACAGGAAGTAAAGATATCTGACGGATTTGAAAAACCAAATGTTTGCCAGGAACATCCGACGTCCAGAACAAGCTTTAATAATAACTGTGTAATTCTTGGTAATGTCTGCATGCTCCACAAAGGGCAGGGAGGTACACCGCGAGGTATACCAATTATCGCCTAAACGCTGCCTTACCCACAGACAGCTGGCGTTGGGCCCGAAGCAACAGAGCGTAAACACAAAAATGAAATAAAATAAAATAACTGTGGGAGTGAGCAGAGTAAGACTTTAACAAACCTGATGGCACAGGTCCAGGAGAAAGTATAAACGTAAACAAGATATCCATCCATTTTCTTTAACCTTTATTTATAATAGAAGTTTTGACTATAAGTAAGACATTATATCTTACGATAAATCTGGTTAGCCTATTATTAAAATGTCATGACAAAGATTTCTTTCGAAGTAGTAAAAGCAAAGCAGACAAGTCACTTAACTAGCATACAGGCTATTACAATGAAAATCATTAGAGGCTAATCTCTGGAGAAATGGCTGATGAATAGAAAGCTGTAAAGTATTTAGAGATTAATTTATTTCCTTTTGTATCATTTTTGTTGTAAAAAGGACATATCCTACCTCAGTCATTTGGAATCCATCTAATATATTTTTCAGCAGGTAGAGATGCACTTAACTTATAATCTTTGATCTTAAAGCTTAGAAACACGTAGAGATGTGTGTGCAAAGAAAAGAATAGAGGACTGTCAACCAATAATCAGATTTTTTTTTAAGTAATCTGTTTTCATATAACTTATGGGTAGACAGAAGAAAGAGGATCACATGTGAGTGTCCACCATGTTTCAGACAAAGAACTGAGAAACAGTTCTTGGCTGGGAATGACATGCTGCTAACAAGCCAAGAATTACATCTTGCAGCTGTGGTGCAAAGAAAGCAAAGTGACAATTAACAAGCTAATGAAAGAACAATTAGCATAGCAAAGCATTTATCTCACTCCCTGCTTACTTCAGTAGTTTGGAGTCGAGCTTCATTTTAACTACTGTCAAGTAATCAGGAGAAGACAGCACTGTGAAATAACGTTTATGCCAGTCAGAAGATTTTTTTTTTAATACTTATATTTTACCGCCTCTTTATTAAACAACAAAACTACTGGGAAAAATAGCCTTGTTTTTAGCAGGACAAATTGAGCGTTGTCCAAGAACAACAGATGGAAAATAGTCTTTTGGTTAATTCTGGAGCAAAAATGTCTTTCTCTGGAAAAGGTTTTTAGTTCATTCGGCACCAACAAGAAGAGAAACAGATAAACAGCAGTAGATTAAAACTCTATCCAAGTCTGTCCAAGGAGTGAACATACTGTACAAGGCCTGCATGGTATGCAGGACACGGACATGAACGCTGTAAAAGCAGCTGAGAGTAAAATGGAAATAGAAATGGAGATAAAATAAAAAATAATCTGTATGGCCCTCCCAATGGAGGTCATTGTTGAAATACACTGAAAACATAAACATAAATGATTAGTTACTGAATGACATAACCCAAACAAGTTCACTGTCCTGAACAATGACAAAAGCAGCTGCTCATGACAGAAACCTGAGTAATGCTATGTTCTGAGGGAGGATTTCATTATATGAGCCAATACTGGTGTGGGGGAAAAGTGAATTCTAGATTTAAATGGGTGTATGACTGGAGTCAGGGCTCATAAACACCTTCCAGCGTTAAATGGACGGCACTTACAAATTCATTTCTACTCTTACCGACCCCTTAATATGCTTTAGCACCATTTTCACCCATTTCAATACACAAATACACCCAAATCAGTAAACAGATGCTGTGGATTGACAGAAAGCCTGGGGTTAAGTGCCCAGGCTAAGAACACTTACGCATGTGTGGGGTGTAGGATTCCACTGTTAGGACTTGCACACTGCACCTGTTGGATGAAACATCACCTTGGTGCTATGAAATAAATGAGCCAGGAAAGGAGTCCTGCAGTGCATGGTTATTGTTGTGGCAGGCCACCTGCCTCCTTTTGGTGGAGTGTGGAAGTGCGTGTGCTGTTTGTGACAGCACATCTGCTTTTAATCTTTTTTGGCACATTTAGCAAATGCAAAAGTCTATAGCAAGCCTAATGTGGCTGACATCTCGAAAGTAGTCAATAGTAAGTTTTAATTTTCCAAATCTGCACCTACACCAGAATGTATTGAAAGGGAGATGAATGTACACATGATTGAAGTGGATGGACGAACAGATGGATGGATGAATGGTAGAACGGGTGGATGGCAAGAATAGCACACAGACAAAAAGAATGAACCAAAGCAACTCAAAACTTTGCTCATGAACATCTAGATCTTTTATATATATGTATACATATTTTTTAATCCAGAAATATATTAAGGCAGGAAATAATATCTAAAATATTTCCCCACACTTACCTAGAGCTGGAAAAATGCCTAGAAAGTCAAATTCCACAAATGTTTAGAGATTAAGAATTTGTTACTGGACTTTTGGAATACATACAACCTACAGCAACTTTAGTCACCATCGGGTCAATGTTGTACATGTAGACCGTGCTGAAGACAAATAATAGCTGTAAATTCATATGTAGGGTAAATAAATGTAGTCATCTCATTATCATGAGGTGGCTTAAATAGAAAGATCAGTAATTTAGCAACACAAAACAAAAGTTTTCTTTTGGTGGAGTATTGAAATGTGTTATGTATTAATGTAAAAGAAATTGCATAAAAAGGGTTATGTAAAATGCATTTGAACAAATTTCAGATCTGAAAACCTTGATCCAACCAAAGGAAAAAAAAAAACTTAAATTAAAAGGAAGAAAAATGGTAATGACATAGTTAGCCTGGGATATATCACAGAGATGCTCATTGTATTTAAACACCTGGCTGCAGATCACTTTTAGCACTGCTGATTTATACTGAGGGAAATTTATTAGATACTGAAAGGTCTTTGTGGCCATGACTGTGTAGCTGAGCCTGTGCAAGTGCAGCGGTGGAAGGAGAGTAATACTTGGTCATCAGTCTGGGATTTGGCCCAGTAGGAGTCCTAAAACAGGGCCATTAAAATCCCGCAGCTAAACCTCACACCACTGCCCGTCCATAAAGTTGCCATTGCTAATTAAAGTGTTGCTTTCTTCTCCTCTGTCATCTCCTCAATCATTCTGTTTAATGGGCAACACTTTCCGTCGTCCTGTCAGGCTGCGATCAGTAGATGTTTTCCATTAGGCTGGTGGGGAAGGTCCTGTGTTTCACTGACAAAGATCCAGATGGTAATTAAGAAAGTTAATGAAACTGCAGCTCATGGAATGATTTATCATGTTAAGCAGCTACCTATAACTAAAAAAAAAAAAAAAAAAACTACTACTTTATTTGAAGATAATTGGGGAAAGGGTTGAAGGCAGGTGACTGCACTGGATAGATACAGCCAAAGCGCAGAATCCCCGCTGCGCCTACAAAATATGCATTTGAGTCATTTTAAAATGCTCCCTTTTTGATTCATTATTTATGTCCCACCTTCCAGCAACTAGCCTTCTTAAATACTAAGTGCAACAAAACAGAAAAGAAGCCCATCATAGCAGGAATGTTTCCTTCTCATTTTCAAGCCAAAACTCTTCAGAATATCTTTTAGTACGGCATGTTTCAAGCGTTCACAGGAAGAGCTGCTTAACAAATACATTCCTTGACAATAGGCCTGCCTTTGACTGTACAATCACAGCTTTACGGAGAACACGTCGTACAGAGGGGGAAAGAAGCAATGAATTCCCACCATCTGCTCTTTAACAAATGAAGGCCTGGATATCTGCAGATTTATGTGAGCCCTGGGCTTATGCTGTTGTGGGCTGGTCACAGTAAATCTGCTATTTTTGTCGCGGTATAAAATGTATTCCACCGTTAAATCACGTGCGAAAGCCTTACTCAGACGGCGCATTCGTACACACACACAACCAAGCATATAATTTCAACTTGCTGACTTTTATATTCATTACACTTTATCTTGTTGGACCAATCTATTTTGAAAACACCATGAGCATTTTCGCTTAAGAGAATAGAAGCAAAAAACTGAAACTTGTGCATTTCTACTTGAAAATTATGACTTCTGAATATTTATTCTTTTTCTACATTTTCTTGGCTCCGTTTGCTCTTTAATTTTCTATGAAGCCATTAAAATGTTAGGAAAAAGCAAATCATTTAGTGTTTTAAAGCCAAAAATCTAAATATTTGGGGCTGGTTTACAGGTGCTACAAATTTGTAACCTGGCACACATATTTTCTGCTCACTCTTTTATCAGACTGACGTCTGGACTCTGACCGGGCCGCTTCAAAACGTTACTACGTTCCAGTCAGACAAAACATATTCACCTGGTTTCTTTAAACCAAAGTCTGCCAAGGGTAGGCCAAATAAAGCATTCTGGTTAAGATATCAGAGTGAATGAAATTTATGCTTAGAGCAAGGATTTAAAGCAAGCACTTTTAAACCATTTTTTAAAGCCAAATAAATAGGAACTGCTATATATATATGCACACAACTTTTTAAAGATTCCTACAATGAAGTGCCTGTTGCTCAGACATAACCCCAAGAATAACTGATATTTTAAAAAGCTGTAAATGATAGATCAGCTTTTGCTGAAAAATATGACCCTGAAATGATGGTATGGACTGAATTGTAAAATTTATTTCATACCATGCATTATTCGGTCCAGATATTTTGCTTGCCATTTATTAGTTGACCTGGACCGTTAACGTTAAGCTGACCAAGCTGAGATGAGATGAATGGTCTTAAGTTTTATTACAATTATTCTGATGCATCCTTAGAATCTGCCTCAAAACAGATGAGACATATACTCTAGATCACCGATTCCCAACTCATTCCTTAAACTCTGCTGAATTGTTCCTACAAAATGCAACTGATTTGTTACACACACCATTTGTCTGTTCTCTTGTTCGCCACATTAGACAACATGTACTGCTCTCAATGTGGTCCGTCAGACTGTCTTGCTGACAGCACCACAAAGATGCAACGTGAGTCAAACTTATCTTGGGACAATGCTGTGAAATGTAGACGAAGCAGAGCAAGATACAGTGATGAAACACCTTTGTAAAGAAGAACGTACTAGTCGCTGTGGGAAAACCACAGAAAGACGGTTGTTATTTGATACACCTTGCTGCAATACGGAGGAACATTTACCAAAGGCTGCAACTTTTTTTTATTTTGCAGTACTGACATGCACAACAACATACTTCTCTGTTCTCTTGACAGTAAATGTACTAGCCAGTGGTGGAGGGAGGCTTGTACTTTTTTAGATGATATTAAGAGTTGAAATGTGACCTCAAATCACCAGTTTATTACAAGCTTCCTAATGTGGTGATCTTTCATTCAATGAAGGCCTAGAAGTATTTGAAATTGTTAACAGTTTAAAATATTGTGTTGGGTTTATTTCAGGCTCTGAGCTCTAACTAGAGTTAGTTAGTCGGACTGGATCGAGTTCAGACACAATGTGGACGGGATCCACGGCGTCAGGTTGGATTTTTAAGCCCAATCTAAACTATACTTCACAGAACACACACACACACAAAAATCCCAAAGGGTTTACGAACACCTAAGCAACTTTCTGTTCTCCTTTGGCTGCTGTATCATCTTATTACAAACCAGTTTCCTGTATGATCCGTCTGTCATCACAGAGCTTTGCATCACCCCGATCAATATGAGAAAAGAAATACAGAGAGAAAAAAAATAGAAATAAAAGAACTTTCTGAGTCTTAGCCTTTATAAACAATTCGGGAACGAGTATACGCCTGAAAAATGTCACAAAAGGAGTGTAAGCAGTAAAATACATAAAAATCCAAGTGAGGAAAATATGTCTAATTTTCAGGATGACAAAACATGAAAAAAAACTACAGTGGGAGAAGATCTATCACTCTGACACCGTTGGTGTTATACCAACTGCTGACAAGGATTATAACTCAAAGCTAGTTAAAAGATATATCCTACATCCACACCTAAGTGATCTCCTCTCGCCACCTGCCTACATACTCAGAACAAAAGGTTATATAAGGGATGTGGGCTTTTGTTTGACACTTCATCTCGAATTTAAGTTCCAGTTGGAGCCTTGCCTGAGGTGGAGACACCACTCTGCGGAGAAAATGGTGCATTGGAGAGTTGCCACAAACAGAAGACAGGGCAAAATGTTAAGGTCTTGTGCAAGACTGACAACAAAAATAACGGAAAGAGAAAGAGGTGTGTTAAAAATGCTGCACTCTGCATTCTTTGGTAGGCAAACCAATGGCTTGAGTATTTGAATAGCTGTGATCAAACGACCTAATGAGTAACATGAGCCAGCTCTCACCAGCTCAGTCTTTGCTTTTGCATAAACGGGTTGATTTCTATTTGCTCGCCTCTCCCTGCTGGTGCAGTTGGGTCTCCTCCAACGACACAGCACAGGTTTTGTTTACAAAACTACTGAATTTGACTGCTGTTTATAAACTATCATATGCAGCATCTGTTGGACTATTCCACAGTTTTAATGTTTGTAATTAATGAAACGTTTAATTATGCATCTGTGCCACACATGTCTGATTTTCTACAACGCTAATAAGGCAGCAGTTTGCTTATTTTCCATATAAGTAAACTGCTTATTTTGGCGCAAAATAAGCAGTTTACTTCTTTTGCTTCAAAATGACCAACTTCAGCATTTGGTATTTGTTTCAATCAATATGTGTTTCGAATCAGTGCTGTCCTTTAACAATGTGACATTGTTTTTAAATGGGTCAATCAGGCCTTATTTTGAATGTGTGCAAGTGTCATCATCACATACAGACCAATATGTTCACACCACTTCGCACTCATTTTGCACAAGAAAATACATACATAGTTACATGGATTTAAACCATAGAGTACAAAGTTGAAATTAAATGGAAACTTTTAGATGAACTTCTAGATTAGCATAAGTGTGTGTCTACACTGAAAGCCATGAACTCTGACTAACAACAGCTGTGAGGAATAATAGTTCTAATAAAAAAAAGAAATAGAAGAAACTTTGTGCTAACTTACCCCAACCTCCACGTGGTCGGATCCCTTGTCATCTTGCTTGTGAAGAATCTCAAAATAGTATCGCCTGGATGATATCAGGCTACAGGGAAAACAGGAAAAGCTGCAGTTAGATTATAATCAGAATACACTCTACAGTAAGATCTGATTTTAAATGCAAGAAAATGTGACGAGTACAAGATAAAGTTCAATGAAGATTGGTTTTCTGCAACTTCCTCCTCGATTAGAGATTTCCTTCAGATTTACTAAAATCTTTCACAACAAAACGTTTTTTTTCTTGTGATTTTGATTATTTTTTAAATAGTAGCACATAAACTTACCTGTACTTATAACCAATAGACACTTCCTAAGGGATCCCGATGACCCCAGTTCCTATTACCTCATTAGATTGTTTTTTTTTCTCTCAAGCAAAAGGAACATTCTAATATTTTAAAAGATCATGGTCATCATATTCTGCTTTTATTGAATTTTGTTTTTAATGTAACCTGCTGTTTAATGATAACTATAAGCTTTTTTTATATTTCTTCAGCTGTGATTTTTATTGACACACCAGTGAGTCATTAGTGAGTGTTTATTTTGATATTATACAACCTGTAACTCTCGGCCCTGAAAGCCCCGCAGAGAAGTTTTATCAGACTTTAAAATCCTTGAACCAAATAATTTAACTTTAAAACCACAACAAAAAAAATTATGCTTCAGTGGAATGGAGGAAGATGTGCCTAGGAAATAATTTTATGCCAGGGGCAAAACGGTAAAAGATGACAGTGAGTAGCAGCTTTATTGAAGCCTGAATAAAAAAATAAAAAAATAAAAAAACACTCCTTTAGAGCCTGATGAAGAAAATCGATGTTGAAAATAAATCAGAATGTTCCACTCATCCAGTTCACAGCTGTTTGTGTGAAAATAATTTGAAGGTTCTCCACGTACGCCATTTCCCCCAAATCAATTTAATATGCACATAAAACAAACAATGGTTTATTCATATAAAACAATTTTTGATGCAGTTGGCCACACTTTGGCTGTGGAATGAAGGACAGAGCATTTCTTCACACAACATTAACTCCCAAAACAGACGTAAATGTAAGCCCTAACCGACTGCTTGACTTCCGTGCGTAGCCCTATGAGCACATCAAATGCTCCAGCAAACAACATTTGGTAGAGTGTTCGGCCTTTATGTGCAGACTATCTTCTGAACAATAAAACAGCACTTTAACTGGAGAAAGGAGAAAATATGTCCGACAAACATTTCGTTTGCTTCAGAAAATAATTTTCAGCAATGAAATTATGTCCTTCTGTTCGGATTTGAGGCAGTACATTCACCCATCTTCTTCTAACTTTGCTGAAGATAAAAAAGCACTATATATATATATATATATATATATATATATATATATATATATATATATATATATATATATATAAACATTTTGATGTGTGTGTTTTCTTTTCTACTTTTTGATGTTGCTGGCTGAGTTGAAACTGAAGGACACAGGCCTAAGGAGGGGGGCGCGGGGGGGCAGTCATGTGCTGCACCGGGCATAAGCTCCGCTGTATCATCCCACTGACAAGCTTTCTGTATAGCCAATAAATCATTGCAGGTGCAGGAGAGCAGTGACAGTATGCTATAAAGGTCACTCTTTCATAAGTAGGGGATGTCTGTGTAGCTGTTGAAATTGCACCCAGCAAACCCAAGTGTCACTTGGAGTTCCTGGCTGCCTCACTTGCCCTTCCCAAAAAAGATACAAACACAATTCCTACAACCATGACGTTTAGACGATCCATCACTGAAGGAGTAAAAACAACAACAAAAAAAAACAAAACAAAAAAAAAAACAGATGAACAAGGCATTTTACGTTCTCCAAAGGCAAAGCACAAACAAATCTGTGTTAAAGCAAGTTAATTTATTACGTCTTTCTTTCTATAATAATCTAAAATTGAGTGACGCTTGTTTTATAGTTTGACTTTATGGAGCTTTCACCCCCGACCAGACCACATTAATGCTTTTAGGAAACATCATTAGATTTCCTGACCCTTCATTACACTTGGGATGTCTGACCATAATTTGACTTAATCAGGGGGATAATCTAATGGTAGAGTTGAGAGGCCTCTGTCTGCCGCCACACTGTCTCAGAGTTGCACCAAAAACAGACACAAAACAGTTTATGCTTCATCTGAACAAGACTCTCAACATTCGCCCTCAAATTTAAAAACATATGTAATAATCCCCCTTTAAGTCACTCCCAGAACTGGCAGAATACCTGGAGTCTATGTACAATATCAGATACTTTGTGAAAAATATAATAACATTAAAATAAAATGTTAAATGTAATAAACCTATTATGGGCTTCCAGAGCCATGATATCATCATGTTGGATGTGCCTCATTCAAAAAAAAAAAGTTACAATCTCTAAAAAAATGTTTTTGCTAAATTGTCTGACGTTCAGCAAATATAAATAATGTTGGTCATTCTTACTGACCTAAAACAGGACAAGTTTAGTCTGATTCAATTTCAGACAGTGAGGGGAAAAAAAATGTGCAGCTTATGTGACTTTTTATTTCTATTAGACTCAAAAAAAAAAAAAAATTAACTAACTTAATACCTCGTTTCTAGTTTGTGCTACAAAGGAGACAATTTACAGCTGCCACAGCTTGTCGTGCAGGAAATGTAGAGAAATGTCAGCATCAGTTTGATGGATTTATTTTATTTATTTATTTATTTATTTATTTTTTACAAATGACACACCAGAAATTTTAAGAATTAAAGCAAAATCGCCACACGTTATATTGCGGGATTGGACATATTGTTTCATCCTTCATAATTCGGTGAGACTAAATGAGCTTGTTTGTGTGTGTTGGATGATTAGAGGGATGAAAGAGATAGATAAAAAATGGTCAAAAGAAAGAAGAAGGAGTGGTAAATGGTAAATGAACTGCTTTCTTACAAAAATGAAGATGGGATTATAGCAAATAAACCTAAAAAACAAGTTTTATACAGACTTTCCTTCATGAAAAGAGGCAAAAAAGATGAAAGAGCAAGTGAAGGGCAAATGAGCCATGAAAGAGAAGAAGGCAGCTATTAGCATGTGATTCAAAGGATGAAGGAAGGACACAAAACAAGAGTCTAATTGCTTGACTAATTAGAGTCTTTGTTTCCCGTCTCCGCTCACTGTGTGCTGAAAAGATAGAGATGAACAAAGGAATCTGAATAGGATGGATAACATGAGAAGGCTCTGTGGGAGCCGACCAATATACCGGAGAATATCATCACAACCCGAAGTCTGGCTTTGGCTAAGGCATTACATTTTTATTTTGTATTCAAAATGGATGAAGGAACCTTCCTCATGTTGATATACACACTCTTTGACAAACATCTAGAAAACAAACAAACAAACAAACAAACAAAAAAAACAAACCCAATGAAGCAAAGTGAGGCCGTTTTTATCCAAAAACGTATTGAACGTATTGACCCACAACCCCCGTATCTCGCCCCTCTCTAAAAACCTGGAAGTGAAGTAAAAGAGGGTAAACTTCCTGTCTTTGCTATTATCCTCTCATGCTATTGCACTCTCTCGGCCCACTGATGACTTTAAGAGTCCACAGTCCAACTTTAAAGTCTGTCCTTTATCCCGAGTGTCACCCTGTCCCCGTCCCTTTTTTTTTTTTCTCTTGCCTGATTTCTTTATCTGCAATGCCCACAGGTGTCCTTTAAGTAAAAGCTTGTTCTCAGCAAAAACGTTTCTCTCAACTACATTAATGATACTAGAGTCTGGAGCTGCCCGGAGGAGGACAAAAAGCTTTTTTCCCTTCACACTCTCTCCTCCCTTTTTTCCTCCATTTCCCATGCATTTCTCTAATCCATCAGAGAGCGATCCCAACGCTCTTCCCTGCAGCCTCAATAAATCCTCTTTCTTCCATTTTCTCCATCCGGCTCTGTCATCCCCTGCTCTCTCCCACTGTTCTTCTGTGTCAAGTCGGCCATTTCTTTCCCGCACTTCTCACACAGGTCTACCTTTTCTGAATTGACCGCATCCAATTCCCTTATATGCAAGCATGTCATGTAAATGTTGAAGAATTACTGAGCTCAGTTCTTTTTTTCTTTGCTTATATTTCTATCCTTTTCCCCACATCACTCTTATTGTGAATTGGGGGGGACAGTTCGTGTTCACTTTTCTTTGCTTGTCTGGTATTACTAGATTTTACAAAGTTCTTGCTTTTCTCAATGCAACACCAGGAGGTCAAGTTTCACACAGTTTGTTTTCAGCCCCCTCTGCCCTAACACCCCTCGATAAAATCCAGTTCAAGCAGTTGTCTTCAGAAGTCCCCTAATTACTACAAAGAGTACATCAGTGTTCACTGTAACCTTCCTCGAATAGCTGGTCTTTAGAAGATCTCAAAGGGTTATTAGAAAATATTAGTCAACAAGCAGCATCATAAAGACCAAGAAACACGTCAAGCATAACAGAAATAAAGTACAAAAAATTACATAGGAGAAACAGCCAAATGGCCCACCATAACTCTGTAGAGATCCAGCTATTGTCTACACGGTTCAAAGGAAGTGGAAAGCCGTTGTTGGAAGCCATAAAAAGCCTGGTTTGCAGATCGACACAAGCCATGACAGGGACACACAACCTGTGAGAAAATGCTCTGTTTAGATGTGACCAAACTGTACTTTTTGGCCTCTCTACAAAAGGCTATGCGAGGTGGAAAACCAACACTGCATTTAATTTTGACCAAGCCATCCGCATGGTGGCGGAAGCATCATGTTGAGAAGATGATTTTTCTTTTTAAAGATTTTCCTGGTCAAAGCTGATGGGACGATGGATGGACGCACAATTAAGCAATACTTTGTGTTGGTTGTATGAAAGTGGTTCTATAATACATTATAATTAGTAATTGTAAAGTGACAACATGTGAAGGATTAATGTGCTTTGAAAGGCACTTCAGTTGCATTGTCGGGATAAGCAAGAAGCATTCTTCTTTTTTTGGTTGTTTTTGCATTGATTTATTTATTTATTTATTTATTTATTTATTTTGAAAAAGAAGAGTGTCCGTACTGTTGGTCTTACACATCTCTGCTTTGTTTTCTTACTTAACTTCTTAGATGTTTGGCTGAGGTTATCAAATAATCTACTTCTCAGTCCAGTGCTCCTAAGAATAGATGTAAAGGGCATCATGGAGGAGCACAGTTGTGATGACGTGCTGGAGTGTTGGAAAGATAGGAGCTTCTTAAAGAGACAGAGGGCATTTTCAAGCCATCAAATTGCCATGTCACATTTAACATATACAGCATTTTTATAACAAATGAAGGTAACATAGTTACTTGACTGTGTTATAAAATGGCACTATTTGCCCGGAAAATTCAGATTTCCTCCCCCCCTCCCTTTTAAACAAGCTGTTTGTGTCACAATCTAAAAAGAAGCAACTTTTTTTTCCCCCCACTAAATGTTGTAATCCAAACGCATAATCCTAATTTTTAGTCCCTGTCAGAGCTTCTCATCTCTTTAAACCCACTCACATCGCCATCATAATACTGACTGTTCACAGAACTGAATGGTTCAAATGGGTTTAAGCTCCTGGGAAGAATTTATGACGCTGTACTTATAGTTTCAGACAGAAACAGTGTGGGAGAAGATAGAAACCTGATTACTGTCTGACCTGTGCATGCCCGTCCGATTGTAACAGAGTTATAAATGTCACTTTTAGAAAGTGACAGTCTGACATTTACAGAGACAATGACTGTGATTTTTGCATGATTTTTGCCCCCACACTGCTGATGCTAGAAAGCTGTGCTGGTTCAACTCGGAGCATCTGACAAGTGCAATTTGCCTTGTTGTCGTGATAAGATTCCCAAAGAAAGTATATTACATAAAAGTTGAGATTCAAATGCTTCGCAAAAGGAAATCCACTGCTGTGCACGTGTGGTCTTTTAAAGCAACCATTATTTGTCTGCAAGAGTCTTTAGCTGTTAATCTTGTCTTACTGCAGACCAATAAGAATATCCTGGATATTTACTTGATCCCCTTCAAAAAGGCTTATGTATCCATTCCCAAGTCACTCACAACATAATTTCTGCTCTGCGTCAGACTAACCTGACCCCTTGTCATCATTACTGTCTCTAATCATGTTTGGCTGCAACCGGCACTGTGTTGCAGTTTGGTTACACTCAGGCATTACTGCCAATCAGATGTCTGCTGTGAAATCACGGTTTTCCACAGCTCCAAAGATGTGCATTTAAACCCCAAAGGCTTTCCGATTAGACATACGTCACACTCCAACACAGATGCGCACACGCACACACACACGCACACACACACACACACACACACCTATACGGGTTTATATGTATTAGCAGGACAATTTTTTCAAACCAGTTTTTTGCAACATTAAACGGACACCCCTTTCCACTTATGCTAGAAAGACGTAGTAAGTTGTCAAAAATCTTGTTTGAGCTACACAACATAGATCTCACTTAAAAATTTAGATACACACATCAGAACTCAAAATATGAGAACCTGATGCAATGCTGTATTAAAAGGACAAAAGATAATGAGGTGCTTGGCTCCGCCCATGACACCAACAGTAATTATCAGGGCCAATTTTATTTATCAGGACCACAGCATACACATACAAAAAACATACAATTTATGTGCATTAAGAAGTCCAAACATGGAAATATGGACTATAACTGGTCCATATTTCTGTGCAGTGCATCTGTCATCCCATGAGATGTCTGAATCATCTAGGGAATCAGGAACATACTCCTCTTCTGATGATGTCACCTCACTTGAACTTTGTTCTGGACAGACCTGTTGATTAAAAACATATTTTGTATACATTGAAAGCATTTCAGCAAGAATATTTCGGTAACACTTTATTTGAAGGGGGGTGAATAAGACTGTCATGACACTGTCATAAACATGACAACACATGTCATGAACATGAATAAGCCTTCATGAATATTTATGACTGTTGTCATAAAGCGTCATTCGGTAAATTATGACACTTTTAATACAAAGTTGACATTATTCAAAATGTCTTTGTTATGACAACTTGACATCAACTAAGAAATCATTACTGTTTAAACTTACCTTTAATAACATGAAGATACCTAATTTTTAAAGTGTAATCAGTAATTCTTTGATAACAAATTTATATCAGTATATGAATACTGAATGATTGTTTCTAAAAAAAAATTAAAATAAACAATGTCTACCTAATGTATGAACCTGTCAAGTTGAGTATTACACAGGATCCATGTGTCTGTGTGCATCTAAATTTAACTTTCATTCTTTTCTACCTCTAATTTCAAAACTCAGTCTTCCACATTTCTACATCTTACATGATAAGTATTATACAAGACCTGTGTGTTTGAAGAGTACTTCATATTATTTTAGTGACTTTATATAAGAATCTAAGTTGGTTGTTGGAGAGCAAAATTACCTCAGGAGGGTTGGTTGAACAGGATCCGCATACATCCATGTCACCAACCTGACACAGTTCATCTTTGGAAATTTGAAATGTAAAGAACACTCAATAAATGTGAGTTTGTTGAAAATGTAGAAAACAGTCCTCCCTATTTCTGCACCTTACATTTTGAGTATTACACAGGACCTGTGTGTATGTGCGTTTCTAAGTGTAATTTTCTATCTTTTCTACTAGTAATGTCAAAACTCAGTTTTCCAAATTTCTGCAACTTACATGATCAGCATTACAAAAGACCTGTGTGTATGTGCCCTCCTAAATGTGACTTTCATTCTTCTTTACTTGTAATTTCAATACTCAGTCCTCCCTATTCCTGCACCTTACATTTTGAGTATTACACAGGACTTGTGTGTATGTGTGCTTCTAAAAGTAATTTTCATTCTTTTCTACCTGTAATTTCAAAACTCAGTTTTTGAAATTTCTGCAACATACCTGATGAGCATTACACAAGACCTTTTTGTATGCATGCTTCTCAATGTACCTTTCATTCTTCTGTACTAGTAATTTCAAAACTCAGTCCTCCTTATTCCTGCACCTTACATTTTGAGTATTACACAGGACTTGTGTGTATGTGCGCTTCTAAAAGTAATTTTCATTCTTTTCTACCTGTAATTTCAAAACTCAGTTTTTGAAATTTCTGCAACATACCTGATGAGCATTACACAAGACCTTTTTGTATGCATGCTTCTCAATGTACCTTTCATTCTTCTGTACTAGTAATTTCAAAACTCAGTCCTCCTTATTCCTGCACCTTACATTTTGAGTATTACACAGGACCTGTGTGTATGTGCGCTTCTAAATGTAGCTTTCATTCTTTTATATGTGTAATTTCAAACCTCAGTTCCCCCCTTTTATGCAGCTTACATATCAAGTGTTACACAAGACTTGTGTGTTTGAACAGTACTTAATATCATATCAAAAACTCTATTTTAGAAAATAAGTTGGTCGTTGGAGACCAAAATTACCTCATGAGGGTTGGTTGAACAGGATCTGCATGAATTCACGTCACCAACCTGACACGGTTCATCTTTGGAAATCTGAAATGTAAAGAACACTTACTGAATATGAGTTTGTTCCCAATTTAGAAAACAGTCCTCCCTATTCCTGCCCATTACATTTTGAGTATTACACAGGACCTGTGTGTATGAGCGCTTCTTTATGCAACTTTCATTCTTCTGTACTTGTAATTTCAAAACGTAGTCCTCCTTATTCTTTCCCCTTACATTTTGAGTATTACACAGGACCTGTGTGTATGAGCGCTTCTAAATGTAACTTTCATTCTTTTGTACATGTAATTTCAAAACTCAGTCCTCCCTTTTTATGTGGCTTACATATCAAGTATTACACAAGACCTGTGTGTTTGAACCGTACTTAACAGTCATCCCCAACCACAGGACCGCGGAGTAGTACGAGTCTGTGGACCAATTGGTACTGGGTCGCACAAGAAAAATATTTACATGTTACGTATTGTCTGAGTCTGGAGGATCCATTATTTTGAAAACCCTTTAACTGGATTCTCTCGGTTACGTCTTGTGCGGCAACATTGAGCCCACAATGAGTAAGAAAGCGATGTCTTTGGAAAGTTTCTTTGGAAAAGCGGAGAAAGACCACAGACAGGAGAGTGGATTTATCCTGAACCTGTAGGTGACTCCCATGTTCCAAGCCCACTCTGCATAATATGCACTGGCTTACTAATGAGGCAATGAAGCTTCAAACTGCTTTGCCATTACACACCAAGCACCCTCTGCATTGGGTGTCATCGTTTCCCAGGTGGGATCATCTCATTGCAGAGAAACAAGCTCAGGACTCCCATTAATTTATAGTTGTGAGTTAAAATTTTCATGAAAATAAATGTTCGTTTTTGTGGCATATTCAAATCTTATTTTGAAGGGATGTGTGAACGTTGCCAGAGCGACCAGAGTCTGAGAGCATTATGGCAGTTATCGAGACGAGAGACATAGAGCTTGTAAGTCTTAAGTCTGGTTCACACGGCATGATTTTAGGATTCAGACGATTTTCCAAACTTCTGTGACCACAGAGCTGATAAAAGTACAACAGGTTCGTGTGTCCAGCCACATAACAGGAGCAAATCTTGCCATGTGAGCAGGCTTTAGTACAAAATAATGTCACGTTAATTTAATGGATAGCTGAAAAGTTATCGGGTTTATCAACTGTGGTAGCAATTTTGCTCCAACTCCACTCCTCATCATTTCTATGGATATTCTTTGTACGAAATGCTGAATAAACATTCATGCCATTTCCACATATCTTCGATGTCCACCGGACTCATTTGTGCATGTCTGCTCAGCTCTTTGGGATTCCCCTCCATGAGCTACGTCACCGCGCTTTCTGATTGGCTACCTGTCAAGTTCAACAGGTTGAGTTCTAGCTCCCAATCAAGTAAAAACCCTACAAGTTGCTAGAATATGCCTGATTTTAGATCAGAGCAGTCCCGATGTTCCAACGACTGGATGCGATCATGCCACAGATGGCAGGATGAACAGTTACAATTATCGTGAGCAACGTTCTAAGATTGCTGTAAGGGGAAATTAAGGGTAAAAAAAGAACCCGAGCCTCAGAAAAATTGCCAAGTCTTGACCGGTCCGCGGTGATAAAAAGGTTGGGGACCACTGGTACTCAATATAATTTCAAAGACTTTATCTTAGAAAATAAGTTGGTCGTTGGAGACCAAAATTACCTCTGGAGGGTTGGTTGAAATCTGAAATGTAAAGAACACTCACTAAATGTGAGTTTGTTCCCAATGTAGAAAGCAGTCCTCCCTATTCCTGCAGCTTACATATTGAGTATTACACAGGACCTGTGTGTATGCGTGCTTCTCAATGTAACTTTCATTCTTCTGTACTTGTAATTTCAAAACTCAGTCCTCCCTATTCCTGCACATTACATTTTGAGTATTACACAGGACCTGTGTGTATGCATGCTTTTCAATGTAACTTTCATTCTGCTGTACTTGTAATTTCAAAACTCAGTCCTCCCTATTCCTGCACCTTACATTTTGAGTATTACACAGGACCTGTGTGTATGCATGCTTTTCAATGTAACTTTCATTCTGCTGTACTTGTAATTTCAAAACTCAGTCCTCCCTATTCCTGCACCTTACATTTTGAGTATTACACAGGACCTGTGTGTATGCGTGCTTCTCAATGTAACTTTCATTCATCTGTACTTGTAATTTCAAAACTCAGTCCTCCTTATTCCTGCACCTTACATTTTGAGTATTACACAGAACCTGTGTGTATGCGTGCTTCTCAATGTAACTTTCATTCTTCTATACTTGTAATTTCAAAAGCCAGTCCTCCACTTTTATGCAGCCAACATATGTAGGATTATACAACACATGTGTGTTTGAACAGTACTTCATATCATTTCAATTACTTTATTTTAGAGAAAAAGTTGGTCGTTAGAGACCAAAATGTGCACTTCTAAATGTAATTTTCATTCTTCTATACTTGTAATTTGAAAACTCAGTCCTCCCTTTTTATGCAACCAACAAATCTAGTACTACACAACACCTATGTGTTTGTACTCTACGTAATGTCATTTCAATTACTTTAATTTAGAGAATAAGTTGGTCATTGGAGACCAAAATTACCTCAGGAGGGTTGGTTGAACAGAATCCACATGCATCCATGTCACCAGCCTGACACAGTTCATCTTTGGAAATCTGAAATGTAAAGAACACTCACTAAATGTTTGTTCCCAATATAGAAAACAGTCCTCCCTATTCCTGCACCTTACATTTTGAGTATTACACAGAACCTGTGTGTATGCGTGCTTCTCAATGTAACTTTCATTCTTCTGTACTTGTAATTTCAAAACGCAGTCCTCCCTTTTTATGCAGCTAACATATCTAATATTACACAACACATGTGTGTTTGAACAATACTTAATATCATTTCAATTACTTTATTTTAGAGAGTAAGTTGGTCATTGGAGACCAAAATTACCTCTGGAGGGTTGGTTGAACAGGATCCGCATGCGTCCACATCACCAACCTGACAGTTCATCTTTGGAAATCTGAAATGAAGGGATGTACACTGAATGAGTCCATACTTCTCAATAGAAAAATGAAGTCCACCTACTGTATGTGCTTGTCCACTTCTTGTTTTCAACTATAATGAAACCCTGTACTACAACTTGACATATCCTTCAAATATGTCTTCAGTGCTACTTGAATGATTTTTGATAGTATTTTCACACTTATAAGCACCTTTCTTCTCCATGGCCAGTCAAAATCACCATAATTATAAGTGATTTCTTCCCCTGGACCAATATATTTGAGTGCAAATAAACAGATGAGGTCTTCCATCCACTCTTTTAACTTTCATTTTGCTGTTTGGGTTCATCTGATCATTTACCAGCCTCCCCAATCATCCATCCTCTCTGGCAACATCAACACTAAAATATTAAGTATGAAAATAAGAATAATTATACCATGCAAGGGAAAGGATTTTGCATATTTGATGTTTGCATGTCAGAAGGATATTCCTCTACCAACTAAAACTACTTTTACTGATGAAGCTGAAAATGTTTACATCACTGTATTTAGATGTAAAATAAAAACACAACAACCTTGAAACAGTCGCATACCAAAGCTTTTGTCCATTGAAGTTGAAATCAAACATAAGAACCTCGAGTGTATCATGGTAAACTTTCAGTCGGTTTTCTTGTTCCTTTCTATTTATGACTTCTCTGTACTCAATAAGGAAATCTGCTTTTTGAACACACCCCAACCTGTAGGTACACATAATAAGTAGGATAAACTTTAAACAATGCAGATATATCAAATAGTAGCAATTGAAATTAACATTTTTCAAAATCAGTTAATTGATCTAATTGGATGTCTTTCTGTGGTTACTTAAACATTTTTTGTCAACTGAATGCAACTCATTATTTTGTACTTGTAATTTCAAAACTCAGTCCTCCATATATTTGTTGAGGACAGTTACAAGTACCTGGGAATAACACAAGCAAATGGCAACCTCGATGAGGTCACAAGGAAAGGAGCCACAGTCAAATACCTCCAATGAATAAGGCAAGTCCTGAGAAGCCAGCTCAATGGCAAGAACAAGATCCATGCAATAAACACCTATGCCTTACCAGTAATCAGATACCCTGCTGGAATAATTAGCTGGCCAATGGAAGAGATAAAGGCCATGGATATTAAGACTTGGAAGCTACTAACCATGCATGGAGGGTTCCACCCCAAATCAAGCACCCTGAGACTGTACACAAGCCGTAAGGAAGGAGGCAGAGGACTAGCAAGTGTGAGAGCCACTGTCCAGGATGAAACATCCAAGATCCATAAATACATCAAGGACAAAGCCTCAACAGACGATGTGCTCAGCGAATGTCTCAGGCAATGGGGAACAGAGGACGAGGTGCTAGAGGTACCATCATGGGAGGACAAGCCCCTACATGGGATGTACCACCGACAAATAACTGAAGTGGCTGATATCAGGAAATCCTACCAATGGCTGGAAAAAGCTGGACTCAAGGACAGCACAGAGGCCCTCATCCTGGCTGCCCAGGAACAGGCCCTAAACACCAGAGCAATAGAGGCTCAGATCTACCACACCAGACAAGACCCAAGGTGTAGGTTGTGCAAGGAGGCCCCTGAGACAGTCCAGGACATAACAGCAGGGTGCAAGATGCTGGCAGGGAAAGCATACATGTAACGACATAACCAAGTGGCGAGCATAGTGTACAGAAACATCTGTGCAGAATATGGACTGGAAGCCCCAAGATCGAAGTGGGGAACACCCCCAAAGGTGGTGGAGAATGACCGAGCTAAGATCTTGCGGGACTTCCAGAACCAGATAGACAAGATGGTAATGGAGAACCAACCGGACATTGTGGTGGTGGATAAAGAACAGAGGAAAGTTGTTGTGGTGGATGTAGCAATACCAAGTGACTACAACATCAGGAAAAGGGAGCATGAGAAACTGGAGAAATACCAGGGCCTCAGAGAGGAACTGGAAAAGACCTGGAAGGTGAAGACCACAGTGGTGCCTGTGGTCATCGGGGCCCTCGGGGCAGTCACCCCCAAACTGGAGCAGTGGCTAAAACAGATCCCAGGAACAACATCAGACAGCTCAGTCCAGAAATGTCCAGTTCTAGGCACAGCCAAGATACTGCGCAGAACCCTCAAGCTCCCAGGTCTCTGGTAGAGGACCCAAGCTCAGAGGATGAAAGAGACCACCCACGGACGATGAGAAGGATATATATATATATATATATATATATATATATATATATATATATATATATATATATATATATATATATATATATATCCATGTTTTCATGGATATATGGATATATATATGGATATATGTGCCTTACCAGTAATCAGATACCCTGCCGGAATAATTAGCTGGCCAATGGAAGAGATAAAGACCACGGATGTTAAGACTTGGAAGCTACTAACCATGCATGGAGGGTTCCACCCCAAATCCAGCACCCTGAGACTGTACACAAGCCGTAAGGAAGGAGGCAGAGGACTAGTGAGTGTGAGAACCACTGTCCAGGATGAAACATCCAAGATCCATAAATACATCAGGGAAAAAGCCTCAACGGACGATGTGCTCAGCGAATGTCTCAGGCAATGGGGAACAGAGGACGAGGTGCTGGAGGAACCATCATGGGAGGACAGGCCCCTACATGGGATGTACCACCGACAAATAACTGAAGTGGCTGATATCAGGAAATCCTACCAATGGCTGGAAAAAGCTGGACTCAAGGACAGCACAGAGGCCCTCATCCTGGCTGCCCAGGAACAGGCCCTAAACACCAGGGCAATAGAGGCTCAGATCTACCACACCAGACAAGACCCAAGGTGTAGGTTGTGCAAGGAGGCCTCTGAGACAGTCCAGCACATAACAGCAGGGTGCAAGATGCTGGCAGGGAAAGCATACATGGAACGACATAACCAAGTGGCGGGCATAGTGTACAGAAACATCTGTTCAGACTGGAAGCCCCGAGATCGAAGTGTGGAACACCCCCAAAGGTGGTGGAGAATGACCGAGCTAAGATCCTGTGGGACTTCCAGATCCAGACAGACAAGATGGTAATGGCGAACCAACCGGACATTGTAGCGGTGGATAAAGAACAGAGGAAAGCCGTTGTGGTGGATGTAGCAATACCAAGTGACTACAACATCAGGAAAAAGGAGCATGAGAAACTGGAGAAATACCAGGGCCTCAGAGAGGAACTGGAAAAGACCTGGAAGGTGAAGACCACAGTGGTGCCAGTGGTCATCGGGGCCCTCGGGGCAGTCACCCCCAAACTGGAGCAGTGGCTAAAACAGATCCCAGGAACAACATCAGACATCTCAGTCCAGAAATGTGCAGTTCTAGGCACAGCCAAGATACTGCGCAGAACCCTCAAGCTCCCAGGCCTCTGGTAGAGGACCCAAGCTCAGAGGATGAAAGAGAGGGTGAGAAGGGAATTTTTTTTTTAAATTTTATATACATACGCTTCTATTGTATTTTGAGCAGTTGCTTGTCTCCTTCGGAATAAGAAAGATGTTCTGATTATAATGATCATCGATCATGATCTATGCTAATAATGTGCAGTATAAAAATAGTTTAAAAGTGAAAAAGTAAAACAAAAGAAAAAAAATGATCATTTAATAAACTCTGGAATCCTGTGCATAATATAGTCACAACTCACCTTTAAATGAATTGAGGTATTTTACATCAAATCCTTCATCTTCACCTAAGGAGCAATAACTGGAATCATGTTTGCTCTCTGAGACCTTGTTGTTGACATCTCCTGCAAAGATCAGAGAATACAACATGATACTGTACACCAAGGGTGTCAAACTCCAGGCCTCGAGGGCCAGGGTACTGCAACTTTTAGATGTTTGTCTGGTCTAAAACACCTTAAGTATATGACTGAATTAGCTTCTCAGTGCAATCAAGTTGATGACCACCCCATTTTATCCAGCCATGTGGCATCAGAAACACATCTAAAAGTTGCTGGACACCAGCCCTTAAGACCTTGAGTTTGACACCCCTGCTGTACACAATATGATTTGATGTTATTGTATGTGAAAATGTACTGAAGTACACAGTACTACATAATTGACTTTCTATTGACAGATTCTCAAAATCTTCAAATATTAAAACATTATCTTAATACTAATGATTATTACCTAGGATCATTTGTGCCTGTGAAATAATATCACTCACTGATATACAGAAAATGACCAAACACAGTTTTATCTAATTCTGGAGTGAGCCACCTTCCCTTTAAACTCTGGTACACTGACTAACATGGTTGGTAATTACTAGCTAAAATGCTGCAAATCAAATGCTTTGGTGTATCCAAGCATCAAGTAACCTACAACATTCAGCAAAATTACAAAACTATATGTACTTAAATGTCTTAAGAGATTCTGTATGAGTCTTACCTCTTTCTCCACGCAAAACAAATGAAACAAGTTCAATTAATACTAATGGCTTGCACCTGGACTTGACGGATTGTACCACGTTGACAGAGGAGGAGGGGTACAACAAAAGGATTATTCCATTTTGTTTCTGAAGCACACAAGGTCTGATTTTTTTCAGGAACAAGAAAATTTTGAGTAATATTTTGTAACTTTCATTCAATATTTCAAAGTTAAATAGTTTATCATACATTTTTCTTTAATTAAGAGGCAACAGTTAGATGGTATCTCCCACCAGCAATGTTGTCACTTCCTTTAATCATTTCTGTTCAATCAATTAATCATGTTTATTTGTATAGCACATTTCAGCAGCAGGGCAGTTCAAAACACTTTATATCATAAAAACAAAAACTGTTGTCTAATGGCAGACACAACACCTGCAGAAAAAGATTGGCTGATGTACCTGCCAATAGACAATTTAGACTACCTAGACAATCTGCATGTATGCAGAGTAGAGACATTGAGATAACGACAAAATATCAATCTTTAAATTTTTGTCTTAACAGTAACATAAATAATCATGATATTTTTGGCACTTTAAATATTTTTTAAATAAACGATTTTTATTTTTATATTTCTAATTCTGTATTACTCCATGACTGGTTATCCCTTCTTTCAAATTCAAAAATACTTCATTGATCCTTGGTCTTCACAGTATATTAGCAGTTCCCAAAGGTGTGCTTCTCTGTATCAAGAGGTCTGATCTATCTCCAGGTATTTGTTTGAGCCAGTCTTCCAGTTTAGGGGTCATTACCCCAAGGGTTTCAGTGACCACAAGCACTACTGTTGCTTTCACCTTCCACATTTTTTGTAATCTCCTAAGACCCAAACTCTCACATGGAGTGCATTATTAATTCATCTATGGGCTGATTGGGACCTAATGATTCCAAAAACAAAGAATTATTGTTTTACATGATATGTGGACAACATTTTTCTCAGAAAAATACTTATTCATTTTAAATCACCATGTTTAGCACCATGGTAAATATATGCAGTTGCTAACTTTTGTAAACTTACACAACAAAAGAAACACTGAACATCTTGAGTCTAACCTGTAATGTGTTATAATCTTCCACCACCACCAAGTCATAAAATAATGGCCTAACATGTGGACACCAGACCCCATCTAGAGCAAAATTTAGTATTGTGGACTAGACAGCCCAAAATAAGTCAACCACTCAAGTTCTAGGAGGATGATGGGGTTTTTTAGCCTTTGGTATTTCTCTAGTTTTTTTCTGTACCTTCTGTTCATTCAGGATAGCTACATCATAACAACTGCTTTGCTCTGCTGCTCAATGATCACCATGTTCAGTTGGTTTGCTTTTCCCATTTTGTCTTCCTGTATATGGAAGGCCCACAGGATCTTAGCTTGTTCGTTTTCTACCACTTTGTGTGGCATTTCCCATTTTAACGAGGTGTGTTCAAGGTTATATTCCCTTCAGATGTTTCTTCACACTATACTGGGTACTTGGTTGTGGCGGTTGTGGTTCTGTCATTGGACTTGCCTTACTATTTGTACAGTGGCTTTCTAAAGTATCCATAGCCCTTGAACTTGAATTTCCAGTTTTGTCACAACTGGAAATATATTTTCACAGAATTTTATGGGAAAGACAAACACAAAGTGGTATATACTTGTGAAGTAGAAACAAAACTAAACATGATTCATAACAGTTTTTACAAATAAAAGCTAAAAAGTGCGGTGTGCAAAAGTGTTCAGCCCCCTTTCCCTGAATGCAGCCAATTGCCTTCAGAAGTTGCCTGATGACTGCAAATGGTAAAAAAATTCAACTCCTCTATGACTGCCTCAAAAGTTGGCTAAGAGAATATTGGGGAACAAACAGCATCATGAAGTCCACGGAACACACCAGACAGGTCAGGGATAAAGTTGTGGAGAAGCTTAAAGCAGGCTTAGGCCATCTCACAGAGTACTGTTCCACGAATCATCTGGAAATGGAAAGAGCAAATCACACAGCTGTGAACCTACCAAGAAAAGGCCATCCACCTAAACTTACAGGCTGAACAAGAAGAGCACTGATCAGAGATACAGCCAAGAGGTTCATGGTGGCTCTGGATGAAATGCAGAGATATTTCTGAAATGCAGTATAGTATAACTATTAGTCATGCACTGCAAAAATGTGGTTTTATGGAAGAGTGGCAATAGAAAAGCCATTGTATAAAGAAAACTATAAGAAGTCCCATTTGCAGTTTGCCAGAAGCCATATTGGGATACAGCAAAAACGATAAGACAAGAGCAAAATTTAACTTTCTGGGAAAAATGCAGAGCACTATTTGTAGTGGAGAACAAACACTGCACATAACTCTGAACACACCTTCCCCACTGACAAAAATGGTGGTGGCAGCATCATGCTCTGAGGGTGCTTCTTTTCTTCAGGGACAGGGAAGATTGTTAGAGTTGATTGTAAGATGGATTGAGCCAAATACAGGGAAATCTTGGAAGAAAACCTGAACACTCCTGAACCTGGAGTCTGCAAAAGACTTGAGGCTGGGGCAGAGGTTCACCTTCCAGCAGGACAATTACCCTAAACATAAAGCCAGATCTACAATGGAATGGTATAAATAAAAACATATTTCTGTGTTAGAATGGCAAAGTCAAAGTCTAGACATAAACTCAGTGGAGAATCTTTGGCAAGATCTGAAAACTGCTGTCAAGTCAATTTTATTTGTATAGCACATTTCAGCTGCAAGGCAGTTCAAAGTGCTTTACATCAAAGGACTAAAAAGTGATAAAATTAACATACATTTACCGTAAAAAAAGAAAAACATAGAAATTAAATTCAAAGTAAAATCAAAATTAAAATCATATACATTAATTATATTGATACATGTACCAATGATTAAGATTTAGAAACAACTGTAAATTGTTGTTTTTTTGGGGGTGGGGGTGGGGGGGTGTTGCCTTGATTTAAAGGAATTCAGCTGTGTTGCAGTTTTCTGTAAGTTTATTCAAGATTTATGGTGCACTGAAGCTAAGTTCTGCTTCAAAATGCTTGGTTCTGGTTCTGAGGATGCAGAGCAGACCAGAATCAACAAACTGTTAGCAGTAGTTTGGTGAAAAAAATGGCTCTCTTATGGTTTATATTTATTTTAATCCACACACTTATTCCACACACGTATTATTCATAATATTTTAAATAAAAAATATTTGATCAAAAATATATATTAATTTCTGTATATTTTTAGGTGCCACATACACCTTTTGTCCAATGTAAGGTTGGACAAAAGGTTGGGTTTAGGCATCCAACTAACCTTTATAAAATATTCAGTCTTATAGCACAGAGTAATCATATTTCCAACTCATCCCCAGTGTAAGAGTTGGCAATTTACACACAATTCATGTGTGTAAACAGCGACGTGAATTAGAAAGACACTGTAGTAATTAGCGGGACCTTCCGGCAGACAACCAATCAGAACAAGAGCTTGTGTGAATATTCATAAGGTCCTGCTATTACACAGAGTTGCCACCGGGGGCACTGTGGCGATACACAAATTATACACAAAATCTGGTTTATGTGTATTAAACGGACATCTCGTTTTTTTTGCATTTTTGGGGTTATTGGACCAATAGAAACCTTTCTACGCTTTTAGATTTTTGTCAAAATTAGCAGGACACCGCCCCTGTCCCGTTAATTCAAAATGTCCTGCTAGTGTTGCGTGTATTCTGACGAAATGTCCTGCTAAACCACATATACCAACGCACACACACACACACACACACACACACACACACACACACACACAGAGTCAAAGATATGTATACTTGCAGGCTCCCATCACTCAAACAAACAGATGGTGGACCGAAAGCCTTAGGGAAGAAAAAAAAGGACACAGGAGTCATTGCAGCTAGCTGGCAAAAAAAAGAGAAGCTTTATTCTAAGATCTTCTAAGTATCTTGTGAGGGAAGAAGTTAACACCCAGAGTGGTACTCGTACTCAAATGCAATCAAGGAACTTTATGCACACAGAAACAAACAAAGAACACACACACACACACACACACACACACACACACACACATGCACCCACACTAAAGTGGATCCAATCAGATAGTGCAGGTGCTGAGAGCAGGTGCAACATTCAGCTCGTCTCCATGCTAAATATGGATGCCTATGATGTCAGCTGGAAAAACACGATCCTTTCCTTTTGCTCCTCACCACCTATAATGGCCAGGAGTGTTAAAGTGATTCAATTATAGATATAGAGATCCCACAGTGAAATAACTGGACATTCTCCATAAGGCTTCCCTCACTGTTGCCTGGAAAGGAGCAACAGTAATAATCACTAGGAAAAGGGAAAAACAACCCCACATATTCCCTATAAGTCTGCACATAAAATGAAGAGCTTGCATCACATTTAAAAAAGCTGTAAAGGATTGGAAGTGAACGTCATCCTCTGCACTCCGTGAGATGAAATGCCAAAAGACATTTTAAGTAGCTTATATAATAAATCTTCTTGCTAATTGCTGGATAACATAAAGTGATATTTGAGTGTGTATTAAAATGGACATACAGAGCCAGTGGGAAGTTTGAACTGTTTTTTTTTTTGTTGTTTTTTTTAGGATAGACTGATCAAGCAACACACCATTTAAATTATTTCTGAATTGGGTGCACAAGTCTAAATTTATTGCAAAGTACACAAGCTCTGATACAAACGCAGAGCCTTAAAACAGTTTAAATGTCCTTCAGCAATCTGCAAAGAAACCACACTTATGGATGTGTTATGGATGCGTGTTGTCCACTTCTCTTAGTGGAAAATGGTTCCTTGATTTGGGCGATAGCCGCACAACATGTTGAGTAGAAGTCAACGTTGTGATTTCAATGTAGCGCTATTGCAATCACAAAAGACTGTTCGGATGCAGAATTTGTTAGAATGTTATACGAGTCTATGCTGTGTATTTTGATACAATAAATTGCCATCTCAGTAGACTCTATCCCAAACCTTAACGCTCACCCTTGGTGTTTATCTTTTAAGTTAAAAGGTCTACTATATCATATAAATAAGGTCTACCGATTCTAACAATGCATGCCCACGGTGAGTGTATGTACATTTCTCATCAGTTGACATTGGTACTCCTTAAATTTACATTTTTAGGAGCACAATCCGCTTTGTTCTCCTAAATAAACTTTTTAACTCTGAACTACTTTTGAACCATGTTGCCATGTTACGAAGCATGTCATGAAGCGTGTGCTGCTCATTAGTTTTTCATATTGTTCAAACAGTTTCACTTTCACAGTAATCTTCCACTTCTCGTCAGTCAAATCACAGCTTATAAGTTGTTCTGGAACTTCTACGACACGTCACATCAAGCGCAGCTCCGGACCAGCTCGGCATGCAGCTCGGAGCGTTTGAGTTTGTAGAACCTAAGCAAATGTCAATCTCCCAGTGTTGTCTACACAGCCAGAGGCGCTGTTAGCTGTTTCGGAAAGAGGAGATACGGTTGACGGGGGTTATCTGGGTTCCTCACCTGACAACATTACTGTCACTCATCAGGTTGTTGTGACAGCACCTAGCAGGCACTGCCAACCTATCACGTCACAGATATGAGCACAGGCGGTGACAAAGCAGCGCACTTTGAAAGTGATGCATTTATAAAAGTCATCACCGGAGAATTTAGGGGCTTCAAAAACAAACAGCTTTTTTAATGTTTTTGCTTCGATTCAGGTCGGTATAATTCTCTCGAAACTCGTATGGCCAAGGAATGGAGAGTTATAACCTTCGGAATGAGAGTCATTAACATTTCATTATCCAATGAAATTGCTTTTCTATTAAAAAATCTATTAATAATTTCAATGATAATTTGAAAAATATGAATAATTTAAAATTTTAGCTTTTGCAAGAAGTCGGCTGCAGTGATTGAAGCATCGGATTAGAATAACGGCTCGTCTCCTTCTGCAGGAATTTTAAGTCCAGCTGGAATGGGACACCAGGACAAACCAAGAACTTCCTGCAGGGATCCCTCCGGTATGGGAAGCCTGCAGGGGCTCCCAGGAAGAGCCTGGAAATAGAGAAATATCTTTCTCCATACTGATGTATGAACAGTGACATAAAAATAAAGGAACCACTTCACATATTTAGTGAATTGGATCCAACCGCAGATTTGAATTGTGATTAATACATGAAAATGAAGTAAGACTTGTCCGACTTATTGTTGCCTATAATTTAATACGTTTACCAGATTGCTATGATTCTCAAAAAATCTGGGAAATGTCTTCTCATAAACCTTCACATACGTTCAATTTCTTCAACATAAACTAGTCAAGTAATGGATATGTACTTCTACGCAAACAGGATAACCTAATGGAGATCGACTGATTGGAGGAATGTGTGCAAGTACCTTCGATCCATCAAGTGTAATGACAAAAATTTAGATTCAGTGCAGAGACAGCACCATTACCCCCTTCACAGACACACAGACTCTAATAGTGTGAGTCATTACCTCCAGGTGGTGACAGCCAGGTGGTGTGGACGGCCACCAGATCTCACTAACACGCGTATCGAACTGAATCTCCTGTCCTTTCCATCTATTAAAACAGCCGCATAGAAAAAAAAACAAAAAAAAACTTCACGCTCCACAAGAATGATACAACTAACATGATAAAAGTAGACTACAGCGCCTGCTCGTTAATGAACATCACGTGTAGAGGATGCATAGCAGCACAATCACACAGGAAGATTTACCACCCCCACTTTTCCTCTCATTCTTTCCAAGTCTTTTGGTTATGAGTGGGAATCAAAAGTTCAGATTCCATTTTTTTTTTAAATAATCCTAAATCTAGTTAGTAGAAAAAGAGAGAGGTGGATACAGTAGGTGAAAATATAGTGAATGCAGATGGAAAAAATCTTTGAATTCGGGTACAGCAGCTTATTTTGGATTTTCTGTGTGTGTTTGGACAATTTAGACCGAAGAACAAATGTGCAGGTCTTTCAGCGGCCATGGTTTGTTCTTTAGAAGACGACTGTGTGAGAAGTGTTGTCATTATTCATAGCTTTATTTTTCTTGTTTTTAGTGTTTTTGGTTTTACTTGCCTCTGTGCTCTCCTTGTTTCATTGTTGCCTTCAGTTGTGGACAGGATAAATTGTCCATGGGAGTTTGTAAAGTATTTTATCTCAATGCCCCCAAAAACTGGGATGCGAATGGTGGATCCCCAGACTTATTTTAAATTCATGGTAAGTTACTGATTCAACTCATTCAGTTGCTCATCACAACACACACCTGGTTTCCAGAAAGTATTCACTCTCCCATATGCTTCCTAGCTTCTTCAGTTTATTGACAGATCCTTATGGTTTGTCATCTATTCAGCGGAATTTGTGCTATATAAATTATATTTTTGATTGGCTTGATTGACTGTTGCCACTCTTTGCAACCAAGTACATGTTTATTGTGGGATTTATGCCATCGACCAGCACCCTGCATTTTTCTTTGGTTTTCAGCCCTTTTTTAAACTTATTAATAACCCCTTCCTACATTTGGGTTCATTCATATTTTTGTTCATTTATATCTTCGAAGACCGTGCCTTTATTTCATTTTATCCAGAAACGGCTCAGTATGGTAATAACTATGCACCGTGTGAGCACTGTTTTAAATTGTAGATTTGATTAAGGCTTTGTGAAGAACAGAACTGGGGAGTCTGTAAATAGCCTCAAAAAGCCCTAAAACTTATCCTCTACTAGCAAATTACACCAGAGCCTCATGTTGATAAGGGCTACCAGCACCCTTGTGACTAATAATTTTCACCATGGTTTCCTACCACAAAATAGCCTATGATATTCTAGAAAGACCAACATCATTACAGGTTGGGCAAATGCTTCTTTTATATATTTGATTTACAAATTTTTGAGATTACCAGGTAACACAATGCGAGTAATCACTTATTATTTTGGCTGCAAACAACCTGAGATGCATTATTATCTGATCACCTCTTCCTTTGTTCTGCTCTCCTAAGTTGCTGATTTTAATTATATCCCATGTAGATTAAAGCAGAGCTTTTTTCTTTAGCAATTAACCCAAACATTTGTCATTTTAGGTACGTCCCTTTACAAAAACAAAGCAAGTAAAAGGATGCTGCACAGTTCAGCATAACTTACAGTACATGTGTGCAGTGACTTGGAAACTCATTAGAAAAAGAAAAATCTTAAATGGCTTTGTCCTTAACATCTTCACAATAATGTGAAGAGACATGCACTTAGTTGTGTTTAAAATTATAAATGCATTCTTTCCCACATGCCTGCACACATTACCATCAAACCAGTCTTTTCCAATTATTCTTTCATGTCATCGCAGGCACAAGTTCCACAAAGGAAAGCGACAGTGAGATATAATAACTTAAACCCATAACAAGAAATAACTTTATAACTGAAGCTAAGGTAAAATAGAAGATTACAATATCTGCTCCGTATATAATGTTGTGTTTAATTTAATCCGCAGCACAAAGTACTTAGTTATTAAATCAAATTATGTGCTTTTCTAGATTTCAATTTCCAGAACCAAAAATCAAATTTTGCGTGGTTTATAATGTACAGCTTTTTTATTTATTTATTTTTTACATTTGGTCGGACAGACACCAGGTGTGATGACATCACATACAGCACTGGGGGCAAAGCCAAGTATTCGGGTTTTTTTTTTTTTTTTCCATCTAGTACATTTTCATAGTTTATTGTTGTGCTCACCTATTTCCTATCATGATCTGCTATATTTTTCAAGTTTTCAAGTTCAGGTTTTGGCATATGCTATTCATCCCCTGAATTAATTGTTGCTCAAAAGGTCTTGCCATACCTGTTTGTACCTTTTAATGAATTAGATTTTTTTCTTCTTGTGTTTCATTCTTTGTGCATTTCTATTTAGTTTCCTCAACTTAGTTATTATGTCCTCTTTAGTTTCTCTCAAGTATCTCGTTTCAGACAGTACTTTACTTTGTGTTCAAGGTTTCTTTGAAGGCGCAGTCGTTCACTCGGTCAGTGAGACAAGCATGCACATGTCCACCCAGAGCAATCTGTGGAGAGCTGTGAGCAAAGAGGAAAATCACACAAGATTTCTGTTGCTCTAGCTCTCAAACTAGTGCTCTAGTTGTGAAACTAGTGCACACAGAAGGACTTTCTGCAGTGCTCAGGATAACAAGTCAAAGGTCAAAAGACATTGAGTTTGGAAAACAAGAAGCACGAGGAACATTCAAAAGAACAAGACGACAAAATGGCCCAGAACTCAAACAAGTTGTCAATGTGGAACATGTGAATGTCGTAAAATATGAAAACATATGTTCATATCGTAATTCAGTTGTGCTCACTCAGGCTGCAGCTGTAATACAATCTTTGCTGTTCAACCAAAGTCCAGCCTGCAGAGCCTTATTCCTGAAGCATCACCACACGAGCATCTTGACAACACTGACAGAACACACCACACTTGTGTTTCCTGGCAGCTGTCAAAACGGGGGACAGCTGTGTGTTCAAAGTTTTTAGCCAGTCTCTTTTATTCTCCATTTGTAGTCCAGTCTTTGGTCCTCTTTGTGGCTGGCCCTGACAATAGTCAGTTTATTGCTGACTTGCCAATCTAAAATTGCTGACTTGACAATCTCTGGCAGACTTGTTTGATTATTTTTGGCTGTCCTGTCAGCTATTAGCAGAAGCTTGGCTAATATGCTAATAGTTCAAGCTGGTAAACAGTTTAACTGAGGCATTTCAAATAGAGGCATTTCTGTATGTTGAGCTCAGGGAAGGCGGGCTTTGTTTCCTGCAGAAGACCGGTTCCCAAAGTTTTCAAAGCAGGCATCAGCATGGCACAGCAGTCCGTGTCAAAACTGTTAGAAGAAACCGCCGATAACTTGGAAGACTAAAGTTAGTTTTGTGAACTCATAAATCTCACGTCCTGCAGTTGATAATCAGAGTTAGCACACAGAGCTCAGATCTTGAAGGTGACTGATAAGAATGAAGCTGATTCCGAATCTCCACACATCCCCCTTCTCCCTTTCCCCCTTTTCAATTTACAGTGTCACAAAGAGTCAGAAGGAAAAGAAATGAGAACACAAGGGAAATAAAACAGAAATATGCAAATAAACGGATAAAGGAAAAATAACAAGAAGGTTGAAAAATCAAAAAGAGGAAATATTAGGAGGAGGAACATAAATCATAAATGTATGATAAAAAGTGACAGAAAAAATGTAAGATCTTCTGAGTATGGAAAAAATTGATATAAAATGTGTTGGTACAATAAAAAATATATGAAATGACAATAAAAATTGAAAAAAGAAATAAGAAAAATAAAATTGAAAATTAAATAATAGTGATAATGTTAAATTTACACTGTTGAAAATGAAAACAAGTATTAATTTATGTTTATCTGTATAATCAGTTGGTAAAGTTCCTTTTTTATTTCTTGGATGCAATATTTGGCATATGAATTACTTTACAAAGCCATTTACTTATTCCTATGTTTAATGCCATTTATGTCAGGATCAGTCCTCCATAACAGACAATGGCAGAAGAGTAGCAGTCAGATTATGATGCGAGTTTTATGCAAACTCAACCACTTGAGTTAGAGTGAACAATGTGCTTAGTCTGAGACCAACCTAGCTAGCTCACCTAGCTAGCTAGCTAGCTAGCTCACCTGAGTCAAAACACTCTGGGCATCCTTAAAGAGCTCTCCTTACCCCCTTCTTTCAATGGTTTTCTTTAAGGATAAACACAGTAGACTATTAATTATCCTGTCTTCAGGTTTTCTGCCTGTTCCTGAACTTTCTGTGTTTTTATCAAAACTGGCCCACACTGGGCTGTTTTCTTTGTCAGCCTAAGTAGACGCATCACCTGTGAAGGTACAATTTGACAACGTCTGCTGGCTCCATTTCAGGATTTGCAAGCCAGTCTGTGGTCAAGGTATGTGAATTTGATTGTTGACAATAAAATTCTGGAATGTATTTGATGGATTCAAATGTTTTTGAAAAACATGATTTTGCATCTGCCCAGTGGTTAAAGCACAAGTTTGTGACTTAGAAGAGGTTTTTATTAGATTTAAAATGAGCTAGAATCACCCTGTGCTGTAGAATAGCTCCTTCAATAATATTCTAAGTATTATTTTAAAATTTATGCTGTTCTGAACATTTCTAAAGGATCACTTTCTGGATGGTTCTGAATAACAACCCATCTGGTGCATCAGATTACATGTGCACAGAAAGAGGCCTGATTTCAAGTGTTTAGTGGACACTTGAGCCATCCATTTACTCATGTATGTGGGCAGTAAAAGCCTCCACAGGCAACAAACTTGACTTGTCTAAAAGAAAAAGCAGACTGAATGAAAACAGATTATCTTTAGTACAGAGTGCTAGAGAGACTCTACAAAGCTCTTCTAGGAGATGCACCAGTGCAGAACTGTATTCGTATCCACTTTTGGTCTTTTGGTCTCTGTACTGGAGAGAAATAAATGTGCTATTAGGATATGTGGGAGTTGTCACAGGTACTTACTGCACAGATTTGGAGGATTGGGACCTGAACTTGGTGAACTCGCCTGGAGCAGTCCACTCTGTACCCAGCTGCAACAAACAAGAGAGAGAACAGAGGTCAGAGTGTGAGGGAAAAAGAAGGAGGGAGGGCGAAAGCTGGGTTTTAAAACAGCATTAAAATGTTAGAGAGCAGTTTGCAAAGGTGTTCAAGAACCTGTAAGGATAAAAAAAAATTGCATTGTGCTTTTTTTGAGTAGATATTTTGATGTTTAAAATTGCTAACCCTGACAGGGTTAGAGTGAGGCATTTTATTAGGAACCTCAGAGATTGAAGATATTCTACCAAGTAATACTTCCAGATTTCTATTGGAGTGGTAAGTCACTGACCAAACTCAGAGTCTTCCTGTCTTCATTTCTAATCAAAGTGATCTTGAAGCTTTCCATTCATTGTGCCTGGAAAGTTCAAAGTCGGATGTGTTTGTGTTTTTCTTATTCGTTTAGTGGGTTCTAATTAATTCAAGAAGAAAATTAACTGATTTTTCATTCATTTTTACATTCTAACACTTGAGCATCAAAAATTCTACATAGACATTTTGACTCTTTTGCCAGCATCATGTAGACCCACCTCCCCCTCTTTCTCTATCTCGACCGGAGGGTTTTTCCTTTTGCCTTGGATAACATTTCACTTTGCAAATTACATTGCGTGTGCACAAACTGTTGACAAAATAGCAAAAACAAAAATAACCCTAACTCACTCACTAGTCTGTAGGGACAGAAATATTACAATGTGAGGGTTTCAACTTAGGATTTTTTTTATTGCTTGGTGAATGCCAGTGAGAGCTTCATGCCAGCTGAATTGGTAAAAAAATGTGTTTCAAGGAGATTAAGTGGAATTTTAGTCTAAAACTTTGCAAGCAGAAACTTAAACCTGAAGAACAAATCTCCAAAAAAAGATATAACATGATATAATTGCAATCCCTTGAAGCCTTTTTTAAGTTCACAACAGAACTGAAAACAAGACTGTAAGAGCCAGATTGCTCTCCTTTACTTTCGACATCGTGCAAAACTCAGGAATATCAAGAGGAGTTAATTAGGAGGAAAGTTCTGAAACATGCTGGTATATAAAAACTAATGGCTAGAGAAGATGAGGAAGAGGGATTCCCTGCCAATACTGACTCTTAAGAAGCGAGCTCATCAGAGTAGCTGGGAATCCCTTCATGGCCCTGGAGTCAAATCAGTGCCCATTCGTTTCCTCGGCAAGCCAACATGACTAATTAGGGCCCTTGCTACTTCTGATCCATAATGGAAGAATGCAGCTAAGATCACAGCGGGCATGTTTTCAATTGTCTGAGCTGGACACACTTCTGTGTCTAAAACTGGTCAAAAGGACAGTGTGGCCGGCAGTGGGGACAGATCACAGCAGTCTCTCAGATTGTAAATAGCTGCTTATCCGCGAGCTGAGCTCCACTGAGATTTAACAGAGAGGAGCACACACACAGTCAGTCACACCTACAACTCGCTGGCGTTAATACAGCGGCATGTTTCAGTGTGTTTTGCTGGCATGAGAATAGAGTCACCACGGAAAAGAAAAAAAAAACAGACATCAGTGCCTGTCCAGAACTAACCAGGCCCCTTGCGGTTTTTAAAGCCTCTGAGACTGTCTCTGAGGCAGCTGGCTGGAGAGAAGGCAGATACAATATACACCAGTGTGCTTTCAGTCAAAACCCTGCTGCTGCTGCTGCTGCTGCTGCTGCTGCTGCTGCTGCTGCTGCTGCTGCTGCTGCTGCTGCTGCTTTGGCACATTTCAATACCAACAGTGGCCAAAAATATTCCAGACTGAACACAAAGGCAGAAAAAAATGGCAGGACATTAAAGTCACTCTATGAGGCCACTTGAAATATAAAATTTAAAAAATGTTCAATTATAATGTTTGTCAGTAATGCAAAAAAAAAACAACAAAAAAAAACTAGTTTATATTGCCAGTAAGAGTTGCAAAAGTATCTTGAAGTAGATCTTGATTTTTCTTTTCACCTATTTATACGTAGGAGGTTGAAGAAGAAAACAATGACAGATATTGTGATGGTTTGATCTTGAAAAGCAGTACATAATTCCACATTTAGCTTAGTTTGTCTCATTCAAACTTTAAAAATATAGTTCTTGTCTGGAGCAAGTGAGCAGAATATATTAAGTTCAAGTTTTTTTATTTTTTATTTTGTGATTCTTCCTCAGTCTGGGGTTTCCAAGGTTTAACCATGATGACATTCCCGTTATGCAAGCTCTGAAAAAAACTGTCTTTTTGCACACATACTACATAAAGGTCAAGTCAGTGTGTGGTGGTGACTGCCTAATGAAAGCATCGCTTCAGCACTCACATCTGTAGGGATGAAAGCAAAAGGGCGCAGTTTAATTTTAGTACTTTCAGAAACAGTCAAGAAGTTGTTGGTTTTTTTTTTTTTTTTACCAAATGTTAAAAGAAAATAATAATATTAAGCTAAAGCTTGGCATGCGTGTCAAATTTGAACTACTTTTAGAGACAGCTTAATAAACCAGTTTCACAGATTAAATAAAAGATTAACAGCTTAGCTTTTATGTGCAATACTCAACTTTGTAAAAGACAATCTTTCTCTCTTTAATTATCCATAGTTTTGGGTCCTATGTTATTTGATGCTCTTCTCCGTTTGCCTCACAATACAAGTTTTCCAGAAGATTTAGGTCTAGAGAACAAAACTGACACCGACGGCTGATTTAATCTCTGGTTAACCGTGTCTTTGCCGATTTGGTCTGATTTGGTCACCCTGCTGAGAGACCCATTACGGTTTTGTGGCAGATGCCACATTTTTCAGGATCAAAATGCTCTGATAATAGAAAGTATTAATCTTAATAGGAACTCAACAGGGTTCTTACAAATCTCTTGCTAACTTAGCAGTGCACATTAGATGTTTTGCCCCATATTCCTCCTTTGTCTTACTTACTTATTCATAAAAGCTCAATGTTAGTTTCATCTAACTCAAGCTAAATTAAGCTACATTAAATTCCCAGTAGGGTTAAAGTTCATCATTCATCTTTGTGATTTCAGGACAGAAGAGGCATCGTATAGGCAGGCTTCCCAAAGCACCGTTTGTTTATAAACCCCTGCAGTGGCCTTTGGAGATTTTGGAACCTTTTTTTAATGTCATGCATGTTGTGGGTGGTCGAAAATCCTTACAAGTCTGCTAAAGATACAACACTTGCTCTACTTGTTATATTGCTTTTATGTAAGACCATGAAGTGTGAAGTTTAGACTATTTTGCGACCCCCTCCATTAAGCCAACATTTTCATTTATTTTAGATTTTCGAGAAATCATCCAGCAGACACCTTAAACAGAACGCAGGCCGGTAATCCATCACAACTGTCTTCTTGCCTGTTTTTATTGTAGTCAAAGTTACATTACCAATAGGCGCTCGTATTTTTCTAATTCGAATGGAATGTGGTGGCCACAGTAATTCAGGAAGAATACAAGCAGAAACAGAAAAAAAAACTCCCTGAGATGGATTGTTCGTCTTATGGATGTTTAAAGTTTTAATCTTTTGAGCATCTACTGTTTTCCCCAACAATGTTTTTCCCTATAGGGATAAAAATATAATGTGGGAGCTAAGACATTTCGAATGTAGATTTCCTTAAAGACATGAAAGAAACCCCTGAGCAATGACGATAAGCATAAAACTGAAACAGTGGATCTGAGGTGAAGGAGTAGAGAAACTATTGTTTTCGAGAACAATTTGCCCAATGAAAGCATATCATTCAGCTATGAAACTCTGTAAATGTAAACAAACACAGAAGTGGAGAGAGTCCCTTCTTATTTTACCTTAATATGCAGACCTAAGCTAAGACTGAACGATGCTTTAAATGTCACTGTGAATATTCTGAGACCGACTTTTTATATTTGCTGTTTTATCCTGTTTTGATTAAGTGAAGAGTCTAACTACACTTGAAGTACTGGGAAACGACTTCATCAGGGTCAATGCAAATCATCAAGCAGTTTGTGTTTAAAAAAACAAGAAAAGCATAATACAGAATAAATTAAAAAGGAACCAATCCCACATTCACAAACAAACAACTTAATGCACCTTGGGAGTCGATGAAGTTGCGCCTGAAACTTTTGTAACTATACTATTTTGATCACATCTTACTGACCCAGTTTACTGTGTCGTTTTTCTGACAGAATTTAGCAAGACGGATAACATTTCACTGTATTAAATACTTCCAGGATATGTACAGAAACTGGTCCACATAAGCAGATAAACAAAAATGTTTTTTCAACACCATCCAGCCAATGTAATGCAGTCACTGTGGCGATCAATCAATCACAGCCTATTCACTGATAAACCAAGAGACAGGAGCCAGATCACATAACTGGCCTCATGAAGAAAATCCAGTCTAAAATGTGTAACCAGTATAGCGGCAGTGCAGCAGATGTCAGATTTAACACCAGCAAGTAACACGGTGTCACGCAAAGCAGTTTTTAGAACCATTCTCACAGATCTAACGATCGGAGCCTCTTGCCTGAAGCACCGAAAGAAGATAGAACCAGATAGTGTTACCATTTCAGCAGAGCCTTCCGACAGTCCAGACAGACTGGACAGACCGCAACGTGAGATTATCAAATACGAAGACGGACAATAAAGCTGCCACAAATTTCCGTGTAATGGCCCGGGCTCAGACCGTCCTTTCTGGCTGACTCAATTGATTTCTAGTTCCTTTCAAGAAACAACAGAAATGTACTTTCACTTATGCCCTCGATTATTTGTGCAGCCAACTGCTAAGCACAAATAAAACATTTTGAAGGTTTTAGTGGTAAATGTCTTGCTTTCAACTGGAAGTGGAGTTGATTCATCGCTGAAAGGTGATGAAACAACATAATAGACTGTTTCATCCTTTGCTTACAATACAGGTGAAAATACGCTGCATTGCAAACACAGGCAGAACATGCACAGAAAAGCCTATTCAGCTGCTGAATCACTGTGATAGCCTTTTCACATGTAGTAAAAATCTTTTCATTTCACTTAAGCCTGGATCTGAATCTGTGTGCAGCTCTGTAGGATCTGGCTACACATTATGACTAATGTAAAGCTTTAGTACATCTCCGCTCATTTGAGTGTGAACAGATAACATCTGAAAATGGTTACATAGAGTGTCCCAATATGCAGAACTCGGTTCCAACGATCTGGCCATGGTACACTTACAGATATTCTTAAAAAAACAAAAAACAAAACATTCCTTTTCGTGCCCATGCACAGTCTCTTTTATTTCTGTTTAAAATCAAATCAATTGTAACCATGAGTTAAATTCAGCTTTTCCTGCTTGTGTTTAGGGGCCCCCACTGGGAGATCAGTCATCTTCGCCAGACGATACGTAAGCTCAATACAAAATGCTGACAGAGGTCTCCATGGAAACGCCACAGAAACTCTTTCAGCTCCCCATCTTTTCGCCCTGTCACAGATAAATATCTCATAGCAGCACATTCCATTTATAGCAAGTTCAGTATCGAGAATGGCACTGCTGTGACAACTGAAATAGAGGACACTACGGTTGCAATAAATCATGTATATATATGTAAATATATATATAAATATATACATATCTGTGTGTGTGTATCTATTGATCAGTCGATAGATAGATGCACAAACACAGTTATGTGCATACGTTTACATACCTTAGCAGAATTTAAAAAAAAATTTAATTAGGTTGGCACTAAACTTGCCTTTTAAATAACTGAATCTCTTCTTTCCAAGTGTGTTAATGTTCAAAGACACAACTTAATAATGTGCATGAAGCTCTTTCTTCAACCAAACATTGCTTCTCCATGACTGGTTTTATTACTATTATTAGGCTTTAGGATAATATATAAGTGAAGTCACATCAAGTCAAGTTTATTTGTGTAGCACATTTCAGCAAGGAGGTAGTTCAAAGTGTTTTATATCATAAAAAAAAACAGTCAGCAATTGTGAAGCAAGCAATAAACATCACATTTTGTCAAATGACGTCATCAAAATCATCAGTAATACACATCAAATATGTTGATCAATGTATTTACTACTAATCAAAGGCCACTCTAAACAGGTGAGGTTTAGACCTTATTAAAAGGAACTTAAAGGAAATGCTTCTCCAGGTTTGGTTCAGGTCCTGGGCATCCAGCACAGCCTAGAACCAGAAGACCCGAGTGGTCTGGAAGGTCGATACAACAATAACAAGTCTTAAATGTATTTCGGTGCAAAGCCGTTGAGCGATTTGTAAACTAGCAGAAGGATTTAAAGTCTAGTCTGTGACAATATCCTCCAACCTTAGTAGAAAGCCTCCCCCCCCCCACCCCCAAGAGCTCAAACATTCATTCATGTCGCATATCGAGGGAAGGAGTGGACATTTAGATTTTCACCCGTGAAACGCAGTATGTCTCCACAGACAGTGACGGCGCTGACGTCTGTCAGTCAGCCAGCGGGCAAAATGAATGATTCCTGGCCACACCACTGCTCATCTGCCACCAGATAGATGATTTCTCCGCTGCTAAATGTCACATCAATATTCACTGCCAGCTAATTAATCTCAGCTCCCATGGAACTCACTGACATCTCACATCCTGTTGGAATACAGATGGCACTGTAGCAGGATCTCTGCTCTTAAAACACACACTCGTGTTATGCGGTTTGAACTTTGTGCAACCTCATGCAGCCTCGCCTTCTTAAATCTTTCTGGGGCATTCGATAAAAAAAAAAAAAAAAAAACTAATTAGAAAAGGCAAAGGCAGAACAGTCTGGCATTCATTCAGTTGCAGTCACAGCACAATTTAAGGACAGATGGAAAAGGAAAACACGATTTAGGCCTCTTGTGTTCTGAGCAGCGTGTTGGTGGTAAGTAATAGCCACAGTTTTGATGAAGTGGGCGTAAGATTACTAAAAAGGTCACGCCTCTCGTTATACATCAGTTCCTGAATGATGTATGCTCATGACTGGTCAGGATTGAGCACTGAAACTACAACTGTAGAACACTTGTCTAAGTCTGAGCTGCTATTTTCTATACAGCAGAATCAATTGCACACAACTGAAAGGCATGAGTCACTCTCCACCTGAATAATAGATCTGGTAATAATGACTCTTATCATGATGAGCTTGCCTGAAATGTTGTACTGCTAGTGCTGTTACAAAGGTATACACAGAAAAAAATGTTTTACCTCTCAACATTTAGAAGTTCAAGAAATTCATTAGGTGTTTTGTAGTAAAAGCCTCTCCGCGAGCAAAGCTAACCACGCACGGTAAAGCAAGGATTGCAAGAAGGTACGTTGTTAATTAGAAGTAAGAAAAAAACATCCACACAATAGTTGGACCCTAAAGCACAGTAAAAATCTGTATTTCCCCTTTTACAAATATGCTCTGTTTTTGTTGCTAAACTTAAATTATACACGAGACAAATATTAATGTCAGATAAAGTTTTCAAATTAGGATTTCAGTTATGGAAAAGAAAAAAGTTTTCCTAACTGGCTGAGCCAAATGTGAAAGTCCCTCCTTTGTGATATCATTAATTAACTGAGAGCAGCCATATTTTGGTTTCACAAAGCAGACAAAATGAGCCCAAAAAGAGAATTATTTTCCAGTTTTCCTGGGACAGATCACAAACTCTTACTAGGAGCTGTTGCCACCAAGGATGATACATTCAGTTATTCATTTTGACAAGCAAATGTGTTTTTACATAGGACCAGGTTGGCTTGGTTAGGTTTCTTCCCCTAAATAAACAAAGTCATCGTTTGCGATCTTTTATATTTCAACTCATACTATCTTTGTCTCAAATCCAATTTTACTTGAGAATCTGAAATGTTTAGGTAAGACAAAAACAGTATTTTCCCAGTCACACTCCACACATTTATTGTTGGTTATTGTGTGTGTTGTGTGGGGGACGGAGAGGAAAGGGGGAGGGCCGTGTGAGTGGGGTAAGAGGGGAGGGTTGAGATATTATACAGCACTGCAGCACAATTGTATGCTTACCTGTCCTACATAAACTAGCAGTCTGGCATTGAGAGGACACTCATCGGGGCTCAACCAGAACTCTGAGTTATCATCAGACGATACGGAGAACTGGAAATCACCTGCAGGGCGAAAGACATGATCAAAGAGGTTCATAGCGGGAAAAGATCTGGATGGCCCTCGATTAGTACATAACAGAGTCAGACAAATGCTGCACTTTTAACTCGCTTCAGGTGTAAGAGCACATCAAAAAGTATGGCGCTTCCACTGCCTGTTGCCTTCGACAGAGATGTCACATTCGAATAAAATTCCACATAAAGTTTTTACTGAAGCTGGACTTTCAGGTGCGATATTGAAAGAAAGGACACAGATCTGAAGATTAAAGTTTGCTGCTGCAAACGTCAATCTTTTGCCTAAATCTCCGGGGCGCTCTGGCAGCACCGTTCCTCTATTCTTCCTTTTAGCTCGGGACTAAAACTAAGGCTAAGCGTCACAAGTGCTACGTATAACACCAAAGATATATTTCAAATCCACGTGCAGAGTTTACCAAAACGAGGAGAAAGAATCTCTCCTTGAGGAACTATTGTCAAGTTCAGCCAGTTTATCAACCACTGTTGCACAGCTTTACATTAACTTAATGATTCTTTTTCCAAGTTCAACAAAAAATATGTTTGACTCCTCTGCTGTAGTTTCAAATAAACACACAGCTAAACTAGATCAGTATATCTAGATGAACTTCTGTGAACCGTTTTTTCAAATGAGCTAAAATGACTAACATGTATTAAGATGACAGTATTCAGTTGTGTTGGAGACGGGATTTATTTATTTTTCTATATTTATTATGTGCTTATACAGTATAAAATGAGATCTTTTGTAATGGAAATATCAGTACTGTAGTGTTCTTGCAGAGAAAACATCAATATTTTGTAAACACAAGGTTATTAATTTTTGTGTGTTTAATGTATCATTTAAGCAGAAAGAATTCTCCAAATAGATTTAGATTAAAGTTCACAGCAAATGTTGCCTGTTCAAATCTACTTAGTTTGCACGCGTCTCAGGCAAGACGTAAATGACGAAGGTGAGGGGCCTTTGTTAGAGCTCAAACTTTGCTGCTGAAAACAGCGTGACCTTTACAGCATCGGCTCAATAGAGCCATACTACTAGTGAAAGCAGTATGAGAGTCTAAAATGAATGGTAATCTAATTAATAGCTTCAGTTCGGCAATTTGTGTAAGGGCACTTGGACATTTGGGGTTTTCAGTTCCCATAGCAACTGGGTTTCAGGGCAGAACCATGAGGGAACCGCAACGAGATTTAGCAGTGAGATTTCGGCATTGAGCCAAGATGAAAATGTGAATATCCACTACATTAGTGGCTTGGAGGCGTTTGGATTAAGAGGGCTGAGGAAATTGCCTGCTCTGATAAAGGACACAAGCTCCAAGGCTCTCAGCCTCATATCAGGGATTGAGAAAGAAAAGAGCTAGTTACCATCTTTGTATGGGTGAAGGAAACCAAATATTCTCAAGCCGTAGTTTTTCCACTTTGGAGCCACGGCCAGCTTCTTTACTGTGGTTCTTGTCTGCAAGAAAAAGAGACATTTAAAAATAAACTAATGCAGATATTCAGAACTGTGCACTGAACAATAATCTGACAGCTTTAACTCTGGTCTTGCTTCTAAGTGTTGCTGTTGTCTTAAGAGAAAATAACATATACAGAATACACACAATCCTTTACTTTGATCTTTTTTTTTCTTTTTTTCTTTTTGAGTCTATGGAGATGAGCGCCTGTGTTAGAAGGAAGGCAAAACTAATGATGCAACAAAGAAAGAAAGAACAGACGGGATATAGGACTGTAGGAAAAAACTTTAATGGACACAAGGAAGGAACAGAAGAAGAACACAAAGGAAGGGTGGATAATGGAGATAGGAGAGGAGGGAAGGATAAAATGAAGAAAGGAAAGACAAGCAGAAGGACACAATATTCAGTCAACGGGATCGGAATTAAAAGCCTGGAAAGAAAAGTATTTCTCCATACTCTTATTCAGTATCTAAGAACCAGAAATCCAGTTTAAAAGCAGTAAAAAGCAATGAGGCCCATAAGATATTACTGTTTTTTTTACACCCTTTGAATGCACAGTTGTGGCTAATATACACCTTCTGCTTTTTCTTCAGAGGGACTGAAGAAGTGTCAGGGTGTCCAGTTCTGACACTGAAGAAGATGACTTTGGTGGTATAAGTCCACAGGAGGAAGATGTGATCAATGACTTTTCCTGGCAAGCTACTATATTTTCTTTTCTTTTTTTTTCTTTTCTAAGTAGTCGTGTTACAGAAACCGTTGGAAAAAGCATTTATGACACATATTTGTGTTTTCAGTACATATTTCATTGTAAATAATAAAAAAAAAATCTGTATGTGTAAACGGCTCATGATACAATATGGATACCTGTAGCCTATAGACAAGTATGGTCTTTATATGTACACCTTTTCCCTTTTCATTATATTCAGGTGCGCTCAAAAGGTACTCAAGTCATCCAATAAAATCCCTCTACTTTTCAGAATTTCCAAAATTTATCTTTCAAATAATGCATATACAAATACATTCTGAAAACTAAGATTTACATATTAAGAAATCAACCCTGATCAGTTCTAGCGAGTAGGGTACAGTAATGCTGTAAACTCCATCCGTCCCTCTTGAGATGGACACGCCCTTTGATTTTACAGGCTCAAATATTAATACTTACATGAGGATAAAGAGGGAAGTGCAGGTTCTTTCTGAGCTGGGCTACAGAGGAGCCGCACCAGTCCTCAAACACATGCAGGTTGGCCTGGCCCTTATACTGCAAACACACAAAGAGCAAACAGATTACTACATGCTGCAGCAACAGCATTGCATCATATAAAACAAGAGATTTGCTTTGGTATATCCGCTTTGCGATTGTTGCTTAGGTTGTTGCGTTTTGCCCAGTGCAGCTCAGCACCTTGCAAAATTGTCCAGGACCCTCGAACTAGTTCACATTTTGTTGGCAGACCAGCACTAAGTACTGTAAAATGGCTAAATTAAATTAAGTGCAACAAATAGCCATCAGAATGTACATAATTTGTAAACTGGATTCACTCTTGAAATTCATTCCCAGGATAAACAGCTCATCTGCAAAAGGCCTCAGAGGATTTCAATGTGAACAAAAAGCATCACCATAATCAAAAGACGGAGTATGGCAGAGCTGCAAACCAATAAAGACATCAACGTCTACCTAAACTGACAGGCAAGGAAAGCACTAATCAGCAAAAGAGCCAAGAAGGTTCAAGAAAAACAGGAAGAGCTACAGATCAACAGCTGAGGTGGTCAAATCTTTCAGCTTCTGTAGATAAATACCTGGTAACCTAGACTCAAAATGCAATGTGTGGATGAAAATTAACTGCATTATGTTGATTATGACATCACCACAGTGGAAGATAGTGGCAGCATCATCCTGGGAGGTAATTTTCTTTAGGTGGGATAGGGAAGTTGATCAGAGTTGGGATCCCTATCCCAACATAATAGGGATAGGGAAGTTGATCAGAGTAGATAGGAAGAGGGCTAAAGTGAAAGTAGGGCAATCCTTGAAGAAAACCTGGTAGGCACTGAAAGAGACTTGAAAAGGGGCAAAGTTTCCCCTTTCACCAAGACAACAATACTAAAAAACCGAGAGCCAAAACATTGTAGTAACGGTCACAAATCTGTTCATGCAGTAAAGAATCTGTGCCAGCATGTGTTAGCTGTTGTTCAAAGACACTTTCCAATCTGACAGAGCTTGAGAAAGAAGGACCAAAAATGAGAAGAAATTGCAAAAAATGAAGGTAGTTATATGCGTAAGGCTGAAAGATGTTTACAAAAGACTTGCAGCTGTAACTGCAGTAGAAAGCGGTTCTGCACTGCATTGACTGATTGGAGCCAAGTACTAATGTACGCCACAGTTTTCAGAATTGATTGTAAAAGAAAACAAAAAAACTGTTAATAATTTTCTGTCAATTTTACGATCATGGGCTATTCTGTGCTGCTCTCTCAAATAAAATATGAGGTAAAACACACTGCGGTTTGTGGCTATGAGAAAAAAAAAAGACAATTCAAGGAGTATGAATACTCAAACACTTGAAATTAATATATCTTTGCAGTGTTAAGTTCCAGTGTTAAAGCTGTCCTGAATAACAAAAAGGGCCCATAAAGCACAACAGGAGGGAATGTGATCTGAGAGAGTCTGGAGCAGTTTGTCAAAGGTCATCCCCAGCCTGCAGTCTGACATTTGTCTGAATTATGGAGGGAAATCAGAAGACACGGCAAGGACAGATGGTGAAAACAGTCTGCTTTGGGGTACAGTTTCCTCCGGCGCGCACAAACGTCTGGTCATGCTCAAAAACGAAAAGATTTGGAAATAATGTACTTTTTACGCCTTATTACACTTTAGGCAACATGCTTAGTTCAACCAATGTGCGGTTTTACGTAACGCTGTAAGACGTGGCGGATGTGATTTAACAAACTGCATTTTTTTTTTTTTTTTAACTTGACAATCACAACACACATCTGCACATATGGCATCATGTTAATGTGGGACAACAGACTCAGTGGGCTGCCTCTATAATGCTGCCACAGACATTTAGAACATCACACAGAGCCTGAACAGAAAACTGGCTCTCACTGAAACGACAATAGAGCGGCACAGAAAGGTGCTCCGGCGGATCAAAGCTAAAGCTGGCTTCCCTAGTTTGGCACCATTTCAATTGCTGAAAGTAGTCTTTTTGTTTGTGCCGATGGCTGGAGAGTCAACAAGTGTGAGGCTGTCAAATCAATCAGTCTGGAGAAGGGAAAAGACAACCCAGCACAAAGAAAAAAAGATAATAAACATACATACTTCATACATACATAGTTCCATGTGTGACATCATAATATGCATGAGGGCACCACATTTATCTGTTCAAACTATTATGGGGCATTACAAACAACATGGAACTGAACAGCCACCTGACTGTTCAGAAAGGATTCTGTGCCCAGAAATAAACATGTCTAGATTGAAATGTATGCCTCAACTGCAAAACAAATGTAAAAAAAAAAAAAAAAGTAGCAATGGGTCATAAACCATTTTAACACAATTTATCACTCAAAGAGGAAGAGGCATTAATCTAAAAGCAATCCAAAGAAAAACAATCCTGTGAACTGAAGAACTAAACTTTGACCAATATGTGAATGCATGTATTCTGATTTCTGAAATCTTCCCGAGTTAAAACATTAGTATTGTTGTTTCTAAATGCATATAAACATGTTTTCTTTGCATTGTTTGAGGTCTGAAAGCGCTGTATCTTTTTTTTTTTTATTTTTTTTTTTACCATTTCTCATTTCTGCAAATAAATACAATTTTTTTGTTTGGAATTCATAACATGAACCTACAAAAAAGTAAAATCAGAAAACTGATCATTTTGCAGGGGTCTCTTAATTTTTTTTCCAGAGCTATATATATATATATATATATATATATATATATATATATATATACACACACACACACACATATATCTGTGTATGTGCATGTGAGAAGATTTGGCTTGCAATCCTTATGTAAGCATGGCTTATGTAAATGTTTTAATAGACCTCCTGTGGGTTTTAAAATCAAACCTTCTTATGTCCTGGCCCCTTCTTGCTGCTCCTGTTGCCAAACAGTAATAGACGAGGAGCTTGAAAGTCTCCAAGATTCATTTAAACATACATCAGTGTAGTCCTGGAGCTACTGGCTGTAAATTGAGCTTCCTGCTGGGGGGCACTTGTGTATAATGGACTCATTTTTACAGGAACAGCAGGGCAAGAGTGATGTCTCTGTTTGTGAACTAAATCAGTGAGAGTTATACTGAAATATTTTTTCCCTCAACCACTGTGATAGCAACTTAACCATCTTCCTTGACTGTTTAATTGTCCTTGCTTTGCCCCAAGAATAATATTTGATTTTTTTTCTCTCATTATTGTTTTCTCTCTCTCTGAAGGCCTTTAGTCTCACTAGCCCCAATATTGTATTGTACCGTCTTGTATTTTTCTGTTTTAATCTCTCTATTTGTAAGCTGCCAAATGCTGTCAGTTTCTTCTATCTTTAGTTTTCCTTTGCTCAGCTGTCAGTGTACCACATCTGCTTTTATAAAGTTATTCTCCCAATTCCTTTTATGGGACAGGGGCATAAGAATATTCTTGCAACAAATAGTAAGTCTGCATTTGACTGAATTTTTTTGAGTAGCTTTCAAGATTGTGTCTGAGTGAGACATGTACTAAGAAATTGAATGGTGGTCCCAATAGGTAGATTTTTACATGATTGGTTAGCAACACAGCCATCTTCACTCTGATCGTAAAACTACCAGAAACTCTGCTGCCGACACTGTGATCTGTGGATATCATCACCAAGAGAAGAAGAGCCAAAAGCAGAATCGTAGTCTGAGAAAGACTGGAGATGTAAGGAGCTATAAAAAAGACAGATGTATTTTCTGTAAAATGTCCAGATTCATTCACGCTCCTGTCAGGCTGTGCAGGAGTAAGAGAGAGCGAGACTTTCACCAGACCACTAAAACGACAAACAACAAGGTTGCTCTGGTTTACTCTCCTGAGCTTTCAGCTTGTCTGTGGAAAATGACGAATTTGAAAATGTGGGTGAAGTGTTAGGGCACCAATCTATATGGAAGACACAAAGTAGATTTTAAAATCTGCATCCAAAGTTTAGCCCTCCGATATTTCTGCTGTTTCCTTTTGGAAATGCAGTCACTAAAAGTAGGTATACTGCATCTCTTGTCTTGTATATGACTGTGGTCAAATACAGCTATAAAAATCCATATATTGGACAAGTAGGAGACAAAAGAAACCACAGAGTTTTTGAAACAAAAAAAAAAAAAAAAAGACCTGCCTCACAAACTGCTTGTGTCTATGATCTTCCTTCTCACTTCCAAATTTGTGTGAGCTCATCTCAGGACATCGTCTCCACAGCTCTCTAGTATGCGCTCTCTCTCTCCATCTGGTCTCACCGTTAACCAGCACGCAAACAGAACATTTATTTTTCTTATTTTCTCCTTCTCTTTCCTCCAGGAGTCTGTTTCTCTTTCTCAAAATCTGGCACAGACTGCTGCACTCCTGCTGGCTCTGAGGCGCAGACAAATGGCGGCACGTTGCATCCACAGATGAGCCATCACACCAGCTGACACCGTTAGTCCCAGTAGGAAAGGAAACATAAAAGATGACATTCCAGGCAATAGCTACAAGGGTATGATGGATCTTTAGCTGTTTTAAGAAAGAAAAATTGGACAGCTGACTCAAAATGTTTACATTTTAGCAAACTTTTCATTATTAAAAATGAAGAAAGTCTCATTTCTTAAATGAAGGAACGTGCAAAATCTTGAAAGGACAACATACTTCACCAAAAATGTCATGTAATCTTGTAAATGACGTTAGATCAATATTTTCTCCTGGCTTTCACAATGTTCTTTTAAGGTTTTGGTTGAATTTTCACTTATTTGCAATTCACCAATTGACCAATTTTTGTTTACTTATTGATTTTATGTCGTGTTGACTGAAACCAAGCAAGTTAAAGATGCAAATGTCAACCAGACTAAGCCATGCGATGAAGCTAAAGAAACCAATGTTCCCTGCACACAGCAGAGAAAATGTTTCTGACGTAATTGGGATACAACTGGTAATCATCTGACAAAATATTATTTTCCAAAAGAGAAGACTTGCAGGTGCTGTCCTGAATCCATCAGCTTGTCTGCCTTCTACCTCTTTGGACATTTGCTGTCATGGTAGCGAGGGCTGGATCACACCGAGAATGAGCAGGAAAGCACCCAAAATCCAAGGGAAAAAAAATCAAGACCGTACCCTACCAAAATGTTTTAACAGAGCGAGGCTTCTTTGGAAAAAAAAAGAAGAAAAAAAGAAATATTTAGACTTGGTTAAAATGTTTGCACCAAACTGTGCATTTGAATAGAGAGCATTCATACTCGGTAAGAAAATAAAATGAAAAGTTCACGGACAAGAGGAAAAAATGTTTTTAACAAGTTTAAAGAGTTTTCTGGAATAAAGTAGGTCTTGTTTCTGTAGTGCCAAGGATGTAGCATAAAGGAGGTGAGGATGGTTGCACTAGATTCCTCTCACTGGGAAATACGAGACACATTCTTGTGTTTTCCGGAGAAGGAAAAGGGGAATGAATCATTACATTTCGTGGACATGTAGTCTTTTGGTTGGACAGGCAGAACAGTGAAGATATAAAAATATCAGACCTCCTCACACCTCGCATTAAGTTAGCATGAGAAGGGAATCAGAGACAAAAACATCAGATTCCACCTCCAGTCTCGTCACAGGTTGAATGAATGAGGAGACAAAAGTGACTGTTGCTTCCATATGAGTCATGTGTCTGCGTTGAGCTTCAAACTCCTCCTCACTTCCCTCCTAACAGGGAAAAAAAAACCGGTTGTTCAAATCATCACCAGGAAAAATGATTGAATAAAGTTGCATCCTTTAGGTCTTACGGGACAGAAATGTTTGCCCTGGTATGTCTGGCAACGTATTTATTGATCTCTCCTTGTGTTCCCTTTGGTTTTATTCAATATGTACCATTACTCTTATAATGAAAGCTATGGTTTCCTTTTAGCATCATCACTTTTTCTCTGCTTCTTGCTAAATGAATTGGTTGAATTTGGCAAACCCCTGTCTGGAATGACAGAAAAACCACCGTTTCACCTTTGTCTGCGTCTACTGTTTGCCCGTTTAAAAAGCCAGTCAGCAGCTTCCACTCTAGTCTTCATCTCATCTCAGTCCTCATGATATGTTGGTGTCCTTGATCGACGACACGAAGCAGAGTATCAGCGCTAATCCTTTGTCCCCTCTGAGTGAGTCCACTGCTTGGTTCATTAGAATGATGACATTCTAATGAAGTCATCAAAGAAAGAAAAGACAAAATTTCATTCCGACTTCAAGTAAGCTAGAAATAAATAGCATCTTGACTTTTATTTTCCTTTTGCAATAACGGAGTTTCACTGAGAATGTCGGATGTCAATGCAGCCTCTCCTAGGCGTTGACAGCTGGCATGCAGCTCTGTTTTACTGCAGCCAGGCTGAGTGTTTGTCTTTGACGGTGCCAGCTTAGTGATCCATCAGCCCTCCTCCATCCCAACTGTGGACCAAAACATGTGGATTACTGGTAAGCAGGACAGATACTTGGCCTTGGTTTAACTTTGTATCAGAGTGAACTAGAAGAAAGTTTGGACTTTGCTAGAAGTTCTGTGGTTAGTTTAGATGGAACAAAGGAAAACGACACTCTGCTATCTTCTTTTCAATAGACCCTATGGTCTAAATATGCATGGTCTAAATATGGTCTCAATAACCATCATTAACAAATGTCATTGTTTTCTCGTGTTATTCTTAACCAACCCATCTGTTTCCACAATATGCAACAGTAAAAATAATTTTATTCCAGGAAGCAGCTCTAGTTGGGAGTTGGTACTTTTCAATCGAGCCAAAACAATTGGGGTGAAGCTTTGAAGAAGAAAACGTGATAAACACTTCTGACTGGAGAACATTTCTCAAGATTAATGTTTTTCTTACCCATCTTAATTTAATCTCTGCTACATTTAATATTTTGTGTTCCTGTTAAATATGTGGAACATTTTTAATTCATAGATTTTTGCCCTTAGCTACTTGTAAAGGCAGAGAAAGAACATTTGTCAAAGAAATGAGGCGCTCGGTGCAACCTAACTGATTAAACATTTGTTAATTTTACACATTTTCTTTGAATTTGGAAACATTTTGAATCAGTTTCAGAATGCAGACGTTGTGAGAAAAGTTAAAAGTTATTGTTTGCGGCTGCAGAACATTGGCATGCCAATGGTAATGGTTTTGATGCTGTAAGGGCAGTTTATTAAAATAAATTATTACCAGAATACATCTTGATTCATTTTGTATTTGTTTGATTGAATTCCCCTTACCCAACTGAAGCTACAGGACCCACTTTTAAGTGTGATTTTTTGTAAATACTACACATCCTGGCAATGTACAGTTGAAAAGTAACAGATCAATAGATGAGAAGTAACCTGGAGTTGTTAAATCAGATGCCACATTTATGCTGGCAGGAGGAATAGAAGGGGTAAACATGTCTTAGTCCGCAGTCCAAAGCTAAATAAACATCGCAGATTGAATGGCAGCAACGACTGCACCCTGAACCGAATGGCTTAATTCATCCTTGTGACTGTGTTAACACACAATACTGCAACCCTGAAAATAATTAAACTTTTAACTTTCACAAAGGTTATGCAGCCAAGTAAAAAAAAAAAAAAAAAGCCTAAAGAACTGATAATCAAGATTTCTTTTAAAGCTTAATAGAAAGTGTGGCTCATTGCATTTAAAGTTCATAGACCTTAGAGGTGATTTGCCTTTGCACAGCATGTGTAATTGTTCATTTGAGTTCCTGATAGATACAGCTTTATACTAGCAATTATACTATTTTTTCCATGACCGTAGACTTGGAACTATACAGAACACTGCACTGCTGCTGACTCCAACAAAGAAAGCTGCCCTGCATTATATAAAATGTGATAGTTTATATGCTGCAGCATTTATTTCCCTTAGAAGACTGCCTTGCTTTTACAATGCACATGATAAATAAGACAATAGTGTTGGTCAGCGAAAGCATATGCAACTCTTTGTCTACAAGCGTCTCCTGAGGTTAAAGCAAACTAAATGGGAGAACAAAGAAGGAGATGGGAAATGAGAGAGGCAAGCTGTGATTCAGCGTTAAAATCGAGTTTAATTTGCTCTGTTTTTATACTCGATATGCTCGACGCTTAGAGAGACGTTTGACTTTCATCCTACTCTGGATGTTGTATTTCAAAGTGAATTCTCTTTTTGCATGTAGGATGGAAGTAAAGACAGGACATAAAACAATGTGCAGCAATCTAGAAGCAATAGGAACGAGGCTTTTGAATGTACTTCAGCGATGTGAAGCAGAACAGTAATTTTGTGTCCGGCGTGTTGCATGAAATGTAAACGGCATAATGGTTAATCTCAGAAAACAGTGAGAAGTTCATCTGAGAAAATGGGTTAGTGTTAAGTTATTGAGTTCATGCTGTTTGGGCCTATCCTTGTAATACAAGTTTCATAAAGTAAAAAAAAAACAAAAATGTGGCTGTGGGTGGGGTTCAGAAAAAATCACAATGTCTTAAAAGATAATACTGCACTGAGAAGAGAACAGGCAACAAAAAAAATCATGTGTTAAGCAATATTATATGAAGTGTGACCTCTGCTTTCCCTGAACCACAAGAACCACACACAGACGTGTTTTGCACAGATTGTTGAGCTTCGCATAAGGTACAAAGAGCTTCATGAATCAGATTTTACAGACCTGGTTTTGAGACGCACAGAGTACGTGCCTCACGCCTTTAATTAACCTTGGCTGAGCATGTGACAAATCAAGATCTGGTTTTCTTCTTACTAATCTGCTGCTTAATTGGCCTGTCTCCTGTTCCCTTTGTTGCAGCAGGTGTGCAGACTACATTAGCAAGTGAGCTGAAACAAAATATATGCACCAATCACATCAGACTTGAAATGAAGTTATTGCTTTTAAAAATAGCCTGTCTAAGGTTTAGATTAAATATTATCATGATCGTGCAATCATTTATCAATTAAAACAGAACAAGTATATCTTCAATTTAGATTGCGGTCTCTACTCGTACATCGACTGATTCATAAGCAGAAGAAAAAAAAAACTGCTAAATTATTGTTGCGATGATAATGTGAAACAATACCAGAACTTGCCTGATGATTATTAATCATTGAGAAAAGATTGCCGTCCTTGTGTTTGTAGTTATAAATGGCTTATTATCTATGAGACTGATGTATTATGAGGTGTTGCTTAAAAAATTGCTTTCACTCTGTGAACTTTCCCACATTTAGTTAAGATACATTTTAGTATCCCCCGTACCACATTAGATCAATGTATAACACTTTACTTGATGGAGTGTGCATAAGACTGACATGACACTGACATAAAAATGACTTGGCACGTTTGTCATGAAGATGAAAGAGTCTTCATGAATGTTTACGACTGTTGTCGTGACGTGTCATTCGGTAAATAATGACACTTTTAGTGCAAAGTTGAGAATTTTAATAAACTTTTATTGCAAGTTTTAACGCAACTTTGCATTAAAAGTAATATTAATTTTTTTTAACGATATTACAAAATATACCAAAAGCAAAATAAGAAGGTAAGTCTGGTGTTACCTCTGGTTTCCATAGTAACTTCTTTTGCTTCTGACTGAGAAACTTTCGGATGTGGGTTTGATCTCTGCTGTCAGCCCCTCCAATGATTGGCTCGTCGTCCTTTACGGAAACAAGGAGAGAAACAACAACACATTATACTTTGTGTTAAAACATTATGCAAAGACTAAGTACAAACTGAATCGTTCTGAGGGGTCTAAACTCAGGGCAGTCCAAGTCCATGCCTGCTTGCATGAATCACACAGATTCACGCAAGCAGGCATGGATCTGTCCGACCGCCGCTACGACCTCAACATACGCTACATAACTCATACATGAAGGATAATAACATCATTAAGTAAAAAGCCAGAATCAATTCAAGCAACGTAAAGTGGTGATGATGATGGAAGCGTGTGAACACACACACGCTCATATATAGACAGACACGCAGCAAAAAAGCAAGCCAAAAAAGAAAAAAAAAAAAACATGGGATTATATCCCCAGAAGGCAACTATTAACACCCTGCAGTTTTTCTTTTTCATCATTTACACATAATCCGGCACTTGATTTGCCAAAGCTCTAATGTCCAACATTCTTCACCCATCCAGCCAAGAACTCGCTCTCCAAGAAGCCTGCGCTCTCCCCCTGATCCGGGATTTGGTCCGACTTTCCAGCCAGAGAGCTGCCGGGCTCCCTTCTCTGTGGTCTGCGAAGCAGCATGTCCATGTTAATGCCGGGATGATGCGACAGGCGGGTTGAAGGGTGGAGGAGGGCAAGTTCTTAGGCAGCTGCAGGAAGATAAAAGGCTGCCTGGTTCGCAGAGGAAGGAACAAAGTCACAGAGCTGTTAAGTGAGTGGCAGAGCATCCTCCATTTAGCAGAGACGTCAACAGAAGCAAGCGAACACCTCCACCGAGACCAGCAACTGAGCTTTTTAGCACCCCTGAAAAAAGAGCGGCTTTTGTACAGAAGGTGCCAGTGTTTGCAATAAATTCAGGAGAGGAAAAGGAAATTTTGACAGAGAGGAAGCAAAGGAGCTGTCGGATTCCGAGCCTTTGATTACTTTTTTTTTTTAACTTCCAAGGGAGAAACATGAAGGAGGGCAACGGAGGTAATGATGAAAAAATGTGACAAGAGGCTCCCTTCCTGTCTGCCACCAGAGGAGCGCAAAGCGCCTGATGTTTGTGAGCACCAAAAGGCACACAAACGCACACGCATCCACTCGATAAAGGCTAAAACTTTATATTGCATCAGTGGGTGTTTCGTATGACATCAAGAGAGGCAAAGAATAAAGACGGAAGAAAACAGGACTTAGTGGTCAGTAAAAAGAACAAAAAACAAAGATGAGATGAATCACAAGGCGTTTGAACAGTGGGAGACTGCCTCTCGATGCCTGCAGCAAAATTCTATTTTTTGACACATTTTGCAGAAAAGCCAACATGATGTTGCACTAAATATTTCTGCAGTTTCACATCCTTACATATCAGTTCTCTCTACAGCATCTTGAACAAATTGGACAACCACCTACAAAAAGTCCATGTTCTAGTCTATCTTTTTGAGTAAAACACGAGATTTAATTCTCAACTTTAAATATTATTTATTTTTAGGTTGCTTCATGGTTTCCATTATATTTATTATTTCACTTGACCAATAAAATGTTGCTGGATGAGGGAGAAACTGGAAAACCTAGTTCCAGTTTTAACGGTGCTTCTACACTCTTACGTCTTGCCACATTTTTTTGCTTCGTCGTTCCTAATCACACAACCACAACGCTACGATAATGGATTTTCTCTTCAATTTGGCAAATTCCCTAATAAATGCCAAAGGTTTCTGTACAACTACGACCAGTTTTGGTGGTGGAGAAACCCTGCTGTGCGGAAACAAACACCGTCAGTATTTATATAAGCCTCATGGCAGAAAGAAAGGATGCATTTGAAAAGGGTTTACAGAGTGCAGTGCAACACAGAGTGTGCCATCCTGCATAATAATACAATACCAGCTTTTTTTCCTGACCCCTGTTAGTTAATCACACCGAGACTCTGAAGTCTAAAGTTGTGAATTTTGGTGCAACCAGTGTATTTGTTTTACAAACCTGTGTGCAACTTTCCCTCCTTTCTCTTCCTCTGCATCTGAACTACAGCCTAAAAATAAAATTACTTTCTTAAGTCAACCAGAATATACAAACAATTTTAGAAATGTGTGAAACTGTTCGCTGCTGGGATCCCTATTCCAGTTCAGAGATCTTTAATTTTTTTTTTTATTTCATTGGCTTGAAAAGGCTGTACAGCAGGTGCAAAACTTGTCTTTCTCTGCCAGCTTGTTATCGTCACTCCTCCTTCAAATGATCTGATGATCAATCTACTCTGATGCCCGTGGATCACATGTCAAGAATAGGCAACCACTGCTGCAGCCAAGCTCTGCCACAGCATCACCAGACAGGCTGACACTGACATTAGGAACTACAACTACCTCACCTTATATTCTGACCAATATTTGCGAAAAATAAAAACTACATTTCTAATTTCAAGCCGCAGTACATATATATTTCTTTCATTAAAAGGAGTTGTAATTATGAGCCAAACTGTGTTCATTACTCAGTATATTGGAAAATATTACACACGTGGGATTTCACTGTCATAAAATTAACAACCTTTGGTCCTGCAATGCTTTCTGTCACTTATATTAGAGCATCTAATGTGAGCAAACCGGAAGGTACAAACCTTCGGGTAGCAGAGCCCGGTTTTCGACTTTAACAATCAGAACACGTTCGTGACAGCCTGAATGATGGCTACACATTATCCACATAGATTTCTCAGTCTATGCAAACCGACTTCAGCTTAGGGAGAAAATCTTTTAGAAATAATAGGTTACCCAGAGAGAACAAGTACTCGTTTATTAGGGCCAGCGGCCTCGAAGTGCTGCCTCAGCCTGATCCAACTCAAGTCTGTTTATCAATGCAATTCTAAAGGTACAGTTCGCTTACTGACCCAAGGTTGCACTTCATCCCTTATCAGCTGCATCTCTTTCTCCGGTGTAATGTGCATTGACTTAAAACTTCGACTACATGTTGACATTGCACACTTCACATAGATTTTTTTTTTTTTTAAAGGAGTCATTACACTTTGAAGCTACAATCTCCTCTTCTTCAAAAGAAAATCTTAATTTATCTGGCGCGAGGCCTAGAACTTTGCAATCATGTTTCACTGATAATGAAAGTTGATGCTAACTGGGGCCCGTCAGACTGAATAATAAATGAAACCCTGCACCGAGGCAAAGAGGGAATATCAGTCATACTGATAAGACCGCTTATTTTACCACGCGTTTACAGTCCCATTTACCTTTTTGACTTTTACTCAAGCGGAATGACAAATTAGTTGCTGCACGGTAAACATTTATTTGTTAAGCGAGCAGTGCATCATAGCCATAAAAAGTGAAGGACTGGAACAATTAACTAAAATAAGCCGTTTCAGATGCGAGCACTCACAGGGAGCGTTGTTCAGCTGCAAAGAACTGAGCGATGGATCTTCTGTCCAATACGCGACGTCGTGTCACGGGAATCCATCAATCCACGCAGCCAACCACCTCACTGTAGCAGGAGCTGGCTGCTCATTAGTTACTTTCCACACTCCTCATGTTTACAGTTCAAATTTATGACACTGCTGATCCTTGCCCCGAGAAACAACTAGAAGTTGCGTCTTAGAATACCAATGAGCCTAATTAATCTGTTCTATTAAGCACAGACAGCCAACTTTACAAGCGGGGAGTGTCAGACAGAGAAAAAAAAGGGTAAGGAAGAAGGCAGTGTTTAATTAATATGCGCTTTCTTCACTCACCCTAGTGTGAAACACAGCCAAAAGGGGACAGGTGAGAATAAGATGCTGTCCTTTCAGATGACTTACTCAACTTTTATTTTGTTGCTGTAAATGTAATGGAACCTTCCCCAAAGCAGCAGGTTGTACAGTGCACAAGGCGAACGGACTAGCTGGCGTTTTGACCCGACAACTTAAGTTTCTACATCAGAATTCGACACCTGCAGTTTTGCTCGTTTGGAAGTGAGAAGCGTGGTTAAAGACTTACTTTGGAAAACGTTTAAACAGTTCTGAGTATGATGCAAATTCAACAAAGACTAAAATAATAAATGAAAGAATATTTATTCGAACCTGGTAAGAGGTTTTACAAGGCAGAAAATAACTCTGTATTAGCCATCTTTATCAGAATTTGTGCTTAATTCTTTAAACTTATGTCAAGACATGCCTACTTTAGAAAAGACACTCAGCTTTTTAAGCACAAAAGCAGTCCAAATATTAATATTAGATTAATTTAATAAAAAAAATGCATAATATTCCTTTAATGTAAAATGTATTACCTTAGATTTATTGTAAAGCCATTTACACCCTCATATTATGTTCACACTGCGACACTTAAACATACAGGTCATAATTTGCATCAGGCAATTTTAAAACTAAATTTAGCAGTACATTAACGCTAACCATCTTCAGTCTATGTGATACTGTAGAACAGGCTATGCACTTTTAGAGAACAATTTATAATCTATCTATGTAGCAACTCAAGACGGGTGAGATAATGAGATAAGATGGAAAGTGAAGGAGAAAATGAGCACAAAAGTAAGTACAGAAGATGTATAGCACAGGACAAATGAGCAGTGACAAATTTAAAAGACCCCAAATATGCCCAGTGGTGCAGTAGCGTAAAACATAAAGAGTGACAGCGATGTTTTATAGCAGCACAAAGAATGTTGTGCAAGAAATTCTGCTGGCTAAAACGACTGGAGAGTCGGACTCTTTACAACTTCTCAGTCACACACAACGTAGTCTGCTGAAGGTCAGAGACCACAAAGCTGTCTGAAGTGTTACCAGCCCTGCAGCCCACCAGGTGGGATGAGAAACCACCTGCTAAGATGAACTTAACAGTTTTCAAGATATGTTGTTAAACATTGAAATGTACCATTTCTCTGAATGGCAGCTGCACAAACAAAACTGGTATATTTAAATAAAAATCAAAAGCTAGAGAGCTATTTATGTACGCATGCCTTTAGACTAACATTGTAAGAAGAATGGTATGTTCTTTAATTAAAACTAGGCAAACTGTAGCCTCAAAGAATAATAAAATAATAATAAAAGGTAATTTCAAAGCAGCCGACTTATGTTTATTCAGAACACCTGAAACGGTGGTATAATTCTTAAAATGTTTGAAATCAAGAGATTAAAATATATACACTTGACTGAAAGCAATTCTATTTGTTGAGCTGTGAAAAAAAAAAACTGAAAAAAAAAAAAGGAAATTATAAGGAAATGCTTGCATAAAATGACACGACGTGCAACAAATGAGCTCAGGAAATAAGAACATGCCTCAGGTCTTTGCCTGTTTGCTAGCAGGGATAGTCTGACTTTGCACTTGTGTTTTATGTAGACAGCAAAGGAGTTTTTCAAACATGCTCCCCTCCTCTCTCCCCCACTGGATGAATACCTTCTTTGTGACGGCAGACATGTGAAATGTGACATCAGTTCAGAAAATTTCTTAAAGATGTTGTGGTGAAATAAACTGTCCTGGGAGACTTTTCATGTGAAGCAGCTTCAATGTTATGCAGGATAATTGAAGCTGCTTCAATTTTCCTCTAAAACCATGATGACGGTTTTAGATTCAACCGTTATCATGGCTAAATCTAAAAGGTTTAACCATGATAACGTTCACTGCAGTGTTGCATCACCTTCTCTGTCGCAAAAAAAAAAAAAAACAGATTTCATAAGTCATTTCATTCTAAGTGTTAAATGCACTATTTTTACATAGGGCAAAATGTCTAGAACTGGGCTTGACCACCTTTTTACAGAAAAACAAAACAAGCACATTAATTTTTGGTGTTAATACTCAAGTGATTAATTCAAAAAGTTTATTTTCTGGGGTTAAAGTTTTTTTTTTGTTTTTCTTTTAATTGGTATACTCAGATTTGTTGGAATTTCTAATCGACTAATGAAATCGTTTATGAAAAAGTCAGTTCAGTCCTCTATGAAGTACATATTGTGTTGGTTGTGTTGAATCAATGGAAACAGATCTAACAGAAACACAAACTCAGATTAGAACATCTGGCAAGAAATTAGAAAATAGTTCAAACAGCAAATGTAACAGAGACACCAACAGCAGTGAGTATGTTGATAATCATAAAGATGATCTTAATTTGATGTGTTTAGTTTTATCTTATAAGTAATTTTCAAGTCTTGAATTTGCAGCATATGCACAAGAGAAAATAATTAAACTAAAAAACAATGTAACAATAAAAATGTGGTATGCATCCATATTTTTAAATGTATATACATATCCATAAATATATTTCAGTTTTTCTGATAACCTCATCTTTACTACACTCCAGTCATTATTCTTGTGAGGGATCTCAAAGTAGCTCAGATTGGTGCTGCTGTTCAAGAACATCAGCGGACGCAAACTCAAGGAATAATAGATTTCCCATTTTCGAGATGAGTTAATCATAAATAGCTTTTTTGTTGTTAAAAGGTTCATATATTAAGTTCTTTCACTCGACCATCAGTCTGGTCTGCAAGCAAAATACTCCTGGAAAGCGGGTTGTCGTTAAGTCATTTTAGAGGGTAATGAGCCAAAACATGGGGACTGACACCAAATCCCTCTGCTCTGATTGCCACCTCAGATTCTAGACCTAAATCTCACAGGAGACATTTGGAATCAGATTAAGACAAAAGGGCATGAAAGGTGGCCCAGAACTCTGAACCATCTGAAGGAGTGCTGTCCAAACCTTCTGAGTACAAGCTGCTGAACTTTTGTAGATCTACTCACCACAAAATTAGGATGAATGCAGAAACCTGGTGAATGAATAAGTAATTATTTGTGTTGCAGCTCATTTTTTATTTTTTTAAAGATTGTATTTGTCTGTAAAAATGTCACCCAAAAAGATGAAATAAAATCTGCATCAGTCGCCTTTGCTCGCAGGTTTTATTTGGTCTGCTCTATATTTGCTACAGCCATTTTCAGGCTAGCAAGAGGAAAACGTGAATCTGACTTTGATAAACAATTAGCTCGACACTCTGGTGGTGAGATGGGATTCAAGCCTATTTGAACGGAGCTGAATCTTGTAGATCTGTCCCTTTCAAAGACTCATTGAAAAGAACAGCGACTTATATTTGTTATCTCCAAGTGTTAAATTGAAATTCAGAGATTTTTTTTCCGGCAAATTTATACTTTGCTTTACAATTTTTTTGTCATCGGCAAGAAACTGCTAAGTCAGCTTTGCCTTACACATGTCATTTGTTTTGTTTTTTTTGTTGTTGTTTTTTTTAACTCTTGAGTTTGTTGTCTCACTCAGAAGAACCGTCAAGGAGAACCTAATATGTGCACCTGTGTGAAAAACAACCACAAAATAGCTGCTCGACAGAAACATGCATCTCCATTAGTCATTTTGCCATTATAAATATCCACTGAACAGATTCGGTTTGCTCACGAATGTCACTATTTCACTCTGATAAAAAAAAAACAATTCATATGCTGACACCTGATAACTTCTCAACCACATTTTGACAGAAAAAAGTCAAAGGATCCCTTTGAAGAGAGAGAAAGGAACATTTACAAAAACTACCCCCCCCCCCCAACAATTGGGTGAAATTTGCATTTAGTTCTTTGTTTTCACATAAAATTGTGGCACAAAACCTAGCCAATGTAATTACAGCAAGTCTAGCAAATGCACGTCAGCAAACACTGCAGGAAACTGAAGTTTAATTGTTGCCTGCAGACTGCTGCCATATGTTGGAGCGGCTGCTCTGGGTGTTAGCTAATGAAACGGATTGTCCTGGGAACCACCTTTGAGATCCTGAACATGAACACCGAGAGGTTGAATGAACTGGCATCCTGATCTCACCATCAGCTGCTCTGCCCCATTTCAGTAAGCACGACCAAATTCTTATTCCCTTAAACTAGATAATTGGGCCTACTAAATAGAAATCAGCACCAATGTATTCAGCTGAGTTACCACAGAACAAATCTCAGGAAGGAGGAAGAAGGGGGTGGAACTATTTTTGTTCCCCCGTTTGCATTATTCATGTAAGAAATAACATGCTGGTCAATGAAATAACGGGGAAAAGGCTGAGAGAGGAAGAGGGAACAAAATGGAACATAAATAAGAGACGGCTGCAGTCGATAATAGGAGTGATAGAGTCAGGAGCTTCAATTCATTGGTTGGAAGATTATTGGTGCAGGAATGACTACAGCAGAGACAATAACGGACAAAGGAGGAACGGGAGGAGAGGCAAAGGAAGAGATGGACAGATGGGAAGAAGAAAAACTGCCTGCAACTTTTACTGCGGTATTTTTTTTTTTTATCTAAAAGGGACATTTATAGACTGCTGGTCTAAAAAGCGGTAGTGATGAATATGTTTGTTCACGTGTGAATGCTGTTTTCTAGTACCGAAGAAAATAGGACAGCATGGATCTTTTTGCACAGCTCAATGGTTGTCATTGGAGATGAAAGGATTTCTCAAACATGCAGGAAAGAATCACGGCAACCCTCCAACTATGTTCTTGAGGAGGGAGTAATATTATAACATGATGTAAAGCTTAAAAAAAAGTTCATTTTATGTAGTACTGCCCCTTTAAATCTGTTTTCAAGTTCTGAAATTTTATATGCGACATGTCTGGTGCCTTCTTTCATACAAGTGCATTAAATAATTACAAGCTCACAAATGCTAGGTGTTCAGTGACATTTTACTCGTCACTGAAACATCAATGTCAACGTGTAAAAAAAAAAAAAAAAAGAAATATTTGGAACTGAACAGATGCAGCTTCTTAATTTATGTGCTGGTTTCTACACACAAGATGTCACATCACATGTGAAAAGTTTGGTGAAGAAATAAATTCACAATAGACCTGACTTTTCCCACCTAGGCTGATTACAGCTGATTAGGTGTGACATGGGGCAGCTGGCAAATGGAAGAGGCAAACAGTGAAGTGCCAATCATCCCTGACCTGGCGGTGCTCAGTCTGACCTAATCATCCGCAGAGACAGCTGCAGAGAAAACAAGGCAGTGTCAGCCAGGCATGGACACAGACTTCGACACCTCCAGACAAAAAGGACATATCAACGCTCTCAGTGCATTTGTTGAAAATAAGCACTTTTCCTCAAACTGATAAACTGTTGCTTATATTTTTAGTAAGAGTACTTCCACAAGCTGGAGTTTCACACAAAATGGTTTAATACATCGGGTAGTTCAGGAATAACGTTGGCAATACAGAAAACATGGACTCGTATTTCAGGCGAATATAAGACAAACTTCTTCTGACTGTTGGTGAAAAGTGTAAGGAGTGCTAATAAGTCAATTGTCTGAGCAGCACAGTATAAAGGAATTCAGCTGCCACGTTATGAATAGGTTTAGCCTGCAGGTGGACAGAAAAGAGTAACATTTATGGTCTAAATCCTATATTTGCAATGAAAGCCTCAACTAAATTATAGTAAAAGGCAGCAAAAAGGGTATAATTATGTCTTTGTTGCATTTGCATCTAAAAAAAAAGCCTGAATACAAAATTTTAAAGAAATTTATTAGAGTGAGTAAATGTGTCATTATTCATTTGTTAAAAAAAGAGAATAAAACACAGACAAGGGGAAGCCAAAGGAAGAACGCTTCATTGTGATCTTTTGATTTTACTGCTGCAGACATGTCAACAAAGAACTATTCAATCAACGTTATTTAATACTTTTGTACTGCTCTAAACAACATCACAAAATACATAAAACCAAACAAGGCAAGGCAGACATAAAGTAGGATCTACTGAACCCAATTTAACGTTGTCTTCTCCGTTTCAGTTCTTAGAATGATTTGTGCTCAAAAGAAAGCATCCACAACTGATTAGCAGAATTACTTCATGTCATGGACTGATTTGAAAATAAAGATATTTGGTGTTTTACTGTCTTGGGAGTGCAGTTGTTGGGCAGACAGTATGTTTTGTGTAACTTCCTGGAAAACAAGAATTCTTCTAAGTTCTCTTTCTTCTGGGACTTCCTGCTGATTCGGATCCTTTATAGCGAGCTAAGCACAGAATTTTAATCTTCCAACAGTTTTCAGTCTGCGCTGTGTGAGATTGGCGTGTCTTCTCCACCAGGTCTAATCTCCAAACCTCTCCTCGCATCCCCCCCGGCGTTCACCCTCCACTCTACTCAGTAAGTCTCCTCATTTCTACCTACAAATCTCCACCACCAATATTTCCGTCCACATCCCTCTCTCTTCCCCAGCACCATTCAATACTACCAGGAGCCCAGATTCCGGCCATTATTACGTTCATTGTCATTGTTCTGTAATAAAGCTTTTAAGACTTTCTTCTGAGATTGATCGTTCATGTGGGTTGAGGCATTTCAATAAAACCATAACAAATGGTCTACGTAGGCAATGTGAGAAGATACATATGATGCATACAAAAAACATTAAGAAACATTAAGAAAACGTGGAATTCAGAAAACAAAATTAGAAAAATAAACGTTTAGGTGAAATAATACAATCTGTTTTTAATCTCAACAAGTTGTGACGATAAATGATATTGATCTACTTTTTGCACATGTACATTATCTGAAGTAATATACTGACTGCATGTCCACAAATTCTGCAATGCCCCCCCCATGACAAGGTAAGGTCCATAGTGACATGCTTTTATTACGAGGAGCAAGGGGCGATAGGCATAGAGCTGCTCTGACAGCCGTTAAGCAGGGCAATTTCCTGTAGAGCCTAGCATCCAAAAATATATTGACTAAACTCATGCTCACATTCCCATTTCCTTTGCTTCCTCTCCCCATGTCTGTGCATGCTGAGAATTGAAGAATTTTTTTTAGCCTCGTGCTAGCAGGACATCAAAGAATAAAGATACTAAAATACTCCCTAATCCCACTTCACACTGAGCCGTTCTCCTGACCTAAAACCCGGGATGTAACAAGTGGTAAGTCTCCATGCATACTAAACGCTGAGCTCAATCCAGGAGAGCCAGCTAGTTAAAGCGAAGCACATCATAATGCTTTTAATGAATTATGAAAAATGGAAGCCATGAGAAGATTAAAGGCAGATGAGTAATCGCTGATCTGGATGATACCCTTCATAACCTCAGGAACAATTAAAAATTAATAGGTATTCATGAGCACCTTACCCCATAACTAATGAAACAGATTTTGACATATATCAAACAGTAAAGAGGTAACCATGTCACGTGGGAATTGCTGTGTTCTTATAAACGTTTTTGGGGGAAAACGGGGACGTTTCATTGGCACATAAGCCAGAATAAAACTGCATCAAAAGAAAAACAGCACAGTCCCTTCAAGATCTCAATGGAAAACTGACTTCGTTGCACTGCTCACAACGGAGCACAGCGTTCTCTTTGGGATTAAAGAAATGTGAAGACCTGTGCCCGAAAAGGTTGTCTGTGTGCTGATCATCTATGAAACCAGCTAAAGGTTTCACAAGAAAGCTAAAACTGAAGCTCCAAGTAGGAAGGCAGATTCCAGAGATTGGGAGAAAACATTCTGGTTCAGATCTCATAGCTACCCATGGCAGGGTGGCCATTGAAGCAGGAAGTAAAACCTATTAGTTTAGTGAGGCATGGCACCACATTGAATTTTCCAAATTTGTTGCAATTCATCAATGTTTGTAAATTCTTGAAGATCCTGGAGACCATAAGGTGCCTTTATCTTAGCTTTATTGTGAATGTGGTGAAAATAAACACATCAATACATTACGTTTAATAAACTGATATTTCTTTTCTCTACAACAACTTACCTTTCGCACCTGTGCAAAGCTAACTGGGTGTGACAAATAAGTCGAACCCAGCTACTTTAATAGAGGGTGTTTTGTCATCACAAATACAGATGTGACCAATACAAGTAAAAACAGCTAAGAGTCTGTGTGCAAATGTCCCAAAAAACAGGCCCAAAACTGAGCATGCACACTGGACATCAAACAATGTCTCAGTAAATTGGTGCAATCTACATAGAGTACAAATACCACAGCTCCAGTCATCCCACATTTGTCTGTATTTTGTTTCCCAGGCCTGTGATTTTTTTTAAGTGTTCATAATCAACTCTCTGGCAGAAAAAGCATTCAAAGTGCTCAGTAAATACCTGAATGGTCTTCAGAAAGCCTGTAGAACTGGAAACGACGAGACAAAAAGAAAGTCTGGCCCCTTAAAAGTGAAGTCTGAGAAAACTCTGTGTTGTTGAAAACAACAAGAAAAGCAAAGATCAGGATATCCCTGAATACTGATTTTCAAATTACTTTGAGGTCTTACCTGGTGACTCAAATTTAGATTGTTGTTTTTTGTCGTTTTGTTTTTACAGAACTCTACTACATAAAAGGAAGATGATGGCTCTTTGAAATGAGTAAGGAGTTATAAACCCAACAGAAAATAAAGGAATTACAATAGTATATCACTTCATGAGTTCGGACACGTCCTCTACATTATTTAAGTTTGAAGAAAACCACATCAATGTACATGGAGTTTGGTTGATGTGCTCATGAACCTAAAATGCTGGGTGTTCTTATCTTGAAGCATTTTTTTTTAATTATTGGTAATGCTAAATTTTCAGCATATAACCTCATCATCAATCATATTCAACTAAGAGTAAAAGTTTATTAATCCTTAGTTCAAAACCTCTCAAAATGTTGTAGATCTACCCGTTTTAAACCAGTCAAAAGTGTGTACAATAATCAGCTGTGCCACAGTTTTCAGTTACTTTAAACATAATGAAAAGCAGTTTATTATTAAAATGACAAGAAAGAGAAAGTTCAAGTGACTGTTGGACTGTGCGGCAGCCTGAATTAAACACATCTATGCAAATAAGCATTAACTCGCAGGTACTAGTAATGCAAATGCCGAGCACACCTTTCTGTATCACTGAAGAAAAAAAATAAAACAATGCAGTATGTTCATAGGCGAAGATTAAGAAAATCTGGGAATGTTTTTGCCGCTACGTTATCCGAGTAATTTCAAGTTGCCAGTGGGGACGATGAAACAGGAGATGCTGACAAATAAAGGAGTCACACAGCGTTCCGTTTTTTAATGCACCAAAGCTTAAATGTGTCTGCATAACCCACGGTAGCGCTGCTCTGCAGCTCCCAGCAAGAGAAATATTCAGACTAATTGGTTCACTTTCAGAAAAGGCTGGACCCATTTTGGCTGCACCACATCCGTATAACATATTGTTTGATTATCTCCCAGACCTGTGTTGGTTTGGAGGACAGTTATCTTTAACAGTTACCTTTCAGCATTATAAACTTGAACATTTAAGAGTACAAGCCTGGAACGCTTGTACCCTTTTCCCTGCCCCTGATGTCCCCGTCTCTCCCTTTAGTCCTGCCTGCTCTGCCTCTGCTGAAGAACAGCCCAGGGCAACATGGAGAAAGAGCCCCTTTTATTAAACAATGTCAAAACCAATGTCTACTTAATCCGTTCTTTCGCTGCACACAAGTTTGGAGGTCTAAGGTCCACCTGTTGATCTGGTCTCAATGTTTCAGATGAAAACAAAAACAAGCAGAGAGCAGAGACTCTGGTTTCTTTTCTCGTGAATTTATCTGCAAATATCCCCCATGCCACACTGTCACCAAGATGGCAAAAATGAAAAAAAAAAAAGAAAAAAGGGGTAATTAAAATTGCCCCCACTGTGTTATGTTTAATCTCGTTGTCGGCTCCCGGTAGCCCTACAGTCACTCCATAACAATCGGGTGCCACCGCTTGGCCCCGCAGCGCTTTCACATCGAGTCACTCTGTCAGCTGCTGCAAATGAAGCCACATTTATTTAGAAAGTTTAAGTAGAAATGTATCCAAATTACAAAGGTTTATTATCTGACCTTGCATAGTTCAGGCTGAATAACCATCTCCATTAGCTGCAGGGATTTGGATCAAGCATGCGTACAGATAGCCCTTATACAAATGATCCAGCTGCTGTCTTATTCATTTGCTTTCACAGACACCGTGCACTGTGTGAACCGGGCATTTTCCACCTACGACTAAAATGCTACACAGGCAATTATCACAAATGTTTTCTTGGATTACCAGTTTTCTTTTTTTTTTTTTTTTTCTGCTTCAGTTTGGCTTTCCATCATTGATCTCCCTTGACATCTGCACCCACACAAAAAAAAAAAACTCATAACCAACTCGGTGGCACAGGTATTCAGTGATGTCTGCACATTTTAGTAGAGATGGATAGCAGCAAGAGAAAAGCAATGAATCTTAATCATTGGCCGCCACTGCTTCTCTCTCACCATACACACCCACGGTCCCAAGCTGCTCATTTGTCTTCGGGCTTTTGTTTGTACGTCTCAAATGTCATGCTTGCTTGGTGCTTTCTCCCTTCTCCTTTATGCCTTACATCCATTTATCTAGCCATCCGCACGCCGACCAACTGACCAAATCATGGACACCTGCAGGGAGGCGAGAAGGTAATTTATAGCTCATTCCAGGACACTGCATCTGCCTCTTTTTGTTGTTACAGCGCGCCCACGTTGCTCTGGAGCTCCCGTCGATGTGAACCAGGTGTGTGGGTTGTAATTCCATCGACCTGCAAGCATGTTGTCAGATCATGGATGTAGATTTTGTTTTTTTGCCAACAGAATTCAACACCTATTATACTGTGCAGAGAAACCCAGACACTATAGGATTTTTGCTCTTACACATCTTAGCACACAGGCACACACACACATACGTAATATGTTTTTCTATCTTGACAGGGACTTTCCATCGACTTCAGTTCATTTTTCATTCATTTCTATAGCCTAACACTGACACCTAACCTAAACTCAATCCTAGACCAAAACCTAACCTCCAACACAAAAACAGCACCTCTCCTCATAGGGCCTGGTCTACAGGCCCCATAAGGAGCAGTCAGTCCTCCAGTGTTCAAGATGTTTTTTTTTTTTTGTTTTTTTGGTTGAAGAGGTAATAAAATCATTGCATCTTGAACTTTTATTGATTTATTGCAGACTTGTCTATTTCTGAGAACAAAAATTGGCTATGACAAAGTGATTGCTCTGGGTCAGCTCTTTTAATCTCTCTCTGAGTGTCTGTCACATCAACTTCCTGTCTAATCTCACACCCATCAAGGTCATCGTTTTCATCCTTTTTTGTGTCAGTCAAGTTCTCTCAAGCTGGAGTTAGATTCTTGGTGTAGTAGCAATATATACAGTATATACTTTTAATATGCACAGTGACATAATCTGTCTAATTACAGTTACACTAAGTAAGGCATGTCTATTACGCTGAATTAAGAAATGACACAAGATGTCACTTTTTGTTTTCCAATTTGGAGAAAAGCAGGACATCTTTGGAGATGCTGCAGAGACAAAGTAAGTCTTAAGGTTAGCAGATACAATTTTAACCTTTGATCTTGTTTCGCCTTATCTTTAACATTTTGCTTGTTACTTTTTATAAGACAGTTGTTTTTTTATTCAGTGCCCTAATTTTGTCTTTGTCAGAGCAACTGTAACATTCAGATTGACCTCTTAAGCTTATATGGTTACTTTACTTGCAAATATATGCAATTTTATGATGAATCATTGATTCTGTGAGCGGCCTTCCACACCGCTGCCTTAGGCACCAAGACACAGGGAGGTAAAAGAACTAGCAGATAGAGAAGTAAGAAAAACTGTCTGATGGCGGTGTGTGTGTGACACCCGTGTGTGTCCATACATCTAAAATACGAATGGCTTGTCCTAATTAAGCAACGGAGAGAATATGTTTATGCGGAAACATGAAAGAAATTGGAAAAAGGGGAGATCATCAGGAGAAAACCATCTGATGTATGAATGGTATTGACTCTGTGGATAAACTTAACTGGGTTTCAAGAAGAAAAAGGTAATCCTCTAGATCTCTCTAGATCTTTTGTCATGATAAGTTTGCACAATCATTTAAGAGTGCATGTTTGCATTGCAAAGTGACACAGGTTGACATGTTAACTATATGTTCAAAAAGAATATTGACTGGAGACATCGCCATAAAATATTGTTTACCACATTAATAAAATGTAAAGGGAAACATTTCCCTCCTCCGTGGTGGGATCTAGGCGTTAGCTTTTTTACATACAGGCTGGATACACATCTTCTGGGGGAACCATTATTTATAAGATGCACATTTTCACTTTAAGCTTGTTAAAAAGAAAATGAAGGCTCATGGTTGAATCATATTAGTTTGAAGTTTATGTTGTGTTATGCCTTTAGGGCAAGTTCTGCAACTCAGTTTGAATTGTGACAACTTGTGGAAAAGTCTTCTCGCGTATAAAATATGTCTATGAGGTTGTTTAATGCATCTTTACATAAATAATTTGCTACTGCTTATGGGCAGAGTTAATTACTTTTCCCATGCATATTGACTTTATTTTGTTTGTTCTTTCCAAAACAAAAGATCATCTGAAAATCTTTGATTGAAACTGTAAATGCTGTATGAACAGTATATATGGCCGTTACCATATCAGTATTTGGTAGTCTGAGGTGAGATAATTTTCATCAGCCTAGAATAACATAAAATGAATCTGTTATTGTCTCATTATTACTACAAAATGTTCCACTTATTACAACTCCTAGAATATTTAGAGATTTTTAACTCGTCTGTATCGCATCGAGACGCTTAAATTCATTGCTGTCAAATGGTCATCTTCCTCTCGACAACTGACTATCTATGCGCAGGGGTGTCAAACTCCAGTCCTCAAGGACCGCTGTCCTGCAGTTTTTAGATGTGCCACAGGACCGTCGGATAAGGCTTCTGCATGTTGGTGTTCCCGCTAAAACCTGAATATGCCCAATTTGGGTTTTCTTGGCCCTTTTATCGCAGCCAGTGGGGTTTTCCCTGACTGGGAACGAGAATACAACCTGCTGAATGTGTCAGGTAGCCAATCAGAAAGCGCAGTGACGTAAGAACAGAGGGGAATCCCAAACAGCTGACATATCGCGCAACTGAGAGTCCAGTGGATATCGGAGATGATATGTGGAAATGTTTATTATTATATGTAAAGGTCATTATTATATATGTTTATGTTTATTCAGTTAAAAATGTTAACTATGAAAAAACAGTCGCCTCCAAATCATAGTGCAGCAAATAGAGCGGCTGCTCCCGTCATCTTTTATCCACCGCCTTTTCTTTTTGTTACGTCTTTTTATCTCTTAAAATGACTCCACAAACTATCACTATTGTTTCTACATCGTCATCCGTGTTTGGTTATTCTAAATTCCTGCTATGTTGGGGGTTTTGTGGATTTTCTTCTGGAATCACGATGTTTGTGATTGGAATCGGTTCGTGTTGCTTCTGCCTTGGAGACACGAACCGATCGAACCTGTTGTACTTTTATCAGCTCTGTGGTCACAGAGGTTTGGAGAATCGGCCGACAATTCATAAATCTTGCCTTGTCTAAACCAGACTTAAGACTCACAAGCTCTACTCATCTCCTCTCGACCACTGCCCAAACGCTCTCTGACTCTGGTCGCTATGGTAATGTTTACATATCCCTTCAAAATAAGATACAGATGCGCCACAAAAACGAACATTTTACTTTCATGAAAATTTTAACTCACGATAATGACTAATGGGAGCCCTGAGCTTGTTTCTCTGCAACGAGACGGTCCCATCAGGGAGTGATGGGAGACAATGACACCCGAAGTGTTGCTTATATCCACAGCCTGCTTGGTCTCTACGTGGTGAAGCAGCTTGAAGCTTCATTGCCTCATTAGCAGCCGGTCGCCGCATGTTCCGCAGAGTGGCTTGTAATGTGGGATTCACCTACCGGTCCGGGATAAATCCATCCTCCTGTCTCTTCTCTGGGCCTTTTCCCCTTTGCAAAGAAACTTTCAAAAGACATCTGATCTGCTTCTTACTCATTGTGATGCTTGTGGGCTCAGCGTTGGCGCGCAAGTAACCGAGAGAATCCGGTTAAAAGACTTTCAAAATAAAAGATCCTCCAGACTCAAATAATACATAAAACTGAAATATTGGTACCGGTGCAATTCGCCCGGTACCAATTGCACCGGGGGTTGGGGACCACTGCTCTATGGGGTTCATATAGCCCATATCTAGTATTTATCTGTGTGTCGTGGCTCTTCAGAAATTAATTCTGCTCAACAATCCTCTCAAGACTGTGGTTCTTGCTGTTGCTGATGTGGCAGGACATTTCTTCCTGCCACTCGGTTTTCTGTTAATATGCTTGGCTACTGAACTCGGTGGACAACCAGCTTCTTCAGCAACAACGTTTTATCGCTTACCCTCCTTGTAAAGTGTGTTGATGACCGTCTCCTAGACATCTGTCAGGTCAGCAGTCTTCCTCATGATTGTGTAGCCTACGACCCAGAGTGAGAGAGCGTTTAAACACTCAGGAAATATTTGCAGGTGTTCTGAGTTAATTAGCGGAGTGGTGTGTGAGACCGTGAGTTTTCATTGATGACGTTTTTCACAGTAATTTTCTGAGACCCTGAATTTTGAGTTTTCATCATCAAAGTTATAAGAAGGCTTGGAATATATCAGTCTATGTATGATGAATCTATATGATATACGAGCTTCACTTTCTGAGATGATTGAAAAGAAATATTGCACTTTTACACAGTATTTTTTTTAATCAGCTGAAGTTGAGTAAAAATCAGGTTTAACCTATTACAATTGATTAATTCAGAATTTCTCTGAAAAAGCCTGAATTCTCAGAAAATTTCTGAGAATTTCTCAGAGAAATTCTGAACTGAATTTCAGAGAAATACAGTTCTCCGAGAATACAGTTCAGTTTAAGACACAAAACCTTTAATTCATCTGTAATACCTGAGAAATGAATCAGCTTTTTCAGCATCAACAAGTGAAAAACAGAGACAGGGCTGAAACGTACTGAAGCAAAACAACTGATTTAGTAGTTGCAATTAACACTGTGTTGTTGCTCTTTGAGTTGGGAGCAAATTTAAAAAGCCGATGAGAATTGGTTTTCCGCTGCCCGGTGCCATCTCGCAGAAGTTTAAAATAGCCCTTTTGGCCGCAACCAGGCCTCCCAGCCAGAAGCATCGACTCGCTTGTCAATATACCTGTAAACCTCTACTTGCCTAAGTGAGAAAAATCCAAGCAGTTGGTTGTTTAATGACAGAATAAATCCAGAGGGACATTCGGAGAAGCTGATAACCTGACAATAACAGAGCAAAACTGTCCACCAGAGTCAGCAGATTTATACACTGCTTGGTTGGCCAATTTAGGCCATTAACCCAAGACGAGAAGAATAATTACCTTCTTTGCTTTATCTCAGCTTCTTCACAGCCCTTATTTAATCGCAATGTAGCACATCATTGCAGCACAAAAGGTGCAATACATTATCCAGTGTGTGACATGCCTGAAAAAGCTCTTAAACGGGTTGTAATCATTAAGTATCTTGCAATAACTTGTAAAGGTCAAGCTCAGACTGAGATTTTGGGTAATCTGAGCTATGTGATCTGTAACTGAACTGGTTATAATTAGAAAGACATTAAAGTCTTATGATTTAATTTATAGGCTTTTTAAAATTATGACAGGTCAATATAATGAGATATTCAAAACCTTTCAGCTTACGAAGAGATTATGCAGATAAAAGGATAGTTAGAAGAGAAAACTTAGAGATGCAGCACTTTAATGTAACCGAGATCGAACTGTTGCATATATGCTACTATTTTAGCATATATGATTTGCAGAGTCACATAAATATGTAAACTTTTGCCTTCTGGGGTTACAGAGGGATAATTATCTTTTTAACTGTAGTATTTGCAAAAAGGTCTGCTGCAAATTCTTTTTCAATATTATTTCCATTTTTTAATGATTAAAACAAGAATTTCTTGTAAGAATAACTAGAACCATTTTTTTATAGCCTCTAACCTGGAAAATAGAGTGTAGAATATGCAGTGTTAAGCGGATAATAATCCTAAATTGGCTAGAAGTTTAAATGTGAACATGCTTTTCCTTCTATTGTTGTAGCTGTGTGACAAAATGAGGACCTTTTCACGGACCGCTTCTTGGCAAACGACAGCTGGGACTGGTCCCAAATGCTCAGCCTTTCTAAACAGGAGGAAGCGGATATAGAGAGTGGACATTTGGAAACAAGCCTGATGAGGAGACTGTGGCTCCCTGCATGGTCATGTAGTCTGGGCAGAAAGCAGTTATATCGTCTCTGGGTGATTTTTTTTTTTTTTTTTTTACATAACATTTTTACATATAAAACAGTTTTTGATCCATTGTATTTTTAGTCACAGAATTCCCAAAAACTTGCAATAGCGATGGTGAACTGAAAATAGTTCAAGAACAATAAGTCTAGTTTGGCAAAAAATGCAAGAAAAGAAACTTTTTTTTTTTTTTTGAAGGGATATGTTTTTATTTGGTAGTCTCATAAAAACAAAACTATAAATATATACACATCTGAAGTTTAGATTATTTTTAGGATGATATAAAAATATCTGAAACCAGGGGTGGAAAAATGCATACTTAAGTTTCTAATTTCACATTCCACCAGACAGTGTAGGAACCCTGCAGAATCCACTTTCATATCATCACATGTAACACAAAATGTTCAAGGACCTATTTAAATTAATCTACATTTTTAACTATCAGCCACGACTGCAGAAAAAATCAAAGTATGGCTTTCTCAGCTCTCCATTAAGTCTAATCATGCTGTGAATGCCATACAATTTCTGCATCAGCCACATCACGTTATGCCACTTATTTCAAGAAGCTATTATGATTGTTCAAATGATTTTCATTTTTAAACATTTGACTCAGGATAGGCCTAACTCAGCTCTGATTTGGTTGCGGGCTTAGCACACGAGTGTTAACCCAAATATGCAACCCTTGGTTGTTAGGAAAGGGATATGACAAAGCAGTGCTGACGGTGGATTTAAAATCATTGCTGTTGAAGAGGTCACAAAGATCACTGGTGTTGCTGAATCAATCAAATATCCCAAGAAAATCAATCAACTGGCGCCAAGTGCTTGGTTTCTGTCTCATAAGTGTGAGAGCAACAAGAATCGATGAGAAGCAAGACCCACAGGCCGCTTTACAGGAACAGACAAGACAATGTAACACATACTCTACGAGTAAAAGTAAGCAATATTAATAAAACCAAATGTTCTTTGTTTTCTGTACCTCTGTGCCTCATCGTGAATGAAGTGAGTAAGTGAACTCCCTTTACACTTAATTTTTGAGGCCATTCTCATTAAACTAAAATGGAGAAATACTTAAAAGCTGGCACCCATGACAAACTGTAAGACAACACTGAAAAATTAAGCAAGACACAAAAACGACTCCAATTCTTCAGAGATATGGCACTTGCACAAACTCTGGCAAACAGGGCAGGAAAGAAAGCAAGCAATGTTCCCGCAGGAACGCAGAGGAAGCGCCTCCAACTTTCCCCGAGACCCGTGGAGACACAACATGCCCACATTGTGATTTTTATTTCAATTACTCTCATCAATCAATCCATCCATCCATCTATCCATTCGAGGTGCTGCTTCCTTATCTGTCGCACGTCAACCGAGGTTCCTAAGCAGAAGGAGATTTGGCATGAAAAACGAGGAGAGCCGGAGGAGGCTTCGGTATTTCTGTGAAGTGATTTCCAGCATCCCCTCCTCTTCTCTGTTGTTAATCAGGCCATTGTATATAAATGGAGCAGGAGAAAAAAGGAGGTGTGAATGATTTTCATTTCCCATTGTCAAACAGAAATAGGCGCGACATTGCTCGTTTCATCTGGCAAACACAAACGTATTGTTGGATTACACACCTTTATCATGCCACATTTTTGTCCAAAAAAGCTGCCCTCTAAACATACTCTGAAAATCAAACAGCTAAAAAAAAAAGAAAAAAAAAAAAAAGAGTTTCCTCTAAAAGTTCATTCACACAACACCTAACGCATTCAGACTAACCATCTCATGACTCTGTGGTGTTTAGAACTTCATTAGTTAAGGAAGAGAGGAAGACTATATGGTGGCAATTCAGAATAGCAGGAGGACTTGTAAGTAGATCTAACAGATACAGACGGGGAGAAAATTAACACAGTTGCCAGGATACAGGAAGGGATTCAGCCATGACAGATACAGGAAGATGCTACCATCCTGACAATAGATGCAGACATTTTGGGCAAACTTGAAAAATTTCAACTAAATTTCAATTTCAATTTATTTTAATAAATCACAGACAATTTTAGTTCAATTATACTTAAACGAGGAGACAAGAAAAAGACCCTTAAAAGTAGATCTTTCAAATTAACCATCTTCATAAACTCAAATATTGGCCGAGACTTCAAATCCGGGATGAAGGGTTTCAGTCTGTGGGAAACCAGTTGAGCTAAGCATGTCTGCCTGTGTGTTTTTACAGCGCAGGCACAAAATGCTGTTGATCTTAAGTAACAGCCTTCCACTTTGTTGGTATCTCATTGTGAACAGCACAGTACGCAGCAGCTGGAACCCCGGAAGCCTGCCTTAGAGTTTATTTGGAGGCTCGGGGCTTTGCTCTGCGGCCTGTGAGGACCAACACAAAGCTGGAAAACATGCCTGAGAGGTGATGGTGACAAAGAGTGAAAGCCCTGTAACACCCTGAGGAAATATAACTCTGGACCGAATCCTTAAATAGCCCATTATAACCGAGCTGTCAACACCCGCGAGGTTTTAAAACAACAGGCAAGGATTCACCGTGGGTCGAGCTGCAGCCACTTACAAACTGCTTTGGGCTGAAAAAAAATGTATTTAAAGTCAAGTGATGTAAAATTACGTCCATTTCCTTATCAAAGGAAAGGGCATGGCTACCCTGCATTAGGACTTAAATCAGACATTCATCACACTACGTTCTGTCATCTGGACAGAAGATTGATGGCTGCCAGCCATTACTGCCTACAGCTGGATTCAGAAAGACATTCTGAGGCAGCATGTGAAAAAGCATAATCAAGAACTTCATTTTTCAATGTAGAATTGTCACCTTCACATTGGCAGAACCTTGAAAGCTTGTTTCATCGTGCTTTTAGTAAATCAATTTGGGTTTTTCTTCACTCGCATGCTTTTGTCAAGTCTCCTTCAAAAAAAAAAAAAAAGAGAGAAACTCCTTGAATCTCCTTTTATGCAGGTTATGTATAAAGGATGGCAGGATGCATTTTGAGAAGTTACTCTTAATACTCTTGTGGATAGAAATGTTTGTGTGCAAAACATGTAATATTTCTGAATAAATAGTTGTTCCACTGCATGCCGCATGCTTTCCTTACACATTAATTGTTAATGGATTTCTTCATGTCCACAATGTTTAAATGTGAACCATTTTGTATGGTTGCTTTATATTTAAAGTGCCAAGCTGTTGGCAAAAATTTACCTACAGATTTAAAAAATGTAAACCTTTACGTTAGCCAGTTATGCGGCAATAGTCGTCTCTCATTGTCCAGTCATAGAATGCATGTTAAATAACATCTAATAAGGAAGCTCTTTGCTAGTTATTTTTGGATTTTTTTTTCTTTTCTTTCTTTTTTTTTTTTTTGTAAGAGGAACTGACACATCCCTTGGGAAAACAAGCCAAAAACAAGTGCACCAAAATTCAGGCGAAGGACACTCAGTCCCATCTTACCTCGTAGGAGATCAATTTCTACCCGACTAGCTGCAGATCCAATCAGCTTGCAGGACAAAGCTTGATCAAATGTCAGAGTTAAAGCCACCGAGTCACCATTAACTGGCCATCAAGTATCATTTTCAGCTGCTGAAAACATCTGAAAGGCAAAATGTAATGGCTGCTTGGCAACATTTGTGATACGCCACAGCTCAGATCTAAATGTGAAGTCCAGCAATTATGCTGCGACACTAATATCAGTGGCTCCATTTACAGATTAAGTGAGGAAGTTTAATAGTCTGACAGCACAGAAAGCTCTCAATCATCACGCGGCAGCGTATGCATTGCCATTTAGTGTGCTCGACGAGCAAACATATGTCTGTTTACTAGTCACTTCATGCTCCATGCTCCTCATTATTTCCAGGGGAAGTCTCCCGCTGCCATCAACACATTTAGCGCATCCTCCCATAAACTATCAGCAAGGCCACAGCGATGCGAGGCGGCCATATTTACAGCCCTGAAAGAAATTGGAGGTTAACAATGAGGCCTGGCTGCTGCAGTTTATGGGGTGTTGTAAAATTGCCACTATGATTAAAATTCTCTGTCAGGTGAAAGACAATTGGCAGCCCTTTCTCTTGGGATGCCGTCTTCACACTCTCATTCTAGCCTTCTCACCCTGTTATGTCAGTGACCTTATTTGGAAAGGTTCCCTTTTTTTTTTTTTTTCCTTCTGCCCCTTTGACATTCCAGACAAAACTTTTAGGAGTGGAGTTACTGCACAAGCGGTATCCGACCAGCTGGAAACAGACCCTGCCCACATGGACATGGGCTCTGTACATTTTTGATAACAATTAAGAAAAAATGTGCACCCACATGACAGGATGTAGCACCACAAAAAAACGCTGCATTAGTAGGCAGGCTGGGCCAATTGATGTCGCATCAACACTGGCAGTGAATGATGCAAAAAACACACTAAACATTGAACTGCGCTATGTTTGTTGCACGGTTTTCAGAAAAAGATATAGATTGCAAGTAAACATTGAAACGTGAAGCCGCTGTTTTGAAATGCATCCACTCCGGGACCTGTTTTCTAAATGGTCTTTCTGGTCCCTGCTAGACGCACAGCCTAAATGACGAAAATGCGTTCAGGGACATACCGTGCCCTGTCTCTGTGTGGGCGGGGCCTTACTGAGCTCCTGAGAGCAATTACAAAATGTTTGCAGAAGCTGTAGTCATGCCTATGTGCTTGATTTTGTACAGCTGTGGCAATGGGAGTGAATGTAAATCCTCAATACAACAATTATAAAGGGGAGGCAAACACCTGTGATATTTTATTTCAGATTTTATTTTTGTCTTTTCTTGTGAATTTTTGTTTTTATTGAAGGATCTTTGTTACCGTTTTAGGTAATGTGGCAGAAGTGCACTGGAGCAAACCTGCATTTAAAATATTTAAAAGAAATTCTTAAATTATCAAAACTCTTAGATAAACAGACAGTTTACAGACGGACCTAATTAGGCTTAGAACAATTTGTATTCTATTAGTAATTTTATTGTGTTCTGTATTAGTATTTGTTTGTGATATAATGCAACTATTAATGCAAAAACTTCACAACCTTATCTGCAATTTATCCTGTTCTCTGGTGTACATATATTATCTTGATGTAAACTTGAGTTGACAGTTAAATTATTACCCTTTTATAATTTGAGTCTCCAAATTGGACTTAAGTTGCAGTCACATTTAGACTACATGGATTTATATCTAAAAATACACAGCCATCATAAAATTCAACATCATTGGATTTTCTTTTTGGCATTACTCAGTGAAAAGTAAAATATGCTTCCACAAGTTAAATTGTCAATATTCATTTTTCTTTAATGAAACGTATTGAGTCCGAGTTGTTTGTAGGTGCGCTTCTTCCCGCTTGAATTTTTTTTCTAAGGCCTTTTTCATCCTCAGCTCTTCTCTTCTGCCTCCATTGTTTCTTCCTGTCATCGGGGTTAGACCTATGGAAGCAACCTGAGCAACACGCAGCTGTCAGGTGAAGAGCAGAATGCAGAGCAAAGAATAAACTTAATCCATAATTAACAACAGAGCCACACACACAAACATACGCTCTCACATCACCATAAACATATGAATATGTATGCACCAAATGGCGTAAGGACAAAATACACACCTTGCATTAAATAGCCTAAATGCCAAACTGTCAGCCTGTCAGAAAATAACTGGAAACCACCTGGAGGGTCTGATGGGGGTGGTACACACGCACACAAACAACTGCACACACTCACTCACTCACAGCAGCTTCTGTAATTGCCAAGCATGACACACACACTGTCAACTACTTAAGCTGCAATTTTAGCAATCTGCAGGCAAAGAAAGGAAAGGTGCAGAACAAACATTTGCCGTCTTTTCGCAGAAGCAGAGCGGCGCACAATTACGTCCCCTTGAAAAAGGACGAGCTCTTCATCTTCTTACCTGTAGTTAACTCTGATTTTTTCTTGTTCCTTCTACCGAATCATGTCCTTCCTTTTGTATGCCTTCTCCGTGTACTCTCACCAATCTTTATTTACTTCTTGCTAAACATTATCAGTGTCTCTTCCATAGAGCCACAACTTTTTCTGCACCTCCAACAACAAAACAAACGGAAGAACCGCAGCAGGCGCGTTCCAACGCTTTTATCTGAAATTCGCAGCCTTGCTTCACACCGAGGTGTTGCGGGTCTTCCCATGTGAGCTTAATTAATTTACAGCAATATCTTCCTCCCAAGCATGAGAGGGCATTTGTACAAAGTGTCCCTGCTGTCTGAGCCCGACTGCCCCATGCTGTGTAATTGCAATGAGGTCGTTTCAATTTTTCCCCCGGACTATTATCTTCACTGAGGGATTTTCTGTTTGTTTTTCTCTAAACCATTTTACTTTCATTGTCAGGGATTTCTAAAAACGGGAGCTAGAGTACGTTCTTTGGCGGAGCACAAAAGATTTGTTTAACAAAAGCAGTAAGCAAGAGAAAGGAAACAACATGCCCCACAATCCATAATAAAGCGTGAAAACCCTTCTGGCTTTTTCTGCGACATACATTCACGCCGAAGATACAGAACTTCTTTGCTGTCAAGTATCTGAGATTTGTCAAAGATCTTCAAGAAGAGAGATGTTGACGGTGAGAGCGGCAAAAGCATACTGAAAAGGTCAAGTTCACACAGCAAATATTTGACGCAAGTAAAAGTATACAATCTGCCCCAAAATTACAGATTTTAGTCCGATACAAACTTTAACTATGAAAAAAAAATCGCCATCCACTTGTTTGCTGAACATTTTCTCATCACATGTCAATACCTTCTTGGATGAGTAGACCAAAAACACATGGATATCAAATGTGAAAAGCCAGCACTTCAAGCATGAATTGATGGTACTTTCTATACGTAGAATTTGACCTTTCACTTTAGGCCGACTCTGGCCCTGCTGTTATTAGATCAAACTGTGGTCAAAGTGAACAATTTAAGCAAATTACAACAACCGTCTGTGAAACACATTGAACTTAACAGGGCTGCTATCGAAGGTCAGCAAAGCTGCTTTCGCCGTTTTCTTTTTTGCATCGTGTGGTACATTGAAAGTTCATGCTATGTGGGTCAAATCATGAGGGAATTATGCAGCTATTGTCTAGTCAAGACAGTTGGAAAGAAAAAAAAATCACAATCACTTACCTACTATGACTCATCTATCATAATTTCTGTATTTTGTTGAGGAACTTTGATTCAGAGTTACAACCCTAACGGTAACCTTAACTGGTATTCATCATCATTACGTCTAGTGCTACATGCTTTTCCAGCTATCAGACATAAAAACATGAGCTAAAGTTCTTTGACCTTTGAAAAATATAATATAATTACATAATTAAGTTTCCACAGAAGCAGCTTCAAGACAGAATGAAACATCATATTTAACATCAAATGAGAAGCAATGATGTGGAGAAAAGATAAAAAAAAAAAAAAAAACAACTTGGGCAAACACACACAGATGCATGCACACAGCCACCAAGAGGTCAAGAACTGCAGGAACAAAGAGCCTCTAAATGGGCACATTAATTATAGATGAAGAGAGATGCATTTATAGAGCTGAACACAAAAATCTTAAGGGTATGCCTTGTTAACATGCATACACACACAGAGACACATGCACTCATCAAATGAAACCACAATGCTTGCACAAAATGCTTCCAAATGAAACACTCTTATCCATATTCATAGAGAGTCCAAGAGTATTCTGCATAGACCATAAATTAAAATAAGCACCTTCTGCAATGCATCGCTTCTACCGTTTACAGTAAATCTATGATGATGTCTTAGTTTGCTGCAGAATGATGAGCACAAAACATTTGAGCCGTCATCGTTCTAAGCTGGCTAAATCTATCAGTTGCAACTTGGCGAACACATGACAAATAAAATGCAAATCAATTTCATAAAGATTCCGCTACAAACTTTCTGACACATTTTAGCGACTTTAGCAAAGTGCTTACAGAGCAGCCGAATATTTGAGCCTCGGGGCACAAGCTTGATTCATTTACAGCGCAGATTTCATTTGAGTTCTACAGAGAAGCTTTAACACCATCAGGCAGGTTTAAAGTTTGGAGGCAGGTTATTGAAAAAAAAAAAAAAAAAAGAAACTGCCAGCTTTCCTTCACGACTCTTATCTTGCCAAGCACATTTCCTAAAGCTCTTGCTTAAATCAATTCTGAAGACGACTGCATTTTATGAAATAAGATATATCGCCGCCTTCCTCTCTCAGCTGGTCTCCGCTGCAAGTCAACAGCTGCGCCGCAAAATCTTAACTATTTGGAATTGATGTTGAACCTTCTTGCGATCTTTAAATCCTACAGCTACTGCCTGTATGTTCTAGCTGATGTTTGGGTTTTTTTGTTTTTTTTCTTGCAATGGAGCGACAGTGGTAAGATCATGTAAAATAACCTTTGGAATCACCCAATTTTCCTTTCCGATCTGGTTATAATACATACAAAATAAATATGCTAAAATACATAAACAATTATAAACTAAAAACAGCTGTACTGACCACCTTTCTTGTGTAAAATTATCAAGGAGAGGATTGGTTGCCGAGGCCATTTCTTCACGCTTCATTTAGTTGCATGTGCTCATTTTTGTCTGTCGATCAAGTCAGCGCAGAGACTCTGAGCGAACCTGCGGCGGGCAGCCAACCGTGTCCACGCAGAAGCTTGCACAACAGTGGAAAATGCTCCATGACAGGAACCAAAGGAAATCAGCCTGGGAAAGTAGCGTTATTGTTCTGTTTAGTTCGTTAAAAAGGAATCAAATGTGAATCACTTTGATTGACATGTTTTTCTTATGGTATTCTTTTTCTTTTCTTTATTTGCAAAGAGCCCAACAGCCTCAGTGAGATTTCGCATCTCAGTCACTTAACTTTATATCAACTCCAGCCGACTAAATTCAGTCTTTTGAATTTGTGATATTGTATGTTTTGATGTAGGTATGACGACAGTGATATATCGTGACCTGTTTACTGTAATTTGCGTCATTTTTACTATCTTCACACCTACTTAACTGACATAGACATTAAAGACAAAATACAACCTGATGGTTTGAAGACAGGTTCGTTCGATACTGATTAAGTCAGAATTCAGTTTGTCTAAAAAACACACAACTGAGGTATTTCCACAAGTGTTATTTTATGTTATGTACTGAACGAAAATGTTCCCCTTCAAGACATTTTCAATGGATTTTTTCCATTTCTAAATACCACACCTTGAAGATTACGCTTCCACCACATCCCTCCACAGCAGCCTAATACGGGCTATTATCTATATATATTATTTATACTGACTAAATATGGAGTGAATGTTAAATAACTACAAGCTATCTTCCTTCACATCCTAATTCCTTCACACTTCAAGGTGTTTTGATGATACCTGAGGCAAGATGAAACTTTCAGGTAGACCGCCTGTCAACACGCGTGGCAAGAGATCTGATCAATTGAGGGTTGAAGAAGAAGAAATCAATAATAAATTGCCCTTCCGAGCCTGAGATGATGAGTGAGTGTAAAATGTTTTTGTTTTTTTTCTTTACTATAGAGAAAAGTTAAACTCCAGAGCGAAAGATTTAAGATGAACCAAAACATGTTTGTCTGTTTTGAATACAAACATGTTCAAATCTACTTTGAAAGACACATACTTTTATTGGTGTCAGGGGAGAGAAATAAGTATTTGTATTTATTGCCAAGGTAAGATGAATGTTGGCTTTTACAAGCAAACTATTCCTGTGTAATGTTACTTTCAGTAGTTTATACCTGACACTAGTATATACCTATACAGTTAGCTAAATATCTTTAATAGCAGTAGGATAGCACACACTGTATTTCTTCTTTAAATACAATAAAAATCATAATTTTAATTTTAATTCATTTTTCCAATTGGAAAAAAAAAATTAATGATGAGAAATAATTATGTCTCCCAGTCATAATTGCCACAACCATGGCACCTCTAGCCTTTACCTCTCCTTCATAATAAGCAGGTGGGTCATTCACAAAAAGAAAAAAATAATAATAATTTCTTATTGGTTAGCACTAGTCTGTTTATCTTGTAAAACATATTTTAAATCAACAAGGGGGCAACAGCTTTCTACAGCAATACCGGGAATGCTACATGGTAGGATTCCCTTTTTAAAGTCGAATACTTTCCTCTGATTAGCATATGTGCACGACAAGTCCTTTGGTCTGAACCAGAATCACATGCAAAGTCCGTACCTTCAAGCTGTCACATAGCAACACCAGAATGTATGATAATGACCTTGAGGATGACATTCCTTTTTTATAGACAATTGTATCTCCTTGAATAATAATATGTGAATCATAATATTATAAAAGCAAGTCTGTAGAATTGCAATTGCTCAGCAGGGAATCATGTCACAAAATTGTTATCAAAGATGAACCAATCAGGCCCAGTAATTATTTCTATTGTCTTAGATGTTGGCCCTGCATGTCCAGATTTTTTTCCCCCCCAAATGGTTGTGATGCATAAGGAAACAAATATGCTGCTGCTTCTCAGAAAGAGGTAGAAGTTTTGAATCTCAAAGCAATGCGGGGAACGCACAATCTTTTCCAATGCATGTCATTAGTTGATGCTCTCATCCAAAATAAATGGAAAAAGTTCTTTAATTTGATTCAATTAATGAACTGAAACATAAATTCTGGTTCTTCTCCTGTCAATCACTGACCACAAATCAGTGGCTGACAGGAGAGTAAAGGAAAATTTGCCAATTAATTTATGCATCTCTAATAACATGCAATGCGTCTGTGCCACGTGTTTTAAATGCCTGATTGTTTTCACGCCGACAACGTTGCAACTATCTAAAAATCTAAATTTCAAACTGCTGATTTAAAATTATAGCAGAAATGAAAGCAAGGAGGTTTGACTGCACAGTGGACTCAAAATGTAATTCAAGCTGTGGCCTCCCGGAGCAGGAAATGTCATTAAAATTCACAGCAGTCGGTGAGAACAAAAGGCTAAACTGTAGGATTTGCTTCAGGTAAAACAAAAATGCCTAAAACAAAACAATCTCAAGAAGGAATTGCTTTTTTTTTTATCTTTTATTTTCAGGCGCCATAATATAATAGCTTTAAATCCAATTGAAAGAAGGTGTAATTTGAGACACTGCTGAGGTAATGCAAAAGTTGCTGGATGAACCGGGTCACAGGTCTACTCCCTGATTATTAAAGAGCACAAATATGATTCCTTCTGCCATGATGTGCTTCTCTACACACAGATGCATAAAACCTTGCTGCTGCCGGTTAGTCAGAGAGATGTGGGTGGTGTGGTGAATATGCATAAATACAGGAGCATCTCTCCGATAGTTTCAGCGTGAGGGAACAAAACAAAATGTTGCAAGAGAGAGAGAGAGAGAGACTTACTGCCGCCTCGTCCTCCCTACTGTCACTGGTGTCCTCGCTCTTGTGGTGTCCGGCTGAGGAGCGAGTGTCCCTCTTTCGGCTGGCGTCCGTCCCGTCCGTCTGTCTCTCTCCATCTGGACAGGAAAACAAAACAAAAACAAAAAAAATAAAACATTAAACTGTTCAGTCGGGCAGCTATTATCATTATCTTGACAAATGTCATTGCCTTTCTTATCCCCATTATTAAAATCATCATCTTCATTTTAATCATTGGCATTAATGGAGACATTTACTCAATCGCGTTCATTAACATCAGTACATTTAAAATTACAAACATTGTTTCCATCTACGCCGCGGTCAAAAATAAATTTGTGTAAATGTCATTTCTTCCCAATTATCAGACAGAAATAAACATTTTCAAACAAAAGAATAATAAGGTGGATCAGTTTGTGCGATTATAATTAGAAAACAAAACAACAGAGTAAAGTAAAAAATAAGTCTAGACAGAAAATGTGAGGAGGAGGAGGGAGAGCATGAGGAGGAGGAGGAGGAGGAAGGGTAATATAAAAAGGAAGTTTTCAACAAATAGCTTCCCAGGCAATAAAACTAAAGTGTTGTTCTGTCACAGATGGAATATGAGGGTTTTGATGCATAATGGTGACAATTACCTTGGCTGGAAGTAAACAAACAATACTTATTACGTGTCTAGCCACGTCTTCTTGTCGGAGCATCAGTTAAAAAAAGCAAAAAAAAAAAAAAAAAAAAAGAAAAAGCAAATGATCTCTCTGTGCTGCCAGCAAACACAGACGCACACAGTTATGGATGGTCAAACTGAAGCACAAATCGATAACAGGATTTTCTGCAACTTATGAGGGTCTGGTTTTACAGAGCAACAAGAACCAAATATGTCCCCATAAGAGTTGCTGTAAACATTTGCGGCGCATATAAAAAAGGGGAGAGTCCATTCCATTCGGGCCAACCTCTTTTTATTTGTATTTGACTTCATTTGATCCCATTTGGCTGACATGGCTCAGGAATGCCCAACGCTGTCGCTGCGAGGAAGGGATTCAATAAAAGATGGCGCCTGTGCTGTTGACTCCCTCATAAAAAGTGATGGCGACCGAGTGTGTGAGGGGTGGGGGCGACTTTGTGCTCTCCTACAGCTGAATGCATTACAGTACAATTGGTTCATTACTGTCTGCCTGACGGTGGTGGCTGTAGTTTACACACACACACACTTTAAAGAAGAGTGGCTTAGCAGGATCTCACTCACACACACACACACACACACACACACACACACACACACACACACGCACACACACACACACACACGCACACACACATGCAGACACATACACCACACAAACACGCACACAAGGGAAGCGAATGTGATTAAAAGACAAAATGGGGAGAATGGGTAGATATAAAGCATAATGAGCACTAATAGTTTTCCAATATGTTCCCTTAACAACAAGTCTGAGTGGGTTGAATTAGATGCAATGATTGAAGAAGGGGTGGAGCTGCGGGGAGACAGAGATTGAAGGACAACCACAGTGTTGTTGATTTTTCCTCCTCACTCAGATACAAAAACAATGAAGTACAGCAGAGACGATCTAACCAAAGGTGCAAAAATGAATATATACGTTTTTTTTTGTTTTTTTTTGATTGCGTCAAAGTACTATTTGAAAGTTTCCAGCAAATGCAATCTGTACTAATGATTTCCTTTCCACATTTGCTTGGAGATCATCTTGCCTGTCCTTCTCCGTTTCCACACAGCTGTAATCAGATATGCTTTGATCTGAGGAAGAACATTTACAGCTCACAATAAATTACCCATCCATTTACCCCCCACCCCAAAAAAAAAAAAAAAATGAAATAAAATAATAATAAAAACACTGAGCAAGTTTAGATTACAAACATGGTAACTATAAGAGGTGGTACTCCGAAAGCTGCCCTAATTAACTTTGGCTCGTGAAAACGTTGACTTATGAGGAACTGAAGCAGGTCATGAGTTTTAACTTTACATTTAAATGCTCTTTGCCCAAAATTATTTTTAGGCCAAGCCGATGTGTGAACAGTTTCCAGCTTTGACATCAGTGCTTTATGCAAATGATGTGGCGCCGATAACTTTAAAGTGCAGACGTCAAGGCAGCTTTCAAATAAGTTTAAAGGATTTGTGAAGAGAATTACGATGGCAGCTTCAATTAAAACGGCCATGGTCTCAAGGTGGAAAAGGATGCACTGCTAACTCTCATGCAGCTTGAGTTGTTGTATTGGTTTGTAACATTTCGAGAGAAAAAGAAGAGTTCAAGGATGGTATTATTGGTTTCTGAGGCTAACATTTACACTATAGTTTATCCTGACACTAAACTTTTTCTTCCCCATTATGGTGTGCAATCCTCTTCATCAACCCACTATTTTATTGGCGATTCGCTATTTATGTTGACTATGTTTACAAAAACCTGTCATCTCCATTAGGCACATAACGTGTGCCTAATGAAGTGGCCAGTGAGGGCATCCCTTATATTCTTTTAGGTGAAGACTACATTAATTATTTAACTCAAGTCCATCTACCAAATAGTTTTATGAAGAGCAAGCCATGCAGAAAAGGGAAAGATCTCTTGCTTTGTTCTTTCACTTTGATTTAGTTGTAAAAGGAATCCCTTGCATGACAAACTAGAACCCAAAAACTTCATTTCAAACACACTTGAGAATAACATACAGCCGTCCCAAGCTCTTAAAATCTCTAGAAATCACGACCTGAAACAGCAGCCAGGTGTCAGAGAGTGAAGGATCCATAAAATAAGGTTAAACCGATCATTCAGACATGACATATTCTTCAACCATGAAGCAAATATTTACGAATTATCCCAATCCTGTTAGAATATTTTGTGGAACACAATCTGAGTCTCTGCGTTTATCCAGGGCTGTAGAAAACTAAACTTTATTCACCGTAACAGAAAATGTCGTCCGATTTGTTCACTCAAGTTTTTCCAACAGTCCAAAAAAAAAAAAATCTGAAAAAGCTTGCCGGGTTTGTCGTTTATGCATATGTGTACGTTAACGTGAGCATCCTGGAACATGCATCAAGACTCTCTTGATTTGTTTATGTGTGTATCTGTTCACACGTATAAAAACGGGAATTAAGTTCGGATTTTCTCCCGTGTAGCTTTTCTGACGTCTTTGCTGCTGCAGCCACACATTTTCTTATATTCCTTGTTCAGTACGTTTGCCTTCAGCGGAGCTGCAATGCATGACTTTCATTCTGAGTTTACTGAAACCAAGTTTCAAAGAAAAGGACGCACGCAAGGACATCTCACATGCAAGCTAAAAGTCAGTGCCTGCTCTGTGACAAGACTTCCTCAAGCCTCTATACTACCTTTAATGAAGTAATGAAGAGCGGACTGGCAGGTTAATGGAAGCCAATTGACTACAAGCTCTGCCACCAGCGGGAAACCACGCAGCATACTAATGATTAAAGAGTCACCTGTCTTATGTTCTGCTTAATCAGTTCATGGCCTCCAGTTCCAAACCGGCAGAAATATTTAATGTGCAGATGAAGAAGTGATTGAGTGCAACTTCTTCAACTTTGAGAGGACACAGGCGAGCTCGCCGTTTGAAGCTTTTTGTAGATTGCATCACAAAGGCCACAACTCGGGGCGGGAGGTGTGGGGGGTGGAGGTTTTATACAAAAAGTTTACATGGGGGAGGCATCTTGGCGCACAAACATTTGGGGGGAAAAAAAACTTTCTCTCAGGTTCAGCTGTTTTTAAGAAGCGAGTAATGACTTCGACTTGCCTGGCATGCCTTTAAAACGACTAAACTTTAAAGAGTTCACCCGACCGCAGCTGTCAGAGCTCACATCAGAGTTGAGGAGGTGTCAGGTTACATGTATACATATGCGTGTGTGTAGATCAATGTGCTTGTGTGCATATGCGCACAGCATATGGAAATGCTCGTGTACGCGTGTCTGCACGAATGACAAGAACACCGGGTTTACTGTGAGGTGGTTTTTCTCTGTATGCCAAGTGATGAACAGCAAGGTGATACAGCAGTATGCTAATCAGAGAAAATGCTGCGGCAGAAGCTGAAACTATGGCAAAGGAAAAGAAGGAAGAAAAGCAGGCAGGATGTTGTTGTGAAGCATACGTTCATATTTCATTATTTTAAAGGGGAGATAGTAACAATTTATAGCACAATCAAGTAGTTCTTATAAAAATGCTGTATATATATCAAACATGACAGCATTCAGTTTTTATGCTCCACTAACTTCCAGAAAAGTGCAAAAACAGTGAGAACACTGAAGTTCCTCCAAATCAAGGCTAAAAACCAACTTGTATAGAGTTGCCTTTAATTAATAATAACTGGAACATCGGTCATTATATTTGATGTATATTTGCTGGATGACTTTGTTGATGGCATTTGACAAAGTGTGATATTTACTGCTTATTTAATAACTGGTTACTGTGTTGTCTTTTTATGGTGTAAAGAGCTTTAAACTGCCGTGTTGCTAAAATGTGCTACACAATTCAATTTGACTTGACTTTAGAAGTGTAATCTTTCAATAAATAAAACAGAATGGCAGCCATACAGACATTTTTGTGCAAGAAAAACAAATAGGCATTCAGACAAACCACTTTTTCTGTGATAATTGTTGAGATTTTGGAGATTCTGGCATGGAATAAGAGGTGTTAAATGCTGTTAAAGGACCATCTGGGGACATGCGTTGTAACTACCTAAGGCCATAAATGTTATAGTGGTTTAGTATTTGTTTATACTTAACATTTGCCCCCATGCAAATTGGCAATAAAAGAAAGGTTTACTGCACCTTCTCCATATAAAAAAAATAAAAATAAAAAAAATCAAACTCGGTGTCTCTGAGCGCACTGCAATTGATCCATGTGGAGATACATAAATGAGCATCAATGGGTTTAGTTTGAACACATGTGATGAACCCAAGTCAATGAAAAATTGATAAATAATAACCGGTTGTCCGGAAGCCATCAGGACTTGTTCTGTGCAATAATCCCAGTAAGAGTGATATAACAGCAAAAGGAAAATCAATTATACTAGCTCACAACATTTAGAGCACAATGCCACTTCCTCTTCCTGCAATTGATTTACAAGTGTCGTCTCAAGAGGGACTCTTACGTGGTCAACTGGTGGAACAGAGAACAGAAGAAGCATGCATTAAAGTACGTTATTGTTAGTCGTCTAAAAAGGCTTTCAAAAATCAATTTGAAACAAATATTTAATGCTGCCAGCCATCTGTGTTCCTCCATTTGAAATATTATGAGAATGTCTTTTTTTCACACCAGTGATTTTAATTGTCATTGTAGAAATGAATATGGATGGCTGTGTGTGGTTTTGAAGCAAAACAGGTCTGGAATATATATTCTGTAGCAACAGAAACATAATATTTAAATTACAAGTTTGTTTTTTTTTTTATTAGTAAATCCATTCAATAAGAGTGACTGTGTCTTTAAATAGCAGTAGAAAATTAATCCTAGTTAAAAATGTACAGATGTTACCACCAGTATCTGCACAAACCAAAAGGAAAATATCTTAGATTAGTTACCAAGTTATCTGTTCAATTACCGTCAGTAGGCAACCGCAAACGATGCTAAAGTTAGCATACGCTTAATAGCTTCCTATTGGCGTCACAGCCCAATTTTGAGTTGGGACCAGATGTGATCATCTCCATCTCTGACACCTAACTGGTCAAACCTGAGCTGACCCCATGACACTGAATAGAGATGTCTTAATACACATTAGATTTATGAAACCTTTATTTTGTTTCTGGCAATACAAAAATCTTCTTGCATAACTAGGAGCAGATCTAGGTCATCAATGAAGGAGCTAACACGTTTTTAAATCAGCTACACAATCAGTCAGTGAAGGTTTGCTGTTGTCCACCGCAAATGTGAGGCGTGCTGAATGACTGAGACAATTGCTTTATGACAAAACTTTTCTCTCGCTACGGTTTCATGCAGCACAAAGCGTGAAAACGTGCACAAGGTTGTCGGAGCTTCAGTCACAAACTCTCAAGGGGTTTACCATCAGTACACACGTCCTCCAAGTCCAGCGCCGTTTGTTCATTGTGTCTGTATTAATATCTTCCCCTGGCTCCATATGCTTGTGGCACATGCTCAGTGCCCATTCCCAGTATGGAAAACACCGACACCGAACAGCCGTGGTGCAAGGAAAGGAGTACCGCTGGATCTGAATCAAAGTTTCGATTCAGAAAGACCCATCCTATTTTTGATTGGTTAGTAAGCTTGTCTCATGTGGTTGGGAGTGAATGCTATGCCTCTGTTGGATTCAGAGAAATGTCTGATAAATCTCTATGCAAGCAAGGTTTTATTTTTTCGCAGACACAATGGAGATTCAGCATAGCCCCACGGTGGTATTGGTCCCGTATGATTGTGATGATATTTTGGTAGCTAAAAAGTTGGACGGTAACAATATTCCACCAGCTGGTGACAAATGAAACACAAAATGTGTTTCTAAGTGGTTAGTTTGTGCAATATTACTCATGGTTGCCACAACCTTGCTCCTCCTATACGGTTTAGAGGTCAAGTTGCTCTAAAAACTCTTGCGTTTTTAGAGCCTGCTCTGAAAGTCCAATGAGAAAGCATAAAGTATGCAAACTTACCATGACACAATCACGGTGCTGGCCTGTATGTCCGTATGGACGTCTGATGTTGCTAACTCAAAGCTTAATAGGGTGAATTTCCTTCTGCAAATTACTGTTGTACTCAGCTGCTCACAGGCGTACCGACCCGTCTGTAAACTTGAGCGAGTTCCTCCATAAGCCCCTGACCTTCCTTATTGCCAAGGTGGGTTTGTGTGCTTAACTGCAGCTGACAGCATGTTTTGCTTTTTTATTGCACTAAAATCTCTAGAGACTTACTGTTTCTCAGTTGCTGACACAACAACATCTGTATGTGAAACCGCCGTATTTCCCTCATCGTTAGCATGCCAATGCGTTTTGCCTTTACTCTTGAGAAAATGTGCTCACCAAGGACCCTCTCGGCTCTTTTTACAGTAACATTCCATAATGTCCAGATATAAATACATAATTGATGTCTTTTTCGGGAAGGCTTTTCCACAAATGAGCTCGACGATTGCGGATCCAGTTGTTTAGTGGAGGACATTAGAAGGAAATTGAAGAAAAATGTAAAAATAGAAACATGTAAAGAAGGACAGAAAAAAAAGAACAAACAAAAGGTTTATAGAGGGAGAAGACTGCAGATGTGTGCACCACAGAACAACACACTCTGTAAATAAGACAGGTTGGTCTTGTCTGCTCAGTGAATACTGTATGACTTCATCTTTGTGACGCAGACTGTTCTCCCCCTTGTGTTTGGAGCATCCTCATGTGGGAACTCTATATAGATCCCTCTGCTCCCCATCCTCTATTTGGAAGGAGATTAAAATTGCATAAGAAGACAAAAGAAGAGGATGCAGCTTTTAAAGCTGCAAGAGAGGGGAATAAAAAAAAGGTTAAGTGGGACAAGGATGGTTGTAAATGGAGGAAACACGTGGGTATTAGGGATGAGATGAAAATTAAAAGTCAAGGGGGAGATTTGAGCTCTCAAAAAGGCTGTAAAAGAAACTTTAACACAATTTATATGCCAAAAACTGCAGAGTGAATTATTTAACACAAATGGGCAGTTTATGCTGTTAGGACAGAAGTGTTTTTCTTTTTTACCAAATATTGGGTCAAGAAATATTACCCAGTTTGTTCAAAGTATGTTCACAGAATGTAATTTTAACTAAACAACGACTTGATAATGCTTTGCTATAAAAAAAGTCTTAGACATTGTGGAGTTTTAGTCATTATTGCTTAATCTGAACATTTGAAGATCAGACTAAAGATAATGTACAGAACATTAAGTAAGAAATACATTTTTAATTACATTAAGTAAGAAATTCTTCATATTAATTCACTCTTTGGAAACCATGTCATTTAAACCCTTTTTTTGAAGAAATAAAAACCAAAACCAGCAGTTCTGGATTGGTGCATACAACTAAAACCAGATACTGACACACTGTACAGAAAACCTTCAACCATTTTTGCCCCTCAGTAGTTAAAATCTGCGGAAAAGTTTCCTGATTTCAGAATTTCAGTTTGGTTAACATTACTAAAATTATTAATATTTGCTAAATGTCAGAATTATGTGGCAAAGAATGTGTTAGAGATTTTTCTCAGAAGTATTTCCTTTATGTTTGGCATCATTAACCCGTACTCTGATGGCATACATTGAGATTTCAAGGCATCCTTCTACGAGTTTGCCACAAAGGTTTACGCCAGCAGCAAAACATTCCCACAATATGGCGCCAACCCTGCACATCACTTTGAACGGTGTTCTCTAGTTTCCAAGTGTCACTCTATTTTATCCAAATGTAAGAATGCACATGACGGTCAAACACTTGCATTTTATTTTCATCACTTATCTCCAAAAAGTGCAGTATTTGAGTCCGAGTGTATTTTCAAACCGTAATCCGTTTCTTTATGTTGCTTTTGGAAAAACCTTTTCTTCCTTTCTGAGTGGCCTTTCAGACAATATCTGTGTCAGACTCATTTTGGTCCGACTATCTTTTTTTTTTTTTTTCCAGCTTCAGGCGAAATCTTCACAAGGTCTTTTTTTTTTTTATCTTTACTCTGGATGTGATGTGCACATATCTGCATCAAAACACTCTGGGGCACATAACCAGCGTCCTTCCTGAACAGTGTGATGGCAGGACGTTGTGTTTTGTATTTGCATATAACTGTTTGAACAGACAAATGCAGACCCTCAGGCTTTAAATGGTATCCTAGGATGAACCAGACTTCTGGAGCGCCACAGCTCTCCTCTTCATATCGCCCCCGATTTCTCAGAATTTTTTTTTCATGATGTCACACAACAAAGCAGTTTGACTTGAGAAAAACATCCACAGGTGATTATTGCTTAGTTTAATTCTAATATTGTGAATTAACCTGTCTAAGGCCTACAAAGCCATTATATCATCGTCTAGACTTTTTAAAAGTTTTTTAAAGACATGATAATTCGCACCGAAAAGAGCACACTGTTGGATTTTGGTCATGCTAACGTACGCAAAACAGGAAACGGTTAATATGATCTGATGTGACAGAGAAAAAATGTTTTGTCTTTTTATACAGTGGTTGTAAATATTTGACTTCAACAGCATGTGACTCAATCCTGGGTCATAAAAATAACTCAAACTTGATTATTTTTAATGTAGTTAGTGTTCCCAGTGGGCCCACATGCTCACATCCATTACTTGACTGACTATTCAAAGACTTTATTCAATTACTCTTTTTTTTTTCTCTTTTTATCAGAATTTGAGTATATGCTTTCAACTGGTGTAGCGCTTATACCGTTTTACAAGGCGTTTTACTCTGCAATCACGCATGACAATATGAGACATGGTTGAGAAAAGGCAGTGGAGGATATTAAAGCTTCTAATTGACTCGCTTAACACAGAACGACCAGGCATCCATGCATGCACGCAGGCAGGGTGGCATGGCAGGGGGCAGCATAAGTGTTGCAGGGCTTGCTTGGGCTGTACTGGCCAAATGGAGCCAGCTAATTATAGCAAATAAACTGCACTGATCTGTGCCATTAGCCAGTCAGTAACGAAGCCGAGTGGAGGGCTGCTGTGACACTGATGAATAGGCCCGGCTTTGAGTGCTGCACTCTCTGGCCTTTAGCTTAGCTCTGACAACAAGGCCTTCTGAGAAAAGAGAGAGCGCATTAAGACAAGAGGCGTAACAAGGCTTCAGACACGAGAGAAGATGAGATAAATGGAGACAAAGAGGCTGTGATCATGAGGAGCAGGAAACGGCAAAAGGAGAGATGAAAAACTTGAAAGAGAACACACGGAGTGAAGTGGGGACGTTGAAGGCCTTTGGGTGTGTTGGAGGGAGAAAAAAAGAGGCAACATTGCATAAAAATGCATAATGTGCTGTAATATGGGTCAGGGGCAATGAAGTCCCACAATCTCTTCTCTTCGCTCCTAGATTGCTTTAGACTTCACTAAAGTGCTGCTAAAGTGATTTAGGGTCATTTAAATAACATAAAACAAAATGCCTGGATGGGAACAAACATAAAATCGGAGCTTCACTGCCGGCACACACATTTCATAGATAGCCTGAAAGAAAATGGTATGATCTCGTGGCAAATAAGGGCAAATAACACACACATGGTACACGCGCACACACACACCCCCACACACACACACACACACACACACACAAATCATATGCAAACACACCTTCAGTAAAAATAATATGCTATAATATGCGAGTAAAAACTCAATAGGATTAATTTTGCATTCTTATTTTAAGGAATATTCAGAAAATTTCTGACAGTGGCATTCAGAGTGAGATCATGAAAAGATGTTATTTACATCCAGTTAGCACAATTTCTAAATCTGGTGAGCAATATTAATAGGTCCTGGTGTAGAAAAACGTTCATCCTCTAACTTTCCTCCTGGGAAATGTCACAACAATCTGCTGATCTATGCCAGTGCCATCAATGAATCTTCAAAATATGAACATGTTTATGCCTTAAAATTGTTAAATACAATATTGTAATAACTGTGAAATTTGTTATTTTATCTGAATGTTCTTATTTTGTTCTCTTAGGAACACATAAACCTTTAAAATAATCCATAAATGCCAATATTTTTACAAACTAGTCAATGGCCTGACCTCTGTATGTGATGTCTTTTCATTCTGCAGGAAGGAAAAAAAAAAAAAACAGATTTATTCATGATTTATTTTACCATAGTTTATAAACACTCTTCTTAGTGCAAAGGAAAAAGCTGTACTGATTTATTCCCTAGAAAACAAATGTTTTCGCTGAGGAAACACTCTTGCGGTTTTCCAGCTCCATACATTTTCAATTGATTTTTGTCGGTCTACAAGTGAATAAGCAATGCCAAAAATACTATGCATGTGGCATATGATAAATGCCCTGATGTTTCCTCATACTACATGCTTTCTGTCTCCATTATTGATCCGTCTTGCTTTTTATACTTTACCGAATGTGGGACGGATTCAGAAAGCTGGCAACTCAGGTCATACTGGGCAAACGGTAAAAAAGGAAAGCATGTAATTCTATCAAGCTCCCATGCAGTTGGAGTTTGGCCACAAGCTGTGTACCAAATCAGTCTGATTCCTCCGCAAACTGCCAGAAAACACTCACAGTTCGTGTCTAAATGGCTTTCTGCTTCTGCCCATCTCCTCCTGCTGCTTAATGCCCAGGGCCTTTGTGAACTCCACGGGCTCACTGGAGGCCTTGAAGGTCAGCTTTGGCCCTTTTGATGGATTACCATGGTGATGGGATAGAAAAATTGGAAACATTACCTTCGTGATTTTTTGACAAAAAAAATATAAAAACTGAGTTTGACGGATACAAAGGTTAAAGAAAGTTACAACAACCTCTCGGATAGATTCACAAATATTTTTTTTAAAGATGTTTGCAAGTGGAAATGAAGTCAAATTAAAAGGACAGTTGTGGCCAGCATTTTATTAAGAGGATTATAAGTTAAAGGAACAGTACAACGGAGAACATTGATGGAATAGAATCAGTTTCTAGGTTTGAGGTAAACAAATGTTTGAGAAAAAAAAAAGACTCAACAGCCTTAAATCCTTAGAGTTGCCAGAGACACACAGCATAGCATCTTCAATCACAGTCAAGGTAAAGACGAGGCATTAAAATCCTGTGCAGATGTCATGCCTTGCGCATCACTGGGGAACCGAATTAGAAGAAACGGACAAAGGTTGCATGCATCCTCCTCCCGCTCACCCATTAGCAAGCATGTGTAAACAAAGACGACACGGCGCCTATAGGGCCTCAGCTTTGGCCTACGCAGCGTTGCATTGTTAGCAAGAGTCAGAGCCAAACAGAGCATCTAAATGAGGTGAGAAGTTTGTAGGAGACCTTTCTCTGATCCTTCATCCATCTTCTGCGCCCCTGACAGCTGAGCCGCTACATTACGAGACAGTGAGTGAGGAGCCTGGGGTGTCTGCACCCAGTCTGCATCCAAAAAAGAAACGTACAAAAGATAAACCTGACACTAGAGGCCAAAGCTTCATCTCTTGTGGCACCAAGCAATGCGAGTCAGAAATAAATTTCAAAAGGGACGCGGTCCTTATGGGAGCAGCAGAAAAGGACGATTCAACAGCGTCAGACAAGAAGAGCAAAAAAAAAAGAAAAAAAGAAAAAAAAAAGGAGTAGTTCATCCCCCTTCCTTATGTTACAACTATTCTACCTTCTCAATCACTTTCTTCAACCGTCTGATAAGTTAGCAGCAATTATTACTTGAATGTGGTTTCCATGTACAACTCCAATGTGGTCATTATCCTCCACCGAGTACCGTATTATCATTATTGGAAGGAGTCATTACTTTCCTGATAATATCACCGTTGTGCAGCATGGAAGAGAGAGAGGGAGAGGGAGAGAGAGAGAGAGAGAGAGAGAGAGAAAAAGAAAGGACCGGTGAAGGAAAGAGGACAGATATAACAGACTTAACAGGTGCCTAGAAAAATGAAGGTGTTACAGCAGGAGAAGGGTTCTGACAGGAGAGGAAAAGATGGAGGAAGACAGGAGAAGGTGAAAGTGGGTAGAGCAAGGATGAAAGAAGACAGACGAGAAAGCTCAAGAGAAAAGGAAAAGGTGATGCGTTACATACAAGAAGAAGAAGAGGGGGTAGAGGGAGATGGGAATGAAGGAGGAGGACAGAAACAATAATAGCCTTGTCTTATCACTGTACGGTGATAAATTCCCCCTCTCGTCGGGGAGTCCAGGCCCAAGCTGGGACCGCGCCAGATGACAAACCGCTTCCACCCTGCACCGCAGTCCTGGCTATTTACGAGCAGGCAGCCCATGGAAACCAGCTGGGCCTCGATTCATCTCGCTTTGGTGGTGTCACACTTTGGCCCTGGTGACAACCTTAAATGAGGCTACTCGGCTGCACCCTGCCAGCTCTAAAACTGCCCTCAACAGTGACAGACGCTTCTGGTGATCCTCCCCTCGTTATTAGTGGAACGTCTCTGCTCTGGACAATTCTCAGCTCCGAGAAGTCAAAGAGACAGATGCAACAGACTGGCTCAAATTGCAAAACTAAACAGGATTGGAGAAGCACCAATAAGGCTTTTCCCTGTTTGTTACCGATTTCAGCTTGTGTGTTCAGCTTGTCTGTCTTCTCGGATTGCAAGAGTAAAATGAGTAACAACCCCAAACATCCCTGTCTCCGTAGCAACACACTCCACCGCATTTCAGAAGGGATGCGTATTCCCTTTCAGTGTGTTCTGGATATGCCCTGGGTTTTTGGGGGGTTTTTTTACCAGTGGTCCTGGCCAGAAAACTACCAAAAGGATATATGTTCAGGAGCCAACATGGTCAGATGCCAGAACTGACCACTGATTCCTTCTGATGCAGAGGAACAGCAGCTGTACTTTCGAGTCCCACTGGACGAGCTAGTTCACTCTGCAACACCGAGTCCAGTGGTAGGGATTTTTATCCAACTGTATCCAGCATCCCTTGGTTTTTGTCCTTAACTATATCTCATGACCACAGGTGAATCTGGATCAGTAAATTGAAAACTACATTTACAAATGGGTCCATCACATCATTTATCTGATTTTTTATTAACTCTAGAAAGTATCCCAGAGTACAGGCTGTTAGCTGCTGCATTTATAGGCTGAATATGATGGCAAGTTTGATGCTTAATGATCACAGATGTAAAACAACAAATCAGATTATCAGTATCAAGGGGAAATTGTTCAAACCCAATCCGATCCCATAGATTGGTGCAAACTGGGGATGTTTTACATATGATCTAAATAAGACAAGTGCTGTAAATAACCCTTAGTAAATTATATATAAACCTGAACGAACTCCTGCATGAAATTCTATTCTTATCCCCACCTAAGCAAAGTGCATTTACTCTCCGAGCACAAAACAAAATTCTCTCTTTAACCCTGAGTCAGTCACCAAGGACAGAGTGCTCTAATAAGCCGGACACTCCGCCAAGCAATTAATTCATGCAAGCTGCTGCAATTTTTTTTTGTGCTTTGTTTCTTCTGTCTGTTTACCCATTCACATATTCTAGCAATGAGTAAATTATTCATGGGTGTTCCTTTTAGGATCCTCCAGTGACAGCAAAGTCTGGTTTCACTGCAAATCCTCAGGCAAGGAACTTCAATCCAGCTTCAGCGATGATGGTTAAGTTATTTATACTTACACCAGTAACACTGGTTTTACTGCAATGAATGCACAAAAATGCCGCATATTGTCTATATGAAACCTCAGGCTCCATTTGTTTTTGCAGCTTTCACCTTTGTTTAATGTGCTTAAATGATGTACTTCCACCATCTGTTTGTTTACTAGAAGGTCTAATGTACAAACCCAGGCTGTGTTCACATATTAGAGGCATAGATTTTCAAGACATAGTGAGAAGATTTTAGTCTATATTTTCTTCCTCGGTTACTGTTCACAGAGACTTATGTGTGGGAGTTTTGTGTTGACGATGTGCTCCATCAAGTGGAAGCAGAAGGGATGAGATAAAAAGGAAAAGTCTGTCTGAGGAGGCACATGGAAACCTCAGTTTTCCTTAAAACACATCAAGAATAGTGTATGATGCTCACTGGTGAATGGCGTGATACTGATGATTACTGCTTGTGGATAAGGTATCGGCAAAGAATAAAGTTTCCTGTTATCGGTCCACACCTTTGGTCACTCACTCTTCTCCTCTAGGAAGAGTGGACAGTGCAACACAATCATTTCTGCGTCCTTAACTGAACACATGTTCAACCCGTTCAGTGCAGGAACAACGACAGGGCTTTAATCAATGCATTTTTCCACTGATTTGCAAAACCACAATGTGTCCATGCATGGTGTGAGACTACCTCAGGCTCCTGCGTCACTCTGCTTGGCTCAAAAATGGCCAGATGTATGTATTTTAAAGGCCGACGCCAAATAAAACGTGCTCAAAGTGGGATACTGGTCCAATTCAAATTTTACATTTTGTGCTACAGGTGGTTTAACAGAATGAAAAAAAAAAAACAACATTGCTGTGAACATTATTCAGTTGAGAAAAAGTCCAAAATAGACCGTTTCAAATTTTTTTAGGTTAAAGCCTAGGAACTTTTTGCTGATCCGTAAAATGTTGCAGTGCAGTTAATGAAATAAAAAGCAACTTTCATGCACAAACTTTAGTTAGATTAAATAACATGCATGCAATTCGGTTGGATTTAATTTAGCCATAGCTACATATTTTAGTGTGAGATAGATTTTACTTAGTGTAAAGAAAAAAACAACAACAAAAACACATCTCTAGCAGTGTTTCTCGACCCTGGTCCTCACCGCCCCCCTGTCCTGCATGTTTTAGGCATTTCCCTTCTGCCACACGCCTGAATTGTATCTCTGGGTGATCAACAGGCTTCTGCAGTACTTGACGGTCATGCAATCATTTGAATCAGCTGCTCTGGAATAGAGGCACATCTAAAACATGCAGAGCAGGGGGGCGCTGAGGACCAGGGTTGAGAAACACAGAACTATAGTGTCTGTAATGTTCCAATAAAACATGCTGTAAGACTTTTACTCGAGCAGATATGCCAACATTAATGCATTGAAATTCAAAAGAAAAACATAATGAGACTGACTAAAGAAGTGAGGTTAAAAATAAAATGTATACGTCTTATTTCCTTGACACCTTGTTTACCTTCTCTTCTCTTTCATTCATATGCAGTACTTTTATGCATAAGGAAGATATCACTTCCTTCAGTTTCTTTCACATCTCATTAAAAGCACCTTAGGAACAGCATGATGGAAAACGCTAGTGTTTTGTAATGGATGAACTTTAAGCCTTAATATTGGTACCTGACCCATGCCAAATAGTGACCAGTTTTCTAAATATAAAATAAACCTTCACATTATGGTGACGCAAAGAAGAGCTGCAACTGTTTATTCATCTGTGATCAATATACAATTTGTTCTGACCTGCATTTGAACTCTCGCCACCACACAGGTCCATGTGGTGGATATTTATATTAGACCTCTGGAAACACAGAAACTATACAGCACAAAAGAACCTTTCTAATGATCTTTATTAGACAGAAAAAATATGAAGGGATGGAAACCAACAGCTTATATTTGACAAAAACATCAGGCACGCTGCATCTCCTTGTGGTGCAGCACAATCTGTGTAGACAATTGCACTCATCTCCCTGGGCAACCAGTAATGCACCCTGTAGGAGGATTTAATGCTAAAACCCATAGCCTTGAGCAAACACACTGACCCGAGCATAAGCTGGAGGCAGAGAAGCATATTTTGATGGGTTACTCTTAGCAACACTAACTACACCATCCTGTTTTCTCTTTCTGTGTACACAGAAAAACAACTTGTTCTTTTTAGACTTTGTACAAACGTTGCATGTCAAAAGTCAAAACTATTCCAGACAAAATTCATAATTCCCCACAAGTCCTAGTCCTTCTTAAGCACATTTAGAAAATATAAATACAAAACTGTGAAACATGGACAGATGGATCTTACACTTTGTAGACATTGGAATAGGGAATAATTGGGAACACAAATATTTTTTACAGCCTCTTTTTGTATTTTACCATAATTATCCAGATATGGAAAATGCTTAGATCAAATTTCAGACTTATCCAGACGGTGGAGGAACCCTGGATACCCACAGATTCTTATCCTTTGTTGTGATCGAGATATAATAACAACAAAAAAACAAAAAAAACTGGATGACCTTTTGTCACATTTTGCTGAGCTATAAACCGTCGGCATAAAGTCAAAAGGGGGCACAATCTATAAAGACTACAATAATTCAATCGTCCGGTCTGGCTTAATAGCCATAACGCTAAGCTCTTTGCCTCATCTTACGAAGGCTCTCAAATGAGATGTCACGTTTGCCAAGGAAGCAGAAAAGTGTAAGACGTTAATTTGATGGTGGAGCACCGTTAGAGAAAGGACGTCATTGCTGGAGACAAAAGCCCACTTTGCTCAGTGTGGACTCAAAGTGCTCTTTGAAAAAGATTATGCAAAGGCAGAGGGCATTCAAATGCCCGACAACACAGCGGCGTAGGAAACAAGAGGTTGCCCAGACTGACACTCTGCTATTGTTGCTAAACACATTTCTATGCATGAGGAACAGAGGGGGTAAGGTCAGCACAGGCCCACGCTGCAGGGTCACTGAAATGACAGCGATTGAAGCCACACATGCATATTGTACTCATGTGGAATGCATTTGCTTTCCACAACTGGCGGTGGAAGAACAGTGGACTCTTGATTAAACAAATGCAAAGGCGTTTTTAGAGGGTGAAGGGAAAGAGCAAGACAAACAGTGACAAAATAAAGGAGCAAAGCAAACGCTATTAAGACAGACCAGCCAGGAAGAGGCATCACAAAAAAGGCAGCAAGAGACATGAGAGGACAATGGCCAAAAAAAAAGAAATAATAATGAGACGAGATAGAGGGTGACCTTAATCAGCCACTTGCCAGAATGTGCACGTATGTGCATACACACACAGTTACACACGTACACAAAAAAATCCTTTAAATCTATTGAGTGTGCATGTGTGTTTGCACAGCCGTGGTCTTCGTTTCATTACAAGCCCATTTCCACCAACTAATACCCAGACAGGAGCTGGCGATAAGGAATGTACACACTTCTCTTTCGTACACAACATCTCATTTTGGGAGAGGAAATTGGAAAGAAGAGGAGAAAGGAGAAGAGCGCACAGAGGTGAGAGGGACGGTAAAAGCACCGGGAGGAGCAGAGGAGGACAGCAATGGCAAATGAATGTTTGGAAGAAGACAGATAAGACCGGTTCACTTCTGGAAAAGTGCCCATCTGAGAAAGGGAATGTAAGCAGAGGAGAGCGAGGTTCCATGTTTTTCCATTTTGGAATGCTATGGACAATGTTTAAAACACGAAAGAAAACCTCCACAGTGAAGCTATGGCAAATGTATAGAGATTTTTTTTAAAAACACACATATGCATGCATGGATCAGATTGTGTATTAGTTCTAAAACAGGAGGACTGCAAATGAAAATAAAGAAAATGAACATTCAAAATAGAGTAAGTGGTGATGTTTGGAGAGAAATAATGGCTATATCTCTTATACTGTTAATTCTACAACTTTTAAGAGAATAAAACTAAAGTAAGATAACTTTTTTTATTCTCTGAGATAAAACTTAAGATCTGATGCAAATCCAAATCAAACAATTTTCAGTTGATCCAACATAAATCAATTTACAATCAAGTCTAAGAGTCCTTATTCATCAGACAAACCCCCAAAGGGAGTACGGGGAGTAAGGGAAGGGAAGTAGCACTACCAGCTGACGGGGATGCGACACCAGCTCTGCTAAAACAACTTAATGCCGAACCGAGGGGGTCAAAGGCAACAAAAACAAGTAGGACGGAGGCAAACAGAGCAGCAGAAATGTCCATGACGATCATTGCTTGGGACAACACGCCTGCAGCAGTTACACTTCTGCCTGCATTGGGTCACAAGAAAACACGGGAGAGTGGTGTGACAATATTACTTTTAACACGAAATAAAATCACTATTGGCTCCGTCAGGGGACATGAGTAATGCCAAAATCCTGCCGGGAGCAGACCGATGTCTGACTTAGAAGATCACAGAAATTACTCACTGCAGAATATCTAGCCATAAGGAACTCGGTTTGAATTCATATCTGTAAACAAGGCCAAACAAGCAAGAAAGATGGCAATCACACACACATACACACACCCTTCAGGGTCCTTGCTGTGGGCACTAAAACACGCATCATGATACATAAGGACAGAGGAAACCAAGAGCGCCAACACAAGCAGAAGCAAAGTCTTTTTCTTAGTCCAGAGATGACGGAACAGTTAAAGCCACATATTTACATACTTTTTTTCCCCTCACCGTCATTCACTCACATCACTAAACTTGTTCTGCTTTGTCCCAGTTTAGGATGACTAAAATTACTTACGTTTGCCAAATGCCAGAACAGGAGAGAATATTTTTTACACTTCAAAACACACACTGCTTTCTTGTGCGACATGGGAACAAAAAAAACCCTCATTTTTAAAAAGTTAGGCCAGATATTGGAAAGAAAAAATTGAACCTCAACAAGTCTGGTTCCTCTTTGTTTAATTAGATAAACATTGCACCTTCAAACGTCTGGAAGTTTCATTCAATTAAACGCAATTATTTTTATCGTTTGAATGAGCGGCTGGCAGGGAAGAGGTGGGCGCCGTGTTCCAGGGATGAACATGTCTTGATGCGAAATGTGCTCATCAGCCACGCAGTAAATGCAAAAGAGTCTGTGAACACGGTGGCTGATGCTGGGAAGAAGGTTTCATTACCCACTTTATGAGGAAGGTATTCCTCCAAAAGCAACATAAAAATCAATCGCAGTTTAATTATTCCCTTGATGACAAAGAGCTCTTTTTCTGCCAGATTCTAATTGGCGCGTTGAAACTAAGCTTAAAATGTTTACCTATAATAACTGAGAGTACATTTGGAGAAAGAAGCAGAAAACTTGTAAGCCTAAAAGCCTCTCCAACTATGAAGTACATTTAAAAGGTAAGAATGATGTGAGGACGTTTTGATGCATGGCACACTGGTGAACTTTACAAAATACGCAGCATCATGAGTAAAGAACAGTGATTGAATAATTGGACTTAAGTATCAAATAAAAACAAATACAAAGTGGCTGAAGAACAACAAAGGTTTGTAGTCGTCATGACAAAACGCTGATCTCAGTACATCAAATAGTTTGTGGGCAGATTTGAAAAGGTGTGACGGAGCGGCCGACATTTAATCTGAATTAATTACATCAGTTCCATGAAAAGGAATGGGCAATCATTCCAGTTATTGATGAGACAAAATTCTCACTCCTTTTTTCCAACATTTAGCCAATGATCATTTTAAAAATCCAAGTTATAGTGAAAGGGCAAAAGTTTAGTATTACTTAATATCAGTAAAAAAAAAAAAAAAAAAAAAGTATTTCATTCATGTAAACTTCTAGTATCAACTGCAACTGGCTTATGCATTTCTACAATTTGAAAGTCTATGCAGCGATGTTCACAAAACATAACGGTGGGTAAAGCAAAAAAAAAAAAAAAAAAAAGGCAGTGGAAAATCCATGTTGTTATGAAATCATATGCTATGGATGAATGAATTCCTGCTGAAAAGAACTCCATTTCCATCCAGCCCATCTGCTCGCCGTGTATAAAGCATCCATCTCAGGGCCTAATGGTGGTTCGATACTGTCAAACCCCCACCTCTGAGGATGAATAGCGCACACACTCTCCATCTCTGACCGCGCAGGTGCTTGACTTTAGAAACCAGGTCAACTTCTCAGAAGATGAAGAGGCCCTCCGATCACACACACACACACACACACACAACGGCAACACATGAAAACAAAATGACATTCATGCAATTGTACACACAAACACACGCATGCAGTTTACTTGTTTAGTCATTTATAACTTGTTTCTTGCCTGAGATGTGTGTAGCGTGAACAAAGTGCTAAATCTGAAATCAAAAGTGGGGAGAAAGGGATTTCTCCTGGTGGTTTTCTGTTCATGCACAGGGGAGCCTCGGGTGAAGCCCCCACCCAGCTACGCATTTTCTTTTTCCACGGTTAAAATAAGACAGAAGAAAAGATGACATCTTACTGAAATGCCTTCAGACAATCAGACAAAAGGAGATCCACCACTATTATCATCATATGGCTTTAGGATGTGATTACAGCCTGTGCCAGCCAATTACGCTGAAGACGCAATTGTCGAGACTTTGCTCTGTAATTCCTCAGACAACTGTGAAGAAAACAACCGGTCAGAAGCTCCTGGGGTACTTGAAGGGTTGAGTAAAAAGGCAAAAAGGAAGAAGATGAGGAAGGTATGGGAAAAAAAAAAAAAAGATCAGCTCATTTGCTTATAGCTCCAAAAAGTAAAGAGGAAGTGAGAAGTAGAAAAATCTCCTGGGTAACTTTCTGGGACACCACTGGTCCTTAGGATAAATTAGAAAACAAAAGAGGGTCCAACTCAGGCATCTTGCCGTCATATCTCTGATTTTCAAATGGTTGACAGGAAAACACGCACAACCTCAGGAACCCATTTATAAACATGCTCAAAAGGTGCTTCGGCTCTGGCGAGGACCCTCAGAGATTTGGTCTAATCCTGCTCTAACTCTCCAAATGGCAAAGCTTTTGTTCAGGCATGGATGAACACATCTTACATAAACTGGTGTGGAAATGTACAAGGATTAGCTGTGTATATTTCTGTGTGGATGTAAGAGGGATCGAAGAATACCGTTGGCTGTGGCTCTTTTAACTTACTTATATAGTTTTTATGCAGCTCAAGTTTGTTTTAATATCCTACAACATCCCTACGTTCCAGTGTTGCAGACACAGAAAAGTGTTTCTATAAAAAGGTTCTACAATAAATAACTCTACCAGCAAATGAGAATATTTTTTATCATGAAATGCCTAACTGCTAAACAGACAATCAGTGAATTTCAGGACTAATTCAAAGGTTTAGTTGAATTGACGTAATTGAGAAATATGCGATTTTGCCTATATATATATATATATATATATATATATATATATATATATATATATATATATATATATATATATATATATATATATATATAGGTTGACTTTCTGTAATGTATGTTTTGTGAATTGAATAATGTTTTTAAGTTCTTAAATTGCGAAACTGTTACATTTTGTATTGAAAATAAATGTAATTTCCTAAATTTTGACTCACATTTTTCTTTTAACAGAACGGGCAGCTACAAGTGTGATGAAGCATTCCCGAGGCCGATTACACATGGCTGCTTCTCATCATTCTGACACATTTGTAAAATAATTTGAAACCTTTGGCTCAGTTTCCTTACATTTCACATAAATACGTCACTTTGTGTTGATCTACCACAGACGATACCAGTAAACAGTCTTTGATGTTTGCAGCTGTGATAAGAAAAAAAAAAAACATGGAAAAGTTGCAAAGTTCAATACCTTTACAATAAAATGTTTTTGATACCTTAGACCAAACTGTTCTTCATCAGGCTTGGCACAGAAAATAGAAACTTTGTAAAAAAAAAAAAATAAATAACTGTAAATTTTTAAATGCAAGAGACTCAAGGATGAATATTAAAAGGTGGCATAGATGAAAATGTTTACATCAAACAGGGCTTTGGAAAAGCAGATGATACGCTAGACTTCATCAGGTTGTACTGTGAGGGACTGAAGTGTTAGAACTACACAATAACAGGCTGTGCTTTAGTTTCTTGACTCTTTTTATCAGCCCCAGCATGAAGCCAAGTTTGTCTCCAAATCCTCCATCAGAGCTTTAACAGCTCTCAGGAAAAAGGAAAAAGATTACAGACTGCCACTAATTCCCAACCCACCTTGTCTCTGCCTCATTGGGTCAAAGTTAAGTAATTAGCTTGGCAAAGAGTGCTCACCTACAAAGACCTGTAGGGCAATACTCAACAGAAAACACTTAGACGTACTCTAATACCGCAACAACTCTCCACCACTAAGCATGTATGAAACTAATGTACTTATAGGATCACTGGGGGAGAGAAGACATGTACACAGTGCTAGCCACAGTCATGGTCAAAAGGTTCAAAACGCTTTAGAATAGCATAATTTTACACTAAATAATTTAGAAAGGTCCAGATTTTAATTTTGGTATTCACAAAAACATATATCGTCAATAGTAACATAATTATTGGTACATCTGCTGTCTATCCTTTGGACTAACGTTTGCTTTAGTAATTCGAAGAAGAAAAAAAATTCTTTGTAGATTTGATCATGTTTGCCATCTTTCTGATGAACAGTAATGACATAGGATATAGAATTTAGGATTGATATAGCATCCTGACCTATAAAGACCCACCATCGCAAAGTTTCCTCTCAGTTTTCTGGGAATGCTCACCATACATATTTAGCAATATTTATATTTCCTGGTATTTTAATAACTTCAAGAGAGTAAATTACAGGTTCCTACATCCAGAGAAACGAGTACAATGGATGTTGAGAGCCAAACAGTAGAAAAGAGTCGTTCTTTTCCACGTTAGTTCTTTGTTTCACTCCAAACCCACCTGGAGTGTTTGTTGCTGAAAAGTGATAAAATCCCTCATCATCCAGCCTCTTCAAACCAAGGGACAGAGTTTCACATAGGTTTATGAAAACTCTAAGCATTTCTGTTTTTGGATGGTAGCTGCTGGTGGTTGCCATGGAAACTTGGTAACTCAAAGATGCCTCTATTCCACGCAGCTTTCTCAGTGGCTAACAGAAATGTAACACCATATGTATACATCAGGCCCAGAGGAAGTTACAGGTTATTTGTAATTAGTTTTATTTGTTACTTGTATTTATTGTAAATGAATAGGTAGCAAGAATAACAATGAATCCATCAGACATTTTGTAAAAAGATCTTAAGATATTTTTTTCTTCACCGAATGAAAAATGTAGAAGAATCCAACCTATATTTCAGTTAATTCTGGTTAATGTTACTGCAATGAAAAACTTAATTATATTGAGGTTACTTAAGCGTCTTTACCAGAAGTGCCACTGTATGATTGCATCGCACATTTCAGTGCTTCAGACAAACCGGTCAAGTCAGGAAGCATTTAATTAAACACTTTCACTCCCTCCTGAATTGCTGTTATTCTGAGTGAAGAAGCACCGATTTCCACATCGCCTCCACAAAAAAAAAAAAAAAAAAAAAAAAATGAATGAATGAATAAGTATCTCAACCAAAACTAAGTGGCCATTGATCCCCGGTTGGTGTGAAAGAATCCAGCCTGATCTGACAGAGGGTCAGTGAGCTTCGTCCAGTCATTATGAGGGTTACTAATCAACGAGGCAAGCTGCAAGCTACAAGCTGCACACATGGCGAGTCCTCGCAGAGCACTGATGACACTGCTCTGTCACTGGAACTCTGCAGGCTTTACCTCTTCTTTTATCTGGCTGTGGTAAAAGCAGATTAAGATTTAATTTTTAGGAGTGATCCTGAAGGGCAGCAGCACAGCTGTGGCAACAGAAAAAGCTGGACTTTGGAAAAAAAAACAAAAAACATAACAGAACCTAATAAATGGGGGATGGTCGCAGCTGCCGAATTAATTTTCAGATTCATAATCTGGGTTCTAATCCACATATACTTTTATTTTCTGGTGCTCGAAAAAAATATATATATATATTTTGTCTCCACATGATAAAACCAAATTATATATCAAGGAAAATCTGATGTAAATTAAAGTATTAAAATTAAAGTTGTGGAATTGCTTAATATTAAAGACAAACAAGGAATCCTCCTTTGAATTGCATTTTAAAGACGAATACCTACACCAGCGTCAGAGTGAATGAGAGTCTGCATTTTAAAACGATAGTGTGTTTGCAGATTGTGGCTCCTGACTGACTGACAGGAAACATGGCCCCATCAAGAGCGCTTGCAAAGGTTTAAAAATCTGTCGAGGAGAACGCAGTGAGATGGAGTATAGAGGTTCCCAGTCTGCTGGGTCTAAATTCTAGATTAACTGCAACCAATCTGTGATTTCTTAATGATGAGAATATTGTTTGTCATTAGTGAAGTCCATGAGGAAAGCTAAGATGTTATTAATTGTGGTTCAGTTATTCGCTGACCATTCCATAATTTCTTTTCTCAGTGAGAAAAGAATATTTTTAACCAAGACGATTATTTTTCCTTCATCTGAAAAACACGAAGCATTAGTTCCAGTCATGTAATATTTGCGAGATATTAGTTTACAAAGGCAGAATGTGCAGTTGTGACATAAAACACGCCGTCATATCTGTGTGGTGGAATCTTTTTTTTCTTTTTTTTTTTTACAAAGTAAAACAACTGACTGAACATCCTCCAAGAGTAGAGCTTTCATATTTTTATTTATTTTATTTTTTTTTTTTTTGCGAGGGGTTGTATAAGGGACCTGTCATTGTCTCATTGTGTTTCCCGTGGCTCCCAGTTATATCATCAGTTTCTTTCCTCTGGTGCACATTGAATCTCTGTGCCACAGAGAGGAAGGGTGGCAGCAAGGGGGCAGAGAGGGCAAAGCCCAGCAGTGAAATCAGAGCTCTTTCTCTCCTTTTGTGTGATTCAATATCACGCTTGTGTACCCATGAATGGACGCCAAGACATTTGAGGTTGGAGCCAAGGAACTAGCCGCGGCCCGAACACAGAACCAGCCTAACTGGGAGAGTCTTGGCAGGTTGGCGTGCAGATGTTCATAAGTATACAGCAAATACACTGATGAGAAAGAAACAGAAAGAGATTTAAAGTAGAGGGAAAAAACCCTTACTGCAAGACAGAGTCAGTGAGGTTAGCATTTAGAAATAATTGAAACGGCACAAAGAACGTAAACACAACCCTGAATGTGGCAGGTGCACAGAGAATTAAAAGGCCCATCTTTGCCACTGACAGTACTGAAAAAAAGCCTGGTTTACATTTAAAAGCCTGAAGACCTTGAGCCAGTCACTTCAGAAGAACTTGTTACTGCCAGAACTTCTCAAGAAGATATATATATATATTTATATATTTTTTTTTAAATCTTTCTTCTGCATTCAGAGCAGCCGGCTGCACAAAACCCTCCGGTCCTTCTGGTAACTCTCAGTCCACACACATGCGTGCATATCCCCAAGTGCTCCTGCTGCTTCCAGTCTGGCAAGCGAAGAAGAGAGGGGGAATAGTGTATTGTGAAATTGGATTATGAGTTTGGGAATTCACTGAGCCCCATATTGTCTGTCAGATACTCCAGAGAATAGTGAAAAAAGGAGAACGTATTCAGAAAAAAAGGACAGAGCTTCTCTACCGGCACACTGGAGAGCAAAATAAATTTAAAAAAAAAAACAAAACATGTGGACACTTGAATGGTTATTATAAGACTTTATGTGAGTAACATGTCCTGATGTCAGGAAAAAATAAATGCCAGTTTCGAGACAACTCCAAGCGTGAATGTGAGCAGCATCTGCACATTGCTGAGGGCCAGAAGAGTCTAACGCCTGCAGCCCTTCTGACATCCCAATCAGATGAAATTTTATTTAGCAAATAAAGGAGATAAAAGAAGAACACTGGAAGGAATGCTGGAAGGGGAAAAAAAATAGCAAAGGCAAGAAATTATAAATGGAAAGTACCAGAAGAGCAGAGAGAGAAAGATATTCAAAGCCGTATCTGCATGGGAGACAATGAATGCATTTACTAACATATTAAAAGCTGCACACTACTTACCCGGAATCTCACTGCATTAAATACTACATGTACCTATGTATGCTAAGAAAATCCGTCTTGCTGAAAATGTTTTAGATTCTAATCACACTTGTTAGTCTGTCAAGGCAAGTCAGTCAGGTGGGGATAGAAACGTCCACATTTTGCGTCGACACATTTTCTAGACTCAAATTTAGAGTTTTGCTCATTTCTTGGATATAAATGCACAGTTTTATACCTTAGAAGGGTTAAATCAAACATTTCAACTGTTAATCTATAGAGGTCAGGGTCGAAAAAAAAGGAAATATCATAAAACAAATAACAGAGAAGGAACTATCCAGCAAGACATGGATTTCATCCAATGTTACCACAGCTGCCTTCGTGATTCAAAATCAATATGGCCAGAAATATCTGATTAGGTGTTCTGTCAGTTACACCTGATGCAAGAAAAGCCATGAAAATATATAATACTGCAGCTTTACTAGGATGGTAGAGCCTCCACAGGGAGGAGAGCACAAACAAGATAAGTAAAACCTTTCCAGAGTACGGGATGCTTTGACAGGCATCTAAGGTTTACGTCCAGATTTATGCTTCCCACCCTCTGGAGGTGAAATTGTACATCAAGCCTGAATACTCACTGTCACTCCAAAGCTTTTGTTGCCTGTGGAGAGAAAAAGGCAAAGACTGCTTCTGGTTTCTCGAGGGTTGCTCAGAATTCAGTGAGAATAACCTATGGCTTTACCGGTAATCGATCAAACACAGGTTCAAGTCCAGGTTTTATGGCAACAAAAAGAATAAAAAAATCTTTGCTTCTCCGGACTAAGCAGTTACATCAATTCAGTCCTCCATTAACTGGATTCTACACATTTGTAGAAGTAAAAAAAAAAAAAAAAGCCACAGTGCCTAGCAAAAGTGTCCCTTTCCTTTGAAGAGGTGCGCTAGCCCAGAACTAAAATCTACAATTTCTCTCCATTTCTTGGTTTTGGCTCCGAAACAGAATGTTTGAAGTTTTCTATTGGATAAATGTCCAGGGATTTATGCATTTCTCTGCCACACATAGCATAAAAAGTTTTTTGCCATGTAGAAATATAACGTCACCAAAAGTAGGTAATGGATTTGGAAGGTGATGTTTGGCATTGATTCAGTGAACTTAAATGTAGTATCAAATTTGGAATTAGTTTGAGCAAATGCTTGATCTTACATCGCTCAGCCGAAGGAGTGTCCCAATGAGGATTCTTTATTCGGCTGACCTAAAAGGTCAGCTAAAAATGGGAGCAGGAAACATTCGTTCTCTGCTCTGAACAACATAAAGCACTGAAGAAATGCAGACTCGACCAAACCGACAGGATAAAGGTTACGAGCCAAGACGTCTTAGATTCTCAGTCAAGTACAAACAAGCGAACGCTGAGGAGGAAGCGAGGTCACATTCGGCTCGACTTTTAATCTAATGTCACCTTTCTCCATCTCCTGACTGCTGCTGTGCTTCTGAGTCTATTGTGTTTCTTATGAGCCACTGTGTTTGTGATTTTCTCCGTTCACGGGCGTCAAACTCGACTGACTCATGCACCTGTGTGAGTCAACCTCCTGACAGGAAAATGTAGCAACTGTGAGAGCCGATATACCCTTCAGGTGCTTTCGCTGCCATTTATATAAGGCCTGCAGCAGAGACACTTATGCACTGCATGCACACAGAGTACTGCTATGTGGCCCCATAACACTTGATTTTCATCCTGAGACCGGTATCTGATTTCTACAGCTGTTCAGCAGGTTTTCAGCGTTTTCTATTCCAAGATTTTGCATATAATAAAATAAACCGAAGTTTTTTTTGTTTGTTTGTTTTCTTTTTATGCAGGGAAAACAATTGTGGCCTCTTTGAAATCCAATAAAGCCTCAATGCAATGCCCAGTAGGCCAGTGGGTTTTTAAAATATGCAGTCTGCTTCAAACTTCAATAAAAGCAAGTCTCGCTTGGCAAATGGAGCCTGATAATACTGTCTTTCCCCAATTTGTCATGGTGCCTCCACAGCTCCTGCACCTATTTTCCTCGCAGATGGAACTGAGAGGGCAAATGTGAATGCCTCAAGAGTTTGGTTCCCCGCTGCCAAAATAGAAGGGTACGCAAGTATATTCAGCCAATGAATGTGGGTGTGCGTTTGCGTGTGTGTGTGTTGTTCCCCACAGGTGCAGACTCCCCCAAAACCCCGGAAGGAAAAGAACCAAGGCAGCAAAATAGAAATCCTGAGTTGCATATGAATGAGCCGTGTGCGCTTAAATGAGAGAAATGGATAGAGCAGTGGACCTAAGTGCTGCAGCACCAGCACAGATATTATCCAAAGCAGCGGAACAGCAGCCTGTAGCAGAATCGCGGCCGAAACAGCCTCACATACGGGTTGATTTTTTTTTTTTTTTTTTTTTAATATAGCACAGACAGAGAAAGTGAAGCGTGAGGGGGTGAGAGTGTCAGATGGTGAGCTGCCTGTCGAAGCACATTGGAATATCGGACGGTCAACACAGGCAGTGAAAGGAAACCAAAATCCAACTCCATGAACAAGAAGAAAAACACACAACAATAAAAAGAAGCTGAAGACAACCAGAATTATCTCCAGTAAGATGGAATGTTTGATTTATCATCTAATGACCCAAGTCTGAAATGTCTGGTGCCAGTATAATATAGAACGTGGTCTAATTATTTAAACATCATTTATTCCTGCTGTTGCTAAAACATGACACTCATTATACCAACTGCAGGGTTTTCTCTTTTCTTTAAAGTAACCCTTTTAGTTGCCCCGTATTAAGTGTTTTATTCTGCAGACCATTTAGATATGTAGATAAGTTTGTAAATTTGATTAAAAATCTTATTCTTGTTTCTTTGTTTAGTTTTTGTTGTTGTTGTTTGGCTTGACACATTACGTTCTATTATGGTACAGTCTAATGAAGTGAAAAACAGCAAAATCTCAGATGCTCCTGATGGATACCAGAGCCAAAAACAACAAAAAAAAGCTAAACAATAAAATTCACCAGGAGAACCTGGAACTGGTGGCTGATGTTTTTTTGTTCATCTGTTTTGACCATTTGACCACATTACCTCAACACTGAAATAACTTTAACCCCTTAACCGTCACCCCTAAATGCTAACATGTACACCAATAGGACACCAGTGTTCTCATGACAGACGAGGGGTTTTCAACTGACACAAGTCAGAATAAATAAACATTTACTGGAAATTAACCAATGAAAATCAGACTTTGCTTCAAACTGTGGCTGAACAGACTTAAAAAAAGAAACTAGTGCATATTAGCTGAGTCCGATCACTAGTACCACAGATTTGTGTTCTTAGCTTGCTAGCTGTAGTTTTAAAAAGAGTACTGCCCTAAGAAGAGGGGTCAATGGGGCTCATTAAGTTTTCAAAAGTGTAGCAGCATTGTTTTAGGTGGCTGACCAGCAGTGCACAGCAGCATTTATTTCTATTGACACAAATGGAAACGTATATTTATTCTGTATACATTTGAGTGATGCAAAATTTCACATCTATGTTTTTATTTTGTTTGGCTGATTTGCTTACATTAACTACAAATTATTTACAAGGTAATCCGAAGGAATGCCTCTCATATTTACATGATTTCTTAAAGGGAAAAGTCCAGGACTTAACTAAGCAAGACAGCTACAGTTCCAGGACTGCAACCTGGCAGGACCGAGTCCCAAGAGAATCACTCTTGCCAAGTTACAAGCTGCCCCATCTGACCACAGCACTATGATTTAGGCAAATCAGGATCCCTTACTGGTTGCTGTGGTCTAGTTTTTAATATCAACGATTAGCAAAGGTGTCACCTTTTTACTCTGTATCCACCTTTTCTATTTCTTTCATGTAACAGATTTAAACATACCCAAATATGTTCTTGTATGAATAATTGGCATTTATATATAGTGGTGCCAGTTCTTAATGAACACCGACATACATAGTCAATTCAGTCCAATTATAGACAAATGCAAAGACATTTCATATACATTCCAATTCAGTCCTAGTTACTAAACAATGAAGTGAAGTTCAGGATTTCTCAAATTGATTAAGAGTTTATTTATATCAGGAAATCCAGGCAATTTCATCAAGTCACTGACTTTTACCAATCATTCCTGAAAGAACATAAAGAGGCAGTGGATCATTAATTGCATTGAATCATTAATATGTTACAGAACTGCTTCAGCGCCAGTGTGATCGGTATCATTTCCTTTTCTGTATTATCTTTACTTAAGGTTGTTGTTTTTGTTAACATAATGAAAAAAAATCTGGTTTAATCAATATTGGAAAAACTGCAAAAGACATGAAAAGAACAGATTCAACATTTAAAATGATTGCCAGTACTGTTAGATTAATACATGTTTGATCAATAACAAAAAATGCACTAAGAGAGCTGAACAGAGCTAATACGAGCAGACTGAATGTTTCAGGCTGATCAAAGTGATGAGCAGAATCCACTTCAGTCTGTGATGACTTCATTTGTAAGGCAAAGAGTTAGATTTACCAGCAAACACGCTTTGATGATTGAATGATTCTTTCATGCGGAGCAGCAGCAAAGTGTTAAGGGCACTCATAAAAAAATTAATTGATGAATCTACTTTTTGCATGTGCATGGAGAGTGTGCATTTCATCCTGCAGATGTGTGGGCTGAAAGGAGATTTGTATAAAAGAGGCACTCTAATCAGGATTCCTTTAAAGCTGGGTAAAAAAGAAAAAAAAAGTGTGTAAAAAAAATAAATAAAAAATACAGAGAACACCAGGTCCACACTGTGTTATTATACCACACTATCCACGTTTATGGAGAAGCCAAATTACACTAGTAATTGCTTCGTCGCTGGAATGGTGTTTTTAAATGAACAAGCAGGAAAAACTTTATTTGTCAAGCCTTAAGCACACAGAAAAGTAGGGGTCTGTATTGACTTCTATTCATTTTAGAAGCTGCATTTGTGCATAACACAAACATTTACCTTTACTCTATCCATTACCAGCATATTTCTAACCCTAACTTTTACCAATACTTAATACATCTCTAAGCTTCGGCCCACATACGGCCCATCGGTCTTCAGAAAGCTAGTGAATAAGCCAGAGAAGATCCTCAATAAAATAGCTACGCGAGTACACACACACACACACACACACACACACACACACACACACACACACACACACACCAAATGTCAATGGACCTTGGGTACTACACACTTTTAAGCCTGATAAGTATTGCCACAGTCGGGCAAGAAATCCTCTTTCTCACTTTTAAAACATCTTCGCTGCTGCTGTTATGGATGCCTTCCCTGCAGAACACAGTCAGCAGGAAGCTTAAACTGATAAACAATCAGATGAAGGCTTCTGTGTAGTTTTGACAAGATGCTACAACCTTGAACATCCACTTGCTGGAGTTATAATGTGAAATGCCTAATTAAGTGGGAGATGAAATAGTAGAATATGTGCATGAGCCCAATTTGTTTTCTCTCTAATTAGGGTTGATTCTAAGTGAACGAAGCGGCGGCGTTTTGAAGCAGCGGTGGTGGAGACCTCTTAAAGAAGCTTCAGCACCAACGTGACTCGCTGCAAAGCAGGAATGTCAGCTAATGCAGAAAGCCGCACTCCACAATGCGGTGTGAAGAATAAATGAATTAGTCATGCTTTGCTTCTAAGTGCGCAAACACTTTATAAAGGATTAAAAAAAAAGAGCTGACTATCACTGAAACAAGTGTGCAGATTTATGGAAATTATTCTGTTCGGTGCACAGAGTTCAGTGTAATAAACATTATACAACTACAGTTAAATCTGTTTCAAATAAAAATTACTGTTCTTTTTCTAGCTTTTATGGACATTGAAATATAAATATAATAAAGACTAAAGGCCCTCCACATTTTACAGAAGTCCTTATGGATCGAGATCAGGCTTTGTGATTGTCATTAATTTGGTGTATGCTTATTATCACTGTCTACTAAAGACCCATCTGACCCCAAGCTTTAAACCTGCTAGTTGATGCTGTGAGATTCTGATTCAGTATTTCCAGCGTAATATTTCTGATGATGATGCTGAGATCTGTGAAATGCCCAAACCATTTGGCACCAAAACAAGCCCACAACATAAAGTCGCCACCTCTGTACTTCATGGTGTATAGATGGGATTATCAAGCTCACAACCGTTCTCCTTTCCCCCACCTCTAATTGTAGCAATGGTTATTATTATAATGGTCATTATTGAGCTTCTTTTGCTTCTTTCTGCCATCTTTCCTGCTTAAGGCACTGACTAAAACTCCTCCGCACTGCTCCTAACATTCTGTCGCTGTGGGAGCTCTAAGGCCTAAGGCGTTTTGTGAAATTCTAAGAAAACCCTTAGAATTCAAGACATTAAGATTTTCCCTAAAATTACGTCAGTAGGAGCTACTTTTAGTCTTGGGATTCTTTGAGAATATGTGTCCTGGTTTCTAGTGTCTAAAAGTGTTGAAGCTGCCAAAAGATAGCAGCAGGAAAGTCTGTGGGACGTCCGTACGTACAGACCCATTCGATAATTTGGAATGTTATTCTATATTCTAAATGAAATAAAACCCTTGTGTAGGAACATGGGTTTTATTTGAATTACGAGATCAATCAACGTATTTCCATTAGTTTTTTCTTTATTTCATTTTCTAATAATTCACATGTGAAAGCATATGTTGCACAAAAGTATGAGAACAGATTGGTACAGCCATTCAATGCGCTCAGCTTGAGTCCTGCATTCTGGTAAATACACACTTGGCCTTAGTTGTTTTCTCTCAGAGCCAAACAGTGTGATTACGTGTTCAGAGAAAGAGGTAGACCCGGGTATTATGGCCTGCAGCTCATGGCTAGTCCTCCTATCCTCTCTAGCAAAGTGAAAAAACGCACCTCATTTCCACCAGCAGCGCAGGTACCGGCAGCATTCAGAATTTGACAGAAAGGTAATAGAGTCGAATCGCTGTGAGGGACGAGAAACTCCAAGCGAAAAGCTTGTGTTTGCCCCTTGTTGCATTTGTAGATGTAAAATTGGATCTAAAACTAGAGAGTGGAGGAGATGTGAAAAAGTATTTTATTGTAGAAAAAAATGAATAGAAATAAAACTGGAAAAAACAAAACAGCAGGAACTAAAGCGATAAGAGGGCAGTGAAGGAGAAAGCAAGGGATCTTTGTGATGTTAGATGCATAGGACTCCTCTAAACTTTTAAAAAAAAAAGTCCTCTATTTTGCCGCTGTGCAAAATGAAGCAACAGAAAACAAGACGTTAATTTGCAAATGCTAAATGAAAGTCAAGACCGCTGCAAGTACAGTTCTACCACATTATAGAGCAGCAGCTATTTGCTTTAGGCTGTATACGGCGATAGATTTAGAACGAAAACTACAGCCAAGGCATTTGAAACACTTTTCTCGCCATTGCAAAAAAACGACTGCAATAGCATTAACATTGCTCATCCCTAGTTACATGTGGGCAAATCATTGCGAAGTAAAGAGGTGTAGTCATGATTTAAGTCCTAAGACCAGGGAAGAAACAGTTCTTCCCTAGTTTGCATTTTGTGCAAATAGATCAAAACCAGGTTCTAAGTAGAACTGTGAAATCCAGGGGGGGAAAAAAAGAGAGAGTATGGTAATTATTAAAAACTGCTGTTAAACTCAAACGGGCTGTTCGCTGATCAAAAGTTTTGGCACAAGAAGAAGTTCTTGAAATTGGTCTCATGGTCCGATTTGATCACTATCCATTTTGAAGCTCAACTTCCAACTAGGTTATTATCGCATGTCATGAAATATTCATCCTTTTATACTCATCTTCTGTCTTAAGATTTCGATACAGGCTTAGTTTATTTGTTCCTTTTTTACATCAGTGGGTTTCCTCTGACTATCAAAAGGTAATTCGACACAGTACTACTGCGGATTGTGTATTTAGAGTCAAAAGGATTTATAAATCAGAGGGGTTTATAAATCCCTCTCTGAATAAATTTGGACAGAAACAAAGAAATCTGGTTCATTTAATGGACAGTGCGTGTCTGAAAGGAGCTTCAGTAGTTTAGAAATAGGTTGTTTGGTGTGCATAAGAACTGATTGATTAACCTTCAGCTCAGTTTTCTGTTTGATGAGTAGCAACAGTGAACAAATGTCCAATTCATGCTGCCATGAGTTGTTTACTCCTCTAAAGAATGCACTAGAAAATCTGAATATACAACCATAAAAACTTGATTGAGGATGTGAACCCTTAAAGAAAAAACATATTAATGGCGAATTAAGACTAGAAAAGACTGCCACTGGAAAACATCAAGAACAATTTCACAATTCCACATATGAACAAATTTACATTTGGACTTCAGCTGCTACCATTTTTAAGCAGAAACCAAATGCTTTTGCTTTCATCTCCCAGCTCTTCTCAGGACAAGTCCTTTTTAAATGAGTGAATACATGTTAAAATTAAACCAGCTATCATGGTAATTATGTCTCCCAAAGCCAGCACGTGCAGTTAAACCATCAAAAACCGCGCTCTAGAATAAACTGAAGCTTTCCTTGAGTCTTGAATGCTGCACTTCGTGAGCGACCGCGACAGGAAAATGGGAGCAGTGTTTGACGGCCTCTCGGCGTGGGGAGCCGCAGTCCTCACAAAGCAGCTCACATGATAATCAGGCCGACGGGTGGGCCTTGTAGACACGAAAGAATCACAAAGTGCTGCCCTTGTCCTTTCCCCCCCCCCTTTCACTTTCAAAGGCCTTTGTCTCCAGCAATTCCCCGATGCTTCTTAGAAAACTAGATAAATGTGGAGACAGTCAGAAAGAAAAAAAAAAAAAAAAAAAACAGCCAAACACCGGAGAATGTGGGATTTGATAAACATGCCTTGAGATAAAAGAAGTCAAGTTGAGAAATATAAGGTTTTTATTATTCAGCTCTGTTAGATTTTTACATTTGTATCCAACCAGCTTTGAAGCAGTAGGGAGCCTTATCAGCACAACCATCAATTCTTCGGTTTTCCATCATTCAAGATTTATTATAAAAAATAAAAAAAATTCAAAGGAGGCTTTATGTCAATCCAAATGGCAGCCAAACATGTCAGCAAAAAGCCCTTAAATGTCAGTTTTAGGGAGAAAAAAAAACATGAAACTTTTCCCATTAGGAAAAAACTATTCATACAGTTTTATACGCCGTTTAAAAAGACTCTCTCAGAACCCTTTCCTCAGAACAAGTCCTTTTTAAATTAAATTAAAGATCTCTATTGTTCTTACATTTAGTAAACAGGATCGCCTAAATAATTCCTAACCATCCGGAAAGAGGAAAAGTTTAGTTTGATTTAAAGTCAGAGAGAATAAAGAGAAAATGTGGGTTTTTGGTTTTTGCAGTGTATGTAAACAATTGGGTTTTTTTTTTTCACAGCTTGACAAATGTGTAAATATTCATAAGTGTATAATGAAGAGTCAGAATAAGAATTAAAGTGATTTCATAATAAGCTTTCAGGAAACACAACAAAGACAGAAGCACACAGAAGATACAATCTGATATCAAGTGTTTCATCTTAGCAGTTTTTCAGCAGGTCAGTAAAAAAAAAAAAAAAAAAAAACTCAGAGCTGATTTCAATGCAGCCAACACCTCCGTCTGCCAAAAAGTCAGCCTTCTCTGTGGTTAAGCCGTCGCTATCCTCTGATCTTCCCTTTCTTTGTTTCAAGCCACTATAGCCTCAGAGAGAGGTGACCTTTTCCCATTTACTACCACTACAGAATAGCTCATTCTGGGCAGCAGGGAGCGCACACTCACTCACTCTTTGATGATTGATTGAAATCCCGCAAGGTCCGGATCACTTACTGTAAGGCAACACCAGGGCTGATACAGGGCAGTGCTGCAAATAAGCCCTATGAAAGAAAATCCCTCTGCAGAGGTGGGGAGTAGAGAGCAGAACCAAGGCAGAGTTTGGGGAAGCTGACAAATCCCATCATGACATGGATCACGATCGCCTCCAGTCGATATTCCCGCCCGTCTCCCGTCTCTGTTTTCCAGCTCATAAAACCACCAGCTCATTCCCTCTGCTTTCTGACTGGCGCTCCCCTTGCTTTGTGTCTCCCAGCTGTGTCCTAATAAATTGTCCAAACTGTGAGGCTTTTTATGGGTCTCTGCTGAGAAAATTGACCTTAATTAAGTCTTAATGGCATTGTTTAAGAAAGTAATTGCTGCATTCTAAGACAGAGCGCTGAAGCCACACCTGAACAGATTTTCGCAGTTACAGTACCTATGGAAACGCGTTCAAATCCCTTCAACTTCTCCAGATTTTGTCCTGTAGCAACTACAGGCTTCAGTAAACCTTATTGAAATTTGCAGTTACAGACCAACAGAAATCAGTTATGCACATTTATGTGTATATCTTTTTTTAACAGCAAAAAATCTGAAAAGTGTGGCACAGATACGCGTTTAGACAATTTTGCACAGCTATGACTTTCGCGCAGCATAAAAGTTTTAAACATGTACAATGAACAGACTGGCATTTTCACTCCATTCCTTTCAAAATAGCTCAAGTTCAGTCAGACTACATGATAACCGTTTCCTATTGCCACGAACTCTGCAATGGATTTAAATCTATTCCATCCATTGCAGATCGTAGTTTGGAGCCGTTTTACGGCTGGAAGGTGAAACTACTGTCCACTTTCAAGTCTTTTGTAGTTTCTTCCAATTTTTCCTGAGGAAAAGAATCCCCACATTATGATGTTGCAACGCCATACTTCATAAAGACCAAATTTATTAAATGCATGACAATAAGTTTTTCTAATTCTCCACAGCTTTATCCCTCACCTGTAGAGTGGGGTCACCTGGTTTTCCTGATGATACTTGTTCACTAACATGCAAAAGGAAATGTGAAGAGGAAAAAAAGAAATCAGGACTTGCATATGCTTTTTCAAGGCAATACCTCCAATGTAACGTATGCACGGTGTAACGTGTGCACGGTTCCATGAGCCAAGCGAACAGACGACGCCGACTGCGCACCACACCCATTGGAGGCCTGAAGTTATCACGAATCACGGTTACATCTTCTCCTGCTGCGTGTCCCACCTGTTGCGTGAGAACGGCGTCCTTCCTTCTTCCACCTAAACACCATCCACCCCCCCGATCTCCATCCACCAAAAAATGTTCAGAGCAACGGTGCCAGCGGGCAGACAGTGCCATCATTCAGCTGCTTCCTCTTCCGCTTGACTAAGCACTGGGCCTAAAGTGCAGGCAGCAGCGAGAGTGGGAAGGTGTGCAATAACAAAACCACAAAACTACATGTGCCCTCTTTCACACGAAATCTCTCCGTTTCACCGGCTCACCCTCGCACATGCACAAACAAATCTCCTGCGGCAAAGCAGGTGGCGTCAGGCCAGAGCGTTCATCTGAATGGGCAAGGGTTGGTGCCTTGATGCTGACTTGTTACGCAGGAAGGTGCAAATTTCATTAACCCAGAGGTTAGCACTCTGGAGCAAGCCAGTTCCTGTGTTTTTCACCGACCCTTCATCCCAGCTTCTCTCCGTCTCTCAATCCTTAACACATGCGGCACCGACAAGAGCTGAAGTACACAATCTAATAAATTCTGAGTGTGGACTGTTCAAGAGCTCAAATGTTTCATGCGGCAAAGAACAGACGTTTTCTTACCAGAAGGCACAAAACTCAGCACAATCAGAAAAAGGAGTCGACTCACTCAATAAAACCCGACAACATGCACATAAGAAGAGAGGGAGGTATAATTTTCGAGTCTTAATCCATCTGTTGTCTGCACCTGCGCCATGTGCTCTAGGCAGCATCCTGAGCGCACTTGGGAGGCCGCGAGAGTCGCCGTGGGGACATTGTTCATCCTCGCCATGGAATTACCAGAGAGATTTATTGTGTCGGTCAGATAAGCTGCAGGGCTAAAATGATGGCCGAGGCTGTGATGGAGCCCAAAGCAGACCCAAAGATCCAAGCTAACAGCAACACAGACCCAAAGATCCAAGCTAACAGCAACACAGACCCAAAGATCCAAGCTAACAGCAATACACTGCTGGACACATCAATACAGATCTTCAAATGAAATACAATATCTACATCCAAATAATATCATTCAAAAAGGTGGAAATTGATATAATTATTTTAGTCATTTTCTGAGAAAAGAGAAATTAAATTAGAGAATCCATTTCTGATCATGACCAGCAATATTCTTCAGTGCGGCACTAAAAAAAATATAAAGTGCATTAGATCAAAAGTTTGTACTTCAAAGTTTCTGGTAACGAGGTACTAATAAATTTCACCGTCATCCGATATCCGACTTCCTTCCACCTAGATAAAGAAATTCTGAATACAGAAAACCCCGTGGGGAGGTAATGCTTAAAAATAAACACCACTCAGCTGGGTTCACACAGAATCCCTGCATTAATGTCCCCAAATCTCTTTTCTGTTGCGGACTCCGGGTCCTCTGTTGGGCTCTGCTATAACTCGCTCCGACGTGATCCATATGATATATGATGGGGTTAACAAGAAAAGAGGTTAAAACCACGGGATACTAATAACCAGCTACTTACAAATATGACAAGTTAATTGATCATCTTCACTCTTGCATGATTAAATAATATTCAAAAGGTTGCGAATATTCTCCTGTGGGTGGGTTTATGTCTCACTACAACACTACATTTAAGTATTGTAGAGAACTCATGAGAACAACATCTGAAAATATGCAGGTACAGAAAACCTTCTAAAGGATGTTCCAGCTGAAAGCTTAACAAGAACCCAAATCCAACCTACAGGCAAACAACCTACAAACGCAAAGGGATTTCTATCCGACTGGCGTTACTCTTCTTGAAGTAGAAATCAAAGTAAAAAAAAAAAAAAGGATTTAAAAAAATAAATCCTCCACGAGTTTTGCTTGATTTTTGACTAATATTAAACTGTATGCTTCATCAGAACCCATTAATGTTCCAGTATAGATAAAATAAGCTACACACACTACAAGCTCCTCTCCCATATGTTGTCTCCATGGGCAACCGAGGCACCAATCTGTCGAGGCCCCTGAGACATCCCTTCCTTCCCAGATCTCCTCCTCCTACTTTAAAGTGCCGACGACAGGGACGCGCTATGAGGTTGTTGTTGTTTTTTTTTCTATTTTAATAAAAGGCAACAGATTTGTGTTTGTCCGAGGGATGGCTAAGTGTATGCGCCGGCATGTGTGCCCCCCTTCGTGTGTGTAATCATACTTAATCAATTGAGGCCTGTGTGTGGAGGCCAGCCTTTTTCCTCCTCAGAGGACCTGTTGATGCTGGAAAACAGGGGGACTGCTGTACAACTGGGTGGCCACAGAAATGTGGCACTCATCTAAAATGCAGCAGAACACTGCCTGCCAACACACTTCCTCATTGAAATTCTGATTAAATAAGGCCAGGCTGGCCGGCCAGCACTCGGAAAACTGTTTAATTACATCTTCCTGGCTCTTCTTCCCGTCATAGGTGCAACAGCAACTGGGCATTTAAATAAAGCATCTATAAATGGTCTATATATGGTCACTGATATGTTTAATGAAAGCCTCTTAAATTATGTCATCTGAAGAGGCTTTACAAAATTTTTAAAGTTGCAGAGCCTTTTTAGTACAAAGTATACTTCAGTAAAAGTAGAAAGCCCCTCTCTGTGCCGCAAAACGCAAAAAAATAAATAAATAAAAATCACGTTTTTCCTTCCTAACTTTACTGTTCTGGTGTCACCATTTAGAAAGAAATACTTCCCACAACTCTCCAACCATCTCCAATAAAAAAAAAACAAATCACAAGGTGTCCGTGTTTGAACTGCCTATCACTATTCTGTCACCGTTTTATCACAGAGCTCCGTCGCGTACTAAATTATTTACCTGCAGAAAATGATGGCTCTTTACAACGCAGCTGAGGCCAGCTTAAGCCACCAAACGATGACAAATCTGAACCAAAACGCTCCGATGTGAATTATTATGTGCGACCGGTTTCTTTGCAATTAAACCATGGTATAAAATATTAACACTCACAGCCGTTTAACCTTGAGAAGGGTTAACAATCAGTAAGAGGTCGATCACAATAAAAGCTAACCTCGTTTCGTTTTGAAGCATGGCTAAGAAAAAGAAACACTTTTTGAAATGTTGCAACCATAAATGTTGCAACTGTTATGGTTTATGTGGGATTTTATGTAGCAGACCAACACAGATAATTCATGGATATGGTTTCACAGGGATAGAAAACACTTTTTTTTACTATCAAATAAAACTCTGACAAGCATGGCATTTAATTATGCAATTTGATCCAAGTACAAATTCAGCATTTCTGTGAAGGCATCAGGTTTTTAGACAATCTTATTGAACAAAAAGCATCAAGAAGACCAAAGAACTCTCCCAGTTGGTCAGAAATAAAGTTGTGAAGAAGTTAAAAGCAGGTCATAAAACCAGATCCCAAGCTTTAAACATGTAATGAGACGTAGGTAGAGGTTCAGCTTCCAGTAGGATTAAGATCACAAATCTAAAACCATAGACATAACAAAATATTTTAGAAAGCATATCCATGTTTTATAAAGTGACTTAATAATTAATGCTCACAGATCCAATTTTACTTGGCTTAAGAAGTTTTCCAAAGAAAAACAGGTAAAGATTTCACTTTCAAAATGTGCAAATTTGGTTCTACTGTTGAATCCCACACTTTTTAGATTTTTGTTTGAAAAAGAACTTTGAAGACCATCTGCCATTATTCTTCCTCTTCGTAATTATGCACCTCATTGTATTCAGCTGTCAAATTAAGTCACCATAAACCACATAAGTTTCTAGTTATGCGAAAAAGTTGAAGCGGTATGAATGCTCTGCAAGCTTTTGACTGGCTGAATTCAGATAATCCATAGCTCCACATGAAATTTTATATTTCAGTTTAACGACTAACATTTCATAGATTATCATTTCCTGTTAGACAGACAAAGCCTGAGCGCAGTTTATGCCAACATGTCTATATTTTTCTAAGTGCATAAATGTCAAGGATCAGAAAATCGTCGCCCAAACAGGTACAAATCAAAAGCAAATTGGACAATCATTCAAATAATCCACCAAAAGACAAACTATGTTACTCTAGCCACTCTCATGTCAGCACTTTTATATTCTTGTTTGGTAGCGAAGAAAAAAAAAAAAACAAACGAAAACCTCCTAGCCTGATGAGAATATTAACACACTTGACGCAGGCGCCCACTTTCAGCAGTGGCTACATCTCACTTAGAAACCCCCTTCTTCCAAGAGACGACAGGGTTATTCATGAGAGGTTAAGTGATTTGACCTGCTCAGATGCCGGCTAAACGGAAGACAGTCAATTAAGGAAGAGAGAAAAAAAAAAGACAGGAAAACAGGCCAGTGCAGCCCAACATAACAACTCCCTTCCCTCGGCTGACGGCCACAGCAGATGAGTCACAAAGACTGGCTATTAGAGAAAGCCCTAAAATGTGGAAAGCGGTGCTGTCAAAAATCATCATTGTGCGTTTGTGTCTCTGCTTTCAGGAAATGCAAAGGCAGTGTCACACTATTGTGCATGTTAGCAGGGGTTTTCTAGCAACGACGGCAAAATTACAACAAGCTGATGGTGTGATGTTTGCAAACAATTGTCACGCACAAGAATGCTAATTTGCTAATTCTGAAGTTGCAGTTAAGCGTACCTCTAAACCAGGGTAACAATTATGAGAAAGATTTATTCGTCTTTTTAGAACTACAATTAGATCCACAAGTTTGAAATATACGCCATTTGCTCTCATCCTCACAAAGCCACAACTGTGCACACAAACTCAAATGATATTTGGATAAATGCTGATGACCAGCTTGCAGAGAAACCACATCATCAGGCTTCTGACATAACTTTGGCTGCGTTTTCGACCACTCCACTCATCAGAAACAGTAGAGTTTATTAAGCAGTTGGACTCCTGACGAAGAGATGGCTTTAGGGGTATTGGCCATAAATTTTCAAATGGACTGAGGTCAAGGCCGTTCTAGAAATTTAGTTAGTCTGATTTATTCGCTATAAAATCAGTTTTCTCGTGTGTATTTGTGATCACACTCCCTTTGGAGCACCGTATTTTATCCTGATACTTTGAGATACAAATTGTCACCATCAGATGAAAGGCAACCAGCTACAATGACCTGAAAACAACCCAGGAATGACCAAGGTACAGACTTGTATCTTTGTCCACAAAATGCATCTGGACAGATTATTTAAGATCAAACATGACTTTGACTGTTTGGGCAAAATGAAGCTGTTAAAGGACAGAGCTCCATACCAACTATGAATCATGTAAAGGGATGCTTTTGAGAGAAGAAACATTTATTCATAAAAAATATGCTTTTATTCTCTCCTTCCTAATCCCTATTTTCTTTTAATTACTGGCGGCCATTCCTCAAATCATACCATTGTCATATATTAACATCAAAACTGGGAGAGGTGCAGTATTTTAAAATCATGGATACAAGATTTATTGAGGGGCTGAAAAAAAGCATTTTCTAAAACTGTAAATTAGCTGTTGTTTTTGGTATCAGTACTTAAGAACAACTTGGTGTTTTGCAAAACCATAGCTCTGCTACATAGAAAACCGATAATGTTCATTAAGAAAAGTTTGCCACACGCAACTATAGTAATTACTCATAAATCCTGACACAGCCTCTAAGCTGCCCCTCGGCATGATTCAGGGGACCAGTCATCAGAAAACTATACCCAGTCTGTTGCTAGGAAAACCCCAGACATTAAAATGATCTCTGTGTGTCAGTCAGCTGTGTGTGTGTGTGTGTGTGAGTGTGAGTGCCGCGAACACTCTTCAAGGACATCACAATCATTAGGCATCACCTTACATCGGCAGCTGCGGCAGATACGAGAAGCGCGTCAGCGTCAGGAATGGAGGGAGCCACGCTTCCAATCAGGCTCACCACTTCACATCAGGCATTCCTGTCATTTTCTGCATCATCTTACAACAACCGCAGCAATTAAGCCCTGGTAATATGGAGCAGGTAAATAAATAAAAATAAAACATCTGCCCACGACGTGATATATGCCTCCAAGCAGCTTAAGACCTCTGAGGCCACCTTCATGAAAAGCCCTTTGATTATTAATGTGGAAAGCGACGGCCCGCCTCTCGACGTGGCCCCGGACGGCGTTGCTCTTTACTTGGCCTCCGGGAGGAAGCTATTGTTAATTTATCAGACCTGCGCCCTTCTCTTTGTTACTTCTTCACGCACTATAGGGTCATCTGCACCTGCAGAGCTAGAGTTTCTTGGAAGAATTTTTTTTTTTTTTATTGAGCCTGTGAAACTAATAGATATTTATATTTAGGTAAAGACAAAACTGACCTCATCACAACTTGTGAGATTGTCTGATGACTAGCGATTGTTCCCTCCCGGATCCACAGCTGCAGCTATTTACCGTTGCTGCTGCTCTGCTGACTGTGGCAGCTTTTACAGGAGTTTTATCCTTCCTTCTGGAATGGTTTGTCATTTTATTACACCACCACTCCATAAAAAAAAATAAAAACAACTTATGTAGGGTATTAAAAATATGTTAATCAGGCATTTTTATATTGTAAATGTAATGTTCTATAACGAAGCTCGAGCAAAGGTTGAGGAGGCTAATGATTATCTTCAGAACTTTAACTGGCACAAGCCTGTTTACATGTCTATTCGTATTTTCTATCCGTTTGGTTTCCATGTTTGTTGACCACTCCTAAAATGATTGAATGCATTTGTCTCTTATCCCCGGGAAGACAGCATTACAGTAGCAGCGAATACCATAACAGGCAGTGACACAGATGCATTTCAGTAAATCAGAATATCATGGAAGAGATCATTTATTTTAGTAATTTGATCAAGTAAAACTTATTTTATTGAGGTTTACTGCACACAGAGTGGTACAATTTGAGTCTTTATTTCTGTTTATTTTTTACCGCTCTTGGCTAATGATGCCCAAACACATAATGTCTTAGAAATGCAGAATACTACTTAAATCCAACAAAGAAAAAAAAATTAAATACAGAAACATGTCCCCATACTTTCTGCACTTTGTGAAGTTAGTACTTGGTTGGGGTTCAGTTTGGCCTGACTGATTATTTCACTGTGGTCAGGAATGGAGGTGATAAGTCTAGAGTGCTATAAAGTTTCCTTATTTACAGCTGCAGTATGGGCTTAAAAAACTATGAATAAGAAGCAGAAAACTTCATAAAATGCTTCAGATAACATGGATTCTGTTTCTCAATTCTTCTCAACTCTAAGACTTTAAATCTAACCTGAAAAAAGAAAAAAAAATGCATCTTTCTTCCTTACTTTAATCTGATAGATGATTTTTGGACCACTGAGTGACGGTTCATTGACTTTCCTGATCATATTCTTGGCAGTATTTTGCTTCACAATCCTCTCGAGGCTGTGCTTATTCCAACTGTTTTGCACGTTTTTCTCTGCTACACTTTTTCCTTCCACTCAACTTTCCATTATATGCATGGACACGGAGCATTCTCTTAAAAACCAGCTTCTTTGGCAATGACCGCTTTGGCTTACCGCTCTATGTGGAGGTTGTCGATGACTGGACAACTGTCAAGTCTGTCCCATTACATGTAATTCTGGAGTTTTATGAGCAACAAAATAAAATAAGAAATATTGTATATGTTTTATTTAAAAATATATATATAAAATATCTTACATTATATATATAGCAGGAGTTATATAGGGTGTAACAAATGTATATAACTTTTTCTTTTAAGGTAGAAATAATGAATTAAATCACCTTTTAAATGAAAAATAATTAATTTACAAACACCACCTACTTAATTTGATTGATTTCACAGAAAGGTCTGACTATAATGACTTTAAGCAAAATGAGGTCAAGTCACCACTTAAAGCTCCAGATATTTTTTTTTCTTTTTTTTTGTGAATGGATTCTACCTTTTCCGTAGTTGAAGTGCAGCTTGATGGTCTTGCCCTGGTTGATGTGCAGGTAGGTGAACCACACGGCCGAGGTGAGCAGCACCAGCAGCAGCAGGAGCTTGAACTGCTTCCGGATCTTCTTCACGGGGAAGCGCAGCATCCTCGCTGAAACATCCTCCGGTGGATAGGAGACAAAACGGGTCCGGGGAAAGTGGTCCTTGAAGGCGCTGCCGTTGGACTCTTCGCTGGGCTCTCTCTGCTTGGCGGACCAGCCTCTCCTGAAGTCACGGCGAAGGCATCCCGCGGCACGGACTGCTTGCTGACTACAACCCCGAGGTGCGTCTCATCCCCCCACACCCGCGGCGTGACGGCACTTTGGTGGCGTCCTCTGATGTGGATCCAAGCACCTCTGTGCAAGGCATTGCTTGCGGATTCACCCCTGTCTCTCTCTCTCTTTCTTCCTCTCTGTAGCTTTAGAGTTTACACGCACTTGGGCGAAAGCAGTGAAAAGGCTGCAGCTCCAAAGCCGCTAAATTCCGTTGAGAGTGTGACCGGGTGAGCAAAATAGCACTCTAGCGATAATCTATCCAAATCCCCTGGGGCTCAAGCCCTTTGCTGACACCGCGACGCTGATTATTTCATCGGCCACTCAAGGATCATCCCCGCCGGCCGTGGGTTTAGCGCAAAGCATCAAAGAGGAGCAAGAGGAGGAATGGAAGTTTCCTTCCATGTGGAGAGGTGAGCCCGTTAATGGAGGGTCTGATCTTTGCAAATGAGGAGCGAATCAGTGATGCGGTCTGATGGCGTTTGTGTGAAATCTTTGACAAGGACGTGAGGAGTGAAGAACCCGACGAGGAGGAAGCCAAACGTTACAGCCCCGTGCGCTCCATCTATTGTCACACACACACACACACACACAGCTGAGAAAGAAGGCGGCGCACTACTCAGTTGGAGCGCCTTTTTATCCCGGTCCGGGGAGAGGAGGGGCGATCAGCTGTCATCCTCGCACTCGGATGGGTTCGCGAAGCCCCCGCGACGAGTAAAAAAAAAAAAACAAATAAATAACACAGTTAAAACTGTTAACGCTCCATGGCGGCGCGACGAGGGCGCAGGTTACTCAGGTCTGACAGTCCGACGTGAGGTCCAGGGAGCAGATCCGTCCATGTGCTTCGGTTCCCTTCCCTCTTCACGGCAGGTGCAATTCCCCCAAAGTGTCCGAGTCCGCCATGCGTGCGTAGAAGGACCCCAGTCAGGCAAGCTCACCTGAATTAAAGTGATGCACGCTGGGGTGCTGCTGCTGCTGCTAGCCGCGATGCGCTGCCCTGTGTTGTTGTTCCTGTCATGAGCTTTCTTTTACCCACCTTTAAAACGGCCGCAACAACTGAGCCAGAGCCGCTTGTCAAGCAGTGCGGCGGGAGGAAAAACAGCGGATCTCCGGGAGGATTTTGCCGCAGAGAAAGCAAACGCAGACAGAAACGAACATGGTTTTTGTTGTGCTGCACAATGGGAACACGTAAGGGTATCCTTCTGTACGCCCATCAATTGAGCAGCATCACAACGGTACGGAGCAACCTAACCTGGGTGGTCGGGGAGTGGCGAGCCAGCCGACCAATCGCAAGTCTGCAAACGGAGCAGAGGAGGCGGGATGACGACGTTCAACCTGACCGATTTTTTTTTTTTTTTTTCTTGTTTTTTTTTTGTAGGCTGCTAGTATGATCCATCATTTAACAACTGAATTCATAACCTAAAACATTTTCCACAGGAAACAGATGTACAGTGTTGATCTCCCGTTTATGGTAAACTGAACTGGAAAAAGACAGTTAGGTCTGTCTCAATAGGCAACTAATGACATGATAAATTGAAATAAGCTCAGTTATTTCCGTTTGCATGATTTGTCGTTTTTTCTTCTTTTTTCCTCACTCTTTCTACCTAAAACTTGGACGACGTCTTCAGTCTGGTGCTTTTGGTCTTTTTTTGAAGAACAATACACATTGATTCTGTTATTTGTTTGTTTTTTGTTTATATTGAATATTTAAAATGTCTTCCAGTTCCAGTGTTAAATATTCATTGAATTTATATTACTTGAAAATGGCCTGAAAAACAACAATATTATGGTTTAACTTCAGGGACAAATCATCGTTCTGCAAAATGTATTATCGTGACAGGCCGAGTATCAGTGATAAAGTCAATGAAGTGTCATTTGAAGATATTAATAGTTGGAGCTGGATTCTTTTCTTCTTGACATGTCCAACGTGTTAGCTGAAAACACGACGTTTCAGCGGCTTTGCAGAAGTTTACTTGTAATTTGTGCATCAGCATCACAGATTGCCGTCAATCTAGAAAACTTCCTCTTCATGTTCGACCTAGCAATGTTTTTTGTATATAGTTCTTATGTGACAACATTCTTGAAGAATTTATCTGAATTTTGACTCTTTCATGTAAGAAATATGTGTGTTTTCAAACAAATTTGGCGGATGGAGAAAAAAAAAGGATCATTTTAGTTATTTTTAATCCTCCATTTGGTGCTCCACGTTAGCACCGTCAGGCCCTCTGACCACCACCAGTAGGCGTGGCAGATGAAGTGTCTTATCTAAGGATGCAAAGACAGACCAAGCGGAGACAAACTCCTTCATCTCACACACACACACACACACACACACACACACACACACACACACACACATAATATTCAACAATCAGTATCTGCAATAAATTGAATAGCAGTGAGGATATTTGGATGCACCCTTTCTCCAGCACACCTGAATTAAATGGAGTGTCTATTGATTGCCTATTTAAAGTTGACACACGACCTCCCTCGGAACAGGATGTGGTGAGGATGCAATTTAAGCAGATTTTTAAACTGTCCACTTGAGACGGTGCTGAGCCAGTCTTAGGGTGGATGCCCTTCTAGTTTTACTGAAATGAATTGACTGCCCAAGTGGGACAATCAATCATGTTTATTTACAGCACATTTCAGCAACAAGGCAGTTCAAAGGCCACTGTACAAACACAATACAGTAACAAACAATAAATGTGGTCAAGTGCCACCATCAAAATCATCAATGCAATCATCAATGCACATCAAATATGTTGGTCAATGCTACAGTGATTAAAGTTAAGATCCCTGATTGTTTAAGAGTTTTAGAGTTTTAGTTTATTTATTCTAGCTTGAGTATTCCGTGTTGCTTTACTTTGATAAGATCAGTGTTGTTTTTGTTTTATTTTAGTTCATTTATACTTAGTGCTCCTAGTTATGTTTATTTCTTCTGTCTAGTTACTGGATTTTAATTATGTTCACGTTTACTAGCCCCCTACTCTCCCTCACCCCCTGTACCTCTTACTTTCTCCCTCTCTCTTCATCCTGTTTGCTACTCTCCCCTCACACCTGCAACCAGTTTCCAATCAGCCATCTGTTTCTTGTTCAGTAATCAACCTCCCTAGTACATAAAACTCATTCTCAATTTTTCCCTGCTGGTTCCTCCCTCTACCATGTGTTTTCCTTGCTGATTTTTTTTTTTTCTTTCCTCTTTCCTTTTCACCCTGGCTTCCTGTGTTCCCTGTGGGATTTTTTTGTAAGTTTTTTATCTTTTTTTTTTCATTAAACATTCAGCATGCTCCCAGTCTGCATCTTGGATCACCCAACAACTCGCATTTCATGACAATTATAGGTTGAAAGCAACTTTATGCAGATGGCTTTTTAACCTCGATTTAAAGAAACTCTGTGTTTCAGCTATAGTTTTCTAGAAGCTTGTTCCAGATTCGTGGTGCACGGAAGCTGAATGCTGCTTCTGCATGTTCTGAGAATACAGAGCGAACCAGAACCAGAAGACCTGAGTGGCCTGGAGGGTTGATGGAACAGTTAATGAATTTCGGTGCTAAGTCATTCAGTGACTTATAAACAGTATTTTAAAGTCTCTTCTCTGAATTACAGGGAGACGGTGTAAGGATTTTAAAACTGGGGCGATGTTCTCTATCCTCCTGGTTTTAGTGAGAAGGTGAGCAGCAGTGTTCTGGATCAACTACATATGTCTGTTGCAGTAATCAATGCGATTTAAGATAAACGCACATTAGTTCTTCGGTCCTGAAAATCTTCTTCGGGTGATGGAAGGCTGACTTTGTAACTGTTTTTATGTGTATTTGAAGGCTCAAGTCTGAGTCTATCACTACACCCAGACTTCAGGCCTGATCACTGGTTTCTAGCAGTAACAACTGAAGCTGTGCACTGACTCGAGATCGTTCTTCTTTGAGTCCTGTTCAAAAACCTGTGAGTCCAGACACATGGTACCAGCCAGCCTGAGGAAAATGAATAGGGACCCTGGAATGGTGGGTCTGGTTGCTTCTCAGCATCTGATCAGATTTTCTCAACAAAAGCTGGAAAGTGAGATGTTGCTGATGGATGGAGTAACTTGATTGACTTAATGCCACAACAAATCCTAATCTGATTCAGGTAATTGGACAGTGCAGTAAGGAGGAGAGTAAAGAATAATAGAAAAATAAAATTTAAAAAAAAGAAAAGAATAAAGCAAAGTAATTAGATTTAATGCCCTAAAAACTTTATATTGTAACCAAAATGATAATAAAGCAATCTTAAAAAAAAGAGATGAAGAGTTGATCTCTTCAAGTGGTAACATTGAAACTAAAAACAGCTCAAATGATTTACTTATTTTGTGAATAAAGTGCATACCTCACGTCTTTCAGATTTCCAGACATCTAACAATTAAATTCTACTCAAGTTTGTGTGACAGACAATTCCATGTGAGTGCAAGACTGCCGCCTGGTGGTGGAATACAAATTAAAGGCAAGCCATGCTTGCGTGTTTTAAGTAGGGCAACAGTCTGCAGTAACTGTACTGCTGATGTAAGATGTTTGAAATTATTGGAAAATTCTAAATAAATTAAAAGTTTGCATAATCTCCTACATTATTTCTTTGTGGGTAGTTTGTTTTTTTTCATGGAGAACATCGATTTATTTTCATTTCAGCTTCATTTTACCAGAAAGAAATGTGTGAGAACCAGTGCTGTAGTAGATATGACTGAATTTGATCATTTTGGACACCATGTTAAGGCTGATGTCGCTCTTTATGTTACACGTTTTCAGGTCTATCAGCTGTTAGATATCCAGTTTGGAGTCATGTCACACTGTAAGAATTTGCTAAACATCATGAAAAAAGCAGCAAGTTGGTTCTTTGTTGCCTCATGTTATTACTAATATAACAACTTTTAATATGGTTGATAAAAATGTAATTCCATTCCAACTAAAAGTTGCTTAAAAATATGACAATGACATTAAATTCTCCAATAACTAAAAACAAACAATACTGTCATGTAAAATTAGTCCTATTAGGGAACAGTTACTTAAACACTTCAAGAAAACTGAAAAGCTGAAGTCCAGGGTTTCAGGCCTGACTTATTGTTATATTTATATACCTTCATAATTTCAGCCCTTGATATTCAGACTAGGCTGCACAGTGGCGCAGTTGGTAGAGCTGTTGCCTTGCAGCAAGAAGGTTCTGGGTTCAATTCCCAACCCTGGTCTTTCTGCATGGAGTTTGCATGTTCTCCCTGTGCATGGTGGGTTTGACTTCACAACTGACATGTTTCACACATTGTAGATCTACAAATTGTAGATTCAAACATCTACAGAAATAAATATTTTTGTAGATGTTTGAATCTACAAAAATAGAATCAAGTCTCTTTCCCCATCCTTTTTCAAAACAGCCTCATCCATCATCTATATAGACCAATTTTTATTCATTTCACTATCCTGCTGTAAAGCATTATTTATTCACGTTCTGTTTTTGTATATTGGGAACATTTTCGTTGGTTCTGGTGTCATTCATGTGCAAATTTCTCTATACTTTGGTTATTAAAGACTCGGCTCATTTCCACCATGGTCGGTTTCTGCATTTGGGTCCATCATTTTACTGCAAACTATGACACTTTCTTTAATTGCTTCCACAATTACGCTATCTCTTATGTCATATATTCTAGGTCACAGTATTTGACCTCAGATTTTACAACACAATATCATAATTTTTTTATGAAAAAACTAATCAAAAACAATGATGTCGTCTGTGAAATACTGAAGCCAAGAAACAAACAAATCTCAACAAAAGGAGAGAAGAAAACGTCATTTTCAAAACTAATTGTCAGTTCTCAAAGGCATTGAATGTTGCAAGGTAAGGTGATGCAACTCTGTGGCAAACCTTCAGCTCTTCCTGCTTTCCTGCATTGATGGAAATCTTTACGCATGCACACACACACACCCAGGCTCCCACACACACACACACACACACACGCACACACACAGACATATGTACTGTATGTATAATAACTACTCCAATAATATAATCTTTTGAGCTGAGTGTGACCTCAGATTTAAAGTAAAACTAACTCTATGATAGGCTTTAAAGTTATGTCCTGTTGTCTGAAATCCGTAGCTGTTTATCACGTTCACTGGTTTTGATTAAAAACAACAAAAAATAACTTTAAAATGCTTCTCCCTCCATCACCTGGCTGAAGCACACCATGAATTATACAATCATATTTGGTGGCAAAACTTATTTTCACCAGACTGCAAAGAGAAACTCATTAAATGTCTTTCTTTTGTTTTTGAGTTTATTTCAACTTAGACACAGCAGGCGAGGTGCAGACTTTTAACTTGCATTAACAATGGACCCATTAAAACTTCAAAGACCACATGTGGCTCAATTTACTGGCAATTAGCGGTGTGAAATAGAGAGAAAAAAAAATAGACTTTATAGTCTATTTATGCAGGCAAACACCCATCAAAGAAGCATTTGGTGCCGTTCAATCTCCATTCGAGGATCTCTATGCTTGGGTGAAGGCAGAAGGAGCGGTGTGCATCAGAATAATACAGACAGACAAGGTTGGAGGCGGGTGAGTTGCTGTTTCACTGTGTGTTCCAGCGACTGTGCCCACACATGTGAGTCCCTGTCCGGTTGGTTGTGACAGGTGTCCGGGAGTGCAGCCGAAGTTGTGATATGATCTGCCACTGAGGATCGCCAAGGGGGGATTGCAGCACCGTCTCAAAGTACGGTGATGTTCAGACGTTTAACTTTGAGGGAGATGACACTGTTCGGCTTCAGTTTTCCTTTGAGCTCTTTTAAATCTCTCCCGTCACATGCGTCCAACATCTGCCTGAATGCTTTTGTCTGCTTTCCTGTCCTTCAGCTTTCACCTTCTTTTCGTCACTCTCTCTCTCTCACAAATACCCCCGCCTCACTGTTTTCCTGGGCAGCACGGCAGCTTTGATGAGAGGTCTGAGCTGAAATGTCAGAGGCATTAAGAGGTTTTGACCACTGCATCCCTTTCGGATCAACTCTGGCTGCCCCGTGCGTTTGAGTTTCTTCCTCCATTAAACAAGCGCAGAGTGACATTTCCTCCTGCTGTGTTGTGTCATATTAAGTTGCTTTGTGAAACAGCAATAGAGAAGAAATACTGAAAGGGGAGAAAAAATAGTAAGCTCACTGTATTTTTTCTAAAATTGGCTGAAATAATCATTAGTGTGAAAGCTGTGGGGATTTCCCGTGCACTTTTTGCCTCTTAAGTTCTGCTTATTTTTTGACGCATTCAACTTGTATCATATTCTGCTCATTTAGGACGTTACAGCTATATTGACTTTTTCTATGGTTTATGAAATATTCTGCTTTTTGTGATCATCTTGGGCCCCATTGAAATGAATGGAATGGAATGTCTAATAAACAAATTCTGCTAAAGATTTTATGCTCTTTCACAGCTAACCACTTCTGAGTATTTTTAACTAAAAACTCATTTCAAAATGTAAAATGGAGTCATATCTTTTTAGGCTTTTTCACATCCTTTAGGTAATAAACTGTTGTTATCCTACAGTTAAATTTCGTAAACTGTGCTCCGTACAAATTTCTGATACTCTTTGCATACTTTTTTGCATTGACTGAACGTTTTCACTCCTCTTCTTGAGTTTTTCTGTTTACATTTTTGCAGGCTTTTGATTTATTCTGCTGCTTCTGCCTGTTTCTTACATATCCGCGAGTCTTCTGCAGTTGATTTCAAAACTTCTGTAATTTTCCTTAAAAATATTCAGCTTTCAGCATTCACACTATATTTCCAGAGGAAATGTGATTCCTTCTAGTTTCAGCCGATCTAAATCATCCTCATGCTTTGGATATTTGCTTTGTTCTTTCTGAACCTTTTCATGCTGCACATGCTTCAGTTGAAACCATTTTCTTGTAGCTCTGACCCTATTGGTCACGTCGTGGTGACAAACAGAAAGTGAACATTGCCAAGTTCCTGTCTGAAGTTTTTCACCGTCTCAAACAGGTTTTCTTCTGGGAGCTTCCTTTATTTAGCACAATTCTTCTTATTATTTACTATAATCAGCTTCCCTGTAACTTCTAAAGAAAGAAAGTAACCTCAAGTCATGATGGCGGCACCAAGATCTATAACAGCATGCAGCAGCAGAGATGCTTTTCATATTGACGTGCAGAGCTATTTTTCTGCTACCCACAGTGTTTTACGTATAGTCCTACCTGTATGGATCTCTGAGCTTTCTCTGGAGTCACTTCTTCATTGCTCCTCTGAATAATGGGCTTTTGAATTCAAAGCTTGCAGTATTGTTTCATAACTTGACCCTGCTTCTAACTCTTCCACAACTTTTTTTTCCTGCCCCTTTTTCCTTATGCATCTTCATAATGGTGTTTGTTTACTAATGTTCTCTAACAATCCTCTGAGGCCTTCACAGAACAGCTAGATTCATAAAGTGCATATATGTGAACTCTTGTTACCAATTCGGTGACTCATTAAGCAAAGCGGTTGCTTCGGTTTCATTTAGCGTATTAGACTAACAAGGGCTATAAAACTCTCATACACCACGTTTGAAATTTGTGGTTGAATATGTGAAAATGAAGGAAATACACTATAATAAAACATCTCGTAGTTTAACACCACACTTCTCTGTCATGAGTCAGACTCTGGTTTGCTTCCGTCTCATTTGACAGAGTGCAAACACCCTTACTACTGCGCCTCGGCGTTTGTTGCTACTACTGGAATTCATTTTGCAGCTTACGCGTTTTGTCGGTGGTGTGAATGTTGCGAATTGCATTGCACGTTCCCAAGTGAAGCTTCTAAAAGCAAAAAGATCAAAAATAGCTCTCCCAACTGTGTTACATTAGCTTGAAACACATTGAGATGTGAATTTGTCAGATTTGCTAATTGCGAGGCGTTTGTTCAGGAGGCAGGAATTATCAAAGGACACCATCAGTTTGACTTGCAAGTCTATGTCTGAAAACACGGACTGCATTCATTATAAGTCTCCTAAAAAAATTACAAAACCAAAGCGACTAGTGGTCTCACAAGCTTTCTCTGCTGCACTGATGAAAGAAACAGTCTAAAATAAAAACTCAGCCAACTCATTCATTGTGATTTGGACTGTAAATATGCAAGTGTGCTTCCAAAGAAATCTAGGTCATTCCCCTATCATTAATATGCCAGCCAGGTGAAGCACAAAGAGGATTAGAGAGAAGTAATGCTGCCAGGGCTCCCGGTATCTATCTCCCCTATTTTCTACCTTTTTCTCTTTTTAACCAAACAATAACATGTAAGTGTTCCCCTGTGTCAGCTCGAAAAGAATATCCATTACTGGCAGAATAGGACTAAAATAAAATATCCTGGCTTGAACCTTGACAGATTTTTTTTTTCAAAGCTGGGATAAGGATTTAGATTGCATTTAATGTTAGCTCTTTTTTAGGCATAGTTACAGTTACTCTCTTTAATGGAGCACATGAATGTGGTAATTGTTTGTATAAATCTGAATGAGTATCAAACAAGTACAATTGTAGTACTACAGGTATGATCTGATCTCTCAAACATTCATACATAAAAAAATTTTTTTTTAAAATCAGTTTGTCTAGCAGAGAGCTTTAAAATTAATCCGTTGCATCAAAGTAAAGACGTCAATAAAGTAATGTCATGTAAGTAACACATTTATTTCTCATAGTCGCTCCACAAAACCTCTGTGAAAAACTGAAAATTGATCAATTATGTAAAATTACATCAAGTTTAACAACCAAAACAAAGAAACACTAACGCTCTTGTTCTCTGAAAAACAGACAATGATCGGACATAATAATGTTTGATGTGTTTCGAAATACTTGCGTCGCCTATTTAACGACAGAGAAGAAAATCTGCCTGGAAGGACATGACTGCTCGACATATCAGCAACTCACCTGTATAACATATTGCCTCGATGTATGTTTTCAGCTCAGAGCAAACTGTGTGCAGATCAAAGAGTTATTTGTCTGGAGACATAACTCAGCAGGTGCTCAAGCTGAGTGTTTCATCTTGGCTCATCCGACCAAAAAGGAACCAATAAAGCAGTGCTGGACCCTACTGAGAGGGAGGCCGTTAGTGGAGTGAAAACATCTGAAGAGGAGAAATGTGGTCTGGGAGCAGCTGAACTGAAAACCTGGGGCACCAGCTAAATCTGTTAGAAAGTAAAAGCTTTGCTGTATGGCTTGTTTTTCCCCCCCTGAAATATTAGAACCAGGAGGGAAGTTAAAAAAAAAAAAAAAAGTCATTTTACAATTTGCCATGCTGAGACCTGTGTGAGAGGAAGATCAAGGACTCAGAAACAAAGAAGCAGAGAAGTAGGCAGTGGGGGAAAGCATGCCGTAATGCGGCACTCGCAGTGAGGGATCAACCTGCTTGGTGCTTTGTAGCTTCCAGTTACTTTCAACTCGTTCACACTGCTGAGTTATACCATCAAAGGCTTTTCTGTGTCTGCTCAAAACAACTTCCCCTGGTAGGTATCAAAGCTCACCAAACTAATTACCTTCCTTACCTCAACATTCTCCTTGAGGAGCCATAACAGACATAAAGCACTGTGGATTTACTCTTCTTGTCTTGTGGTTAAGTTTTCTCCACGTTGACTTGTGAAGCCACAGTTAATGGTAAATGTTGGGTGGAGAAGTGAGAATATATTTCTGAGGATTAAGTTTGAAATTTTGATAGCATTTACAGTCTAGGATATCTCCCATCTAGCTTTACATTAGGCAAGATTCGGGACATTTTTAGACAACTTCTAAAAAAGCTGGAAGAAATACGATGTGGAGGTGAATGCAGAAAACAACCACCTACAATTAAAAAAGGAATTTTTAGAGGTATTTAAATTCATTGGCAGCACCTTGGCACGTATGGTAACACAGTTACCTTGCAGCAAGAAGGTTGTGAGTTCAGATTCGTACCTGGGGTCTTTCTGCACGGGGTTTACATGTTTTCCATATTGTGTCTTTCTGTGCAGCGAACTGGCAACCTGTCCACGGTGTGTCCACCTCCTGAATAGTAAATAGTCTGGAGCTAATCCATCAGAAGGTTAATATCTAACTCTAGTATTATTAAAAAATATATTTTGACCTGATGTTTGCAAAAAAGAAGGATGGAATCCCAACGGTGCTGGTTAAAGTAGAAGACAAAAATGCCCCAAATCTCATTGATTTCTCTGAGTTGTTAAATTACTATCGCAGAAACTGGTAAATTGTTTCAACTGTAAATGATCACAAAATATTTTGCAAACTTGTATAAGACGTTTAATTAAACAATTGTCAGTAAGAAGGAGCTCTGGTTTAAACCCCAGCTTTGTACCGCAGACTATATTCGTTACACTCCATGTTTTTTTGGAAGGTAGTGGTGGATCCCCTAAAATAAAAAAAAAATAAAAAATCCTTGAAACTCAGAAATAAAGAATGCTTAGATGTTTAAAAGTCTTGGCTTTTAATGAAATCAGTGCAATACATAAAAATTGGGTCATTCTCTGTGCTTGGTGTCTCACAAGCACAATATGACCTAAAATTCAGAATGTCGGTGTATACACAAATACAAAAATCCAGATAGAAATGAGTATAGATCCTCCACATAACAAGGGCGTAACTCACCAAGAGGTAAAGTAATCCACACAACTGCTGTGCGAGTAAAATCTCACACAGCAGTTGTGCGGATTACTCTTTTAATCTTATTTGTCTGAGACAGCAGAAGGCAAAGGTCTTCAATGAAGGATGATAAAGCACAGGACAACAGGGATATGTTGCAATTATTTCCTAAAGAAACTCACAGAAACTGAATAATAGAATCCCTACATTCAAGTACAGGAACATAACCTACTCCGATTGTTCTTTTCTTCAATTATCCCTTACAGCAATTTATAGAAATTCAAACAGTTCTGTGGCCAACCCTAACCCTAACCCTAACTCCACTTCTCAATCTGCCCTCTGCAGATCAGCTCCGTCCATAAACACAGGAGGTCAAGTGTTTGCATTAGGATGGAGCAGGAGATGGACACATGGTTTGTGGCATCAGCAGAGTTTTCCAAAGGTCAAGTCAATTATTAACCTCAAATACCACAGGATGTGTCCAGGATGTGTTTCTCGGTGCATCAGATCACTCTCCATTCAATTCTTGGTCCTCATCCGAGGCAAAGTCCTTCAGCCAGGTGCAGAATCCCTGAAGTACTGATCAACAGAGAGAACCACTGTTTTCCTCTAAGTCCCACTTGAGATTTCTCTTTATATCATAAATTCATAATACATTATAAACAACTGTAAACCCTTGAGATTGCTTTGTCTAATCTAATTTTAGATACTCGTCTGTAGTTTGCCCAGAAACTCAGACTTCTGTTTCCCTAGAAGGAAAAAAGAAGTCAGTCATAGTTCAAACAAAGAAAAAAACTTTTTCTCAATATGAGAAAAAAAAAAAAAAGACCCCACAACGCACTGAAAGTGATTTAACAGAAGATTCCTGCCGCCGAAGAAAGACTTTGTCGCGTTTAATGAATACGGGTGTCTGCTCTGCTTGAACTGCAGGCTTTTGAACCCGATTCACTCTGCCGCTACCTGAGAATTATATATTAAGAAAATTGTAGAAGATAACCTGTCAGAGCGCACACAAAACTGACAAGCAGCCAGAGTGCTAGCATTTCTTTCTTATTGTCAAAGGAAAACAGGAAAAAAAACAGAAAAGAAAGATCATTATTAACCTGTGCTTTTCTTGATTTGAGTTAACTGTCCACACCTTTCTAAAATTGGTTTTCATATGTTTTTCATATTACAAATGGTGCTCCAAATCTATCTCAGAGTAATAAAATACACTCCAGTTCTTCAGGAATCACGAGCAGTATCAAGCCATAAATGGATGATCTGATCATAAAAAGTAGCTTGTTTGTTTGCTTGTTGCATAATCTAATTCAGCGATGACTCTTGTTAGAGCCGTGTTCCGCTGACTGAGAGCAATTTAGGTGCTTACAGCACAAAAAAATAAATAGTATACGTGTAACATTACGCTCTGCTGTTTATGTTTTTGAACAGAGCTAAAGCCTAATCTCTGCATGATGATAAAGAGATGAGAATATGATTGTGACAATAGAAGGGCTTTACTTGGATATGACGAAGTGTCAAAAGCATTTCTGCAAAGGTTCTGCAGAGATGGAATGAATAAATCAATGTGAAAAGTAGAAATAAAGTAGAAATAAAAAACGTCCTCTTATCCTGTTTTTATCTATAATCAGCCTGGAGTGGATTTTCTCTCTACCAGCAGGGGAGCTTAAGTGAAGCTTAAATAGCTATTATAAAGCAATTAACTTGTGGGTGCTGACATAATATGCATCTCCTTTTGCCATCTGTTTTATCCAGGTAAGGGTGACTGGTAAATTTCAGTACCGTATTTTCCGCACTATAAGGCGCACCGGATTATAAGGCGCACCTTCAATGAATGGCCTATTTTAGGACTTTTTTCATACATTAGGCGCACCGCATTATAAGGCGCATAGAATAGACGCTTCATACTCTATTATTACACATCCACATTAATAAAGAAATGGTCCCCGAGTACTTTATATAGTAGGCTGGCCCAGCCGTTGTTTCACTCACGGTGTTGGTGTTGCGATATTATGCCCAACTGCTTTCTGGGTAACACAGACCAACCGACATGCTGCAGAGAGTCTCTGTCTCTCTTCCCCTGCCCCTCCCCCCCTGGCTTTAAATGTATTATCAAACTTTATTAACAAACCAGTGTTCTGACAACTATCCCAGCATGCACCGCGCACCACTTCTTCTACGGGGGAAAAAGAAGTAGGCGGCTGCTTACCGTAGTGGACCAACTACGTAAGCAGCCTACTGCATGTCTGTAAACATGACGTCTTTCATTTCGATCTGAGTTAATTAGCGTAGCATTTCTGCCGGATTTTCACAACATATCAGCCACGACAATGGACAGGGGAACCAACAAGTTCATGTCATCTTTTTTGGACGACATCAAGGTGTTTGAGCCACTGGATGCCTCCAACATTGTGCGCGTCACAGCTAAAAGCTACCGATAGATGAGGAAAACAGCAGATCCTCACACCCTCAGCATAAATATAGCTGTGGACAAGATCACTGATGCCTATTGTTCTTGCAAGGCTGGGTAAGTCGGCATTCATGGTTTTGAATGTACATTAGCATATGTTTACTACTGTAGCTTGTGTTTGTGAGACGGTCACGCACGTGGTAGCTGCACTGTGACCTAAAATGGGCATTAGCCAATGAAACGCGGCCCCTGTGGTAAAGTCCGTTGCTGGACCTGTTGTGGCTCAATATTGGTCCATATATAAGGCGCACCGGATTATAAGGCGCACTGTCGGCTTTTGAGGAAATTGAAGGTTTTTAGGTGCGTCTTATAGTGCGGAAAATACGGTACTTAACGTAAACAGGGGTTTTCAGCACGCCACTGCCTCCTACTGCTGGGATTAAGAATTGCTGACAGCCCGAGTTAAAGTGTCACAGGAAGAGTAAGTGAGCAGTTTTTATTTCTTTACTCAATTTGTGATTTTTCAACCTGCTACTTCCTATCAAACTAAATTAGGTTTTGGAAAATATACTTACTTGCAAAGAAGCCACTTTTGACTTATCTGTATTGCAGATACAGTGGTTCTTCATAGTGTCCTCACATCTCCAGGATTTCTTGTGAAAGAGATTACATCAGGATAAATCCTTGTACACATTTAATGTAGCCTGTCCTGTACAACAATCTAACTGAAGCACGAACAAACTGGGTTTCAAACTATGTGGAAACACATTTTGATTCAATTTCAACATTCAAACCTTGTCAGAATCTTGATTGACTGTGGCCTGAAGGTTTGAGGTGAAACTTCCTGGTATTGACTGTTCACAATTTCCTCCATTTCAACAAAAACACAGAGCATGACGCTACCACCACCATGTTTCACTGAGTGGGGCATCTTTCGATTCATACACGAGGTTATTTTCTAGACCACAATATTCACTAAAAACAATCTGGGAGTTTTTAACCACACTTTAATGTTTTCTTTGGAAGAAAAGGCTTCTATGGAAGCCTACAGCTTTGTGAACATTTTTCTTTTGCGTGAAAACAGGAGTTTGTTATCACACAGAGCACAACAATTGTTTAAAATTCAACAAAACACTGAGAAGTATTAAGAAGCTTTTCGCTCAGTGTGAGTTCTGTGTTCATAAAGTGCATCAAAGAGATGTTTCTTCTTGTTACCAAATTTAGAAACAAACCGGAAAAAAAAAAGATGCTACAAAAACCACAGGAACGCAAGTTTGTTGACTCATACCAGCAGTGAGACCCCCAGAACCTGTCAAAAGTGTGATGAGACTCATAATAATCCAGTCCATGTCCCTGTTTTCTTTCGTGCATCCAGAAACATCGGTGGGACGGCATCCATAGAGCTGCAACCTATGCCAATGTTCCCACTGGGACAGAAGATGCTACGGAAGCTGCTTCTTCATATACGTGCATCTTCAGTCAGACATACACGCCTGTAAACACACACGGACACCTCTTCTCCCATCTAAGGTTTAGCTCTGTTTGCAACAGTTTGGAAAAGAAAGAAGAGAATGAACCCCCTGCGGTGAAAGAGATGTTAAAGATCCCGGCTGGAGCTGTCAACAAGGACAATGAGAGGATCCATGCTGGGTTTCTGCTGCACTGACTTCAGACGCCTTGTCAAAAAGCTAAAAGAGATGAAAAATAAAGTTAAAATAAAACTGGGACTGCCACATATGGTTTGTTTACATGTCACAGGATCACACGGTGAAGAGAAAGTTTGTGATGCGATAAAGAACAACAGCTCAAAATAGATGAGATGGGAAAAAAAGGAGCAAGACGGAAAAGTTAAACAGGATGGTAAGAGAGTAAAGGCGACGTCAGGCTACGTAAAGATGAAAATATCCCTGTTTTATGGACTATTTAAAACCTACGTTTTTTTTTTAACTTTTGAACTTTTACTGAATGGTGGATATGCTGAAACCTACTGAAATGCATAACAGCAAAAACAGATGCCAATGTCATCTTGAGCACATCTTGAAACAAACAAAAAAAAAATCTCTGGATGAGGATACAACTCCATCAGGGACAAATTACTGGACTCCTCATTGTCCATTTTTCCACAATGTAAATCACACTGGATTTTCCCCTTGTTTGTTTTTCATTCACAAATCAGATTGCACAGCTATGTGCATGTAGTATCCTCATATAAAACAGTCATACAGATCAGAAACACTTTTCAGATTTCAAATGTAACCATATGCAGTATTTTCACTGATATTCTGGAATGATTGAATAATGGGACCTCATGTTCTAGAAATAATTTCACATAATTTAGAGTCATTATACCTTTTGCCTTTTCTTTTGCTGTCACAATTGCCACTACTGCTACATCTGGTTTTCTCCCTGTGGTGATTTGTTAGAATATAATAGATCTTTTTCTTTCTTGTTGTGTAAAGTATATTTCTTCACCATGTAAAATTATAATTTAAATGTAATTTTATGTCATTTTCTTTTCTATGTCAACCAGGTCAACATAGCTGACTTCCCTTGAGACTAATTTTGGTTGCTTTAAGTTCTCTTATGTTTATTTGCCCCAAGATGACTTCCGAGTTTTTAATTTGTGATTAATTGTAGGTCACTTTATTATTTTTCTTATTATTATTATTATTATTATTATTATTATTATTATTATTATTATTATTAGTAAACCACATGTTACACAGGGCAACATATGTCTAACACCCTTCTTCAGGGACTTTGGCCGGGTCTTCCCACAATGAGGTCAACACAGTGACGGTGCGGTGCTCAGGTCCTACGGCTCTAAAAGAAATCCATTTCATCACCCCTCTGTCGTCGCGCTTGGCAGGTGTTGTGAGGTGTAGATATGCTGTTTGTAAATGCAAATTGTGATGCTGTGTATTTTTGTTCTTGAACTCTTGTGATTGATTCAGATGCATGCCTTGCAAAGCTACCAGACAGTGCTCTGATATTCCTTAAAGAGAAAAGAGGTTTTCTCCTAGCAACTCTTCCAAGCCAACGTTATTCATTCATTTTCCAAGTGTACGGTAATGAACTTTGACATTTAACTGCAGCCTGTAGAGACTAAGATGGAGCTCGGTTCTTTGCACAGTCTGACCTTTTTGATGGGGTAGTCACTCCTGGGAAGGATGGTAACTACTTGGAGTAATGGATTTTAAACCCTTACCAGATTAAAGAGCAGTGCTTAGCTAAGATCATGGCTTATTTCACCAACATGCTCAAGATCGGCAAACTGATTTAGTTTTTTGTAGAGGTGGTCACATTTTTTGATAATCAGTCGGGTGTGTTTCATCAGCGACTACTGATTCTTCCCCCCTTAGAAGCAACAAAGGTTTCCGAGATTTTTTTTATTAACAGCTTTTCCATTTTGGCATCGTCAAAGTTTACACCTGCTTGAGGAACAGATTATATTTTCATATCAGGTCCTGTTGTATAAAACTGGAATCAGAAAAGGGTGTAGTTTTGTTAGTGTAACTTGAGCGCTTGCTATTCTTCACATTATTGTGCTGCTTTACATAAAATACGGGGCAAAAAAACAAAGTTTTGCAGATTTCTTTTCACCATTATAAAAACTTTTGTGAATTTTTGTTTACGTTGTCATTTCATTAAAAAAAAAAAAAAAAAAAAAGGCTATTTTGGTGAGGCTCATACTTCTGCCTCCTCCCCAGAGACTAAGAAGCTCTGTTCCCCCTCAGCAACATTAAACACATTAGCCGTCATAGTCCCTCTTACATTTGCATGATGATTTTCCCCTCCTGGTGCCGAGTTGAAAGTAATCCCAGCAAATCCCTCCTCACAACAAACTCATTTATTGCAGCTCTGCCTAACAAGATGTTTGGTTGCCCAAGGTGCAACTTTAAGGCATGTAAATATTATCACAAGGACATGTGCTCTCTGGGTTCCAGAAACAGGGGAGGCATATTAATTCAGATTGTGTTAATTATAGATGTTCTCAAGAAAACTTTCTTTCAAGCATGAGCTCAAAACAATCATCTTCCTCATTCGTAGGAACTCAAAGGAGAACAATTTGTTTTTAAAGATGTATATAATTATATATATATATATATATATATATATATATATATATATATATATATATATATATATATATATATGTTATATTCCCTGGAAGAACAGATTGATGTTTGAATTTATTTTTGTTTCTAATACATGTCTAATTTTATTCAGGGATTTCCGTCAAATTCGCCAGTTCTTTGGAGAATGCGCACATGTAGGTGAGGGAACGTGAAAAGAGCAAAACACCTTTCTTTTCCAGAGTACAGCGTCGTGAAAAACATTTATCCCTTTACAGATTCCTTTTTTTTTTTTTTTTTTTTTTTTTTTTTGCATTAAGGGAGAAGGGAGATGGTGAACAATTAGAGAATAAACATTAAATCTAACATGTTCAACCTTCCTTCCAAAATGTAAAGCAATTACTTGCGAGATCACATGAAAACGTTGCTGTTACAACAGGTCAAAGCTGATTCATTTTTGTGTTTTGTTGCAATTCAGCAAAATAAGTGTAGGCCCTGCGTGTACTCTGCAAATTGTAAATATCTCCTGTTTTTCAGATTCCCAGGCACACATTTCGAAATCAGAACCAGATAGACTGGTTGTGAATTAAAACATCCAAACACCTTTTCAGGTGTTGAAAGAAAAATGCCGTACACTTCGCCTTTCAGTGGTTGAAACTGTTTCTCCACCATTCTACAAAAAAAAAACAAAAAAAAAAAAAAGGCTGAAGAGGTTTTGGTTGGGCTGATTTGTTCCCATGATATGTGTTGAACAAGTCTATGCTGTGCAGCAGCAGACTCCTAATAACCTCAACTTTCTTCTGACCTTTCTTCAAATGCCACGGTAAGGTTGGCATTTGTAGTTTGAAAGAAAGTCTCATTAACTCTTTAAGGGATTACAATGAAATGTTATTCACACCTTTAAGTTGACCTCAATATGTCGCTTTTAAACCTGCTTCAATTTTCAATCAGCGTCATGATCACTGAATGTTTTTATTTCACTCAAGATAGCATCTGGGATCACCTCTCAAAGCTAAGTCATCTTTAGTAAATGTACATTTAATACACTTTAATCATTTACTTTATAGAAGAAATTAGAAAAAAAAACTTGTTTTTTTTTTGTTTTACAGATGGACAGATGAAAAACAAGAATGTTTTGCTAAGAAAAAGAAAACTGCAAAGTTTTACAATGCTATGCTTGGCGAATTGGTAAAGATTGATGAGTTTTCTAGGGAACTTTGAGATGAAGAGGGATGAGACAAAAATACGGATAAGGAGTAAAGGGATGAAGGTAAAAGGAATAAAGGGGATAAGAATGAGGAAAAATATCTCAGGGATGAAGGAGGCAGAGCCGAGCAATAAATGGGCTAGGTCTGTGGGATGATTGATGAAGATAGGAGGGATGAATGAAGTGGGGATTATATCTTTCATTTTATGAACTTCATTTTATGAAGGGTATAAATGACAAACATCAAAATGAGTGATGAAGGAGGTAGAAAAAAAAGGAATGAAGGAGGCAGGGATGAAAGGCAGTAGGAAGGAATGTGGGAGAGCGACTCATCTTGCAAAAAATATACCCATTAAGATAAGATAAGACATGTCATTCTGTCAAAGTAACAATTTAGAACTTATATAGAGTCATTGCAAAGCCCGTGGAAAAGTGTAATTGTAAATAATTTAAAAGGGATTTCACCAGATGCAGACTTTTAGTGTTCTCCCATTTACTGGAGCAACATGAGATTGTTCCAAATCCAACAAGATTGGCTTTCAGTCTTGTTAGGATTGAAACCCAGTGTTTATAGCCATAAACGTATGGTAATGTCATGGTGTTTACAATGTAAAACTGAATCAGAGGAATTTAGTAACATTCACATATTTAGTAAATAAAACACGAGTGATGTGTCCAGAGGGACCTTGGTTTATAAAATATTGTGAATGATCCACTGAGATTGTGTTTGTTTTTATTAGAGCTTCAGATCAGAACATAACTTGAAGTTTATGACATCACTTTAAATGTAGGAGTTTCTGAGGAGTTTTCCCCTCAGAAAATATGAGCTGTTGCCACTTCTAAACTAACATGTCTAAATTTAATGCTGAAAACTTTCTAAAAAATTTGAAACACTTAGTGATACAACATTTCTTCTAAATGTTCCAGGTAAACGAGAAAGTACTTGCTCCATACCACGACATTTTTTGTGGTCAATTTAAAATTGACCACAAAAATTGGTTTGAAATGCAACAATCTAGTTTGAAATGCAACAATGGTCCAGAAAACTACCCAGGTTTCAGTCTAATATTACTGTTAATATTACTTTGAGCTTATTTATGATAGAATGAGGTCTTATTATAATTATGATTATTGTAGTGATATTTTTTGTCATTGTCATGATTATAATCATTAATTTATTTTATTGGTAACTTGGTAATTAATTTAATGGACGCTAGATGTCAGTGTTCCATTTCTGTCTTCAGTTGCAGATTAATGCTGAGGGCTGTTGCCTTTCCAGTTCTTGTCTAACAGCATTTTCTCTATCAGATTAGATGCAATTCTGATAAAGTAGAAACATGTAAGCCTGCATAGAAAACCAATGCAGCAATCAGGCTTTGTTCACTCCGCCATTAAAGTCAGAAAGACCTTTATATGTGGTTTTTTTTTTTTTTTTGTTTATTCTGGTTTTTGCAAGAACTGCAGCCCTTAATAGATTTTCACTTTCTATTTTTATAGGAACTAGTCCTGTGTCATCAAGTGACCCAACAGCTGAGTTGAATTCAGCACATTTACTCCTACAACTCCAGAGTTCAGGGCTGATGTCTTTCTGATGTGCTGTGTTCTCGGTGTACGTGTAAATTGATGGATTCTGTTGTGTGCTTGACGGCGTCTTTAAAAGCCCTTGCTTTGAAAAGAGGCCTTCTGTTCCCTATGAGTGAGTGTGTTCTGGTATTTAGCTGTCAATCTGAGAGAGCAGAGTTACTCCTTACATCACTGGTCCTGGTTCCCTCTGGACCCACCAGAGACCTGTCAAGTAAGCTTGCCAGTTCAAATCAATTAAGCACCAACAGGCATCACTGGTACTTTCCGGTTCCTCTGTGGTGAAGAATAAAGTGGAAGTGAAGTGAAACCTTGAATACAGAACCTGGAGACTGCTGCCCAGGGGGAACAGCATGAAAGAGTGTTGTGTCAGAGTTTAAGAGGCAAACCTTTTAGTTTACTTGAGAATGAGATTGTTGCGTTAAACACACATGTTTATTACGTGTTGCAACGAGTTCACATGATGTTTCACAAAGAGGTCCCTACAAAGAAACCTCTGTGAACCACTAAGACTGGAGTTCTTTGATTGCGTGACTTAATCTGCACCTGAAAGGCAGACATTTAAAAGAGTCAAAGGGGGACGGGGCAGGAGTGGCTTAGATGTTGGGAAGAAAATCTGTTTGCTACCTTTATGGGTTGTGCAGACACACAAAGACAAGCTGGATAAATACAAAACTTAGCTTTTGAACGATGGTTTCATTGAATAAAGAAAAGAGTTAGCCAAGCGAACCAGATCCTATCTGAAAAACTAATTACCTCCGATCCTAATAACTGGGTGCACCATTCATGGTGGGAACTGCTGTGGTCAAGATTTTGAGATTATTGCCATTAACTCTTACAAGTAATTTTGGCCCACTCTCAGTTCACTACAGAATTGTTTAATTTAAGCCCCTTTAAATGGGTTTTGAAAATAAACAGCTTCAGGTAACTACATAGTTTTGTAAAGTTTTCACTCTGGGCACAAGATGTTTTTAGACTGTTTCACGAAGTTCGGTTTAAGTGATTTTTTTTTTTTTTTTTTTTTTTTTTTTACAGTCTTGTTGATGTGGTTAACCGAAACTGGATTTTGTATTTTTATTCAGTTAATCTCTTTCTCAAATTTTAGTTTGATGACTTGAAACATTTATGTGCGTCAGATATTGGAAAACAGAACAAATATGTAAGTGGCTAAATAGTTTTTTCTCATCGCTGTAAATAGAAAATGAGGACATAGAGCGAGAGCGAAAGAGTCCCTGGTTTCAAGGGTTAAAGCAAATTTAAAGCAAATTTTCCACCTCAGTGGGACAACAGAGCGCAGCAGTTACCAGAACAGAGCTTTCTGTTGTCCTCCAGCCCTTTCTGCCATCATGGCACTTTAGCAGCTGAGGACCAGCAGCTTCAAACAAAACAGAAAACACTGCAGTTATAAATATCAGCTGACATTTTCGACGCAGAACCTCTTGTTTCCAGGAAAGAACAAAGCCCAAACAACATTATGCTGAAGTTGCATTGCAATTGCATTTATTTCTCCAACAGATATTCACATTCATTGCAGAGTTTCACAACAGCAAATAAATTATATCATATCCACAGTCATGAGGGGGGAAAAAAAAAAAAAAAATCAATCTCAAAGTGAAAATCCAGGACAATAAGGAAACTGTAAGAAATGATGCATGTTTATTGGCTTTAACAACTATTTGTGTTTGTTTGTGGAAATAAACATTGTTTTACACAAAAACAAATGGCAAAATGTATATTTCAGGTTCTCACTTCCTGGAACTGAAAGGATAATACTTTAAAGAAAGCTGCACACATCAGGGTTGATAACACTTCAAAGGAAAGGAATCTTCTTTTAAAATTACTTTTCTTTTTTTAGTTGTTTTCCAGCGAAAGGAAAAAAAAAAGATTTAGACTATACTTTAAATTGATAATGTACAAAAAAAACAAAACAAAAAAAAACAAAGGTCTGTTTTAAGATCAAGTTTTAAAGACTCACTGGCCTTAACCTGGATACAAAAAAGTGCAGCACACAGCAGCTTGAATACAAAGAGAAGGTGGCAATTTACATACTTCTCATAAACTCGTACTGATGCTGGAGACCTATCATCATCATCATAAAACCTCTGGGTGTTTAGTGCTTCAATCCCGTGGAGAATATATTCAATCTGTCATGCAGGAGTAAAGAGAAAAAAAACTTTTCAGCTCACTGTATTGACTGTCACCTGCAGATGGTCATGAGCACAGTGCATTAACAGCAAATGTTTCAAAGTAAAAGCTACAAGAAAATTAGTTAAAAACACAGACGAAAGAGAAATAGAAACTCAAGGGATAGCATTTTTCAAAACACACACACTTTTTTTTTCTTTTTATAATACAACAGCAATTGGTTCCAGCTTAACTCAGGCCAAAAGCGTTCAGACTCTCCCAGGTCTCCTTTTGTCTGTGCATGAGAAGCTCAGAACAACAGCGTTGTTGACAGAGCGGGGTAAAGTGATGCGCCTGCTGGTCTGCCACCTGTGGGGCAACAGGATGGGAGCTAACCTGATGGATGGGGGGAGACTCTTCCCGCTGTGTGTCATATTTCAGCGGCTCATCTTATTCCAAGTGAAATGCCGCTCAGCAATAACATCCCCGGGGCGAAGGACGGCCATATGCAACGCTGAGCCGGAGAAAAAAGGGTGTTTGATAAGCGAGACCCAGTACTATAAACAGTTTCTTGTTACGTCTGCCTCAATCAAATATACAGTTGCCTTGCAGAAGATTTATTACCTCGATAAAAAAAAAAAAAAAAAAGTTCACGTTTCATGTTGCAACAAGAAACCAGAGTATTTTATTCAGATTATATGCTATAGACCAAAACAAAGTAGGTTATGATTCTGTGAAGGTGAATCATAAATGGTTTTCTAAATTTTGATCCCACAAAAAAAAAAATATGAAAAGAGTGGTAAGCATATGCATTTGGCCCCTTTCGCCCTAATATAAAATCCATTCCAATTAGCTGCCTTCAAAGGTCATGTTATTAGAAAAGTGATCTTGCATCTGAAGGTCTCAGAGTTTCTGTCAGAAAACATTAGTGAAGATCTAGACGGTCAAGAAACAGACTGGACAGGTCAGGGATAAAGATGTGGAGAAATCTACAGCAGGCTTTAAATTAAATGAGTAAAGGTAAAGGTAATTTTATTTATATAGCACATTTTCAGCAACAAGGCAATACAAATGAGTATCTCCAAACTTGTGTGCCAAAATGTGGCAGACAAGAGCAAGGAAAAAAAATAATTAGAATGATTTTCTTCATTCAAGAGGTCTGTGATACCACTGGCTGAGCTGCAGAGATCCACAGCTCAGTGAGCAAAAGGCTAACACTCTGGGCCCACCATGAAACATGGTGGTGGCAGCATTATGCTGTGGGGATGGTTTGCTGCAGAGAATCTGAATGGACAAGAAGATAGATGGGAAGAAAATGGAAATCTTCGGGGCAAATTGGAGGCCCTGCAGGAGGTTCATTCTCTCTTCATACATACCCCCCCCAAATAAGCTGCAGAAAAATATTTACCCGATGGGGGCTGAATAGATGCTGACGGCACAATCTTCCGATTATTTGTAAGGATATCATAAAATCCTGCTTCCTTTTTCAACTAAATCACAACAGCACAGCTTCCTGTTTGTCAAACACCTTAAAAATCCCATCAAAACACACTGAGATTTGTGGCTGTTAAGACAAATGTCAAAAGGTTCAAGAGGCTCTAATACTTTTGCAACGCATTTGATTAAATCAATGGAAAACATTTTATTTTTAAAAAAGGACAACTTAAACATGACCATACACCACTCTCTAAAAACACTTGTCTCAAAAGACATATGCTTCCTCAAGAATATTTTAGGGATACTTCAGTGAATCGTGCCTCTGGCGTGGGACCATTCCAGAAGAAGGAACAAAAGTCAGACGGCTTTTTCTGGCTCCATACAAAAGGAGCACTGCTTACATAAATTGCCCACACACTGAGGATAAATAAGCCTGCCTGGCTTAATATTACCAGCCCCCTCTTGGTTCGGCTCGAGACTGTATGCTAGAATCATCCGAGTTATCCATCTTCTCTACTTCACTTCTTTATTCACTCCACTTACTCCGTCTTATTAGGACGCAGCAGGCAGACTAATGCACGTCTTCTAGTAGACCTCTGATAGCTTCTAAGCGCAAAGGTTTATTTTTATCAGAGTGGGAAACTCTGTGCAAGAACTCTGCAATGCCGGGAGGATTAATTAAAACATGGAACACAAGACTGGCGCTCATATATGTGCAGAGCAGTGAAAGAGATCGGCGGACAAAGCAGAAAGATAGTGCCGACGAAAGCACTGACACGGCAAAAGGAGATTGAGGAACTGTCTGACAAAGAAGTGATCAAAAAAGGCTGCTGGGAACTGGTGTTTTTCTTGGTCAGGCATGACACCGTGGTCTGTCTGCAGACCTCTTCACGGTGGCTCATGTGATGCAAACACATTTTGATGTGTGTGTGTGTGTGTGTGTGTTTTTGGCAATGCTGGCAGCTCTGTGGGTCATTGACCCAGAACGAGGAGCAATCATTTTCCATGCCTGTTTATAGTGTAAACATTCTACACACAGGTTATTCCATGTCAGCCTTTGTAATTCCTCTCAGTTCCTAAAGCATATTCCTACAGGACAAAATGTGATCCCTCATTAGTTCAGTCAAAATGTTGTTTTTTTTTTCAGGACTTCTGCAATGCTAACAGCTCAGGTGAGAGAATCTGCTGACAGGGCAACTATTGGTTAAGATCCCAAAAGATGAAATGCGGTTAAATCAAAAATACTTTTGTTTATTTTCCTCAAGGAAATTAGCTTAAATTAAATTGCTGGTGGACGGGGTGATGGATGGAGTTAAATTCAAGATAATTCTGGAAGAAAACCTCTTAGATCGGTTGTAAAAAAAAAAAAAAAATGGACGTTGGGAGAGAAATACATCAGAAGACTTTTATGACATAGATATGTCTTTCTTTGTCACATAAAATCTATCCAAGACTCGTGATTGCAAATGTGGAAAATTTCAAGATAGTAATACCAAGGCGCTGCCTGGTAAAGCAAAGCACGTCCAGCAACAGAAACAGTAAAGTTCAGAGTTTAGATCTGTTCAGCCAAAAGTAATTAAAACCGACAGTTTCTGTGACTTATATAATACAGCCGCAGTTAGAAAGAGGAGTGAGTTAAAAAAAAAAAAAAAGAGTTAGGAGTCTTTATACGAATACTTGAACATACCCAGTGTGTCTGCTTCATTTGTCGGGTCGCAGTATTTGAGCTGGGTCTGACTTCCTCTCAACAGTTAAGACGGAAACACCCGCACTCTAAAAGGCGTGCAAAAATGTAGAGTTGGTTCAGTAAGACACTTCAAAATAAGATAACTTAAAAGAAACAACAGTGGGAATGAAGGGGAAGAAAAACTACAATTAGTCTCGTCGAGGATAAGCTGAAGCTGTAGTGGATTTTTCAGAGATTTCCGGTGCGAAGGAAGAGTCTGGAAAAATGGGATAACTGTTCCCTCGCATGACAAGACGCTTTCTACCGCGTTGCGTAAATCTGTGTGTGCGTGTCGTTCCGAGTGAGCGAATGCCTTCATAGTTGGAGACTCTGCCGGCAGAGTTTATCAACGAAATGAGTCCGGCCGGCGACAAAGCCCTTTCTTTTTCTGTTTTCATAACACGGCCATTAGCAGCACGGGTCAGCTGATTGAGTCAGACAACAAGACCCGCAAGGAACATCCCTAATAACTAAACCAGCACGATGTGTTAGTGTCAGGCGTGGCGCTGTTGAAGGTGCAACTTCGACAGGCGATGCATGTACGGTGAAACATGCTGCACCTGCAGGACCAATTAGATCCTAAAACTGAAGGATCGAGCTTCCAGAAACAACATCTACTAGTCATCGTATTTTCATCTAGTTATTCGATGGGGTCTTAAAGGAAGAAAAGAAAATATTCTATTCATTTAAGCAGACTCAGTCGGAGTGTAAAGAGCATATTTAACAAAAAAGAAGAGAAGTTGTTACGAATGAAATGATAGGGACTGCAGATAATTAATTAAATAAGTATGTACATGCCCTAAGCTCCAAGATTAGCACCCTAAGTGAAAGGGAACCTAGAGCCTCAGATAAGGGCAATGGTTTGTATAAAAAATATCCCTTTTGGAAGAATTTGCATGACTAAAGCAAAAACTAGAAATGCACTGGTAAATTGTCTTAATGGACCACTCAAAGTACAAATGTGTGGCGTTGTATCTGTATGGAGACTGTGCGTCAAAAGCACTGTATGGACAGTGAGGTAACAGTGTAAATCAATCACAAAACTGCAAACACACACTCGCAGAAAACCACTCTCTCATACACACTACTTGAAGGTGCCCAGGAACTTGCTCCCCTTAAATCAACTTAGCTGCAAGTAAATTAATGAGTTCTATAGAAGGATATTAATTCTACACTTGCCTTCTTAATAACTTGGTTGAGACACAGCATTTTTTTTAAGGTTTGATTGCATTCGAGAGAGGCTAGAGTAAATACTAAGGTATCTTCTTCATAAAGAGATACATATGAGACTACCATACTAGTGGGATCGCAGGGAGATCGTCGTGTAGTGGATCAGTTGCCATGATAACAACTGTGTGGGAGCGTTGCACCACGATGAAGGCTGGGGGTTTGAGATCTGGCAGTGAGGTGCGTCCATGATCACTCAAGGCCGGAGTTGGAGCCATCTCCCCAGCCTCGTGTTTCCTGGAGACCACGTCACCTCACGTCCTCTTCCGGGAAACCTCCGCGTCCTGGCACTCGACGGCGGACAGAGCTATGAGCATCTGGGCAGCATAGTAGGTGGCCATGATGATGGCTCGGGAGTGGGGCACGGGGAAGCAGAACTTGTTGACGGCGATGGTGAGGTCGGAGACCATGAAGAGCACGGCGCCCAGGCAGGCCGACAGCTTGGTCCAGGTCCAGAGGTCGTTGGTGAGCTGCAGGCCCGCGATGGCCCTCCAACCCATGAAGCCAATCAGAGCGATGTAGACGGCCACCAGGTAGGTGAAGGGTCCGGACAGGTAGGGGCACAGCAGGAGGTAGCACAGGGCGGACACCGCAGTGATCACCAGGCCAGCGCGCACGTTTATTGGCTTCATCCCAAAGGCGGATGAATAAAGGATGTGGGTGATGGCGAACATGAGAAGACCTGCAAGAAGAAGAAGCACTTTCAACAGAATAGAAAATTGCAGTTTTGATTGACTCAGAAACAGTCTGAGCAGAAATGGCTGGGGGGCGGGAGGTTGTGTGCTTTTTACAAACACTATATTTTATAAAATGTTGCTGTTGAAATCCATATGTGATCACACAGTTTTGACTTCATTGCCAGTGTATATTTGCTACAAAAAAAAAATCACAGCTGGATTGTATCCTTTAATCATGCAATTGAATGACTCACTTTACTGGGTACACAGGAAAATGTAGTAAATAAACCCAGATGTAGTGACTTTTTGCGAAGCAACCAATAGTTGGTAATCGAAAAGAAAATTTGAACTTGGCCAGATTCTGAAATGTATGGATGCTTTAATTTCTTTCACTTCTCCATTAACGTTGAGTTGATTACTTGTGGGCTGGAAACAAAAGTGGACCACCACTCACTCACTAACACTGTCAGATCTCGGTAGAAATATTTTGCTGTTCCCAATGTGGCTTATTTTTCCTCCTAGCAATCCTTAAAGCAGTTTCCTCGACTTGTACTGTCAAACTGAGATTTTAATCGTCAAGACAAAAATGCGGCAAACCTGTAAGACCAGCCATACGGTTGTTGGTATGTGTGCCTGTTAATATTGCAGACAACCTTCATTTTCAGTGTCACGTGTCCGGGTCTTCTTATATACACTCATTATCTCGCTTAACTTGTGTTCTACTGGACTTGGGTCTGATGACTGTGATCTGTATCTCAGCTGGTCAAAGCACATATTTCTAGTAAAGGTTCCAATGGAGTTTAGCCAAGTCTAAACATCTTCATGTTTGTGATGATGGGCTAATTTTGAAACTGGTTTTCATATATATGTAGACATATAGTCTTGTTGACGCCAAGATCTCACATTTTCAGGAGGTTTTCTAAAAGTGATCTTCAAAGCTTTTTTTTTTTCTTTTTTACAAGAAGTTTTCAAACATTTCACAGAGCACTAGTTAGCTGCCGGGCAAGGAATCATGTTTGCTTTGCCACCGTATCACCTCTGTTAAAAATATACGACAACTATTCTCCTCACCATGGACAAAGTATCCCTGCTCCTGCCAGATGAGAAAGGCATCACCCAGAGCTGAAAAGATGAGACCAGCCAGAATCTTGCGGGCGCTGGAGTGAGCACCGAGGAAGCTGAATCCGTGAGCCAGCAGAAACACCCACAGGCAGAAGATGGGCAGACATTTGATGAGGGCACTGAACCAGGAAGGGCTCGAGGTGGGCAGCCACAGGACGAAGTAAACACAGGTTGCCTTGAAGAACGGCACCAGTTTGGGGCCTTCGCTCTTCACCTGGAAGGAGATTTAGCATTTAATTATAACAGAAGGTATTCTAGTGGTTAAAACAGTCCTGTGTTTTTGAGTGTGACGTATAGAAATTTAACATTTTTTTGTCAAAATTTTTTTTTTTAAAGTATCATGGGTTGGGTTTAAAGTGCTTAAGTCATGTTTGGTTTTCATGTAATTCATACTAGACATGCACATGTCTTGTTGCTTGGCCTAAGAGCTAAAGGGGAAATGCAAACCTAAAGGGGAAATCCAAAAGTCTACAGCCACATGCCATTGACTCTTAGTAACCTTTTCTCTTTTTATTTTTTGCCAGACAAGATTTTCTATCTTCTCCTTTTATCACTGAAGTTCTTAAGAAATATATTCAGTCTCATGTTCCAGTTCCCCAATGCATTATCAGTCAGATTGTTTTTCCGGTTAAAAGAAAAAAGGCCCAGCAGGATTAAAAAGCGCAGACCATAGAATGTTCTGGGAATTATTCTCAAGCCAGAGCAGCAGACAAACACGAAGTGGAAAAGTCGTGTTGAGAGGAAAAGGAATTAAGTGAGGGTTCATTGAAGCAGAAGTAAGGAGGATAAAAGTGGGGCAAAAAAAAAAAAAAAAAACAGATAGGAAAGAAGGGAGAACAGTGCTTGTGAAAAATGAATGACAAGTGGCAGGGCAAAAGATGTTGATTTGTAAAAGGAAAACTGCAAGAGTTCAAATAAAGGTGAAGGAAAAGAAAGACAAAAGAAGGACCGGGAAGCTTAAAGGTCTTTCGGGGTAGGAGTACAATATGTGAGGAAGGTTTATCGGTTTTTAAATGGCAGCTGGGGGAAATAGGAGGTGAAGACGGGAACAGAAGGTGAGAGAGAATGAGGGGTTACTGTCGGTCATACAGCCCACTCTCCCGGAGGAAAGAGAAGACATAGATTGCACAACACCTCAATACAAGAGTGAACTAAATTACACTACAGGATGGGGTACAATATATGAGATCGCCCTGGTGTGTCAGATATATCCAGCAGCCAGCAGGAAAACAACAGGGAGCAGACACACACAAACATGCTAGAGCAAAATTAGAGAAACCAGCAAAAAGCTGACACTTTAATTAAGAAGAAAAACAAGGAAGAATACATGTTATATATAAATTTATAAAATAAAAAAAAATCCACAATCTATTTAGAGTTTTAGTTCAAAACTAAAAGCCAACTTGTTACTTCAGCTTCTTTGAAGCAAAAGAAGGACGAGGAAGCTTAAAGGTTCCACGGGCACCAGCCTTTCTATATGTTTAACCTCAGGTTGTAAAATATGCTGCTACACCAGCCAGATCTGCAACCTGTGGCTCCTACAAATACATTATACAGTCATGTCAATATGGAACAAACACTCAAAGGGAGATTGGTGATAGCTAATTAAATCCATGCCATGAAGAATCAGGGCAGTTCCGAAGACAAAAACAGTAAGGTGTACCTAATAAAGTGGCAACAGGCTTTTTATCTCTCTGGACTATAAAGGGTGAATGATCATATCCAGGATTTCTTGTTCTTATACAATTCTCTGCTGAAACCAGTTATTTAATTATGCTGAAATGCACATTAAATAGTTTTTATTATGAACAATAATATTTGAAGAATTATCAATCTAGATTAAATATCTAAGTTATAGTTTTTCCTATGAGTTTTTTAATTTGTTTTTTTTTTTTTTGGGGGGGGGGGGTTGTTGTTTTTTTTTACTTCAAATTTACAGAATCAGTCAAGTTGCAATGTTGCAGACAGAAGAACCCTGGAACTTCACTTGTGTATTTATTTGATTTTTTTTTTTTTTTCAGATTCCTGGAAAAGCAGTGATATCTGCTTTCCCAGCTATCACTGCAGACATTTAGCAATAGTCACAGGAGCTAAGTCACATCTCAGCGTTATGAACTTTGCCGTACTGCGCGTGAGAGTCCATGTTGTGGCTACCGAGGCCAAAAGGGAGCCGAACGGAAACATAAACAGAGCCAGTAGTACCAGACTAGCCATCATCACCGCCATGTTTATCATGTGTCTGCACAGCAAAACCACAACATATTCATGTTGCACTGTTTTGTTTGTTTATTTGTTCTGCTTGAGATAAAATACAAATGTATGTGTTTGGTGTTAAAAGGGCGAAAATATAGTTAAGAAAGGTTAAGATATTTAAAAAAAAAAAAAAACTTCAAAAACATTGCTTTTTTTGTACTTTTTAAGAGAAAATGAATCGTAATTTGGATTTAACTGTAATATTAAGTGATGAATGTGAATATCTGAGATAAACTGAAAAATTACTGCTTGCTAAAAATACAAGCAGTATTTTATATATTTATATTATTTCTCTCGGGACTGATCTCGCTTTTCTGTTCAGAGATTTCGCTTAATACTGTTGATATTGTTGATACCGTCTCAACGTGTATCGCTGAAAGTTCATTGAGACACAAAGTTTGTCTATCTATAGTTTTGCTTTCCATGAGACGTGTGTTTGTCTGTGCGAACCCTGCAGACAGAGAGGTGTTAGTGACAACAGTTAGTCCTGTGAGACGGTCGGCTGTCATCTGCCTTAATTTAGAGGCGAGCAAAATGTGTATTTTTACTACTGTGCAGACGTTTGATTAATGACGCGACAAAATAAAGTTTGTTACAGTAGAGAGGCTGCTTTGACACATACAGCTCCATCCACATTATTAGAACCAGTGGAAAATATGTTTAAAAAAAAAAAAAATCTTAAAATAATTTAAATCAAAGTTTAGTGCGATTCATTTAAAACCACTCAAAATGCATCTGTAACATTTATTTAACAGGAATTTTAAGATGTGCAGCACTGATGCGCCTATTAAGATGCACATGCATAGTGATTGTGTTAAAAGTTACATATTTTCACATGACGAGATTATATTAACTGCAAGAAAAGCTTAATTTGTTTTAAAGCCTGTTATATGTAATTACCAGGGATGTCAATAAATTTTAATCTGCATGGCAAACACCCGTCTCCCTGTTGACTGTTGAACCATAACACTGTTTGTTAATGATTGGCTTGACAGTTACAAGAAAGTCATGGGATATTTTGGTGGAGTGGTCAACCAGGTGGAACGTCCGCGCAAAGTAAAAATATCCAATAACTGAGATCCATATTCTCTTTTTTCTTGATATATCTTTCAGACATGTGCAGGTTGTATTTCTAAGGCTACATGAAACAACAAAGATGCAGGTTGCAGGTTAAGAAAAAAAAACAAAAAAACACTACACAGAAAACTTAAGCACACTAATGAAAGTTGTTGACAAACTGTTATGTCCATGAGTAACTTCTCTGAGGTTGTGATGTAGCCTGGAAGATTTAGTCCAGGAAGAAACAAGCAGCTACCATAGAAGCCAACACAAACTAGACGCTCTGAAGTGCCAAATGAGATCCATCCAGGATGGCATCTACCCAACCACTGTGGGTGTGTAACACGATACACAGAAATATTTAAAGACACTCAGACACTCAATCTGGAAGAGGGCAAGTGTAATACAAGTAAGAACCTAGCAGGCACAGCTGGCATTTTAATCATACGACAATGCTCATTTTCAGAAAGACCATTTTAATGTAACAAGCACTTATTACTTTTATGTTAAAGGTGTCTAGAAAATCACCTAATTAGATCAAACGGATAACGATGGTCCTACAAAAAAAAAAAAAAATTCTTGGTGACAGAGGTGGAAATATTTTTTCTGTTGTGAAACTGTGTTTGATTTGATGCAGTCTGCAGAAGGACAAAAACTTGATGACTTCCCTTAAGAGCACACAACAGTTGGTTTGGCAGATGGTGCCGAGCATGGTAGTGTTCATCAAAACCTAGTTTAGAGACAGAAATAAAAACAAGGGCAAACATGTAGGCTCCTTTGCACACAAATGATACAAATGATGGCATTTATGTGGCAATAAACACCTTCATATGTTTCATTTGACTTTGATACTTTTCTTTTTTAAGAGCTTAACAGATGCAAAGTTTTGCAAAAGTACCAGTTCCCCTTGGAGTTTTTCCCCAATTTGCTGCAACCACAAACTTGAATGTATATACTGTTAGGGTTTTATGTGATTTAGATCAAATAAAGCAATATATATGTATGAAGTTGCCCTGCGACAGACTGGCGACCTGTCCAGAGTGACCCCGCCTCTCGCCCGGAACGTTAGCTGGAGATAGGCACCAGCAACCCTCCCGACCCCACTGAGGGACAAGGGTGTAAAGAAAATGGATGGATATGTATGAAATAAGAGAAAAATAACTCTGAGTTTTTTTTTTTGGCAGAGTCTATATTTCTTAGAAATAAAAATATAGACTCTAACATGTCTAAATAAAAACTAGAACACATAATGGCCCACGGAGGTGAGTTAGCACATAATCCTGTTGTATTGTGAAAACCTCGGATGTCTTTAGGAGAACACTGAGTGAAGAAATGATCATGAAGACAAAAGAACACAACGTAACATAAATTTGTGGAGACGTTTAAAGGTAACCTGAAGGCACTGTGGTCAAAGGGGACAAGATTTAAATTTTAAAAAAGAAATATCAGTAGGGGTAGGAAATGTTAGACTTGAGAAAATGGATGGAGCAACAGTACAGTGTAATCCTAAAAGAAAACCTGGCTTAAGCTGCATATGACTTGGGACTATGGCGGAAGTTCACTGTACAACACAATGACTATAAATATACAACTGAAACAGGATGGTTTACATCAAAGCTTATTATGTTAGAATAGTGCATTCCCAGGCCTGACCTTCATCCAGTGCGAAGATTTGAAAATGATTTTCAGAGGCACTCTTGAACAGTTCTGGGAAAATTAGTCTCTAGATGTTCGATGCTTCCCCAGAGTACTGAATGCCAGGCATTTAGTATTTTCTTTTTTTTTTTTTTGTAAACAAGAAAACAACAAAAACAATGTATCATTATCCTTCCACATCAAAATGATGCACTACTTAGAGTATTTGAAATTAATACAAGGTTAAAAGGATAAAAAAAAAAAATAGTACTCTTAAGTCATGTAAAGTTTTTACTAGTAGTTGCAAAGTCCTCAAATTTTACATAATGTTTCCCTTTAAAGGCTGGAGGACTGCACAGTTTCAAAGGGTTTTCATGGAACTGCAGTTCCTAGTTTTCATGGGGAAAACTGCCGACCTGCACAGCATCCGTATCACTCAGGCAACTAGTGTGTATGGCAGACATTCCTCAACACAGGCTCCCCTCACACATCGGGGTTTACCACAGGCCAAGACACCCCACACCATTCTTCAAGGCCCCTCCACGCGGGGTGACATTTCATAGAGGCTCTTTCAAAGTAAGGAGAGGCTGGGTTCGCGTAAGTTATTCATGAGCGTCTCGTTGTTTATTTGTCAAAAATAAAACGATTTCCCGAGTTATGTCGCCACGGAGGAGTCGACGTTTAGCTGTGCTAAAGCAAAGGAGATGGAAGGAAAGCCATATGCGGGCTCTGCTTGGCGCATGCGTTTACCGAGGGATACAGGAAAGAAAATAAGGCAAAGAAAGGCTCGACTGAGTCACATGATGAAGCGCTTTCTTTCTTTCTTTCTTTCTTTTTTTTTTTAGTCGGAGGTGCATTCTGAAATATGAGCAATCGTCTCAAAACTGACAGAGCCGCTGTAGCGCCAAATGACAAATGAAAGAGATGCGAGGAAAAAACAAAGTTTCCGCATTTGTGTTCCTAGAACACATGCAGGAACTACATTTCTATTATTATTATTAGCGATTAAATAATCATCCAGAAAACATGCGCTGACTCCCCCCAAACTACAACATGCGCTGAATGTGCCTGAAACAGAGGATGTTACACTGTGGAAAATAAACTGACGCCGCTTTTCTTATCGGTACGTGACTGTTTAAAACGCCGGTTTTGACGCTGATACTCACCACTGTTACCGGAGACACCATTTCTCCCCTGAAGCTGACGTGTCGATTGAAAGACAAAAACAGTTTAAATATATCTAAACCGCTTTTTAATTCGCTTGGATCTCCTTGTTTGCGCAGCACTGTCAGAGGGATGCCGATTGTTTTTGTCCTCGATCCTGTGGGCGGTCCAACATCCCGGAAGGAGGGAACAGAAGCACGTTAACGTGGGCAGGCCTACCATTTTGACCAATAGGAGCAGAGAGTGCTGGTAAAATGGGCGGGCCCAGTCGTTAGAGACGTCCTGATAGGAGGAGTCAGAGCGGTGTTTACATATTGAAGCAGATGGCCTTTATTTACATTTTCAGAAATGGAGCTTTTCGGCATCAGGGGCTGAGCTTATAGTCGATTTTGTAACACAATCCTTAGCTATGCTGTTCTAAATCGGATTAAGGAAAGATTTCAGATGGACAAACCCGTAAATTACTTTGAAAATCTATCTATCTATCTATCTATGTATCTATGTATCTATCTATCTATCTATCTATCTATCTATCTATCTATCTATCTATCTATCTATCTATGTATCTATGTATCTATCTATCTATCTATCTATCTATCTATCTATCTATCTATCTATCTATCTATCTATCTATCTATCTATCTATCTATCTATCTATCATGACAATGCCACTAATCACTTAGAGTATGTTTCTAACGGCTTTGCTCAACAACAAGCATTAATTTTTGCTTCTTCCTTTATTTTTTTTTTACATAAACTTAAGATCAGTCATATTTGAAGTCACCATTTTGCATCTCGTCACAGATTTTCATTGGGATTTCGGTCTGGACTTTGACAAGGCAATTTTTAACATGAATATGGTTTCACCTAGAGATAATTACACTATTGCTCCAGCTGTGTGTTTAGGGTTATTTTCCTGCTGAAACGTGAACCTTCTACCCATGTTCAGGTCAAAGCCATGCCACACTATCATAGTGCCATCCCTATGTTTCACAGAGAGGATGTTATCCATTACACGTAGCACTGTGGCTTTAGACTAGAAAGTATTTTTGTTGTTGTTGTTGTTTTGTTTTATGTACATGAACCACCTTCTTCCACAATGCTTTGCCGCATGACTTATGGCGTGATAAAAGCTCCATTTTGAATGGGATTCTTTCAACAGTTTAACATTGTTGTTAATCTGCCATAAAGGCCAGATTTATGTACTGCATTACTAATAATCTCTCAACAGGTCCTTCCACACAATGTGTGGATCTCTGCAGCTCCTCCAGAGTTAACATGTACCTCTTGACTGCGTCTCTGGCTTATGCTCTTCCTCAGCCTGTCACTCATAATAAGGCTGCACCCAGAACTAACTTCTGTATGTATTTCATTATGCATGTTTAACAAAAAAATATAACCGAAGGAGGCACAGATCCTGTTCTTCCAAACATTTTCTTCCTCAACATTTGGTTTCGGCACAAAATTGCAAACATATTCAAGAAGACTGATTAGAAACAACTCCATTTCAGGTCAGTATCTGTCTGCTGAACCATTACCCCATCATACCCCTGCAGTTGACCGTAAGTGACCCCCCCCCCCCACCACCACACAGCTTTAAACTTTCCCACAGCTAAATCCATGACCTGTCTGTTGTTCCCTCTGTCTTCATGATCCTGTTTGCATACTGAAGTTCTCTAACTAACTTAAGAAATATTTACAGAACAACTGTATTTAGACCAAGAAAAAAGGATGTGAGTGGAGGGGGTGCCAAGCTTATTTTATGGCATCCTGACAGTGATATTATTATTATTATTATTATTATTATTATTATTATTATTATTATTAAATATACGCTTTACTTCCCTTGTTTTTTGCAAAGTCACAAAGTGTTCCACAAAAAGATTAATGGAGAAAAGATTATCAGCAAAGAGACTGTATCTGACTTCAGGGGTCAGAGGTTAAGATAAAATGGGCCCTGTAATGGAACTAAATCCAATCTCCCTTTGCCTCAAACTGTTACCTAAATACCAACAGGAAGCTACCTGTAAATCTTCCATGTTAGGAGAAGTTGATAAGTCTGAAATTTATTTAGGAGTAAGGCTGTTGCTGATCTGAAACAAGTGAAGATCACAGCAAATGAGCTCATTCTAGAGGATTCCAGAGGTCAGCGGCAAAAATGGGCTTAACTTTGTGTTACCAGTTACAAAAGCAAAGCTTAAGTGTGCGCATAAATGTAAGTGTTTTAGTCAATGCCTTGAGCTGCTTACAGGTTTATAAACAGATTAATCTGAAATGTGATTATTGGAAGAATAAAGAAGCAAAACTCATTTCAGATCCACAAATCGGCTTTTTATTTATTTATTTATTTATTCCCTCAATCTTTGATTTATTTATCATTTATTTTTGACAGACAGTCCTGGGCTTGGCATCCATTGACATAGAAATGGAAACAATTTGATAAAGTTAAGCCATATAAGGAGATTAAAGAGAGAAAAGGTATTTGGAAGTTAAAACATCAAAGGTATTACACTTTGCCCTGCAGAGAAGAGAGAAATTGCATCTTTTCCATCAGAAAACAGGTTTTATGGCAAACTCTGCCCCCTGAAGTCAGATACACATTACTGCTCAGAAACCTTCAGCAACAAAAGACAAATAAAAATAATCTGACCTTTCTTTTTTCTTCACATTTTGTCACATTATAAGTTAAAAAATAAATAAATAAAAGGCCACACATTTTAATGTACTTTAATGTAATTGTGTGTAATAAAAATGTAGAAATGTAAACTACTTAAAACTTTAAACTGATTTATAAATACTGTTACATATATTCTATTGCAGTTTCCCTCACAGGAGTATTGATGCTCCGTGAACTTTTCTTTTTGTTGATTTACAATCACAAACTTCAGTCCAAACACACAAATAGAGTGTATTGCCTAAATAATAGGCAATGTGCTGTTGGGTACATTCTAGTAAAGTTTTTCCAAAATAAAGCGGTTTGTGAAAGTATTCATATTCTTTGAATATTATGTAATTTGCCACTTTACAATTACAAATGTCAATCTATTTTAATGGGATTTTCTGTCATAAATCAACTCAAAATAATGTAGCACATAGCGAAAAATAAACTTGGTTTTATTTATTTTTACAAATAAAAATTGAATAAACATGTGAAATTTATTTGTATTTACCCCCCTTGAATGTGGGGGCTAAATACCCCACATCAGCATTTACATGACTAATGCTGATTATTTGAAGTATTTTTTTTTATTTGCAATTTTGTTTACCCTGTAATATATTATTTGTAAATTATTTATTATAAACGCTTAAAAGAATTAAAAACATATTCCAAAGTACATCTAACAAAAAATATTTTTGCAAAAATACATTGCCCTACAGAACTATTATCCTTCTCTTCTATCCTTTTGTCATTTTACAACCACAAGATTCCTTCTATTTTATCAGCATTTTGACATAAAAATACAACACAATTTTAAATATTTCTGGTTTGTAATGTTATAAAACTTGTAAAATTCCATAATTTAAATACAATGTTTAAAATGTTAAAAAATCAGAAACAAATGGGTAATGTGGAGGAGAAGAAAGAATATAAACTGCTTACTTAAAAATCGATTTTATACACTCCAGTAGTACTCTTAGATATCATTCAGGAAAAACTACATTCCGCTGCGTTTTGGTATAGGAGTGACTTCTTAACTGCTATATAAATGTAGAGATTAGTGGAGAGTAATTGCGTTTATGTTCTTTCATAAGGCTACACAAGTTACAACTGGCAGACGAAGTAAAAGGTTTATCTATGCAATGAAATTTCCAGAGCTTTCGAGATGGTCCAAGAAGTGGCGACATCAAGTGGTTCTTTACTGTAAAAAAAATGTTTTCGGAAGGATATTACGTATGAGACCGTATGACGAATAGGAGAAGTTTTGTCAAACGTAAAATACGGAGGGAGCACTTCAAATGGATTGGATTCACTTTGAAGCCGTACGCAACAGCACTACCGACATTACTATACTATATATACCATCAACAAACTAAATTAAAAATAAAATCCAAAGCTTTTCGTGTAATTTAAAAAAAATCCTCGTTTTGTACCTATTATTCATCCAAGAACGGTCGATTATAGTACATGTGCACACTTACAGTCAAGATAGATCCCCCCCTACTTCCGTCCGTTGGTTTACATGGAGACGATATGATTCTACACACACTCTCTGATCATAAGCAAAAGCGGAAGTATGTTGAGTGAACTATGTCACTTCCGCACATTCCGCTTTGGCCGTTTAATTTTGTCGTTCTTACTCACTGTTCGGCTTTAAATCGTCTCAGAATTAAAAATTATACATTTTTTTATCTATGTGGTTTTAGTGTAATTTGGTCAGACACGTATTTTGATGGATGTCGCGTTTTTTTCGTTCATACAAAGAGGAAGTTGGTCCTCCTGGAATCTCAGTTAGCTGACGTTAACAGCTGTGGAGCCCCGGTTAGCTAAATGCGCTAGCGTATGCTATCTTAAAAAGTGATTAAGTAAATGTAGTCTGCACCGTTAAGATAAGGGTTTGGGTCCCCGTATCGTTGGTTCAACAACGTACGGTCCTCTTTGTGTAGCTGTCAAGATAAACGTGGTTTGATAGTGTGAGTGTCTAAATCCTAAACGTGAACCACGATTCTGGTTTCTGTGGGTTGCTTGATTCGCTTCAGGCTGACGTATGTCATCATCTACTGCCAACATGATGGACTTTGATAATATATTGGACATCGCTTCGCAAAACCAGGTTCTCAGCAGTGTACAAGTAAGTTAAAGATGATGATTACTTGTACCCATGTTCGTAAGTGGGAATCATTGTTACAATTCAGTGCGTTCCATCCGTGTCAGTGAAGGTTCTATAGTACAGCTGGTTGCTAAACTTACAATAGCATGACCCTGCATGGCTTCTGCCTCAAATACGTTATTCCATTTGGTTATATATACCTCGTTAGTTTTCTGGTTTTAAAAACACATCGAAAACTTTGAGATTAGTTTATTTAAAAATACCATATTTACTTTAACAATTCAATGAAGTTTTACGTTCAGCAGCTGATCTTATGTCTCATCCTTGTCTTTCTTTGTGCAGAAGAGATACAGTCTTCAAGCGGGACCACCCAAAAAGGACCCAAAGTCTAAAGGTGTAAACCCTGCTGCTGTGCAGGCACTTCTAAAAAAGCGGCAAATTGACACAAAACAGAAAGGTATCTATGACATTAAGCCAGTTTACACAGTAATACTCAAATTAGAGGTGTACAGCTCTTTCTGCTGGAGATTGAATTGTGCCAGTTTTCTCTAGTTTTGCCTCTGATCGGTAGGTCAGATTCCAAACTTTCACAATTTTGCTATTTAGTACATGTGTTGATGTAGTTTTGACTTTGATAAAGATCTGATCAATTTTAGCATGGTTGCATTTGAAGGTCAGCTTTTTATTTTCCTATTTTCTGTTGGATTCGAGGCTACCATCGCTAACAAAGAAACTGGAACAGATTTCTTACCTGATTTCTAACTCAGTCTTTCAGATTAAAAGACCAGACCTCTAAAATTGGATATTTGTCTCGGTCAGGAAAAGCCCTATTGGTACAATTTTGACTGAAATATGTACGGATACAATCTATTTTCTTCTTCTTTTCAGAATTGGAAAGTAAGAAACAAAAAGAGCAGCTATTGGCGAAGAGGGTTGAGTTGAAGTCGGATCGTAAAGCACGAGCTATGGCATCCAGAACCAAGGACAATTTCAAAGGCTACAACGGCATTCCAGTGGTAGAGACTCCGAAAAAGAGGGGCTCAAAAGGAGATAAGCGGGAAGATCATCCAGATGACCCTGAAAGATTTAGGAATAACGCAATCGACCCACTAGACGATGAAGATAATTACGAGTATGAGCAGACCGATTCAGAGGGAGAGCCGGAGCCAGAGATGATGAGGCCACAGAAGACTATGAGTGTCAGTGGGCCAAGTAAATCAGTTTCTAAAAAAAATTCTGGCCCACCCAAACCTCCTCCCCCTGCCATGAACTTTGCTGATTTACTCAGATTGGCGGAAAAGAAGCAATTTGAGCCGGTTGAGCTAAAACCCAAGGTGAAAAAGGAAGAAAGGCTTCGCACAGCCGAAGAGATACGTGAACTGGAGATGGAGCGCAAGGCTAAGAGACCTGACAAAAGCAGGGACTCAAAGGTAGACGGTGGAAGAGAGGGACGGTCTTTGTCCACTTCTAGTTCAGTTAGAAAAAGCACTACAGAGAAAGAACCAAAACACAACAAACCGCAAAGGAACTCTACAGAAAAGCCAAGTCTGCCCGGTAGATCAGGAAATAAGGTTCAATCAGCTGGAACAAGTGACAGAGGTCTCTCCTTTTCCAAACCCTCTGTAAGTGACAAAGAGAGGAACCGAGAGAAGACGCCTCACAGTGATAGAGAACGATCCAAGATGGGCATTTCTGCTTCATCAGTTGCTACAGTTAGTAAAAATCCTTCAAAAGCCCACTCATCTCAGGTCTCAGCCAAACATGTAAGCTCCAGGATGGCACTTACCCAAAAACCCAGCACCTCAAGTGACCTTAGCTCAAGAAAAGACAGTTTGTCATTGCATCAAAAAGGAGCTTCATGTATTCAAGGGAACAGGCATTCTAGTGGAGTTGGAGCTGGCCAGAGGTCTCAACATGCAACCTCACAGCAGACGAGACCCATTCAAGGCAGTTCATTAAAGCAGGGATCTATAGCTGGAGAGATGAAATCCAACAGAGGAGACCCACAAAGGTCTGGAAATAATCCTCTGGTGAGGTCAAACGGTAATTCACTGAGGCCGTCTTTGGGCGGTCCTTCTAAGGCAGGGAACCAGTGTCAGGGGAGGCCTATGGGCATACCACAAAATAAACCTGGTGGTGCACCACAAAATAAACCTGGTGGTGCACCACAAAATAAACCTGGTGGTGCACCACAAAATAAACCTGGTGGTGCACCACAAAATAAACCTGGTGGTGCACCACAGAGTAGGCCAGGTCGCAGTGGACCTGAAAGAGGTGGATCCCGACCTCCAGGACCTTTTAGACCTGGTAGTGGAGGACAGGTATCAGGGCGGCCAAACAGTAACCTCGGGTCAGGGCCGGGCAGACCTAAGTGCACTGTCGTGTCGGAGACCATCTCGTCCAAGAATGTGGGTGGACCTAGGCCAGGGGTCTCCCCTCGGCCAGGCATGCAACAGAGACCTGGGGTGATCCCAGGGATGAGACCCGGGATGATCCCAGGGATGAGACCCGGGATGATCCCAGGGATGAGACCCGGGATGATCCCAGGGATGAGACCCGGGATGATGCCGGGAATCAGACCCGGGATTCCACCCAGACCTATGATGAACAGACCACCAGGTGAGAACCAGGAAATGCATGATGTTATTAGTGAAGACTTGTAAATGGTTTATTCAAATTTTAAAAGCTTTAATGAAAATGCAAAAATCATCACTGGAAAATGTATTACCTGAAGCTGGTTAAAGTTTGGTCTTGTTCTTGCTAAGGGACCTTTGCTTTCTGCAGTCCATAAATACGAACTTACCAATTTATTATTTTGTTAAAATCACTATGTTTTCTAAATTGTCTTTAAATTTACGAAATTTGCCTTTAACATCCAATTAGTCTTTAAATACGCAAATGATTACTGGGATTTAACCAGACTGTGATAAGTTTGTTAACACATCCGCCAAGATGTTTAAAACGTTTCAATGTCAGCAGTCTTTGAATAGAGTTTAATCTTTTCTTTTGACCATCAAAATAATCAAATCACATCTCAAGTCTCTAAGAACAAGATCTGTTGCCAACAATTTAAGTATTTCCTTTCCAGGAACCATGCTACCACCCATCACAATTGCATACAAGAGGAAGTATGAGGATGAGGAGGAAGAGTATGACCCTGAAATGGACGACTTCATTGATGATGGAGGTGAAGAACAAGACGAAATCTCCAGGCACATTAAGGAGATCTTTGGCTATGACCGAAACAGGCGAGTGTTCTCTTCATGGTGTCTGGTGTTAATGGGGTATTGTGACAAATGAGTTTGCACTTGGTATTCACTCACATACAGTAAGGAATTAGATCTCTGAAGAAAGTCCAGACACAGTAACAATACAAATAACCTGCTGTTACATGGCCACCACACTTGGAGCTTGTTATTCCACCTTCTGCACTGGTTTTGCACAAGGTAGTATTGTGGTATGAGAGTCCAGAAAGATATGAGTATTGTTTATTTCTCACTCGAGGGGGCATCGTAATTAATGTGACTATAATTGAAAAGTGAATGACAGTACTTCAGGCCAAACAGTGAATCTCACAGATTCATTAAACACAATATTTCACACTTTGAATTCTTGGTTTTGATCAATATGACTTGTACTTAATCTGAAAATGTCAATATTTCATTGGACTTATTAAAAAGTAGTTGCTAGAAAAACTGGTTGTGGCTCACTCACTCACTCTGATACGCACCCTTTTATGGACTGGCAGAAAAATAGCTCATTAAAGTATTGAGCAGATGTGGAAGATCTGCCTGAAAACGGAAAGAAAAATCATGGAGCATCTTTTTTTACAGTTGATTTTTTTTATTATTTACACAATTTTCCATCTACAAATACATATTCAATATAGATTTATTTTCTCTGTTAAAGCAATTGATTTGACAAAATATCAATTTACTGCTACTTTGTTGGGGTTTTTTCTCTCAGGTACAAAGATGAAAGTGACTATGCTCTTAAGTTTATGGAGAGCAGCTGGAAAGACCTGCAGAAAGAAGAAGCCAGGAGGTATCAAAATAGACATTTTTGTCATTTTTCTCTCCTGATTAAAAGTAATTGTCACCGGTAACATAAATTTTCATGCTCCTTACCTTTGCCTTACTTTAGTCTAAGAATGGCTGTGCAAGAGGACCTGGAGGAAGAGCGGCGAGAGGAAGAAGAGCTGAAAAGAAAAAAGGCCAAGAGGAAAAAAATCAACTGAAGCTCCATTCCTGTTTTGATAAATAATCCTTTGTCCTCTGAATGCTGGCACGGTGGCTTGGCGATCCTACAGCATCAAGCCCACATTTGACCGTGTGTTGTGATGGAGAAAGTCATTTGTTGTGAAAGATTATCTATCAAAAGATGATATGCAAAACCCATTGGAAGCATTTAGAAAGTAATGAGAATTTCTCAAGTCCATATTTATTTGCTCTACAAAGTCCTGGATTTACAATCTGGGAAGAATTGAACTTTTAACAAACATGAATCCGTTTTTCTCATCTCAGCAATAACAGGGACAGTTCTCAACATATTTTCTGTTACTTTTTTCAGCTAATTATTTGAACATTGTTAGTTATTGTGCAGAAAACATTACCGATTCATATGTTGTGTAAAATATTTTGACAGTAATAATTGCATAAAGGCTTTTATTTAACAGTACTCTATGATGTCATTTTTTTCTCAGATTAAGATTATTTTAGTAAATTCATATATGGAGAGGTTTGGTCCCATTTTTCTTTGATTAAAACTAGTGGTTTTGTCTGTCTTAAAATTAGCATAATATTTTACTAATTATGTGCCGCTTTTTAAGGTAGTCCTTGCTGTGTAGTGGATACAATTTTATTACTGATCAAATTCTTTCAAAAAAGTTTTTCAACTCCCTAGAATATTATCGGTTCTACCCACAATGAACATCTTGCACAATCCAATGACTTCTCCAAGGACAAACTACTTTAAAACATTAGATATCATTATGTGCAGCTTTCTTAACTGGATCCAGTAGACAGGTGAAGAGGCATTTTTATCAAGAAACACTCAAATTTTAACTACATTTTTAGTCTAATAATTGTAAATGCCTAAAATATGAAGGAAAACTTTCATAAAAATCTTTAAGATCAAAGTATAAAGCATTCCCTTGAGAGGTTTCAAAATGGCTGGCTAAGTTAGTACTATGAAGATGAAAGGATACTAGATGAAAAACCATTGGTCTGAGCCTGAATAATGTTTATAGTGTGAAATGTGGACTGGTATAGTTCAGTGTGAAATTGTCTGACAAATAATTTAATCGTTAAATGACAAATATCCAGTTTTACCATAAAATATGAAAATAAAGGCATTTCCTTTTAGGGTTTTCATTTTTACCTAAATGTTATTAATTAAAATCCTAGCTATTAAAATTTAGCTATTAGGATTGGTGTTTTCTATTCTTAATTATAATGCTACTTACGTATAGTAGGGATGTTTGTATGACTAGGACTGCTTATTTTGACTCCTGCTTATATATGACAATGCCTTGCCATATTTTTGGTGTAGGGGATTTTTCAAAGAGGGCGGGGCTTAAGTCGGTAGTGACATCAGTGTCACCTAGCTACGCCTTTGGCTGCTCCTCCAAGTTTGCGGAAGTTTATCAATAGAGCTGGAATTATACAACTGGCAGGAGCATCAAACCTGAAGAATAACTAGTATATTCATATTTCTTTTGGCTAATTTCCGGGTGAACTAGATGGACCTCAAGTCAGAGAAAATACAGCGGATCCTATCAAAGGTTAGTTTGAACAAATGACAACTTTGAAATGTGTTCAGTCTAAACTTTAATTTGTAAAAGCCGGCTAGCTTTGTAGGCTAGTTTCTATTAGCTTCTGTCAGCCTGAGCAAACTGGAAGAACCAGCTTAGCTTCTTAAATTCTTGAAAGGAACTTAAATAAGATTACAAAGTGAGAGTGCAATTGTTCTTTTTGGATGAATTTGAAGAATATTAACCCACTGAATTGAGGAACTTAACTAAAACTATTAAAATAAAGTTTATGCTGTTTTTCCTGTCTTACCATTACTGACAATGAGCAAAAAGAAAAAATATTAACAGTAAAATGTCTAGAATTTGTGTAGAAAATGATAAATATTTAATTGGCCAATTCTTTCAAGAAACTGACAGTTTCAATAAAAAAAAATCCCTGCTCATTTGTAAAATAACTGAAATTTGTGGCAGAAGTTTTAATAGTGCGTACTCTTTTGAGTTAATTGTACAGATGTGTTAATTATCAGGATTTTAATACCTTAAAGTTTTAACACAAGTTGGAAAATGCTATACAATATTTTAAAATAATCAAGTGGAGAAATAAAAATAAAAATAAAAACGGCATCATAGTAAAAGTAACACAGGACAATATACACAAATAATTATTCATAAGTTTAAAAAAGGGTTATTTAAACGAGTGTAATCTAAAGTTAAAGAAAATACCACACGACTGCAAATCAATGTGGGGGCATCGAATATGGCTGCTCCCAAAAATAATAGATTTTAAAAGATGAAAGTTAATTTGTCAGTCCTTTTTTTCATTAAGGCTTCCTTAGAAGCCTTAATGAAAAAGGTTAGAAAAATATTTTTTCTCCATAACAATCCTTCTCATGTCTGTATCTCCATCCAGATATTTAAATGTCTTGTGATGCATTATAATCTTTAACATATAATTGATTTTTTTTAAAAGCTGAATGTACTTAGTTGCCTTTCTCGCTCTAAATCAATTATGACGTTGTGCTGATTTGAAATGACTACATTTCAAAAAAACATTTCTTTTTTTTTGTCAGCTGTTAAAATCACACTGATGCGACATCAGTTGTGCAACAGAACAGGACATATTACACCATGTCATGATTTATTTAGAGTGACTTGGAAAACTACATCCTTACTGCTGAATGACTTTTGAACGATGAAAGGTCGAGTCATGTATCTAATAATGGGCAATAATGTCTCCTAACCCTGAGTTAAGAATATTGAGTTTGGATGAATTTAGACTTCAGTAAGATACGGATCAGAAACTGAGGATCATTCTTAAAGAGAATCCAGACTTTTATTGTGTAAGTCATAACAAAAAAAATGAGTTTTGTGCTCACTGAGCACAAAAAACAACCTTAAAATAAAAAAAAAACTTATCCTTTATAAATCTTATGCATGCTTTTACTAATCGTTTCTTTTTCCCTCTACTAGTACAAATTTGGAGATGTCACAGTTGAGGAACTTCAAAAAATTTATCGCATCTTCCCAGACATGAAGCTGTACACTGGCATGTACAGTAAGTTTTTGTGCTACTTTTGCATTTGTTTGACAAAATACATTCTGGTGAAAATGTATTTGCTCCCTAACATATTTCTGCTCATTAAACACATTTTATTATCAGGAATATAGCCTGAGTAAATACGAACAGCAAGCGACGATTTCATTTAATAAGGGAAAACAGATTATCAAATCCAACCATGGCCTATGTAAAAAATGCCATGATTTTTTTTGTTTTTTTTTGTTTGTTTGTAGCAGTTCGGCTTGCTGGTGTGTCTGAGCTCAAGGTCACAAATCTTTGCTCAAATAATCTCCAAGGGGATTTTTCTGGTAGAGGACTGAATTAGTCAATTAGTTACGTGTAATTGACCAGCTGACGGGTTGACCAGGTCCTGATGCAGGAAACTGGCCAGGATCATCACAGTATTGCTGCCATGTTTGCACGTCAGAATGATGTAGCTTTCCTAAAATACATTTTCACAATACTGTGTTAACTAACAGGTGATGTATTGCGTTTTTCAGCATCCTCTGATAACAGCCAGATGGAGCTCCTGAAATTAACTGGCGTCATTCCTGTAAAGTATGATGGTAAGAATTTTACAAACACTCTCTATGCAGTTTTACATCAGAGGATGTTCTAATGGCAGCTTCTCTCCTTCAGGCCGCTCCTACAACTTCCCCATCGAGCTGTGGCTTCTGTACTCGTTCCCGTTCACGCCTCCGATATGCCTCCTGAGGCCCACCTCCAACATGGTGATCAGAGAGGGAAAACATGTCGACGCGAAGGGACGGATCCACCTGCCGGTACTTCACAACTGGGATCATGTAAGCTTTCGCGTTTACTATCTATATTCTAAAATTGCACTCTAATTTGTGTCTAATTTGGCATTGGGACCTTGACTGTCTCATAATCTTGAGTAAAAATACTGTGATTTCACATGTCTGTTACACTAAAATCTAATGCGGAATCAAACCTTTATTTTTTTTTGTGAAAATAAAAAAAAAAGCATTTACTCCTACTGCTTTTAAAATTATATATTATTACTGGTGTAATACTACTATACTATTTGATTACTCTCATGTTAGTAAATAGACCAAAGCAAAAATATAAACACAGTGCTAAACTTACAAGTATTTTTCTGTGTTCTATGAAGGAACACAAGTATAGGAAACCGATTATTAGCTGATAAATTAGCGAGTCTATCTGCTGAGTTAGCTAACCTGTAATCTGCTGCTTATCTTACAGCCTCGGGTTTTTGGGATCTTTCGGAACTATTGAAACAGTACATTTGACACCGTGTGTCTCATAACAATAACTATCGCGAGCCTAGCTGTGATGTTCTCATCAGCCTTACTCTGTTACAGCCCAGGTCATCCGTCGTGGGTCTCCTGAATGAGATGATTTCCAAGTTTGAGGAAGACCCTCCGCTATCTTCCAGGACCACAGAAGACACCAAGGACCCCCATGAGCTCATGGCTTATGTGTCTAATCTGAAGATCAATGATGGTGCTGCTCTTTACATTCACTCTTAATTTTTACCTTCACAAATCAGACTTTTTTTTTTAATGTTATTTTATATTAACTTCAGGTGGGATCAGGCATCATGACCAGCAAAACATCAAAGTTTCAGTTGTTGGAGGAGGAGATTTGGGCATGGCGTGTGTGATGAGCATTTTATCTAAGGTAGCTACCTTAGTTTTTGACAGTGCAGCAGACAGGAATTTTTTTTTTGGTTTTGTCAAATGAGTTAATGCTACTGAGTTAATGCTTATCTCTTTTTCACATGGCGTAGTGTAATGTGGACAAACTAGTTTTTATCGACGTCGCTGAAAGCTCCTCCAAAGGCGGCGCCACGGATCTGGAAATCTTCAACCTGCCGAAGGTGCAGGTATCCAGAGGTACGTCACTTTCTGCTCCGTCATGTTATGACTCATCGGTACTTTTTGGCCAACAATACTTTTGGTATTTGAAAGGACTCCTGGCGTTGTGCTGACAAGGTCTTTCCACGATGACTCACCACCTTGTTTGCTTAGTTTGACAACAAGTTTTTAAGATGTGGTTGTTTTCCCATAAGATTTTTAGGACTAAGTACTGACCATGTTAAATGTTTTATTTCGTAGATATTTCATCTTCGGCGGGGTCTAAGGTTATAGTGGTGACAGTCAACTCGTGGAACAACGACGAGTCGTATGTAAAGGTGGTCCAGACTAACGTTGATTTGTACCGAGGAATAATCCCCAATCTGGTACATCTTAGCCCCAATGGCATCCTGCTTATTGCCTCACAACCAGGTCAGTAACAGACACTTCTTCAAAGTTTTATTTTTTTACTGCCGTCGTATAACCTCAGCTCCTACCGATTCAGTGGACATCATGACACACGTTGCTTGGAGGCAAAGTGGTCTCCCTCCGACACGGGTGATTGGAGCGGGGTGTAACCTGGACTCCGAGCGTCTGAGCCACGTTCTGGATATTAATCTGAATACACACAAACCTGCCTGGGTCATAGGAGAGCTCTCAGACAATAAAGGTGAGTGGGAGATGGTTACATAAAGGTTTATGTTAATGCTGTTGTCACAAAAACCTGGTTTAACATTTACCCCGATGGATCTTTGAGTCAGGGTGTTCAGGTGCATCTCAATATATGTTAATTTATTTTAGTAATAAAAAAAGTGCATTTAAAGTGAAGTTCACATATGGATTCATTACACTTTGTATAATACTTCAAATATATTTGGTTCTGATGTCTTTCGTCTTTCTATTGACAAAGCTACATAGATTATCTATGGGGTTTATATGTCACAATAATCCATGTTGCTTGTCACACTTTTTCCTTCCACACAACTTTCAGTTAAAATGCTTGAATATAGTATTCTTTGAATAGCCAGTTTCTTTAGCAATGTCTCTTGTGGGTAGCCCCTCTAGTGGAGGGTGTCGGTAAATTGGACAACAATCAACTCAGCCATCTTCCCTATGAGTATTTAGGCGACAGTATGACTATAAGAGAATATTTCTGTGTTTCAAATCGGTTTTCCTTGCTCTTACAAAATATTCCATATTCCTAACTTTAAAGTTTTTTGTTATATTTCTTTAGAAAATCTGTTGAGATGTACCTGTAAATTTCACATGACTCCTTGAGAGCAAAGGTGGGAAACAAAATTATTCCTCTTAATTTACTCAACTCTGACCAAAATAACTGAGAAAGTAAAATCTATTTTTTAATCATAGTGTAATATTTTCTGTGTGTAGTTACCTCTTTAGTTTTGCTTGTTTACAAATAAAAAAAACTCAGAATATTGGAAAAGTCAGTCTAAAACATTTTACTGTTTAACCTAATACAGTTATAAAATGTATCTGCCATTATTTTAACTTTCTTGTATTCGTCCCTTTTGCTCATCTGCACCGTTATTAGGGCAAGTTGTGTAGTTCTTCCAGCAGATCTTGCATGTGGTACATCATGCATACCATTAAGCTTACCAGTGTTTCTGTGTGTGTTTTGATAGTTCCTGTCATAAGTAACGTTGGACTGAGTTCTAACGGAGCACTTGAGATCGCCCCAGGATCTAATTCTACAAAGCCGTTGCTAGACAGGTACTTTTGCTACAAACATTGAGTTAAGGCACAGCTTTTATTAACGTCTTATCATTATTCATATTTTTATTTTTTATTTCCCCCATCCAGAGCATTTGATCTCATGAAAAATCGAGGCCAGCGGTCCTGGTCTGTTGGTCTTTCTGTTGCGGACATCACCAACACCATCTTGACAGATAAGATGAAGATTCACTCCATCTCCACACTGGCTCAGGTAGCTCTTAAGTTATTAAAACAATAGATCCACTATTACCAAGTCTCACACTACAGGTGTACGTCAGTGAATTGCAATCGCAATGAAAAGGTAATGTTAGTAGTTCCATTCAAACAGTGCAGCTCTGTATAGTCCTTCATTGCATCTCAGTTATATGGCAGTCAGTAATTGTCAGTCAAGGAGGGTAAGCCCAAAAAGGACATTAGTAAGACCTTAGATGGTCATAATGCTGTATCCAAGTGCAGGAACAATGGCGGTAGAAAAGGTGCACAACCAACCATGCAGCCTTCAGAATCAAAATTTAAAATTTTGTTAATTAGATTTTGAGAGATTCACAATGCATGGACTGAAGCTGAGAAAATGAGTAGTACACAAAAGTATAAATGATGCAAATTCTCAAAGTGGCATTGCACTACTCATCCAGGTGACTATATTTGAATTGATTTATTTATTTTTTTAATCTGCATTTTGCTTTCTTAGGGCTGGAGTGGTATAAGCGCAGAGGTGTTCCTCAGCTTGCCGTGCATTATGGGAGCAAACGGATCCGCTCGGTTGGCTGGAGTGACACTGGGACCTGAAGAAGACTCCAAGCTCAGGGAAAGCGTCAACTCGCTCTTCGTCCTCATGAGTCAGATCAGAATATGAATGTAATGAGAAATCTGAGAATACTTGCTGCTGAATAGTCGGCGATGGACAGTGATTGCGCTGAAGTTTAGGAAAAAAAAGCCATGTAATTTCCTATGCCTGTTTCTCCTCAAAACGTGGACATCGTGCACTAAATCATTGTAATATATATATATTTAATATGCACTTTTTTTTTTTTAGCTTGGAGGCATTGGAAGCTTATTTTGCACTCATGTTTCATTTTCTTTTATAGCCAAGGCATTTTATGCATAACATCTGAAAGATGAGTGCAGTCTTGGGTAACAACTCAATGTGGAAAATGCCATTCGGGATACCTTGTCTATTTATGCAAATATAATATAATTCTGAGTAAATCACAGTGTTGGATTATGAAGATGAACTATGCATATAGTAACCCAGAAAAGGTGTGGGCTATAGACCAGTAGACTGACTTAAATTAAGCTTTTGTATCTGCTGTCATCCTGTTTCCTTGCTCTTAATGTACTTTTTATGCAAAAAATCGTCTTGCATAATATGAACGGAAGCTACTCAAGACTTGTATATTTTGTAAGACTACATTATTTTGTTTTTATGCAATAAACATTTGAAAGCACACGATTGTTTGAAGAACATAACGAGACATGTATAGTTAATCTCTTTATAAAACTCAAGTAGTTGCATAAATGCAGGTACGCTTTGGTCTTAGCCTCAGTTTTCATAATGACAACATTCCTTAAATGAGCAGTGATGTGTAATATGTGATGACATTCAACAACAACGCTCCAATACTCTGTCATGCCAAACATACGTGTATGAATGCCAAAAACAGTACTTTATAGTGAGGCAATGCAAACACAGACCAAAGTCTTAAGCAGGAGACTGATAGAAAAACAAAGCTGCAACAGTTATTAAGTGTCAAAACAAAAAAAAAATTTTTGGACCCAAAATAGTATAACTTAATATTTGACCATGCTTAGCCCTCCTAGATCTGTTATGGCTCAGCCTCCATGTCTAAAGATTACTTTTTCTATTTAAATAAATAAATGATGCACACACACAAAGTACAGTTTTTTTTCCTTTGAATTACACACTGAACTCTCCCGTGTTACTTGTATTCAAACTTGCTTTCTGAAAGTTAACGCAACACTGACTAGTAATAAAAAAAAACCTTTGTGGGGTGTGTTTTGTTTTCTGACCACTAGATGGAGCTATCCTCAAACGTGCCAACTTCTACTGAAAAACAAACGGCCAGTGCCAATATATTACATTAAGTCCCCAACGTTATTATATACATGAACATATACACAGTATATCATTGTTGTAAAAACATATATAACTGAAAGAGCTTCCTCCTCCCAAGCCCCCCAAAAATGAGTTCTGTAACACGTTTTATTTATAAAAGAGCCCCAGAGTGCCCACTGCAACCTCCCAGGGAAAGAATCTGAAATGTCTAAAATACTTTGGTCTGCATTTACATTTGTCATTTATTGCACCATCCTTGCTGCTGCTGGTGTTTACAACGTTAAGGAAATTGTAGTTTTATTAGCACTCTGGTTTAGTAGAAATCCTGCGTTAAGCTACGCTTACTGTAGGCTAATGACATTTTCTCAGCGTTTGACCAATGGAAGATTTGTGAGCCTGCTCACACTTTACTATAAACTCCAGCTGAACACTTTGACTAAAATGATGGTGTTAACTGGTAGCCCTTTCGTTAGAGTTGCTGTACTAAGTGCTCCATGTTAATATTAAGACACCTTTTTGGAAGAAAATTAGCATAGCTAGAGGTGGAAGAATGGTGATATGTGCACTAAGCTTCTGTTCAAAAAGAAAACAAAATGCATTCCTATGACTAACCAACGGGCAGTCACACTTGTTGACATCAGTATTAAATACAAGTTTGACAACACTTCCATTAGAAACATGGTACAATTTTCACAGACGTGGATACAGTAGCTGGACATGAAAAATGCTATGTTACACATGCACGCGGAAATATTTGACAAACATTGGAACTACTGGCCCTTTTATCTTTACAACTGCTTTGAAAATCAATTAGATGAATTATCAACTGCCCAATCAAAAAGTCACTGATTTGGGAAGCTTTTGTCCAACAGGAGGCGTCCTACAGAAGTTTGGGCTGGACTGTACCCCTACCATACCCACCGGTGATTGTCCTGAGGACCTGGAGTGAGCTGGGGGAGACCCTGTGTAAAGCAAAGGTGCAGGGAAGGCAGAATGGTCTCTGGGGGCTCTGGAGAAATTCTTAGAGTAAACGGGTGATGAGGACCTGTTTGGGTCTGAGCAGAGGGCAGAGGTGCACTGAAATGGGGTGAGTTTGTCTGCAAAGCTGGGTGGTGGAGGAGGGATGATGGAATCATCCACCCAGCTGGCGTCTCCTTTATATTCTGGTTCTTGGGGCAACTTGGGGAGGGCGCACACCACAGGGGGAAGATGAGAGGGGGGAATAAAGAGAGGAGGTGGGGGAACAGGGAAGAAGGTAGGGTCATAGGCTCTGTCAGTAGCATGGGTGGAGTTGCTGTTCATGCAGGGAAATTCCTCAGGAGTAGAGGCAAGCAGTCTCTCCACAAAGCGATCCTCGTCATCAGCTTCAGAGAGATTATCATACTGAGACGTGTTGGAGGGCCTCCTGTCACCCATGGACCCAGGAACATAAAGGGAAACTGGGAACTTGGTTGGTTTTGAGGGTGGGACTCTGGGAGACGACGAGGAGGGTGATGTATGAACAAAGTGAGAGGAAGATTTTGTAGGAGAAGTATTTTTGTTTGTGAAGTTGTGTGGGGAAGGTTTTGGACTTGGTTTCGGTGATGGCTTCAATGGAACAACCAGCGGTGAGGCTGACCGAGGGGAAGGAGAGTGACGATGCAGGTCTGGATGAGTCCCAGGTCCCAGGCAGGGTGATTCCCGGCCCAGAGACCTTTGGTCAATCTGCTCAGGGTAAAACAATGGCGGAGGTGGTAGGTCAGGAAGATCCATGAATTCCTCCTCCGCTTGCATAGTCACAGCATCCAAAGGAGAGGGTTCATAGGGGGGAGGCCAATCCATAGACTCCTCCTGAGACTCTGCGTCAGTTGTCTGGCTCTCAGGTTTTCTATACTCTTGGCAAACCACTGGGGATGAAGTCTTCATATCTCTACCCAAACCTATGGAAATTGATGGTTTGTTTTCCTTAGGAGGTACTGGAGGTGATCTGCAATGCCTCAGGGAAGAAGGTGTTCCCTGTGTGGGGACAGCTACTGGAGACATTGAAAATGTGTTTGCTCCAGAGAGGCTCACTGAATTCTGGAGTTCAGAGGGAGAAGGAATCTGATGATTGGCGGTTGCATCTGTTTTCTGGGTCTCTATTATAGGCTTGTTGCTGGTCTGCAGGTTTATTTTCACCTCCGGATGCAAGCTAGGCTTCAGCGGCACAAGGACAACTGGTCTCTCCTGACCCAGAGGCTTCTTTGGGAGCTCATCTGACTTAGCTAAAAAAAAAAAAGAAAGAGAAAACAGGCATGAGAAGGAAACACTGAAAAATACAGTGCTTCTTGAGAATCATATTTTGTCACATTACCCTCAGTGTGCTTTTAATGGGTATTTTATTCACTAGGGCAATACAAAACCGTTGCAAAGTGGAAGTAAAAATATATGTGGTTTTCAAAATGTTTACATATAAAATATGAAAAATCAGTGATGCATTTTTATTCACCGTATTTTATCTTGATACACCTAAATAAAATCCAGAGCAAGCAACTACCTTTAGAAGTCACAGAAGTACATAGAGTTCATCTTGTAAATTAATGTCTTGATAAATGCTGATTTATGCAGACATAAATCTGCATAAATGCATACTTATTTATTTATTTATTTATTTTACTTTGTGATACTAATTTAGAAATGTTTTATCTTTTCTGTAACTTCCCAACAGTCAAAGCAGCACTGCTAATCAGAGTTTGTCAGACAAAGTGATGCATGAGGCTTAAGAGCATGAAGACAATGAAACACTGCTGCACCTGGAGGAGGTTGATCCAACTTTTTACTGCGCAGCTCTGACATCGCCGTCTGTAGCTGTTCGACCACCAGATCATCCAGCAGGAGGAACGAATCCGCCAGCTGCTCCTGGAGAAACTCCCTTAAGTCCTCCAGCTGGAGCTTCATGAGGCGTTCTGATTGAACACAAGATATTGATGTAAAAACAGCTAAATTTATCTACCTAATAATGTTTTATTCCTAGTGTGGGGTAAATGAAAGATAAAAATGCTTGTTGACAATTCAACCATCTATTTAAATGAAAGAAATCAACCAATACGCTGAGAGAATGCTCAACTGTGCATCACATGAAAAGTCAGCTTTTGATTCTTCTCCACAGTAACGGGCCGCTTGTGTTATGCAAGGAAGCTTGCCTTGTAATCCACACAATAACACTCAGCAATCAGACAAGATGCCCAGATACAGCAGTAACTCCCTCAGCGCAGCACATAAAGACAAAGATAAAACATATATGAGCTTCTCACTCACTTTTGTGTAACTTGAGGATTGTGTAAGCCATGGCGGTTAGTATCTTCTCTCCTTCCAATATGTAGATGTCCCACAAGCGGAGGGTGAGGGTGAATGGCGTCTGTTATGGAAACAGCAGAGTGGGAAAAATGGAATAAATAATTAAAAAACAACAGCAACAATTCAGACGGTTCATGTTTGAAAAGCTGAAAAAGCATCCAAACACTGACTCTGTCGATAAAGCACTGGAGAAACCATTTGGTGGAGTAAATCCCTGTCGTCATCTGCTCCTTGTCCTGTGGGGACACAAATCAACGTGGAACCGGGTCTCAGAGTAAATGTTCCAACAGAACTTGTTATAAATCTCAGTTTTCAAACCGGCTGAACATCGTGATGAAGCCACTGAGCTTAAGCATCAGTCAGACACGCACGGCGACTCACCAGGTGTTTCTTCAGCTTGGGCAGCATTCTGGAGAGGATGAGTTCATGATGAGTCTGGAAACGGTGCAACTTGGGAAATCCAGGAATGAAAAATCCTACAAGATAGGGAAAAGAAACTGACTGTAAGTGGTAATACGGCATGCAGTAATGACCGCAGCATTAACACTGCTGTGAAAAAGTATTTCCCACAAAACATTTCCTTAGTTTCTGATTTTTTTTGTAACGATCAAACAAACTTTTCCACCAGACAAACAAAACCTGAATAAAAACGTGCAGTTTTCACATGAAGATTATTTCTTTAATCTGTAAATTAAAGAAATCTGCACTGAGTGTGATTGTGGCCACTGCCAAAATCACATAAAAGATAGTTAAAAAGAGAGAGTAAAAAAAAAAAAAAAACATTGGTCAGCCTTTTATTTTTGTACATCTGCATCTTCTCATTATCGTTACCGTGCATGGAGTGCTTGCTGTCGGTGAGGAGCTGGGATAAAGCCCAGAAGGCATCTTCCTCGTTTAGGAACATGAGTAGAATTGCAGCGATCTGACTCATGCCCTGGCAGTAGCTAACCTCCTGGAACAAAACCAGCAGAGCAAAGTGTTTATGTCAAACAGAGTGGACAAATGAGAGGGACTCATCATAATTTAATAAGGCACACTTATATAGGTCAAAATATAACGCACCTGAAAGTCTGATGTAACTGTATAAACAAACTGAATAGCTCCACTTAATTTTTGAAACAACAATTTACAGTAAACATTTTTCAAATATTTACAGTCATACACATACATTCTCAGTGTTGTTATGTTTTCCTGTTGAATTACCACCAAGCTGGCATCGGAATGATTCACTGATTTACATGAAACAAGCCCTTGGCATTGGCAAACACAGTCACGCACATGGTCTCTGTCCATATTAAGGAGGATTTGCTTTGCAGATAGAAATAGAAGCCCAAAATGTGTCCTTTCAAGGCCAAACGGTGAGTATAATTAGGGTTAAAGAGAGGTTAAACTGCACATTCCCTACATTTTTCTCTACCAGCACATATGTGAAAAAGTCAAACATCCTCCTCTCTATTTTGCCTTTCCTTTTTCTCTCTTAGCTCTCCCACTGACCCAATTTCTCTTGAGCATTGTGTGAGAAGAGTGGGAAAGGGAGAAAAAAGGAGCAACGCATGCCCATTTCCTCTGGCTCATGCACCTCCACCACAGAGGAACTGATGAAAAACCCCCCATCAGAAAAACAGTCCTGGGTGTGGGGTAGCACTTTAGACTGCTAGGTAGACAACAGCCGTCTTTATCTAGACAAATGTTAACTAGACCCTCTTAAAACACAGGAGTACATTTCTGAACATGTATTAGATGCAGAAATATGAGGGTCTTAAAGTGGATACAAGATATGTTCAGTCTGGTAGGCTTTAGAAATAGTAACAGCTGTTACATAATGTCCCGTGAAGCTAATAGTAGCAGCATTTACTGGAAGAATATTTTTTCTGTGTCATGAAAAGATACGATGATCAGACCTTCTAGAATAATCTGTAAGTGGATGAGATGAATTAAGCATTTACAGATAAATTTGTAACCCAAGGCTCGTTGCAGTACCATATTGCCACACCGAGGATTTTAGAGAAGTAAAATCTTTAATTTGAGTCATTTTATTCAGTTGGTGGGGGAGGGGGGATGTTAAGAGATAAACTCTTAATTTATCGCCAAGACGCGACCATGTGTCTTAGTGAAAACCACAATGGAGCGGGATCGTTCAGCTGAGCTTGAAATAGTATAAACAGGGGTGATCACTTGTTTACATGGTCCAAACAGTTCACGTTCACAGACAGGCAGAGGTATGTTAAGACCCAAGTAGTGAGAACACAAATATGGATTTCTATCCAGCCCAGTGGCTAAAAGAAATTAGCCTCTGAATCATGTCCTATTTCTACACCAAAGGGAAATAGAAAGCTATGGATTATTAATGAGTTTAATTCAAAGTATAACGATAAAAATTACTTCACTTTCTTTGAAAGACATTATAAAGGGAATTAGTATTTGTGGCACCAGTAAATTTGTTAAAACCCATAAACATAGAATTAGTTCTTCTCTTTCTTTTTTTTTTAGCTTGTGATCATGCTACTGCTGTAAAACTTTATTTATTTCAAGGCTTCACACATCTTAGGACAGGCATGGGAGAAAAGTTGTCAAAATCTGTACCTGTGTAAAATAATCTCATTAGCAGATATGGGTTTAACGTGGAAGAGATTTAATAATACAGCAAAGATAGAAAAGACAAAAAATGTAAAATGGTAAACGGTCTGTATTGTAAAATGTCAATACTGTAAACATACCGGTGGCACAATTATCCTGTTTGTGGCTAAGCCCCACATGCGAGAGAAACAAACTCCAAGAACGTGTGACTGCAGAGTTATAATATATTTACATAGTAATATTACCTCTAAATCTAACTGGTTGGATTCTGAATCACTTTTATCAGAGAGACTTGGTTCAACAAGACTTCCTTTTTCTTTTTAATATTAGTAATAGCAGGATGTTTGATGTCATAGAAATACAATAATAGAGTGTACGATGGCAAATTAGGATGTTGAACATCATTTGATCATATGTTTTGTTAGAAGCATAGATTATTTATTAGAGAATAGTTTTTCCTTGACAATGAAAACAAGAGCAATGTCATTATCATCTTATTTCAGTTATATAAACCAAATTCTTTAGCAGAGTTTGGTTTAATTATGTACGTAGATGAATAGCTGCTGGTGGTCACACTGGTAAATTCTGAAGGAGCAGATTCAGGCTTAACCACACTCCTAAATAAAAGCTCCAAATAGAGCAAGAACAGATGGGTCTATAATGCTTAGCCAGCTCTACCGAAACTGAAAAGAAACCAACGCCACTGATGGACTTGTGGTTGGTGCGCCACTGATGTGTTACTTTCAAATGCAAGGCAAGTGCACGAAAAAAAAAGAAAAAGAGAGGAAAAAAAAACTCTTGTCGCGCAACACTGGGTTTGCACATATAGATTGCCAGAAAAAAAACTTACCGTGTTGTAGACAGAGTAAGCGGCCAGTACGTGAAACAGTGCTTGCTGTCTGGAGAGGGAACAAGAATAAAAAATGTTTAAAAACCTGATTAAACAAGGATGTGGTTCCTGAGACATAATCATGACAGTATTGAAACTCACAGGAATATTGTCCTGAGGGATCACATAACGACTGTTTAAGTGTTCTATATGTTAATGCTTTTATGTTACATATATATGTTAATTGATGTTACTACTACTGCTGCTGATTGCGTGTTCTTATATTAACAAGTTCGGTTGCTTTTGGTGACGAGCAATTTTCAAGTCTTGCAACACATTGTCGTCTGAATTTGGGTCTGGTCTCTGACCACTGCTATGCGGTTCTGGCTCTCTGTTGTTGTTCTACTGGCTGTTGAGTCTCTCACTAAAGTCATTCCATTTTCAGCCTCTCACTCATTTTTTTATTTTTTATTTTCCCAGATATTGACCTGCACCTATTCATCCTTAAATCTAGTCCCCCAGTTGGAGAAAAGCGTTTCTACAGCATGATGCTGCCACCACCACAACCATCTTATATGTGGGGATTTTACAATATGTTCAGGTAATGTCCACACACTACATTTTGCAATATAGGGCAAGATTGTTCTGTTTTGGTCTCCTCTGACCAGAGCAACCTCTTTCACATGTTTGTTATTTTTATTCATGTAGTTTCTCAGAAACTGCAAACAAAACTTTTTATGGTTTTCTGTCAATAGTACATTTCTTCTCACCACTTGTCCATCAAGGGCAGCTTTGTGGAAAGCACAAGTAATAGTTCTTGTCCCGTCAACAGATTCTCCCACATGAGCTATGGATCTCTCCAGCCCTTCCTGAACCAGCATGGGCCTCCTGTCTGCTTCTTTAATTGATCTCCCTCCCCTGCCTGTCAGTTTAGGTGGATAGGTCCTGCTTTGGTAGGTTTGCACTTGTGCAATCCTCTTTATTTACAAATAATGGATTGAAGGGAGGCATTTTTTTTTCAGGGATATTTGAATAAAGGAAGTCATTTCCTTTTACATTCCAATTGCATTATACTTAGTTTTTTGTTTGTTTTTTTTTTTTTTCTTAAAATCTTAAACAAACCGGAGATTGTGTTTGATGTCTAAAAATGAGGAAACAATAAGAGAGATCAACAGTTTTGCAAAACTCTCTTGCATCTTCAATCAATCCTTTCTGACTCGAGCATTTTGTGGTGTGCATCTGTCGGATTACATCTCGAGACTCAAAAGCTTTAGACAGTCGGCACAAAGCACCCATTGTTTGCACATGTGAATGTGTTTGTGAGTGGGGGGGGCATTAAGAAAACATAATGTAAATGTAAAGAGGATGTTTCCCCTGTAGGCCTCAATGACAAATACAGTGTCAGAGACAGGAAAGGAGCCTTAAATAGCTGTCAGTGTCTCAGTGTGTGTGAGACAGCTGTTGACTCGCAGGGAAGGAGTGGGTAGTGAGGCAGGATGAAGTGGTGTTTTGGTCTGTTTTGGACTTAGCAGCTTTGAATTCAAGGGGAAGTACATTACAAAGGAAAAGATGAGAGCACTCTTCTACGGTCAGAGAAGAGGCAACTGCCTCTGCAGAAGCAACTGCCTCTAATTTAAAGACAAAAATAATAGCAGGAAAAATATAAAGATTTTTAATAGGTCTCTGAATTGGTGTGAAATCTGTCACTGTTTGCTGCAGGGGCATTTTTGCATATGTGCCTTTGTACCGGTGCACATTCTGTTTGAGCGCCATTTCCTGTGGGGCTTTGTGCGCTGACAGGAAGGCTAATAAAATGCTGAGAGAAGGAAACCACCTCTCTGTTTTTTTTTTTTTTTTTGTAATTGCGTAGTGTGCTTTATAGTTGAGGCTAGAGGTCACACCCTGCAGGAATCCCACTTGGGGCAAAAAAAAAATAAAAACATGCGAGATGTCAGAAAACAACAATACAGAGCAGCTTACAAACCAAAGGAAGTCCTGAAAATTTTCCATCAATGTTTACATAAAATACCCAAAACATTAAGTCAAAAAATAAAATTGTCTACAAGTAGGTGTTTGGATTAAGCCAAAAATAGGAAGTTAAAATTATTAAAATTGTATTGAAAACTGCTGTAAACAATAAAGTGAATAATACTAGAAAACTGAAATGCAAATGAAGAACTCACTTCACTCCAAAGCGGTCCATGAACATGATGTGGTTCCTGAATGTTCTGTTGACGTCCAGGTCTATCTGCTTGATCTCTGTTGAGAAGTTTCGAGCCTGCTGCTTCATTTTCTGGACCACAGAAGATTTTTCCACAATACCATCCATCAGTTAAACACTACCAACTATTGTCCTTGTAATAATAATAACAAAAAAAAAAATCACCATACCTCATATTTTCCCGGATTGTCTCGTTTGACTCTTTCGACCTCCAAAAGCGAGGCCCACGCCTCGCCTCTCAGCTGCAGAGGAATGCCTTTATACACACGCTTCACCAGCTGAAATACACAACATGTAACAATATGCAATCAATCTTCACCACAGCAATCACAGGAGAAAGGCGCAGATTCATGTATATTCCACTTCCAAATCTCAAAGGTTAAGAACTTTTGCTTGCAGTCATTTTTCTCTTGTGGCTGACCACAGAAATTGGGGAAAAGATGGTGGTGGTGGGCAGTAAATAAGAAAATAAGCAATGCTTTAAAAGGTAATGGAAAATAGATTATAAAAAGGCGTGGAAATTAAACATCCCGTAGCAGAATGAAAAAAAAAAATAGAAGCAAAGATGCTAAATTGAGACTCTTAACCTTTTCACTGTTCTTGTATTTGTTCCATTTCTTCAACATCTTCAGCCATTTATCCACTCGCTCCAACTGCTGTTGCTTTTGCTGAAAAGGCAAAACATAGAACATCATAAGTGCCCAATGCATGAGTGAGAGGGCAAAAATGTATTGCATGAGCAGTAAAGAAAGTCACTACCTTCTCTTCAAGTGCAGTGGGTGTCGGCAGTTCTTCCTCACTGGAGCAAAAATACATGTGCATCAGTGACTCAATTATTCGCTTTAAATAGTTACAGAGTTACGATGAAGTGAAAAATTCAAAAAATAGAAAGTTGTAAAAAAAAAAAAAAAAAAAAACAGATGCTATGGTCAGGAGTTTAGATCCACTCTTCATACACAGGAATTTTGTGATTATAATGACACATTTGAATTATTGTTTTTTTTTTTAGACAATAATGATATACATGATTTTTTTTTTTTAATTAACTGTTTAAGTTTAAATTTAGCACTAACTTTAACCTACAAACTGGACTAAATTAAACAAGCAATGAAATACAATTTCAAATATATTAACAGATCATTGCTAATGTGTGTGTGGTTATAAGTCTCACATAGCAAATTTTACATTGACCAAATGCTTTTTGTACCGATCAACAAGTAATAGAATTTTGATTGGTAAGGTTATCACCATCTAACTTTCCATTGCAAAACCAGCTTTGATTTTCATTAGGGATCAATATTCTGTTTATTGTCCCAGATTTCACTGTCTGTCTGGCTGTTTGTGTGGGAGAAAGTTGAAGAAATTAAAGCTTAGTTCCAGAAATTCATTGTGCTTTGTGCGGCACACCAGAACGAGTTGCAGAAAAATATCCCTACAGCCCAATGCTACCACCGCCATCACTGACACTTGGTGTTCCTAAGATCGACAGCCTCACCTCGAATCCTTCAAACATCATATTTTTACCTTCCATCAAATATCGTGCTTGCTATTTTTTTTCTATTCTGACCAAGGTTGTATGTGGTTAACTACAAGTTTCAATCAATCTTGATGGCAGCAAAAGTCCAGTCAGAATTTCGCTAAGAGTTTTTTGATGGTTACAAAATTCATGTGGCTTCACTGCAAAAAAAAAAAAAAACCCCGAAGAGACATTTAACCAAATTCCTGGGCAGATATGTACATGTATGCATATTTCATCTTGTGTGGGCATAATTTTAACCTTTTCATCATAGGAAATTCTGAATAAATTAAAACTTGAAAGTTCTTACTGAAAAGGCAAGAACTTGCAACTAACAACTCTTTAAAGTTGTTAGTTGCATGATCGTTCCCCAGGAAAAGCAACAATTCAAACTCATATAGAGCCGGAAAGCAGTTAAATTTATACTATTAATGAGTGGACAGAAAGATCTCACACATGGATTTCACATTATGAAATAAAATGACAACAACCCAGTTTTAAAGTTACTTACTGCAGGAAGCCGAAGCGGTCAGTGACTTTATAAATGCTAAAGTCAGCGTCCTCCCATGGGTTAATGCTGACGCCCTCTTGCCTGCCCTACAAAAACAAAACACATTTAGTCCAGATTGAGAAGATCAGGGCATGCTGTTTTGTCACTACATATTTACCTTTAACCCATTTTATTCCAGCTTAAGGTTTATATACAAGGAAAGCAATCTGAAACAACCTCTCCTTTTTATTAACGGCACCAGAGTTTAGGGATTCACTGTAAATTCTAATTCCAATCAAGACAGTTGACTAAAAAACATAAAGCCTGGTATTTCTGAGATTCAAAAAAAAAAGAAAATCCAGCCATTAAACTTGAAGGCTGGCATCACATCATTCTGATTCAACATGAAGTGGTTAGTGATTTCATTGTCACTTTAAAATAAACCTCATTTGTAATTTCCAAGTGAAAATTTCCCAATGTCAATTTATAAACCACACATTCAAAATGTGTCATCTTGTTCACAATGTACAACAAAAGACAAAATTGCAGGCCATCCTTATCACAAGGCATCATAAGATGAACATCAACTCACCTTGTCATATTTACTGATAATTTCTGCCCGTTCTTCTGCTATCAATGCATCTATATCCTTCTTCATGTCAAAATCTAGAAGCAGGCAGAAAAACGAGGTCTCAGTTAATGCAATTGGCATCCAAACATGAAAAGAACAATTTTTCTTATACTGCAAACTTAATTGTTTTCAAAAGCTGTTTTGATATTAAGGCACGTAAGCGGAATAATCTACCAAAAGGTGTACAGTATGATGAATATAGCTGATAAAATTCATATATTATCATACTGTGCTCTTTACATTACAGAGAGATAAGATCTTTAGGAGATATTCTCACCATTATACATCTATTTCATTATCAGGAAGCACTTGACGCGTACTGAATTAGCATCAGATCTTATAACCGCATTACTAACAAAGAATCTGCCTTTGGCTCAGCTTGAAAAAAACAATATGGAACAAAAACCCACACTTCATTTTCTAGGAGGGCTGACAGAAACAACAATTAGAATGTATAATTAATAACTATATTCAATTATGAATCAAAAAAATTTCCAGAGACACTAATCTAAATTTAAAAGCGTGCAAAGTACACTCCAGCGTGTGTCCTTTGAAACAATAACTTTACTCTACAGAACAACAAGATCTTCATCCAGCGAGATCTTGGATGAACATTCAACTTCCAGCTACATTATCTTGTATCTTTTCATTGTCACAAGCTTCTGTGTGACAGGCCAACACAAAGTAATGAAGAATTGTAAAAAAAAAAAACAAAAGATACATGAATATTTTTCTTTTAAAATTTCTTAAAATATTTGAAAAACATACATTTGCAATCAATTGCCGTGATTCTGAGACTCCCAAATAAAATGTAGTGTGCTTAGTGCATGTCAGACTTTGGCAGTTATGTTTTCAATTTTTATTTGTGGTCCTAAAAACATTGTAGCCGTTCTCCTCTGCTTCCCATCTTCTGTAGTACTTTTTGTGTGAAGTCACAGTGAAACAGTTTGCCGTTTGTGACAAAATATGAAAATGCTCAAGGTGTATGTGTGCTTGTGAACGGTGCATGCAGATTTTAAAAGTGTGAAGTGATGAACTCTGAACATCGGATTGTTGATAGAACAGTTTGTGATTTCAAAATATTTTTAGGTATGCACACTAGTCTTTCAAAAGAATGTTGACGTGTTTGGTCGTGATAACAGGAATGATTTTGTTGTTTAGATATGGTTATTAAAGCAGAAGACAATGTCCTGTTTGAAAAGTTTTAAAACCGGTTCCTTTTGTAAACTGTCAACGTCTCATCTTAATTATCTGACATGTGTATAAACTGAACCATTTAATCTGTTACAACACAGAATAACTTGCGATGTGGAATATTTCTAAACAGGCTTTCAACCCCGTCTCCCCTCTTTGCAGAAGTATGGTGTAAAATTGCAAAATAATCTTCTTAAGTTTCATAATACTGCTATGCGACCAAGCAGTTTTCAGGAAGCAGTGCTTAAATTTACTTGATACAAATAGAGAAAGTATGCCTATAGCAACCAATGACTTTCCAGAGAATGTAAAGGTCTGATAGCACCTATTCAGATAAGGTGTGAAACAATAGTTAATAGTGAAACAAACTATCAATAGTTTGTTTCACACACACACACACGTGTCGTTGTGTGCACGCACACAGCAGCCCAAATATTAATTCACGCAGCCCATTATATGCAGCAAAAACTGGCATGATTATGAAGAAAGATGAAGCCATAGCACAAAGAGAAATAAATATTCAAATATAAACAAAAGACCTCATTCTCTAGCTTTCCGTGACTGTGTGCTTCAGCAAAGTGGTTTCAGAGTGAGAGTGGCCTCGTGGTTTATTTAGTCAATCAGCATTTAAAAGTCATGTTTGGATAAGAAAAATACAAATTCTTTCCCACGCCTCCAAAACATATTGGAAGATAAAAGAGCTACACGAGCATGTAGAGTCTTGGACATTCTGATAAAGAATCAGCTAAAGAACCTCCACCAACGCTGACACTCATTTTAGGCAGCAAAAAAAAAAAAAAAAAGCTGAACATATTTGCGGAAAACCTACTTTCTACACAGGCAGGAAAACACCAAAACCATGTAGGCAAAAATTACAGCTAATAAGATTATACTCTAGAACTCTTCCTAACTTTCTGGGGGAGAATGGAGTTTGTTTTAAGGAATCATATAGAGTCTAAAAATGACTGCATGACAACAAATGCTATACCCTGAGGAGCACCGTTAATGACACTTCATCGTGCGCCATGCCAAAAGGCGGCAGATGGGAAAACACTCGTTTCCACAAACAATAACCTGTTCTTTTTCCACCGACATGTTTCAAGGCCTTTTTTGTTTCAATTTGAAAAAACTTCAAATGCGACACATCAATGCTTACATGATACACAAGGTTTGTTGTCCCAAACACATTCGTGTTTGGGACATTTGTGTTTTAGGACAAACACAAAAATTATGTGTGTTTGTCCCAAAAACAAGACAAACACACATTTGTCAAAAACAGGTTTAGTTTTTCTTGGAATATGTTGTTGATATACAACTATGACCTGCTATAAGTACTGTTAGTCTTCGGCTGTTGAGAGGAAGTGCTAAAATATAGCACCTAACTATTGTAAGCATCGTTTTTGGTTTTTCTTAAAGGGCGTTTGTTTCAAAGCTGCTACTCTCTGCTGTTAAACCATCAGAGTCTCTTCTCTTCACAGGTGGTCACTGAATGCTAAGAATTTGTCAGATGCACTCAGCTGCTTTATGTGTTTTTTGGGGGTTTTTTTCCTTACAACTTCCCTTTTCACATCTATCTCAGCTCAGATTCTCAGAGTTTCAATATACCTTCAGGGCTCTGTGAACCCTGTAAACAGTCTGAGGAGATGCCACTGACCTGACGATAACCTCGTCCCTTTTGAGAGATTCAGTTGAGCAGTCCAATATGTTGGGTGAAGTGTTAATAAAAAAAAAAATCCTGGGGTTTAATATTCATTTGTTATGTTGCAACACATGAACAGCATATTTAAGCAAAGTTCCACCCTAACCCATGAGTCACCTACTAGGAAATTAAGCTCCTTTTTATTGTTGCCAACTAGATCAATTAATATAAAAGGTCTGCTTTTTTTTTTTTTACTTAGGTAGAGGACGTGTACTTCCTGTGCTGTGTCTCCTGAACGCTGTTACTATTGTGTTAGGAAGAAAGGAAACCAGTGGCTGCCACTCCTTCAATAACAAGTTTAGTAAGAACAATAATGGGACAACAACCTGGGTTATCCTACTGGTAAAGCCTTTTTCTGGTCTATGGCAGACTTTGCTTTTAAAACACAAGTTATGGTCACTTCATATGAAATTTCACCACACATAGTCTAAATATTAGAAAAGATAAAACAAGCAAATGAAAGCAAGGGTCGACAGGAAGCAGAGAAGCTCACAGGCTTGGGGCCGAGGGGTAACAAATACCGAACCACCAGCAGGATGGTGTCGAAAGCAAAACTGTGTGGATAGAGGAGAGACTGTTTGAATCCTTATAGATAATAACCATACAATGAAAGAAAGGTTTTTTCACAGAGCAAACATTTTGCCAACTTGTTTTGTTGACAGCACCCGCTGCTTTGAGCCTCATGCTGGTGTGACATCATTTCCTGTTATGACATAGAGCTCTAAACTGAGCTTGCGTATATAAGCTCTTAGTGCCTCGCTGCAACCACAAACAGCTTGCAAAGCATACTGAATCACACTCGGCTAATCACCGGGTTGTAGGAAGAGGGGCGGCAGTCAAGACTTCCTTTACCAATTTATCAACTAAATTTCCTCTCCATGTTTTGCACACTGTGCATTAAAAGCATCACGAAAGAAGTCAGAGGTAAAACAAACAACAACAAATAAAAAGTATTTGGTAAAAACACGGGTGGGTAAAATAAATAAGATAAAAATGCAATTACACTGTAAATGGATAACAAAACTGTAATTAATTATCTTGTCCAACAGAAAACTTATTTTGTAAACCAATTTAAATGCAAAACACATCACTTGCTATACTAAAAAAAAAATGATGTGCTTTTTCTGGTGATATTTTAAGTTTTTTGTCATCCGTCTTTTGGTCTTTAATCAGTCTTAATCTGTATGGAATCCGATTTGAGGATGAGGATTATACAACAGCACAAGAAGAATGAAAGCCTGAGATTAGAAAGAGTCTGGAAACAGTCAGAAAACTGGATGCTATGGAAAAAACTCAGCACAAGAGCTGCACTGTACAGTAAGGTGTGTGTATATTCATGTGTGTTCAGTGAGTGCTTCAGAGGGCAAAGCCTTAAACCTGCAACCCAAAACAACCTCAGGGTGTGGTGAAGGCAGAAGGATGTTAATCCAACGTGACTCTTTACCAAGTATGGTAGGTAGTTGTTGCACTAAAACCTCAAAAGATTGGTTTATGGATTACTGAATTCAGATTAAATTTTAATTTAGGCTGCTTGACTAGCACTCAAAAAGCTAACCCCAAAATGTTGATTGGATGACTCTGAGGAGGGCAGATGCTTAGGACTTCTTACCACAGGATGAGTAGAAAATTGTACAAGAGCCAAAGAACACCGACTCAGACCAAACAAGCTGCGGATATGGAGTCAGACAACACACAAACCCTTATTGGAAAATTCTCTTATCTCTGTAGTACATTCGGCTTAATCTGTGACTAATGTTAACTCACCTGGGGATAACAAATTTAAGCACATGTGGAATGAGGACACTCTTAATGGCTTTTGATGTCATTATACGTAAAATGTTTGAGATCTACTAAAAATTACAATTAAACAGGGACAATAAAAAGCTGTTTATATATATATGTATATATATATATTCACACATATAAGGGTTTTATATATATAAGTTTAAGAAGCATTTAATTTTCACAGGTTCAAATTGGGTTGGAAAACGTTTGCCCCATAAGTGAAATCATCACTTTAAAGCTGCAATTTGTATTTTCCCAGATTATTTATTTGATATTAATTTTTAAACCATTCAGCCTGTCAAAAAAAAAAAAAAAAACAGATATGTGAGTGGGTAAATACTTTTTTTTAGCATTTAAGTTACATAAACTATGTCACCATATGACTAGTCACATGCATTCTGTCAGTATGACTAAGGTACTTTTTATGTTTTAAAAAACTACCCACATCAAATCTGGGTTTATTGCACTTTGTGCGCTGGTTAGTATAGAACCCTTTCATATTATTAAGAAATAAAAATGCCTTCCAATGCAGCGTATGGTTTTATCCTCAACATGACATTAGCTTAATGCCGAGCTTCATGGTGGTAAACACCACTCAAATCATTCCATTTGAAAGAAGTAAGCTAACAAGCTACCACATGACTTGAATTTCCACATGAAGAGGTTTCTGGGCCCAGATGGCTTCAGAGCTCTAGATTTGTAATGGGAATCAGACGTACAAAGTGTCCATTAAAGTGTGCTTGTGTTCAGCCCAAACCAAAAATAAAAGAGAAGAGAGCAGCAAGAGAGCGCTAGGATCACAGGGAGGTGATGTTTCCAATTTTAGCAAGTAGTAAAGAAATGTAGATAATGGGACAGGAGTTCCTCTCCAAAGTACATATAATTTCACACTTAATCTCACAATCAAGGCCACCCTCGCCACATTTTTTTGTTGAATTTTCTCTCACCACATAAACATGTTCTGGCATTTTATAAGATCCACTTAATTAAAAGGAAGCCCCTTCAAAAACCATGAATTACCAAGTCGCCCCACAGCAAATGAAAGCAAGCTCTCACAGGATGTTCAATAGCTGTCTCTTTCTTTAGAGGAAGGTTTGGAATAAGATTCTCAGAAACAGCACAGCCTCCAGTGTGCCTTTTCCAATAATGTTCTTTAAGCTCAATATGCTTAAAGAACATATTGCGGCAAAGTATTTGTGCTCTTGAAAATTTTATGTGATGTCACAACCACAAACTAAGACGCATCATATTATATTTAGATTTTATGTGATAGACGAACACAAAGGGTTCCAAAACTACATCCTAAGCTTTGAGCATCTCACAGTGCAATGTTAAATTATTCTCTGCAAACTGAAAAGAGGATGGCAGTCCATTTAAACCAACTGGGAATAAGTAAGTATGACACTTGTTGCAACTCTGGAGGAGCTTCAGAAATACAAAGATCTGGCAGGGGAATCTACTGATAGTGGTATAAGTGACACACACCATAGATCTTCCCTTTATGAATGATTGGCTAGTAAAAACCTGTAAGAAGCTATTTTTTCAGTTTGCTACAAGCCATGTGGAGTAAATATATAAAAACATGCTCTGAACAGGTATAAACTGTCCACCACTGTGAAACATGGCAGTTGAGGAATCATGATGTTGGGGTGTTTAATTGTTTGGAAGATAAATGGTTATCCTACAACAGGATTAAAAAAATAAAAAATAAAATCTTAAAATAGTTAATATCCAACACCAATGTCTTATTTGACAAAACGAAAACCACTATATGTGGCATAAGACTCGCTAAAATTTGCTCTCGTCTCCATTTTTATGATGCTTGATGACCGCGCAATAAACATTTAGTGGAAATGTGACACTACCATCAGCCTTCTTCAGACAAAACAATCAAAGTCTCACCTAAGCAGACATGTTTTTTCTTTGTGACGGTGTGACAGGGAAGACCTGTTTACCTTACCCCTGGATTCCTCAAAGTACTTTCTCAAACAGTCTGTTGACTCACAACAAAACAGGACAAACTGTACATGAACTTAATATTCTTTCTAAAAAAAAAAATAAAAAAAAACTGAAGCAAACTATGCTACAATAGGAAATAGAAGTTGATGTTTAAAAATGCAATTATAATACTTAGTTGGACCAATGACATAAAATATTACTTCTGGGAATTTTTTTGAGACAACCACAGTACAGGGGATGTGGAGTCTTCCTGTTCTGTTTATGCATAGAAAATAGAAAGAACACATGAACTATGCAGACATCCAGAGCAAGGCAACTTGGGAATGGCACAGGACTCAGAATAACTGTGTTCCCATGGGGTTTCTGTCCAGCCTGATGCTGTATTCATATTTTCCCAATGCTTTTTGACTTAAATAGCTAAAAAACAAAAATTCCCCAGTAATAATACCTACATTCAAGCACCATCCCCCCCCCCTTTTTTTTTTTTTTTTTACATTAGCAAAGGGGAAAAAACATGCTGGAGGCAGAAGAAGTTGGGTTACCCCACATTGCATCTGACCCAACCTTAAAGCAGTTTCCAGTTGAAGAAAATGAAGGCGGGGGAGTCTATTTATAATAACAAAAAGGTTAAGATGTTTGATTATAATGGGCCCATCAGGGAAGGCCTTGCTTTCTGGAGAAGCAGGACGTTTTGGAAAGCGGGGTATGAAGAGGACAGAAATGTCAAGGGAACAGTATTCATAAACACACAAAACCACCGGACCCTGCTGGGAAAACCACATTCTCATAACTGGATCTTCATACTGGCATGAATGCAGCCATAACATAAGCATTGAGACTAAAAGAAAAAAACTTTGATCCAGTTAATACAAGAAGTACACAATGTGCTTTATTTGCAACATACATCACATCTTGTTTTGTTGAAGCTGTTTTTTTATTTATAGACAAACTGTTCTCTTCATACCTGATTTGTTATTCAAATTTTCAGTAAATCACAAAGTAAGAAATAAAGTTCATAAGAAATCAAAGTGGAATAATAACTTTTACACACGGGAAAAAATAATTCAATAAATCCCAAAGCGAACAATGTAAGCTACCTAACTACAGTCAAATTAAACAACTCTTGAGTTAAAGGCCAATCATAAATGACAAACAATCAGCTGTTTTTGTGGGTTTGGATATAATTTATGTTTAAAAGAACACAAGCAGACATCTGAAGTTCTCGCAAAGGAAACAGCCGTAGATGGGAGGGAATGTGTAGCTTCCTTAACAACAGAAGGAGACTGAGTATTTGGAGCAAAAACTAAGTCAAAGTGGCATTTAAAAAAAGAGACAAAGTGACCTGACATGATCATGACATGAAGGGGAAATTCCAAGATAACCAAATATAGCCTTTACAGAAATGCCAAAGAATGCTCGGTCTACAACTATTATCCCAGCGAGCTATCACTCATTTCTTATGAGATGGTGACAACTCACACTCTAAAACAGTGTGACATCAACAACCCCAGTGATAAGTAGCTGGGAATAGCTTTAGGTAATGGAAACCAAAGAATCACAGGACAAATTTACTCTGTTCTATACAAGGCAGGCCGATTTATTGCAAAGCAGAACGACCAGTAAACATGGCTAGCTGAATTCTAAGTAGGGAACACAGCAGATATGTGAAAAAAGTTGCTCTGATCAGATAAGGTCAAAATGTGACAGTTTTAGCATACATTCAAAACGCTATGTGCAGCAGAAAATAAACATACTGCTTCAAACACATAATTCACACTTGGTAGTGACATCCTGATCTGGAGCTATTTATCTGAAATAGGGAGATGGAATCTGGTCAGAGTTGATGGACTAAGTATGATGAACTAAGTACAAAGAAAGGGGCTGCAAAAAAATCAACTTTCTGCAGGACAGTGACCCGAAGCAAACAGGCAAAGCCACAGTTGGATGGTTCAGACCAAAGCACCTCCTTCACGTCTAAGAGGGGTCAAAAGTTCACAACCAAATCAAGTTGAGAATTTGGTGCAAAACTTGAAATTTGATGGTTGACTGGTGTTCATCTAATCTCATTGGCACTGAGCAATTTTGCGAAGAAGAATGTTTAAAGATTTCAGTCTTCAAATGTGAAAACTGGTCAGAGACATCCCCAAAAAAATCTGCACCAACTGCAATAAAAGCTGGAATCCAAATCCACAACATAATTTTCTGATTTCTCTGAGCAGAAAACAGCTTCATATTTTCTCTCATTTCACACTTATGCAGCACTTTGTGTCAGAAAATACACTGAAGGTTGTGATTGCAATGTGACAAAATGTGAAAACTTCCAAGGGGTATAAAGGGTTTTGCAAAGCACCATGAATTTTGATGACTCTGAAAGACCTTTGCCTGCTTTGAGCTGGCATGTCTTCCTGTTGGCAAGCACAAAGTCTGCTTTCAGCAAACTGAGCAGGACCCAATAAAGAAAAAGTGCAATTTCACAGTACAGACTTTAATCAGCAGAAATCATAATAAAATTTAAGCCTGGCATATTGTGCAACACTCCCAGTACAAATGTGTTGCTAAATTAATTTTCATGCTGACACCGGAAAAACATATTCTTAGTAAAATGCTGAATAATGAAGATATTGCCTAGCAACCTAGCAACAAGCAATATTGACAGATCAGAGTTGGTAAAATATTCATTTTTATCTGGAGTAACACACATGCAGATTTAATCTAGAGAAGACATGTAGGTGTGAGTTTGACTGTTTGTCTCTAAGAGGAAATCCTGTAATAGACCATGTGGTCCAGCATATGCCAATAGTTATTTTCCAGTGTGTAGAAAAGTCCAAAGTCCTTTGTAAAACATCTGAAGAGATCAGACTAAAATTCTAAACTTTTTGAGCCACAAAGAAAGAATAATGCCTGTTTTTATAGATGGCCTAAAGCATCAACATTTGGTGCATTTTGGGAGACTGGTACATTTGTAGCCCTTTGACGTCCATCATAAAGCCTCCATTCAAGTGGAGAAAAAGGCTATTGTTGCCTTCTTTGTGAAATAATATTATCACAAGTGAGTACAATGTATGCTACTGACTGAAGGCTTTTGGGCGAACCAGAAAAGGAAGAAAAAAAAAACTATCTATTCCTACTGACTCATTATTAGTTAACTTATTTATAGCTTAATTAAAATGCACTTCTGGTTCTTGCTTCCACAGCAGCTCTCTTTACTGAAACGCTTTTACACAAAGTCAGAGAGTAAAGCTGACTTTGACTAGGAATAATAAGACTTCATCATAGATTCTAGCTTGAAAACAAAGTTTGATAAAGAGACTATTGCCAGAGGCTTATTCACAAGCAAAAATAAGATCACATGCTCTGCCTCGCATGTGACTTCAGCTGGTAAAAGAGAGGTTTGTCAGATCATTGTCTAACAACAAAGTTTTATACTTCTTAAAGTCACGCAGCTCTATTCCAGCTCAAAGGTAAAGGTTTTCAGTAGATTTTAAGAAGAAAGAAAACTAAAATTTGAATGCTTATTTGTTTTTTTTTATGTCAGCGACTGAAGGGATATTCAGTGTACAAGTGCCTCATAAGCACTAAGCACGTTTCTCCCAAAACAGTTCTGACCAACGAGACATGGAGACATGGACTTCACCAAAGCCCCGTTGGTGTACTGTAGAATCTGGCACCAAGATGTTAGCAGCAGATCTTTTAAGTCCTGGAAGTTGTGATGTGATTTGTTCATCCAGCCTATCCAGCCCATTTCACAGATACTCGACTGGATTAAGATTTGTGGAATATGGAGGCCAAATAAACGACTAAAACTTCTAGTTTCTGAATCTTTTTTGTTTTTTTCGCTTTCAGGCAGAATGCATTGATCTATTGAAATAGACCACTGCGTATATGCCACTAGACATCAACAGTAGCTAGCTAGTTCATTCAAGATGACACCTCAAAATACCAAAGTAATAAGATATCTTATGGCAACTTTTTGCAGACGTCCAACACATATTTCATCTGTGACACTCAGAATCAACCCTGCCGAGTTCCAATCCACACATCATGTGCATCCCTGATGCCGGCTTCATTCGTGAAAAATAACATCTGTGCAGAACATGGCTGGCTTGAATGGTGATTAAGGAATGGTCATAGAGTTTATGTATACTTGAAAATAACCATGCATTGTGACGTCAGTAAGTCAAATTCCTTTATAATCTTAAAACAGTTTCACTTTATTAAATTGGCAAATAACTTCATGGCTAACAAACTGTATGACTGAATTTATGCTGAGAATGGTTAAAATCTGGGGGGTTGAAATTTAATCAGAGTGACATTGTGTTACAAACAATCTTTGTCATTGTGTTTTGCGGAAACATGACTGAGTGATCTATCTAAGCAGCAAACTATCTTTGAGCATTTATCTTCGGTAACCTTGTCAATAAGAATTTAGCCAGTTAGGAGAACGTAAACGGCTCATGAACACTGAATTTACTTTATAAGGGTTGTACCTTGGCAAACGTTAATCCTTGTAAGTATTTATTAGTTTGGAAGACACTTAGGCTTGATGTATTTTCTTTGGTTGATAAAATGTAGAGCAGTAACTTCGAGTATATAGCATTAAGATGTGTATTGGCTAGTAATGTATTTTTCTTTCTGTTTCAGTTACAGAAACGTTTTGAATGTAGCACGGAAGCTGCAGTATGCAACTTTTATTTGTTTTTAAATATGGTTTTTACACATTTGTTAAAACTGTCACAATGGGTGCGTTTACACTGCAGCCCGAAGTGACCCAATTCCGATTTTTTTGACGTAATGCAACCTGTATCTGATCTTTTCATGGCAGTATGAACAGCACAGCTCGGATTCTTTTTCGAATCTGACCCATATCCAATACGTATCCGATTCAAATGCGACCTAACGTCCAGGCCGCAAGTTTCTCAACAAATCTCACTATTCTGCGTCCTGATACGTGCAAGTGGGAAGAGAAACAACAACCATGACGGACTATATGAGGATTAAGTTGTTAATATGCTGCTCCGGCCAGATAACTTCAAATATATAAGCTATGCTCCACCATTAGCCTCCATGTTTACTTCCGCAAACACTGAGCACTTCTTCTTTTTATGGCGGTTGGCACAGCATCGAGAACGCTGACGCTATTGCGCCCTCTACTGCGTATGCGGGACACTTTCAGGTCGTTTGCCCGTTTACACTGCAGCCTGAAGTGATCCAATTCCGATTTTTTTGGCAATTCCGATTTTTTTGACGGGCCGTTCACACTGCCAGTAATTGCGACCTGTATGCCTTCTGCAGTGTGAGCTTAGCCTACATTATTTGAAGTTGCTGTCCAACTGGAGCAGCATATTAACAACTTAATCCTCATATAGTCCGTCATGGTTGTTGTTTTTCTTCCCGCTTGCGCGTATCAGGATACAGAATAGTGAAATTTGTTGAGAACCAGTGACGTTCAGTTCGGATGAAGGCGACCTGAACGTTAGGTCGCATTTGAATCGGATACGTATCGGATATGGGTCACATTCGAAAAAGAATCTGACCTGTGCTATTCACACTGCTATGAAAAGATCGGATACAGGTCGCATTACGTCAAAAAAAATCGGAATTGGGTCACTTCAGGCTGCAGTGTGAACGCACCCATACAGGTCGCATTTCCTAGCAGTGTGAACGGCCCAGGCAAAAAAAATCGGAATTGAGTCACTTCAGGCTGCAGTGTGAACGCACCCAATGTCGTGTCAGTATGGGACAGATAATCTGTGAAAATGGCTGTACCTTCTCCCAGTCAATGATGGTTGGTGGTAATACACCACTAACCAATCAAAGTGAGGAGGAGGGTCTTAGTACTGTCAATCAAGCTTGTGTACACACTGCTCATATCCTCCCACTTGGTCTCTGCTGCAATAGCTCCTTCCCTATACCAGGGCCTGTCGGCATGGTCATCAATGAAGGCATATAAACAGTTTTCCTGGAATGGGAAGTTGTATCTCTGCCATTAGAACATTGAGTAACACCTGCATGACCGCGTCTGACAGAGCTAAGACCTTCCTCCTGGCTCAGTGGCTCTGACTGGTTGTTTTTGACCAGGAACTGTGCATTTCTGTTGATGGCAATAGAGGCACTGGGAGGAAGTGTAAGAGCTTGGTATTTTATTTATTTATTTATTTTACATAATATCGGTCTCATACTTTCCTGTCATCATAGTAGCAGGAAAGTACTTTAGCAAATATGTAAAAATCACATTTGTTTTCCATAGAAGTTACATACTGCAGCTTTAAGATGTATATTACTGGTTACTGATTATTTAAGGAAGTTGCTATCTATTGTGTCAAATTAGGGGGAAAAAATTACATTTACTCCAAGATAAAACTCTGTCTTGATAAAAGCACTGTTTGGAACTTTCAGAGTCTTGTAAATGACAGGAGAAGTATCTTTAGAAACTAAACATGGAAAGCGGAGTTGCCTTAAACACTTATAATTGACTGTAAAAGACAACAGGCATGTGATGGTAAAGGAAAGCTGGATCCTGATAGAGACCCTTCACCCAGACTGTAGCCTCCCCCTCCCCACATTGAACACTCTGAGATGGCCTGCTTTACCCTTTCAAAGACCACACATGGCATGTGACGCACACTCACCAGTCAATGGCCTACTTCTGATTGCTGGAGAATCTGTCTCTGTAATCCTTCTTATTCAAAGTCCTAAGAGCATGTTTACTTTTGGTATTTAATCCATGTGAAGATGTGAAGTTATGCTTCCTGATTTCACTATAACCAGAACAGTGAGTGTTGATTGAGTTTTGAGAATAACGTGCCAACATGGCCTACACATTTACCTTCTTGCCTCACCACACTGAACTCGGTATTTTGACCCGCTGGAAAGCCCAAAGAGAGTGTTGCAGAATCAGAAATTCCCCTAGAGAAGTCCGTATTCATAGCTCCTACCGCAGAGAGAACATTACGGTATCCGTCTACACTTAAATTCAATAGTAACAGTTAATAGAAAAAAAACAAAAACAAAAAAAACATTTCTAATACATTACATTGGCAGGGGCTATACACGTGTGACCAGTCGCTGCATTCTCCCTAAACTGATTTCTTTATTTCTTTGGAAATAACTGCGCAAACGTGACAGGTCCATATTAGGAAACGAGTCTTTTGAGCTCTCGAGCAGCTCTTCTAGCTCCAACAATTTCAAAACTTACAACGTGCAAACATCCACCGTCGCCACTGCTTACCTTTAGGAGTGACTTTTCCTCTGCTCGTCTGTGCCTACAAGAAGAAACTAAATCCTCTATTCTCATTCTCTCCCTCGCTGTCAAAGGGGAGCCGCCACACAGATGTTGTCGGTGAGATAAAAAGCTTCTCCCCCGGCTCTGTGTGCGGACAAGCTTCGCTGAAATCGATGCAGGTCAAACGGACCGAGTCACCCCGCTCCCCTGCCAAGCTCTGAACAAGCCGCGAGGCGAAGCGCGAGCTGGATGCAGCTGTCTGACAAACGGCTGAACAGCGACAGCGGCGCGAGGGGCGTGTCTCGCGGACCTGAGAATGGAGCTCTGAGCGTGGGTTTCGTGTTTGCTTTGCAGTAACTGACCTGAGCCGCGGTAGGTTGTGACTCATGCATTCGACACACAAAAAAAAGAAGAAGAAAAAGAAAACAAAACAGAAGTTGAATTGAAATTGTATCAGTTTGCTTATTGTTTGTATCTTCTCCAACCAATTTAATACTAATGGTGGTGAAATATTTACATACTTGTTTTTGTGACATTTAATAGCATTTCAACACATATACGTTTTCAATGTTCTACGTTAAACAAACATATATGTTTTAAATTTTTACTGAAAAATAAATTAAGTAATGAATGATCTTCCCCCAGAGGAAGTTATTTATCGCCATCTGCTGGTCAAACAGTAGTGATACCATGTTGTGTTGGCTTACATACACCAAAAATTCAGGAATGAGAAATTGTGTTGACGTCAACATAGTTTAGACAGTAATTCATTATACAACTGTTCCTTTCTTTACTGAATGACCTGGATTATTTAAATATTTAAGTCATCATTTTGCCAGTGCAGACTAAATTTGGTTTTTGGCTTTTGTTTTGCATTTGAAGTGATTTTTCGTTACAATCAAGCGCATATAATGAAAAAATGCTTGATACTGAAAGGAGCATGTTTTGTAAAAAGAAAAAAGAAAAAAGCTGTTTTGTTCTTGACAATCCTAAAGCTACAAAAATCTAAATAAATCCAACTGATAATGTACAATTCTGGTGTTAAGAGGGTTTGGATGTGCTATGTCATCATGGCAATATAAAACAATATTCCAATAAGCCAAGAAAATGTTTTACATTCATATTGATCAAATTTTTTTTAAATATGTTTTTTTTATTTTTATTATCTTCTTTATTACAAAATGTTAAACCAATAATGGTATTTTACAAAATGTATTCCCACAAAAATCTTTACTTCCTTGAACAAAGTAGAAACAGTAATAATTATTAGGTATACTAGGTACATAATAATTATAATAAAGATAAACTAAGCTGAAAATGTGAAATTTAGCCTACTTGATAAATGGCCTCTCAAAGATTTCTGAATTTTCTTCACATTATAATTAAAAATCTCAATGTTTTTTTAAATTATTATTATTTTAAGTGCTAGACCAAACAAAATGTAGCACACAATTTTCTAGTAAAAGGAAAATATTTTCTTTCTTTTTTTTTTTTTTTACAGACAAGAAATTCTGAAAATGATTTCCTCCTCTTTCTCTGATACCGCTCAGAACCGCACAATAGATTGAATCACAGTCTCAAAGAAACTCTTGGATACAATAATTGGCAAAATTCTCAAGTCAAAAGTAGCATTTTCCATCGTAATACTTAATTACGATGGAAGTTCATCCTAAAAAATTGCCACAGAATATGCTGGAGAGGAAACCGCTAATGTGGAAAAATGGGCTTGGTCAGAAGAAAATGGAACAGAACCTTTTGGCCTGGGACAGGGTAAAGAACATTGTGGAAGTTGTTTGGAAATGAAAGTCCACTTTCAACAAAAACAATGACCAAAAATATGCGTAGAGGTATAATGGCGTGGTTTAGATTAAAGTATATTCGTAGGTGTATATTGGCCAGTGTCCTCAGTCTGAGGTTTGTTTATTTTGCCCAGTCTTTATGTGTGCAAAGCTAGTAGGAATATGCCACCCATAAACTTGCAGCTGGGATGAAAACTGTTTTGACTCAGAGGAGATGAATACAAACGCCTCTTTACATTATTTAATAAGGAGTAATTTTCCATCCATCCATCCATTTTCTTTACACCCTTGTCCCTTAGTGGGGTCATGAGGGGTGCTGGTGCCCATCTCCAGCTAACGTTCCGGGCTAGAGGCGGGGTACACCCTGGACAGGTCGCCAGTCTGTCGCAGGGCAACACAGAGGCAAACAACCATGCATACACACACTCACATCTAGGGGCAATTTGGAGAGGCCAATTAACCTGACATGTTTTTGGACTGTGGGAGGAAACCAGAGTACCCAGAGAAAACCCACGACAGACCGGCGACCTGTCCAGAGTGACCCCGCCTCTCGCCCAGAACGTTAGCTGGAGTTAGGCACCAGCAACCCTCCCGACCCCACTGAGGGACAAGGGTGTAAAGAAAATGGATGGAGGAGTAATTTTATATAAGTAATTCTTTTGATTTGTGAAAATGCATGGTTATCATATTTGTTGCAGTTTAATATCTTATATTTACTGTTAGTTATATTATGGATTAAGCCAAATTTTGAAAATAATTATTTGTTAAGGGTGAAACCAAGACAATAAATGATTATATTTACTGCATTTATCCAACATCAGATACTACTTAACAGCCTGGGGGAACAGAATGAACATTATGTTCTTCAGGCTATCTTCGCCATAGACATCTACACTATCACGTTATTCCAGTTCTTACCTGTTCAAGATGAGCATGCAACATTTTACATAGGGGTGTGGCCGCCAGGGGGCGCTGTTTCATCCACTCTAAAAGGAGTCGTATGTGACGCAACCAAAAGGGGGGAAGGCCTTGTGCACAAGTCTTCGCTCTCATTCATGTAGAGTGCTGAGCTTTAGCGGCCATCGCAGACAGACCAGACGTTCCACATCTTCGTTAAAGCAGAGAGCCTCGTCCTCCCAGACAGAAAGAAAGCGTAGGTGAGATCTTTATCTTGTCTTTAGGAAGGCAAATGTTGTCTAATGTTAGGGGTTTCTTGCATTTTCTCTTTTGTCGTAGTCGAGGTCCAGACGGTTGCTGCAGGGCTTTTGAAAAAGGAGAAGCAATAGCTTGGATAAGTGAGAGGAAGCCATGTGAAAAAAAACAAAAACATTTCCTTACTCAACCTCACAGTCGGCATAAACGTCAGTGTGTTGTATTTCCTTGTTGGGGTTGAATTGGGTTAAAGGTTATTGTTAAAAGTCTGTTGGCGTCGTCATGACCCGAGGGCTTGGGAGCTTGTTTGGCCTGCAGACTCCACAAGACAAAGTTTGAGCTTTTTAGTTGCTGAAATGCACAATTCAGTACTACGCCCACTGTGACAGCCGGCTTAATATTTTATCTTTGAAATGCCTCCGCTTAAAAAAATACGTTAGGGAAATGCCTCGACTGTTATTTTATTGTATTTTCTTTTAGGATTCATTTAATAATCTGTATGTAAAAAAAAAAAATGTTGCCGTTGCTCAGCGCATGAATGTAGGCAAAAGTCCAAGTAGAGGTCATTCACTGGACGAATCACTTGTCAGGTTCTTTACAGCACATAATTTATCCTGATTTTAAGTAATGTTATAATGCGACAATTATGGACATTTTTCTGCGCATCTAATTACGACAGTGTTACAACTTTTAGAAGGTATGCATGTGTTAAAATGTCACCTGCCTGTTGAAGGTCAGTAATACCTGTCTGGTCACTGTGTCCTCAAGGTGCGAGCATGATCCAACATCAGACACAAACAAAACTCATTGCTTGCCAACTTAAGGGATTTGTTTTAGTATGGAAATTGAGATACAAATGACCCTATTTTAAGTTAACCACGTGGGCGGCGTGGGTGAGGGAACACCGGACACGTTACCTATGTATTTTATGGTGAAATTGTTATTAAAAATGTTCCAGTCGGTATTAGGTGCTGTAAAAAAAAAAAAAAAGAAGTGTTTTAGCAGGTGGATGCTGACGTCTCTAGTAGTATAATTCAAATCGCCTCCACACAGCGTCTGGAAACAAGAGGGTGAACCACATATTTTATTAGCGTTTGCCTTTGTTTTCGCATCTGCTTTTTCAAACCGAAAGAGAGAGAAAAAAAAACATAATCCGTTTGTTTTTAAACCATGAAGCCAACAGTGCATTCCTGATTGCTGCATCGTCATCACAAATGACCGGGTTTGCTGGTTTACGAGGCGTTTTGCTCACTGTTGCCAGTTTTCTCCCTGTTTCTAAGCGGCGCAGCGCTGCGACCTTTCCCCTAGTTTCTGCAGCACAGGGTGGATCATGTGATGCTTCAGAGTGGCTGGGGGAAGGGACTGGCTGCTCAAACACTGCTGCCGTAGAAACTACACGTCCTGATTTCAGAATGCGCAGATCAAACCGCGAAATAGCAGCTTTGCAGAGACGTGCAGATGTATAGAGTCATCTCTTCAAACATGGCTGAAACGGGGGGAAATGTAACCAAAGCATGTTTCTCGCCGTAGAAGTTGACAAGCATGTTGTATTTAATAGTTTTGAGGCTCTGACCATTTGATATCTGGTCTTCTGTGAGGTCTGACCAATTTTAGTTCCAAAGGCTATAACATGTATAGAGGAAAAAAGATGCCAGAATACAAGAGTGTTCCCCTGTTCAAAAATCATGTCTGCATCTATCTGATGTAAATTAAACTAAAAGAGCCAATGCTGTTGGTCTATCTATGCATTCATAGGCTGATAGTGTAGTGCAACTTATTGATGATACACTAAGTTTACTTACAATCCACAATAATTATAAGATATCCTTCAATACAGCAAATTTTTCTGGCTGTGATCAGTGATTGGCAGGTCAAATAGTGAAAGAATGAATACCTGATAGTCGTTTGTTTGGACTGTGAGAGGAAGCCAGAGTACCCTGTGAAGAACTCGTGGATGTGGAGAACTGCTGCCAACTATCCCATCATGCAACATGTCTGGATGGTTTTAGTTTATATATATATTCAGAACTTACGATCAATTTAAATCATTGAAGATGTTGTCTTCAAAAAAGCAAACATAATCTTTAAAGCACAAGTATTAGTTGGCAGTGTGATTATAGTTTTCTTTTCTCGTGTAAATTAATCTTTGAGTTTTAAGATTCCTTTAGTATCTTATTCAGTCTTTTTTGTGTGCAGAAAATCCATTGTGATTGAATTGGAGGCATTGGGTAATTCCCACTGTTACCACAGAATGTGGACTAGTGACTTTAAAGAACTGTGGCAGAAGCTGATCAATATGAGACATTGTTCCTTTTTTTTTTCTGGGCTATTTCCAGCTTCGTGCAGATATCCACATATTGAGACTGAATGTGTGCTATGATGCAACAGTTCAGGAAATCACCTTACCGTGTTTAACCCTGATCTTCACACTGTATAATTATTCCACCTACATAAGTATTAAACAGAAATGTTGCAGGAAAAGGACTGGGACTGGATAGTATTATTAAAATGTCAGATAAATCACATTTAAAATGGTTAAATTCCTCAGTCACAATACGAGTTACAATAAAGAAGCAATATATCCACATCCTTAAGTGATTAAATATAAAAATGTTTTTTTTTTTTCAATCAATGCATTTTTTTATTTATTTGAAATTGCATAGGCATCAACCGAAAGATAAAACAATGTACAAAGAACAATTAATGATTGTTTTTATCTAAAGCAACAAATTGCATGTAAAAAAAAAAAAAAAAGTAAAAAATTACACCCTTCTCAATAATACAAAATCTATTTTACTATCATAGCAACCAAACGTTTTATTATTTTTGTCCACCTTTTTGTAAGTTTCACTGGTATTTTGACAATTTATCTTTGTTGAGTTCAATTTCTTTCTTCACAGATCTTCCATTGGCTTCCAGTCAGGAATGCTACTTCCAGTCAGATGGAAAACAATCTGACTGGAAAATATTTACATTTTGTCAAATTAAAATGTTAATTTTAATCTGTCAGGGGTATAAATAAGTTTGTGCCTAATTGTAAATGGCAACGTGGGACGCCATTGCAATTTGCAATAAAAACAAAACAAAACAAAACAAAAACAGCTCAGTTGAGTTTCTGAGTGAAGTACAGTTGCTAATACCATTTCTAAATGTATTGGCGAAATATCTTAATGTATTTTAAAGCCTCTGCTACTGTAAATAAAAGTTAATTGCATTTCACTCTTACAACTAACTAGTGTAATTTGCTTTCCGAGTAGTTCTTTGCAGTTTCGACACAGCAGCTGCATCATCATTGCAGCTGCTGAATGATGATGCACATTGTGACATATTTGTTTTTTTTTTTTTGTTATTTCAGTGACTTTACTTTAGAGCAGCCACCATGGCAGAAGCGCATCAGGCGGTGGCCTTTCAGTTCACTGTCAGCCCTGATGGCATCGACCTACATCTGTGCCACGAGGCCCTACGCCAGGTCTACCTCTCTGGCCTCCACTCCTGGAAGAAAAGGTTCGTTCGCTTCAAGGTAAGAGTCGCTGGATGCGCTGAAGGGCAATGTTCCAGATGGTTGTCTGCAAAGAAAACACAGTGTTGACAGAGTAATTTCTTCATCTGGTTGATGTGTCCTGAACTCCTTTTGCACTGCAGAGCCTGGCTTCAAAGTCGGGCCGAGCGTTTTCTGCATTGGCACTTCGTGCCCTGTCCCACTCCACTCTCGAGCTTGCCAGACGGGTCTGCTTTGGAGTCAGCTGTCGATTGGTGCATTTCGCTGCGGGGCGGGACAACAGCCGAGTCTTCTTCCAGATCTCTGGGTCAGAGGAGCGCTAGACTTTCTCGAAGTCTGTGTTTTTAATATGCGGCACCAAAAAAGTTCCCATCATAATCCATTTGTACCTGTAAGTTTTTAAACGATAATGATGACATATTCAATTGCATTTTATTTTATTTCGGTTGAAATAATATTCAAAAAGCTGAACGGAGGATCCACATCATGTCATCACACGTCAAACAGATAAATATATGTAACTTTTTTTGGCAGTGAGGAAAAAAAAAATAAATAAAACATACACTGATGTATGTCCAGTGACTGCATACAGACAATGAAATTAAATGATTGCAAAAAAATTCTGAGGTAAATGTTTCCCACAGCTTCCTCGCTGACAAGAGCATACAGAAAGAGCTGGACGCGAAGAAGAAAAGTATTCCTCGATCTCCGGGGCAATCGCTTCCGCAGCTTTAGCAGAAATTTGACTGACGTGACGGTCCCTGGTCACCTTCGAAGCGACAAATGCAAAACAACCGGGGCTGGAGTAGAATAGGGCCGGGCTGAAAGGGGGCAGGACGGGCGCTGCAGTGCAAAAAGACCTCTTCTCTAGTTTCTTTGCCTTAGTTTACAGGCAACAGAAACTTTCGGACGCGGCTGTACACTGCACTACTCTGCCGTACTGTAAATCTGTTTACTGTGCTGTTACTGTAAACTGTTACACCAGAAGGTCACCCCTGTCTGACACGAACCGCAAACTGTGACAGTAACCTTCCCGAGTGTTCTTTGTGTCCTAACCTTTGGCCTGGTGGTTTGTTTACACGCAGTCACACTGAATCATTCAACCCCTGCAAAGACCTGCCGACTTTTTTTTTTTTTTTTTTGTTGATAGGCAATTAGTGTTTTTTATCACCATGTGTGTTACAACATTTTACTGATTGTTATCACAGCTTCCGAGTTTCTGTTTCATTTTTCCAGAATGGGGTGATGACTGGTGTGTACCCGGGCAGCCCGGCTGGGTTCATGGTAGTGGTCGTGTCATACATGTCGTACAACAGATACAAACAACTGGATCCTTCGATGGGATTGATTGCCAGACTTGGCCAACACATGCCCATTAGGTGAGCGTGGTGTTGCTCTCAAGTGAATAAACAGAAACGGTAACAACACCAATAAAGCAACATTCCGCTGAAGACCGGCCAAGAACCGTCAGGGATATTATTTTATCCACAACACTTCCTTATTAGTTTTCTTCCACGCCTTCTGTTTGATAGCGATGTTAGTCCTTGTTTAGGGATCATGTTGTGCTCTCTTGAATCCCATAGTCCGCCCTTTATCAACACAAATGAGTGCTCATTGAGGTTTTATTCTATAACATACAGCCAACTTGGGGCGCTAGAAATCCTTTGTAGTTTGGTTTTGTTGCATAATCTAAGAATATGTGGTGGTGAAAGTCCTGTGTTTTTTGTTTTTTTTTAATGACGACTACACGACGTTTATGATTTAATGAGTTGTGTTGTGTGTCTGCATGTGCACATGTCGGTTTGAATAATGCAACTTTTATCACTCATAATGCAAGCTGTCTTTGTTGACTTTACACCACTAGGCCTTGTCCCACAGCTGCTGTGTGGCTCTTATTCTCCTGTGTTAATTGTGTGCTGCACAATACACTTCACGCAGATTTTTCTAAAAGTTCAATTCCCCAGTTACCTTCGACACAATATTATCAGTCATATATATATATATATATATATTTTTATCACATTTTACTTTCTAGTGAACCATTTCTTTATAACATCAAGATGTGCCACTGAAAGCTTCTTGTTCTTTTCTTCTCCTCTACCTGCAGCCGATACATGTCCACAGATAGCCAGAGGATAGTTGGAGGGGTTCTGGTGGGCACGGGCCTCTGGGTCACCATCATAATGATCATGAGGAGTGTCCTGAGGAGCCTGCTGTCATGGCACGGCTGGATGGAGTCGTGCCACGGCTCTCTGCCGTTTGGTACTCGTTTGTGGCTGGTGAGATGTTGACCTTACAAGGATTAGCTTAAGAAAAAAAAAATATGTGAATAATATCTGTCTGTAACAAAAGTTACATTCGGCACTTTTTTTTTGTTCTGTTGTTTCATTAGGCTTATTTGTTTTGTATAATTTGATGTAAATGCTATATATGCTTACTTTTTATAAAGGCGGGGGAAAAGTGTGCAATTTAATTTGAGTATTTTCCAGGTTTGGATGAATATGGGAGAAAATAAAAGTACTAAAATTAAAAAAAAAAAAGGATTAATATCTTGGAAAATTTAAGTTTAGGAAAGTACGGAGTTAGGAAATATCAAAGGGTTGGAAATCTTATGTCTGTTAATATTGTTGGTAATTTAAATCCTGTTTGGTCTTATCAAAACTACAAACTAGCTTGTCGTTTTTTTAGCCCTTTTTAGCTCAGGCCTTTTAGTACATATTTACATTTTGTATTCTGTTCTGCAAAGTACAGATAAAACAGAACTCTAACTTTCTCCTTATCTGTTCTGTGTTCAGTTATTGGTGAAGGTGTTCTCTGGCAGAAAGCCATTGCTCTACAGTTTCCAGAACGCACTGCCTCGGCTACCTCTTCCTTCTGTCCAGGACACATGCAGAAGGGTAATCTTCCATTCCACTTCCTTTTGAGTTTGTACTTAGATTGTGCCTATTTATAATTTATGGTGCTTTTAGATTTGAAAGGGAGATTATATTTGTGTTTTCGAGGAGTCACACTAAAGTAGTTTAAAATGTTGAAAATCCTGCACGAGAACTTGTTTTTTTGAGCGACAACAAAAAGAGCTTTCCAGTTTTTCTGGTATTTTTAACCACTCTCTTTCTTAAAATAGCTAAGTCCTTTGTATCTCCCCGTGGGACTCTTTCTGTTGACAGTACCTGGAGTCGGTGCGCCCACTGATGGATGACGAGCAGTTTGAAAGGATGAAGGCCTTGTCAAAAGACTTTCAGAAGAATCTGGGACCCAGGCTGCAGTGGTACCTCAAACTCAAGTCCTGGTGGGCATCCAACTATGTGAGCCAGAAGGAATTTTTTTCTGCTTTTTTTTTTTTTTTTCCCCTATAGTTTCGCACACTGTCCTTATTATTGAATAAGCTACATAATTAAAGGCAGGTTATCTGATAATGTTACACTATTGCTTTTTATCCTTTCTGCATTTCTGGCACAGGTCAGTGACTGGTGGGAAGAGTACATTTACCTGAGAGGCCGTGGACCAATCATGGTCAACAGCAACTATTATGCCATGGTGAGTCACCCGTCTTCAGGCGTGTCTCTTCCTTATTTTCAGAACTTGTTAACTGTGGGGTTTTTTAACATTTTGAAACAAATCTCACATTTGTCATCGGCTTGCCATGGTCTAACAGTGAGGCATAAATTACCATGCATTGGCCCCAGAAAAGCTTCACTATTATAATACACTTTAATTTCTTGATTTTCTTGATGTCCAATATCCAGCACCACTTATGTCAGGATCCTGTTGATGGCTACAAAAAAAAAAAAAAAAAATCTTGTTAAGGATGCGCAGCTTGCTTTTTCACTCTGGAAGAAGAACTGTTCACATGCATCATTAAAAGCTCAAATTTATTTTGACGTTTCTGCCCATCATGAGGGCATGTAAACATCTGGCCAAACTCAGTCATTACAGTGATCACAAAGAACACCATGCCGCCCTTATCTTTTTTTGTAAACGCAACCTGCTGAAGTGCAGCTGCTGATTTTCATCTTTTTTGCAGGACTTTTTGTACGTGTTCCCCACGTCCAGGCAGGCTGCCCGGGCCGGTAACGCTGTTCATGCCATCATGCTCTACAGGAGAAAACTGGACAGAGCTCAGATCAAACCAGTGAGTACAGAGCCATTTGGTCTTTTGCCTCAATCAATTCTTTTACTAAGTTGTACTTTATCTATTCCAATCAAGCTGTAAATGAATAATTAACGTTATATAGGAATCTGTTTGACCATACCTTAGTTTATAAATGTTTAACTTTCTTTGTTAGAAGTTAATGAATAATGCATTTTATCTCAGTGGGTTTGTCCTTCAAGTTCACATTAATAACTTATTTTTCACAACCTTTTTCTTTTTGCACTTTTAGGTAAGCTTGTAATCCACATTCCTACTAATTCTGTTCATATTAGGCATGGGCTGGTTTTAAATCCTTAAAGTGTGAAGACTTGTTGTAAAAACACCAAAATATTTATGCGAAAATCTAAAGCATAATGCGACAGCTTTCTTTAAAAACAAAAAAAAAAAAACAATAAGAATTTGCACAGCTTTAAAATGAATACAACTTTCAGATTATTCTGAGAATAATAATGCAGTGGCCACTTTCTGTTTTTTCGTCATTCTCATTTAAATAATCACTTCTCTAGCCTTTATCATTCAATGAGATTTTTCTGTATTTGTCCTGCTGTTTAGATTTAGTTCAGATCTCTGATCAAATGATTAGTTAATGTCTGTGAAATGTATAATTGTAACAAAATTTTACTCCATATTTTTAAATGTTTACAGTTTAGGTTGCAATTATTTTGTGTTGTACTTTTTATGAAGTGGCAATAATATAACCGGCTGGTTAATTGATTCCTGTTTTTAAACTATTTATCTGTCATGCTGTTAGTTTGCCAATAGTAGTTTCAAAACACTGTCACCTTGTTAAAAATAAGGTGATGGAATATGATTGTTCAAAATACAATTGTTCATTGATTTAACAAAAAATTTTCACATTGTCAATTTTTTTTCTTTTTTTTATCAGTAAGGGGGCAGGGTAGTAAGGTAGTAAGTAAGGGGGCACCTTCTTTCAACCAGCTGACTAGCAGTGCGCAGCAGCAGTTGGAGGCAGGGAATCTGGCCCCACTCTCGCCTTGAAAAAGCCAGAGTTGGAAAAAAAAAAAAAATCCAGAAATTCCTTTAGCATTTCATAAACAGATTTTAAAATGTATAAACAGAATGACAGAAGATTTTAACGGTTTTGAAACTGTAACTTTTTAAAACCTGGATATACCTCGATGCTAGTAACTAGCCCATACCTGATGCATATTAACCCAGCTGACTGTCTCCTACTCTAACCTTTAAAACCTCTGAGCTTTTTTTTGCTTCTCCTACTGGAAACACACAGTAGTGGTAGTCGGCTTTGTTGTTTCCAGTTGCTAACACTAACTCACCGTCATTTGTTTAATCTTTTTCGATTATGATCTTTTTCAGCATGCCTGTTGCTAGAATTTTCATTCTTACCACAAAGTCAAAATGAATAGTTTGTTCTAAAACCAATTGTTTGAATTTACATACAAACTCGAATGCATGAGCTCGCTGTGTTACACGCTCACGTTTGGTTGTTTCTGTTCTGCTGTTTTGTTCTTTTGGTTTTGACGGACGCTGCGTTAGATATACTTGCTGGCCAACAAGGTGCCTCTGTGTTCTGCTCAGTGGGAGCGAATGTTTAACACCTCCCGCATCCCCGGTGTGGAGACAGGTAAGAGGAGGGCACAGCCGCCTTGCCCTCAGACCCGCAGCCATGTGACCCGACAGCCCTCGGAAACAGTGACTCCATCACTCATTCCCATCAGCACAACCCTGAAACAGTCCCATAGATCTCGCAGTGCTATTTCAATTAGTTTTTAATTGTCTAAAGTCTACTTGATTGTCAATAAAACCTTCTCGTTGCATCAGGGTTTTGTTGGTGGCACTGAGATGGCAGCCTACTGGTTTCTGGTCCCTGCCTCTTTTCCTCTGAGGTTCTCCTTCCTAAATCCATTTTAATTCCTTCTCCTCTACATCCATGATCTCCTCCATCTAGCCGTGTGTCTGCTGCTTCGTCTCTGGGGGTTTTTAGTGATTTACTTTTATCATCTCTGTGGGTTTTTTTTTTTTTTCACTCTCCCCTTTTGCTTTTCAGCTCATGCTCCTACAAACTATTCCCATGTGCTCAGCCCAATTCGAGCGTTTGTTCAACACGACTCGTGTCCCAGGTGTAGAGACAGGTAGAGTCTTTTAGCAGTGTCACCTCCTCCACTCTTCTCCTGCTGTCCTCCTCAACGGGACTTTTCTGTGTTTTGAATTAGAAATAATCAAACTTCCATGAGTTAATAATGCATGCGTGCATAGAAACGCTCATTCAACTTTTAATTTGCATGAGACTCAAAACCAATTTCTCCGTTTTGAAAAAAACTAAAAAAAAAAAAAAAAAAATCGTTGAATTCAATCAGGTCCCAGTCAAACCTAGACAGACGTGAGAGGAATAGGTTGCTCCCGGAAACGGCTGCCGAGGCCATAGTGAACAGAGGTAGCCAACTTTCTACAGAGTCAAATCTGATTTAGTCTTCAGATTGGCTCAACAGCAGCGTGGAGTGGACTTTGACGGCCAACTATTTGCATTCAAAGCTTATATCACTGACTGCAATGCAAATTGTTAGACTTCACTCTACTTCTGTGTTCAACTTAATGTGTACCAGAAATGTCTGAAGCGCATGACGTTTCTGATGTCATGCTGCCCCATTTCAGAAGATTAACGTGAATAAGAAAAATCAGGACTACAGCCAACGTGTTCAAGCTTATCTTAAAGATTACTTAGGGTATAAGTAGATATTTCAACATGTATGTAAAAAAACAAACAAAAAAAAAAGGAAACATTCACCAATGTTATTGCACATTGCATGATATCCTAATACCATGCCACCATACTTAGGTTGTTTTCTTGTGGTTTCCTCCTGGGTTTAAATACCATCCGTTTATATTCTTGTCTGCTACACGAGCAATGCCTGTTTGAACACTTGGCGTCACCAGAAAATCATTAGTGAACTCAAAACTCAAAAGTAATTCTCTAGACGTGTTTGTCTAGTTGTGTCCTGTGCTGCTCAAACAAGCATTGCTGTAGTTCAATGTATTCCTGCCCAGTCCAGTCCTTTCCCTAAATGGCTTTCTCGTTTCATTTCACTTCCTTCACGCCCCTTTTCCAAGTCACTTGAGTTTTGTAATTAGATGTTCGTTAGCCACGAACTGCACTTCTCCTCTAAATTTCACACATTAAATGTGTATTTCATTAAAATTAAACTGTACATGTCACATTGTTTTATTCATCAGTGTTGAATGGGCTACTAACACAATTAGTGTTTTTTTGTTTTTTTAGAAATGGAACAATGTGACATTCATTGTCTGTCCCTCAGTGTCTTAAAAAAAAAAAAAGCAAAAAGACAAAAGTTTCTAAAATTCAAACATTATTAACTTCAGAATGTAGAGACTGCAAACAATAACAATAAGAATGAACTTAAAAAAAATACAGTTTGACTTTCGACAAAACACATCTTCTCTCCAAACATGGTTCCAATCGTGTTTGCATCTCTACGTCTCTTCTTTTCCCCTCCCATGGGTACCTGTATCAGATACTCTCCAGCACATGAACGAGAGCAAACACATTGCTGTGTACCACAAGGGCCGTTTCTTCAAGGTGTGGATGTTTTACGACGGACGGCTGCTGTTGCCACGGGAGATCGAGCAGCAGATGGAGAGGATCTTGGCAGACGAGTCTGAGCCGATGCCAGGAGAGGAGAAACTGGCTGCACTTACTGCAGGAGAAAGGTAGGGGAAGCCAGAGATGAAGAGGCTGCAGTTGGGGAAGCATCCACAGCAATGTCTATTGACAACAATGGCTACGAAAAGGGCATTCATGGATTTCAGTTTGGAGCATAAGGGTTTTTTGCTGAATCATAAAGTTTTCAGGTTATTCATTTTAACATTTAGGCTTTAAAACGTCTTAAATGCATCAAAGGTTTCTGTTCTGGATTATAGATTTAAGGTAACTATGAACATTTGTTCATAATTTTCTTCAGTTAACAGTTTTAGATTTTTTTTTCTTCTTAGCAATATATTGACTGCCTTTCTTCATTCTGGGGTATTGTAGTTCCTACTGAGTAATTCAGATGTTATGCTGAAGGAAAGCTACAATGCCGCATAATTCATAACCGGCGCTGTCCAGAAGGAATTGCCAAACATTCACCTCTGAAACTGGATTGTTGTAGATTGTTCAAGCCATGAATGATCCAACAAAAGAAAGGGGGGCGGAGGGGTGGTAGCACTTCTTTCTACAAAAATGAAATGGACGCAGAGAAACTTTGTGGTTTTATTCTTGTGCATAACCTTGCAAGTCGACTTTACGATGCGTTTCTGCGATGATGGCCAGTTTTGTTTGTGTTTTCCTGATTCAGTGAAGACATCCTTGTTAGTTTGTTTATTTTATGACTAAAATGCTTGTGACAGGCATGTTTTATAACGACTTACTCTTTCTTCGGTGTGTCATGTAAAATGTGAATCTGTGCTGAAATATGAAGTGATAAGATTTTTCATCTGATAATATGGGAGCAAACATATTTTACAAAATGCAGAAAAGACACTTTTTTTCCACCACTCCTGGCCATGAGAAACATACATAATTTATTTTTTGTTAATAAATACAAAACCTTGTTTCCAGCCTTCCTGCTCTCTGCATTTACTACAATATCAACATTTCCTGTTTTTCTGCTCTTTTATTTCTTTAGGACCCCATGGGCAAAGGCCCGAGAGCAGTTCTTCAAAAGCGGTAAAAACAAGCAGTCCCTGGATGCCATCGAGAAGGCGGCCTTCTTTGTAAGCCTTGATGACACTGAGCAGCGATACGATGCAGACAACCAAGTCCAGTCTCTGGACTGTTATGCCAAGTCCCTGCTCCATGGAAAATGCTACGACAGGTAAAGCATAACAAATAAAGATATATATATTTTTTTGTATCATGAGCCATATTAAAAATGCTTATTCGTGAGTCTTGGATGTTGATTGGTTATGTTTTTTCTTTCAGGTGGTTTGATAAGTCCTTCAATCTGATTGTCTACAAGAACGGCACCATGGGACTAAACGCAGAGCACTCCTGGGCTGATGCTCCAATCGTTGGTCATCTGTGGGAGGTTCGACAGATACTTTCTATGTTTTTATCGTTTAAGTCAGTGCCTTGCAATAGCTTTCCTTTTTTTTTTTTTTTAAACCTTTTATATGTTATAAACTCAAACTTCTATCTATATTGTTGCTAAGCTAATGGTATGTTTGATGGAAAACTAACTCTCCCTTGCCCAGAGTTGATGAATAGAGTTTAACAGATGTACACCACACTTCCAGCTTTTCATTTGCTGAAGGTTATGAAAACACTATTTTGGTCTATCGCATTAAATCCCAAAACATTACATTGAATTTTGTGATAAAATGTGAAAATGTTCACATGCTAGGAACATTTTTCAAAGCACTACAACAAGAAAACGCATTCAGTAACTATTGATCATTAATACACAAAAAATACATGAATGTAGGGGGGAAAAAAAATACTAAAAAGCGTAACGCAGTCTTTGCATCTTTTCTTTTAAACCAGCACGTACTGTCCATGGATCCTAAGCTGGGCTATACTGAGGAGGGTCACTGCCAAGGGATCCCTCACCCAAACCTTCCTGGTCCCCAGAGGCTGCAATGGGACATCTCCAAAGAGGTAACTTTGGATACTTTACTTTTCTGAGTAAAACAGCTCATATGTTTTATTTACGTTCACATTGGCTCATATTTTCCAAACAAAACATCCGATTGTTTTCCGATCTCATAGTGTCAGGAGACCATCGAGAGCTCACTCAGGGTAGCCAGGGCTCTGGCAGATGACGTGGACTGCCACATAATCCCCTTCAATGACTTCGGAAAGGGTCTGATTAAGAAGTGCCGCACCAGTCCAGACGCCTTCATCCAGATTGCCTTGCAGCTGGCCCATTTCAGAGTAGGTCCCAGTTGTATTTTCAGCTTCACTGTAAATGTACCAATTTACTGTACCAAAACACAAAACTCACCAGGGTTTGAGCCAGCGTGTTTGGCAATTGATGCAATTTCAAATTGTCAACACTAGATGGCGGTCCAAATCCGGCCAAGACCCAAAGCAATTGTTAAACCGTTGCATGTTATTTGGATGTGCACCTTATGTCTAAAAGAAAACAACTTCTTAATGTTGTGGTTCAGTTCTAGTGTTGAAATTGACACTAGATAATGTTCTTTCTCAACAGAACAAAGGGAAGTTCTGCCTGACATACGAAGCCTCCATGACACGGCTCTTCCGTGAGGGTCGAACAGAAACCGTGCGTTCCTGCACCATGGAGACCTGCGACTTTGTCCGTTCCATGGTCAGACAGGAGACGGTGAGTTCTACTGAACCCCTTAAACTTTTTCTGCAGCGCTACAGAGGGAGAATTGTTGCAATAAGTAAATTGTCATCTCATTGTGGTTTTCTTCCCAACTCCTGACTCTGCAGAGAGAAGAGCGCCTCAGGTTGCTTAAAGTGGCAGCAGAGAAACACCAAAACATGTACCGCCTGGCAATGACGGGGCAGGGCATCGACCGGCACCTTTTCTGTCTCTATGTGGTTTCTAAATACCTTGGAGAGGAATCACCCTTCCTCAAGGAGGTGTGAGCTATGTTTCAATATTTTTCCTGCACCTTACTTATAAAAAAAGATTTTGTTTTTCTTTACACTGGAGAACAACGTGTGTTTTTGCTGAACATGGGAATAAGTTGAATAACGTCATATGCAGGTCTTGTCTGAGCCATGGAGGTTGTCCACCAGTCAGACCCCTCTACAGCAGGTTGAGTTGTTTGACCTGGCCAGACATCCAGAGATGGTGTCCTCTGGAGGCGGATTCGGTCCAGTAAGTCACAATTTTCATCTGTCTGGAAAGTCATATTTAAAGCTTGAGGGAATGGTGGACTGTTGATATCTTAATATCCATTCCCCTCAAAGAGGATATATCATGCAAAATCCTTTAACCATTAAATGCATTTTTTTTGTATTTTGAGTGTCTAGGTGTGCAAAAAATAAAAAAAATATTTTCTCCCAGTGCTGCAAGATATCTCTATATTCCTTTTGGGTCATATCCCTCTGCCTGTTCATTTTTCTCTATTCCTTATTACGTTTTCTTGTCTATTATGTCATTTACTGTGGAACTGCTAAACAAAGTCATGGATTGCTGGCTAATTGGTTTTCTGAATCTGCCATTTTACTTTTCCTTTGCAGTGATTTTGTAGTCGAAGTTCAGTTATGTTGTAGTTGCAAGCAGACAAGTCAAAATGCTTGGTTTGGTTGAGTGGGGCACATTGGAATGCTCTGCGACCTGGAGGGGTCAGTCGAGTGTCCATGCTTGTTATGTGGACTTTTGCGAGTTTTGAGAAGAGCCAGTTGTGACTTTCTCTGGATTTCTTGTCACATGTGGCAACGTCTAGATAGATCTCTGTAGTTTTTCCATAGTTTCCATTGCTCTCCTCGCCTCAGTTTAGGTGAATGGCCACATCTTGGTAGGCTTGGAGCTCTTCCATGCACTTTTACATTTCTAATTATCGACAGAAAAACAAAACGTTAGGTGCCGTTTGCATCCTTTGCCAGGTAGAATCTCGCAATGCAATTTGAGATAAAATATCAGATTTTATTTTCATTAGGTGGCTGATGATGGGTATGGTGTCTCCTACATCATCCTCGGTGAGGATCTCATCAACTTTCACATCTCCAGCAAATACTCAAGTCCAGAAACTGTGAGTTTCCTAGTTTTAAGGCATGTCTTGTGCTCTTCTTTCAGTTATTTTGTCTTTCTAAAACCACTTTCCCTCTCTCCTTCTGGTGTTTCAGGATTCACGTCGTTTCGGTGACGACATCAGACAGTCCATGCTGGACATACTGGGTCTCTTCCAGCTAGAGACCAAGGCGTCCATCTGATGATTTTCCCCATTTTTTTTTTTATTTTATTTTTTTTCCTGGTTTTCTGATTTATCAAATCCTCCTGTAGATTGTACAGAATCACTTCGTGGAATTGGGATTTCTATGTTAATTAATGTTACATAAATAAGGAAGGCATTAAAATGCGTCGCTGTCAATATGTTGTGAAGAGATTTGCGTGTACAGATTGGTTTAGGGCGAGCCTCCAGCACAGGTGGTTGTGCAGATCAAAGTATTTATTTGCAAAGCTGAACTTTAGCGGTGCCTTAGTGACCCACTAATGTAAAAAAAAAAAAGGGGCAGAAAAGGGAGGAGAACATTCTAGTCTGGGAACAAATCTGTGCTGTAACACTGAATAACATTTTGGTTGAAGATTTGTTCAGCGGCGTCTTCCAATTTTAAACGATGTTTTAAGTTGCAAGATGGTGCAATACTTTTATTAGTTTCCACCCTGTGCATGTGGGGATCACTTGCTTCTTTCTGTTGCAGCTCTTGACTCGCCATTACTGACGCAAACGGCAAACGTGATGTTAAATATCAGCTCGTTTCTAGGTTACACAGTGTCCACCTATTTCACTTGGTCCAGCATATTAGATGAAAGTAGGTTCTCTTGGTGGTGAAATTGTACATCTGTAATCACAAGAATCGTAGATTGGAGGCTCTGATATGTAACTCTGGGTCAGTGTGATTCTGAACAAAACGCCAGACAGGAAACGGGCGCCACTGTCTAATCTCCATGGCCTTTCTGTGTACAGTCTGTTCGGTTTTAGCTGCTATGATTTTTACGAGGTTGCCATGAAAAGCAGTTCTGACGTGTGCGTTTCATTTTCATACTCAGGTTTTTGCTACGCTACCCTGTTATCGTAAGGTGCTCTCGGCAGCGCTCGTTCTGGTTTCTGCGGACGACGACCCTGTTAAGTTTGTCGTCGGTATAAAAGTAAAGTTTGCTTTGAGAGCGAGAACTGGAATGACGTAAGAGGAGAGGAAACTTGACACAATGTGCTTAACTGTAACGTTTTGTTCTGATTATTTAAGAAAATAATCTTTTGAGATGATTTGTGAACTTTTATGGACGGCGTGTTGGTTGGTGGTAGTTGCATGGCTGTTGTTGCCTCGTCGACGAGTTTCAGAACCGTAGCAGCTCGTTGGTCTCCAGGTCAGTAGGAAAACTGAAGTTTCTCTCGGACGAACTCTCGAAAACGTTAGATTAAAGTTGGGGATTTTATTTATATGTTGTCAATCCATTATGGGTTTTTAATTTGTTTTTGTTTCGTTTAAACCTTCCTAATTCACACAAACATGCATATTTACCAACTGAACGTGGTGAGTGATGAGCACTAAGTTGAAGCTTGTTTTGATCTATGAAGAGAAGTTTCTTTTTTTTTTTTTTTTTTCTTTTTTGAACTTGACATTTTTGTTAACATACTTTGCCAGTATGTCGTAGTTGTTTGACTTTTTATCTCGGTAGACCTCATGTTTACACTGCTGCATGTTATTTGAAGATGAAGCTGTACATGTTTGCCTTTTAATTTAAAGTTGTGTAAAAAGACAAGCAGCTGATATACCAAACAACGTTTTAACAATAAAGTGAATGTCAGATAGCTGTATTGGTCTCGTTTAGACTCTTATTTCCAGTGTTATTAACCTCATTTTTGAATGGACTTTGTACTGAAAACCAGTAGTTGACATTTAGTACAGCTATTGTAATTAAAAACATTGGTTTAATCACTTAATTGACTTTGGGATAACTTTTGATTACTTTATTTATATTCTGCTCTAGGGCTGAAACGATTCCTCGAATGATTCGAGTACCTCGATTACTAAAATTCCTCGAGGAAAATTTACCTGCCTCGAAGCTTCGTTAATTTATGTTTTATTAGTTAGCGCACCGTGTTCCGGCCGGGACTTCATTTGCGTTGCGCGGAGCTCTCACTTCCGCCTCTGAGTTGTTGACAAAAGCTAAGTCTCAGCGGCATAAAGTCCAATCTTCAAGATTGGCCCGTGGGGATTTTATGGATTGATGATAATGCCCGACTTTTTATCGTTTTTGGGGAACCAATAAGCATCCTTAAAATGACTGGGGGAATGCCTGGAGTACGGCAGCATTTCTCCTCCGGGGCTGCTGGTTGAAAGCGAACGGCGGGAAGAGCGCTGAGGTGAACGGATAGCCTGAACAGGGCGGGCGGCTGAGTAGCTGATGCTTACCGTGTAAATGTAGCTTTACCGACGAACCGCACAATAAATTTCATATCCCGGTCTGAAGAAACGGGTGGCGGAGCGCATCGTACATGGCTGGTAGATGAGTTTCTGAGTGTGACCAGTGAAGGTGTCGTAAATATCCCGTATTGCTTCCCCCCCGTGTTCGTCCCCCGGTCTAACGGTTCGTCAGTCCGCTGGTCTATTTCCTCCCCTCCACCCCATGTTCGTTCATTCGCCCTCTCCTCCCACTCCAGGCGGCATTTCCCGTATTTTCAAACCCAAAGCGTGACAGGTTAGGTGGCAAGGTGAGTTTAATTAATCTATTAAACTCACTGAAGATGAATACATAAACTAAAAGCTGGATTGTAGACATTTTTTATAAGCATATTTGTGAGCCTGCCTCTTTATTAAATTCAATATAATTTCAGATTTTTCTATAACTTTTCCTCTGGTCAGTGTTGTGGTACTCGAAGTTGGTCTTGGTCTTAAGACCGGTCTTAAGACCATTTTTTGATGGTCTCGGTCTCGTCTCGGACTCGACCGCATTTGGTCTCGGTCTTGTCTCGGTCTCGGGCGCTGAGGACTCGGCATTTTATTTCAAGACCAGTCAAGACCGCAACTGTGAAAATATCACTAAATGTACAGCATACTGTCCAGTTTATTTGTTAACATCTTTGTTTTCAGTGGATGCAAAACGCACCGATTAAAATCCGAGCAACTACGTGTTTCTGTTACTCCCCCCTCCCCTTCCCACCTTTCACTCGCGCGGGCGCTCCAGGACATGCGCAGTGGTTTCCTCTCAGCGGCAGAAAATGTTTGTCTAATCGTCAGTAATATAATAGCGCTGAATAAATCATAAGAAATCCGATGGCCACAGCTAACTCAGCAGCGCTTCGCTTTCACAGATGGTGGGGACAACGTCTAACTATTTTCGTCACTTAGAAAAGTAGCTCAAAGAAGGTAAGCCCCGTTAACGTGATGTTATCAAAGCTAGCTGTACAGAGACACATAAGCATTGTGATGAAAAATGTTATAACTCACTGTGCTGAATTATTGTGCGGAGATGTTGACTGACTTGTCGCATATATGGGACAACGCTATGTCCAAAAGTCTGCAATATAGTGAGGTGACATTCAGAAACAGTCGATTCTTCTCCACGGCTCTTTACTTATTAGATAGGACTGGAGTGTCGCTCACGGAGAGCCGTTGTTCTATCAGATAGCCATACGCTGTCAGGATAGCATACATGCAGTAAGCATTAAGAAATCCGACCGTCAGAGGAGTTGTCAGTTCACCATACGCAGCAAGTTATGATGAACATAAGTCATTAAATTGTTTTCAATGATAACTATATAGATATACATGTGTTGTCATGGTTTCAAAGTGTATTTAAAGCAGGTCTGGCTGCAGCTGGAGTCAGCTACAACACACGCTCATGTAAAACTCACTTAACCGCTAAGTCAGGATGCCATACAACTGTTAATAACAAAGTGTATGACGATCTACGTCATGATTCTATGTTGTTGATTAAATGAAATCTTATGGTAATGACGTGTCTGACAGATATAGCCGTTGTTCTATCACATAGCCATATGCTGTCAAAATAGCATACATGCAGTGAGTACCATGTCAACGCATGCGCATTAAGTCCGACCGTCAGTGTAGTTGTCAGTATACGCAACAAGTTATGATGAAAATAAGTAATTAAATTGTTTATAATATGACATAATATAACTAGATAGATATACATGCGTTGTCGTGGTTTCAAAGTGTGTTTAAAGCAGGTCTGGCTGCAGCTGGATGCCATACAACTGTTAATAACCAAGTGTATGATGATCTACGTCATGATTCTATGTTGCTGATTAAATAAAATCATATGGTAATGACAGCGTATGCATGTCTGAGCTAAGGTATGACTATCTGACAACGTATGCTGACCTGACAGAACACCCGTTCTTTGTTCTTGTAATGCTCTGTGTACACTGCATCATTATTTAATTATGTACGTTGATATTTAATTTTACAAATAACTAAAGAACGAAAGAGCACGCAGAGCATGCACATTGCTCTTTGATTGTTTTTGTTCAAAGTGGCAGCTGTAATGTCTGCCATGGTGTCAGACTACCTGGCTTCATGTACTGGGATAGAGAGTGAAAACAGTCACGATGAGCGCCTTCTGTTTGGTTACTTCTTGCTTGTTGCTCCTTGGTCAGTGTTCATGGTTGAGCGTTATTTACCGTCAGGGCATTGCCTCAATTGCTATGTTTAATGGTGCAACAGTGGTGGTTTCTTATATGAGCAATATGGGCAAATGCCCAGGGCGTTATGTTTTTAGGGATGGCACGAGACCATCACACATTGTAGCATAGAAATGGAATATTTAATATTGGTAAAATGTATTAAGTGTCATAATCGATGTGGTTGAGGTGGTGAGGAAACGCAGGTAGACCCAGGTAAAATGAGAATGATGAATTTAATAATGTAGCTCACAGTCTTGAACAGGCAGCACGGCAGAAAGTTAGCACACAGCTAATACCGGTAGCAACTGGATAACAGACATGTAAACGAGCTTAGGTCGATGCAGGACTTCACAGTTCCACTGCGTACGACCCATAAACAGACGTCGACTGACGGCACAGGGAAACAGTTACAAATGACGAGGATCTGACAAGGAACACAGACAACAGGTGGGGCTAAATACACACAGGGTAATCAGGGGGATACGACACACCTGGGGAGCAATCAACAGGGAGGACAGAGACTCACAGGGAACAGGACTACACAGGGAAAACAGGACTGAACACAGAAGAACTCAAAAATAAACACACAGAAACCCAGATCATGACATTAAGTATTTAATATCTAGGTGTTTTATGGTAATATGGATCTTTCAGATTATTTTGAGAAGCAATTTCGATCATATTTTACATTTTATTGTGTCATGTAGCGCGGGCCGCTGGTCTTGGTCTTGACTCGGTCTCGACTTCCCTCGGTCTTGGTCTTGACTTGGTCTCGGACCCCAAAAGTCTTGGTCTTGTCTCGGTCTCGATACACTCTGGTCTTGGTCTTGTCTTGGTCTCGGGTTAGGTGGTCTTGAACACAACACTGCCTCTGGTTAACTTAGAAAGTGAGCTATTATTGTTACAGGTTAGTTTTCTAAACTACAAAAAAGCAACTGTTAGGGATGCTCAAATATGAAAAATTGGACTGATATTGATATCTGATAGTAACACCGGTATTATGCCAGATTTACCAATATTTCATTTTATAATTTTTTTTATCCGATTACTCGATTAATCGTAAGAATAATCGATAGATTACTCGATTACTAAAATATTCGTTTACAACAGCCCTATTCTGCTCTTTGTATTGTGTAGGTAAGTGGCCTATAGATGATACCCACCAATTGGTCGCTCTCACCAACTTTGGTTCCCCAGAACATTATTAATTACTATTTGGGGAACGCAGCAAACTGGCCAGATGCTCTTTGCATCTCAAAATAAGTTTTGATTGACTTAATTGGTCTCTGTAGAGTTAGAATGATTAGTCAGTCTTTTACTCACAGTAGACAGAGTTCAGAAAAACCTTCAGTTGGAAGAACAGATTAGTTCTTGTCTGAAAGTTGAGTTGGACTAATCAGAGTGGGACCAATTCACTCCCACAAGAGTGAATTGGTCAATATCACAAACATTTTTATGATATTGAAGCATTTTGATTTAAATAAAATCTTAATTAATTCAAAATATGTGGGGGGCTTGTATATAACAGCCAACAAATTAGATTAATTAAGACCATGCTTCTCAAAAATGTTCCATATGTGAACCAAGTAATTCTTCAGACTTGTTCAGTTTTGCTCAGAGTAAACATTTAAGGGGAAAAAATTTCAGTAGTAATGATTTTGCAACATGTGACTGTGCTGTCTTTGCAATTTTTGTTTTTTTCCCTTGCAAAAAGGTGTTTCGGATTGACGATTCCTGCAAACAGACCAAAGAGACAAAGTGTATAAAGGGGGAGAACTCGGTTATTTGACTGCAGTCAGTAGTGGCGTCAGTAGGGCACTAGAGGGAGCTATAGCTTCCCTTTGATAAGTCATCATCATGTTCATCGTGCCTCAAGAAAATATTTGAGTGGTCTGAGTGGTCCCTGGCAAAAACACAAAAATTAAAATGTGTTAAATTCGAGTTGTATTTGTCCAACTCGTAGCGATATAATTCCTCTGTTTATGTGAGATACAAACTAAAGTCGCAATGTTTTTAGCCACTGACAGACGTTTTCTATGGGTGCTGGGTGGCTCAGTTGGTAGAGCGTCCTCCCAATCTGCATTCAGTGGTCAATGTGGTTTTCCAGGGTTGGATTCTTTGCTATTTCCTGACAACTTACTGTTCAATAAAGGCCACCAGTGCCACAATATAACTGTATAAAAATGTGATCTTTCCATTCTCTTTAATCTCTATTTAAAGGGAAACTGGCTGAGGGCATTGCACTGACAAGTGGACAGGTGGCTTGGCTCATGTGGTTGTCGCCCAGGAGCCACTTCTGGCTCTAGGGGTATTAATAATTTATTTGTCTGAGCTCTAACAATATGTATTCAGATTAAATTTATTGAAAAGCTTTTTACAGGTGAAAATTGAGCAGAAAGAAACTGATCACATGTGAGATCTTCTGTTTCACTTCCAACATACCTTGACAATGGCACCTCCTTCCTCTTACTGTCACCCCTCCCTCAGCTTCCGATGTGAGGCTGACATTTCCACCATGCATGCCTAAGGTCTTCCCGGGAGCTTACTGTGGGAATACACAAGGTCAAATCAGGAATAAAGGGTTACAACTTGTATCTTTCTTAGTTTATCGTGCTTTGTGATTTCAACAAGATCTCAAAGTGTGCGTGTTTCAAGCACATTAAGAAGTAACTTAGGAAAAGGTGGCAAACGGCTCTTTCTGAGAATAAAAATTCAAGACATGCGTAAACGAACCCACAAAGAATTGATGGCTGATTGTGCACAAGCGTTTAAACCAAATCGTACAGTCTAATTGGCAAACTGGAAAAGCCATTTGTTCGTGAGCAGACGCTGAAACCCAAAACCTTGACTTGCACTTTCTAAAAGTAGACTTTGGAGAGATTCACGGCCTCTGCTTGTCACCGGTTTAATTCATGTGCCTCCTGCTCCACAACACACTCAAAGAAAAGTGTGGAGCCAGTGTGGCCCTATCTTGTTTTATGAGCTTTTCATGCACGCACCCGACGACTTTATTCCATTTTGTCACTCGCAGTTGTTAACAGAGGAGAACAGCATTGTTCAAATTGTTGCTACTGTATGTAGTTTATATGTGCCACTCTCGATTTGTTTCTTTGGCAGGACAGCTTGTTTTTCTCGGTCCGATGGAGGGGTTACGTAATTCTCTCTTATGCTCAAAACTAATTGGGTTGAATGTTAAATGTTTGTTCAGTGAATATGCAGAACGTCTGTGTTCTGCAGCCAGCTGTCTAAGGGAGGGCGCCTTGAACCGCAGCTTTTCTCGAAAGAAATCGACTATTATGGTGGGAATTAACTTTCGATTTTTCTTAAGCTCTTGACAGAAGAATCGGTAACGAACACATTTGTTTTTATTTCCACGAATGGCTCCAAAGAAAACAAAAGTCATGACGATTTATAAAAAGAAACTGCAAAATGAATGAAAATGAGAATAACAAGATTAAGGTTTTGTCCCTTTTGAAATAAGTTTGCTCAAGTCTCGCGCGCTGTGACTCCGTCGCCTCACAAACCACAGAGCCACAGCAGCATGTCAGGAGAACCTTATCCGACTGAGAACTGCACCAATTTTAAGAGCTGCATGAATCTGTGTGATGAAGTAAAGGGTGTAAGCGGAGAGGGGGAGCTCGGTGGCTGGCGTGGAGGAGCCCTGCAAGTCTGCCACCAGCTGCACCTGTCTAAGAAGCAGGGACTCGCTAGGGCCTCAAGATGGAGCTCGGCCAAGCGGCTGTAGGAGAGAGGAAGGTAAAGAGGGGAAGCTGAGAGACGGCAAGGCTGAATATAAACCCACTGAGGATCTCTCCCACAGCCTCCACCAAGCCTATAAATAACCTCCAGTATATTCAAGTGGAATTAAGAGTGGAAATCTGTCTCCTGTGGAGTGCTGAACTGAAAAGAGACATCAGATTCAGTACCTTGCTGCTCCTCCTCTGTCTTATAGACACATGGACTTGGCTAATGAAACAAATAATTTTTTTTCTGACATGTTCTCACGTTCTCATCGTAGTCGACTGATCGTAGTTACACGTAAAACATGAAATTCATGTCTCTTCTCACAAAAAAATTATGACACTTATTAATGATGGTTTGAAAATTGTAGTCATTGCCAGATACTTTTCCAATGTACACCTGTGCAGTTGCAACCAGAGCTGTTGCTTGTCACGTGGGCGCTTACTCAGAAACAGGAATGACCAAAAACTAAGTATTTTTCAGTGCATGCTTCCACTGCCATGTTCCAACTTGTGGAGAGAGTATTTGGGGGTAATGTGTAGTTTTACACACATTGTATTTTGCAAAAAAGTTGTCCAACTTTATGGCCAACATTGCCAGTAATATTGTCTGTATTGCTTATGGCTAATTGCAATTAGCATCCAATTAGCAATAGCAATAGATTGAGCTTTCAAACAAAGTGGCATTAAAAAAAATACTTGAGAGTAAAAAGATGTGTAATGCCATAAAGACAATTTGGGCACAGCTGGAATCTGGCATTCCTGCAAAAAAAAAAAAAAAAAGCTTCAGGATGTGACAAGGAAGAAGTGGCAAAAATGACCAAAGGACAAAAAGTGATTTTGCTGCTAACAGAAATTTATAGAAATACTTGTGGAAGGTTCTGGAACCAAAAATGTTTTCATTTGGTTTTGATCATGTCTATGCCATGTGAAACTCATTCTATCTGTTATTGTCCAATAAATGTTGCCAGTGATTCTGCGACCCCCTCCTGCACCCTCTGTGTCATGAAATCAACATGAACTTAAAAAATTAGAGGACCTGAAATAAGAAAATGTAAACTTTATTGCATCATTCTACAATCCCAATTTACAGAAAAGAGAAAAGATAAACACATGTAATGGCACAGTTGCTAAAGCTGCAATAATCCAGAAACACGCCTTAGTGCGTGAATTTTAAGTTTAGCACATTAATAAGGCATCTGGTTTGCTCCATCCGTACATTAAAGGACCGACACGTAAAAACTCTTCCTGCAACACATTTAAAAAGAGCAAACACATTCTTTTAAGATTTCTCATCGGAACTAGAACTTCTCACCAGAAGGGCTTTGGAAAATCCTTGTGTGCACGTTGTACGTTCTGCTCTGTGACAGATTAAGACATCAGTGTGATCACAATATGCTACGCTGCTATAAGACATTTGGTGAACTGATAAGCGTCAGTAGACCTGAGTGTATTGGCTGATTAGCACTGATATCTGCTCAGCTAATTTATACGGAGACACAAAGCCTGTAACATCGCTGCTGGCCAGTTAAGAGAGTTTTGCAGAGAACAAATCAGTTAAGAACAACTTTTCTAAAGATCTACAACAACCATATAAAAAGACAGAGTGATTAATTATGGAGTAAAAAATAAAATCTTTTCTTTTATCTGGGCAGATTTTGAATTTAAGCACAAATCTTATAAGAGCATTGGTTCAGAACATTAATAAGCTATCAAACCGAAGAGGGTGACATAAGTGAATGAGGCCATCTAAAGGAATTACTAAGACACAGAGACTGTATTTGCGTCAAGCTTCCTATCAGAAAATTTCCAAGGTTTTACCAATAAATGCTTAGTTCTTCCACTAACAAAACATTCTGAATTCATAACCAGCTCTAATCAATCGTTTAAAAAAAAAAGAAAATCAGATCTAAATGCAGAAATATGCACAGTTATAAAAAACAGTGGCTTGGCCTCAAGTTCATGTGAATACAGTACTAAGAATGTCCAAGAGAGCTGTACTAAATCAGTTAAACTATTCACTGAAAACATGCTAGTTGGTAATGAACTGTTGTAACAGCTTCACAAAAGCAGTGGGCATCCAAAATCTGAGGTACAGTCAGTCATAAAGCATCTGTCTCTCAGCTCTTTTGGTTCAAGTAAAAGCCTTTTTTTCCAATGACTGAGCAAGTCCTTCAATACCACAGTGCTAATATCCCAATTTGTGACTTTTGGTGTGTGACCCAGTTTTCTTCTATGAAGCAGTTCCCTCAAAAAAAAAAAAAAAAAAAAAAAAAAAAATAGCTGTTTCAAAAGTCTTCCTGTATTTTTCCATTTCTTCATTTGGTCTTCTTGAGAGATTCTTTTAAGCCAACAATGCTTTGTTCCTCTTTATGAAGAGAACCAGCAGCAACAAAAAAATAAAAATAAAATAAAAATTAAAGACTGTTGAAAGGCAGTATGTAAACACACAGATCTCTCAGGAACTATACACAAAAGAAAGATGATTGAATAAAAAAAATAAAAGCCCAGAAAATCAGCCCAGAAGGTAACACTGATTAACTTAAAAAAGGAAGAAAAAGATATCACAAAGAGAAAAAGGTAACAATTTCAAACTTTAAAGTGCAAGTATAAAAAAAAAGTCTTTCTACATGTCATCTCAAGTCAGACGTTGAGACAGTGTCAATGGTCTTTAGTGGAAAAGTGCAAGTTGAGATCAGAACACTTTCAGAAAAATATTTTTTTTAAGAATTTGACTCAAAACAGTAACAGTTGGGCGACTAAAGAGATTAGTCAGGACTCAGCTTCTCCGTAAGAAAACAGCCACCTCCTCCAGAGGAACAGGGAAGTCCTCCAGAAACGTCCCGCCATCAAACACCTGCTCGCTCTGGCTGTCTTGCCACTGGAAGCCCCCATCGGGTAAATAAATATCCCTCTGGACTGCCCCCTTCTCCACTATCGGTGCCACCAGGACCTGAAAGCACACGAGTTCAAACCAGTTCATTTTACCAAAACTGATCTGGTGGCCAATTGGAAGTTGGATGGGGATCAGAGGCTGGAAACGTAAGCTGGATCCTCTCCCAACAGAGAGGGATCAGGTGACTCTTTACCTCGTCTCCAATTAGAAACTGGTCATCGGCGGTGAAAGTCATGGGGTCGCTGGGACTGAGCCACCACAAAGGACGGTAGATGGGGTTTCCGGTCAACTGCCACTCCTCTGCATACTTCTCTAGTAGTGGAACCACATCCGTCTGGTGCTTTGTGATATAAATCTGGGTCAGATTTAACACCTGGAGGGTTGACACAGATCATAAAGTTGATGCGTACGGGCTTGTACTCTGACACAACACCACACAGCGTCGCTACCAGTCGGGTCAAGCAATGTAGTCTCTCTCTTTTACTTCTACGACTTCTTTTTTTGACTCACTGTTAGACGGTAAACCAAAGTAATGGCGCATTACTGTCCCTAACTGGTGTTGATCTGCATGTCATCTCTGAACAGGCCAACTATTATTTCGCTGCTCTGCTGCATTTTATTCCAACAGATATGCAAACACATTGTGTAAAACTGTCGCCTTGAGCACACCATTCCAATGGGAAAACACGGTAGTGGCCGCAGTATGTTTTGTGGATGCTTTTGTTCAGCAAGGATAAGGAAGCTTGTCAAAGCTGAAGGTTCATCTTCCAGCAAAGCATGCTGAACTGAAACTAACTGAGAATCACATCCACTTGCCAATTATGCACCACGTTGTGATGATCTACAATCTTACCAATAAGATACATTAAAGGCTGTGACTGTAACGAGAAAAATGTGAAATAATTTAAGGGGTATAAATACTTCATCAGCGTCCTGTGTTTAATAAAACAGTGCCTGCCAGCTTCATTTTCCCCTTACAGTGGCTCTACTGTCCAAGCACTGCTCCGGACTGCATTTAGCCAAACGAATGTAGCATTCCTAAAAGGGTCACATCCTCCTCAGTGTCCCGTGACAAAAACCTAATTTGACCACATCTATTAAGAAGAAAATGTATTTTCATGAGCTGGGGATTGGGAACACTTGGAATGAGCTTGAACTGCTGCCCAGGTTTGAGTGAATCTTGCTCTAATTGAGAATCCAGGCGTGTGTGTGGCTTTGAGGTTTTCGCTGCTATTTGACTCCGCTGCAGTTGCTGCTGTGACCTGTCTGTGACTGCATAAAGTCTCACAGATTCTGGAAACAAGGTGCACCAAAGTGCAGTAAAAAAAAAAAAAAAAAGCCATATTAAAGTTATTTACAACATGTATTTCAGCAGACTGTTTTACAGTAAACGTCACCTCGGTCTTGCATCATTCGACTTTATAAGCTGAATGCTGCACTTGCATACCAAAGTGGAAAACTTGTTGCTGTCTAATGTCTAGCAGAACTGTCCAAAAGCTCTATTTTTATCTTTGTCACGCAATACAAATTGCTACCAGTACGCTTTCCCCGCTTCCGTCTTAATCGCTATTGGTTCCGGAAAAAGTAATTCATCATTTTAACTCTGTCACAATTGTCTGTCATTAATGGAAACCTTAATTGCGACAGTAAAATATTTTTGCCAGAATTTGCCTTGGAATCATTATTCCAGTTGAGGTGACTCTAGAGAGTGAGAGTGAGCCATAAATCCAGAACAGGGATAGTAATTCAGAACAGATGGACTCTTAACCACAGGTGACTGAGATGACGAAAGACTGGAAGGATAGGAGGAGGGGTGGAACAGCTGTCATAGTCTAGAAATAAATAAAAAAATATATATTTTCAGGAATCTGAGCTCTTGCAAGTTGTTAGTAAAAGCATCATGATCCATCGTCGGAGATTGGAGACCTTGTGTTCCTGCTGAGCTTGGTGAATTGCTAATTTCTTCTTTCCCGTGTAGAAAAAAATGTTACGGTGCTACGAAAGCATCAATGAGAACAACTGCCAGTATGCTATTTCTTTACTATCTTTGTTTAAAAGTAGCTGCTACTGTAGCTTAATCTTAAGACTTTTAAAATGCAGACATCCCACCTGTTTAAAGAAAAATCAGAATTGTCAGATTACTACAAGGTATGTCTGCAGAAACTTCACAGTGGACCGTGTCACTGTGGTCCAAGTTTGGCCCTTTTTTTCCCCTTAGCCACGGTAAAACATCACCAAGTTGTCTCCAGTGGGAAATGTACAAGCAGAAGAAAGGCAGCAGTTGTCATCTATGTCCTCTGCTTCTATCAAACTGTCTCGGAGCAGATCTTTTCCCTGTTGATGGGCAGCTTTTCTACCATGTCTTCCTTCCACTCAACTTTCCATTATTCTACAACCAAGATTGTGGAGAGTATAAGTGACTGCCGCACAGCTTGCAAATCAGCAGTTTTACCCAGAATCATTTGGGCCTAACAAGGTAACATTTTTGACAAAAAAAAAAACTTTTATTGTGATTCTATTTTTTGAGAAGACACAGTTTGACATTTTCATTAGCTACAAGACATAAACACATGAAATGTAACAGTATGGTCTGTGATTGGGTAAGAGTGTTGTCAGATTACAGCTGCATGTACCTGGTCCTCACCAAAGACCCAGGGTGGCGTATGGAAGCTGAGAACAGGAAGAAAAGCTGCTATCTCCAGCCACCGGATAAACAGCTCCTTATCTGTGACCAGGTCTCCAGACAGAGAGCCTCCTAAGAGAATAATAAGACACAACTCAGGGAGTGATACTAGTTCTAGAGCTGATTCACTGAAAACAACATTAAGTTTATGAAAAAGACAGAAGTAGATATGTATTACATAGATTTAGTGAATCAGCTCTAAAACCAAAGTTTGTGAATTTCAAAAAAGCATCTTACTAATCTTGCAAAAAAAAAAAAAAAAATGTAATAAAGAGGCTGTTGCATTACCTACTGCATCGGGAATGAGGAAGTTGTATCCCACCAAGGCATGGTGCAACAAGGAGGGAATGATCGCCCTCAAACCCGTTGGACTCCAGTCAGATTGTAACGGTGCCATCTTGATGAACAGAGGCATGTGGCTTGACCTGAGACACAAAATGTTTGTAATTAGCAAACCTTGATATGAAAATATAAATACTTACTTGAAGAGGAAGATGTATTACCTAGTTCCAGCTGTCATGATGGTGGAGTCTCCTATGCTGGTGGCCATGTCAGCCAGAAGTTCAATGTATTTATCTCCACTCAGAGCCATCGGCGTTCGCAGGGCCTGCTCCTCGAACAGATTCCCCTCTCCCCCCTCCAGTACCACGTACTCCATCCCCAAATGGGCCTGCAGGGACTCCACTCTGTCCAGGAACCAGCTCACAGCGGCTGGGTTAGTGAGGTTCAGCTTTACGCAGAACTTTCCTCGCCACTGGGTCAGCACTGGGATCTGCAGAAACGGACCAGGAAAACAGCGTAAGCGATGCAGGTTTGTTTGATGCCACTGTAGCATTTCAGTTTTGTAAGATCTAAATAGTACCATGATAGTTTTTATGAACTTGGTTATATTTTTTTGAATGTGCATAGCGTAAAGTGTTTATATTTGGTGTCTATTTCACAATTTGAATGCCACTTATTCAAAAACCAGTACAGGATCGAGTGCTGCACAAGTAAACAAGTAAAAGTAATGACCCTGGGTCAACTTACCCCTTTGCCAATCCACAATTGCACCAACAGGCAAACCCATAGTCATTCATGGTTATGCATTTGATAAAGCAACTTAAAAATGAGGATATAACAATGCAGTTAATATTAAAACTATCTTGGCCGTGGCAGGTTTAGATAGTGGTGGTTTTAATTTGGCCGTGAATCAGCAAAAGAGGCAGGCATTTCTCAAAAAAATAACCAAGTATTGTATAATGAAAATAATTGGCATAAGAACCTGTTATGACTAAACAGATGAATGCAGTGCAGCCAGAGACCCTCAGCAGGGAGAATGAAAGGGAAGGAACAAATGAGCAGAAAATGAAGGCAGAGGGAACGACCACAAAATGGAATCTGAACCACAAACTGAAAATCAACACTTAGAGAAGAAACTACAGTAGAAGCAGAACACCAAAAAGAACTAAACAAGTCAACACAAAGCAATTAAGCATTCAACACCCATAATGTGAGTAATAAACAGTTCAAAATAATGCAAAAAAAAAAAAAACACAATCTAGTGAAAACCAGAAGCACAAAATCCCCATTCATTATGACACTGGCCAAGTGAGTCCCTGTTATGTTGTATTCGTTGGAATCTTAAAGCAATATATTTTTACAGCAGGCTCTAAATACAATGTGGAGAAGTACTTTAAATTAGTGGGTCAAATAAGGTACATAATGTCCTTGTGGCAGATACAAACCCACAGAGGATCACTACAAAATTAATTGTTTTCCTGGTAATTACTTCACCACATAAAACTTATTACTTTTTCAAAATCTGGGTGTGAGATAGTTGACTTAAAAACCACTGAATATAATTTTTTTTAACATAGGCACAAATAAGAAAAAAATACTAATAATATTTAGTGATTCCCTTCAGACATTAGTTCCATCTTACGATACACATTTGTTTTTATTTTCACATGAGGCATTATTTGCAAAAAAAAAAAAAAAGGTAACATGTAGGAGAGTAAAATACTTTTTCACATGGAATATGGACAGTAATAAATCTAGTTTAGGTGAAATACTGTACATTTTAGGTGGTGTGACTGTTGAACATGGCGAATGTTTTTGCTGCTTGGTTCTCACCAGCTTCCCCTGAGCGGCTGAGGGAAGGCTGAGCCAGAAGTCCTCTGTGCCGTCAGTGAGGGAGGTGTGGAACTGCGTGGTGTCCACGCCCAGGAAAGGAGACAGGGTGATGGAAATGTTAAGAAGCTTGACAAGTGGGAGGTCCCTGGTCAGTCTCTTGGACATCCCTCTTTTCCTGCTGTTGAGGTAGTCATGGTCCTACAGAAGGGAACAGAGATGCCGAATGATGCTACGCAGGTAACTCTCACTGTGGACAATAAAAACATTCAACATGAGTTCTCACGAACGGAGATTTCAGATTACGTAAGTGCGCAACCAAAGCTCTTAAGAATACAACGTTTTATCCCAGGATGCAAATGAACTGTGGAAACAAAAGATAGATTAACTCGTATTGTGTAAGTTTCTGGGTTTGCTTTGTAAATTATGTATGAAAGCATGATTAGTTTACGTAAGAAGAAACAAGACAAAACAAAAGCTCAATTCTAACCTTGACGTTTCGTCTTTGTTCAGAAAGATGGCAAACAATGAACGGAAATGAATTATGGTGAGCCAACGTAGTTGGTAAAAATCTTTGTGGGAACTGAAAAGGAAGAGCAAAGTCCAGCTAATGATCTACTTACTAATGATCTACAATATTGGATTCCTTTCAACTATACTTGTAAAAGTTTTCCATGACGCACTGTAGGACTCCTTGCATCTACTGTACATCAAAATAGGGGATGAGGACAGCAGGATGAAGACGCAAAGAAACTGCAGGTTAACAGAAAACTCGGGATTTTAGAAACGTCTCGTTCACCAACTACAGATATGCGTTATCACTCCCACGATCTACCTCCTCCCTTTGTCGTTTCACACCTACTGATCTGTGAAAAGGAACATACAGTTACCATTGTGTATTAACAGTACAAACACAGATCCATGAGCTCCTCATCTTTCCGCTCCAGTGCGGACTCCCAGTCAGATCGCAGCATCGCACTGGTGTCAGGATCACCTGCTGGAGTTGATCTTGGCTGAGATCCCTTTGAACCTCAGCACACCCAGTTCTTCGCCGTCCTGCAGTTACCACACTCTCAGCAACCCGAGATCCTTCTGAGTGCGAGGCTCTATTTATTTTCTCCAAACTATATTTGTTTTGTGGCGGAACATCACCAGGTATTGACATGGATCCACTTAACTGTGGTGTACGTTTCCGTGCAGGCCGGAATATCACTCAGAGGATGCTACTTGACGGACATGAAACCATAACATGCAATTCATATTATGCTAGTTTTATCCCAAAATAATTACTTGTTGGACTATAACAGAGTCTTCGAGGATGTTTTAGGAAGTTTTAGTTCTTTGCTTTGCCATTTCAGTGAACCTGTCCTCCCTCTTTTGTTCCCTGCCTGTTTCCGTCACAGTGGAGGTCCACTTAAAAATATTCCTTCAGCTGTGTCAGTTTTATGCACATGACCTGTGAACCAACCTCACTGCTCTAACTGTTAATGAGGAAGATCACGAGAGCCACACATTTTAGAAAAAGGACACGTGAATGAAAACGCAAAACCATAAAAAGAAAAAGTTGGACATCTTCAGTCAGGGGTTGACATACATTGCTGACATTTTAAAAACCTAACCCTACGAGATGAGCATGATGATGCCAGAAAGTGTGTTATCTGAGTTGTCAATGTGTCACATCAAAATAGACAATGTTTTAATGTTACACACACTCTCTGCTGCATTAGCCTGGCTTTCCTCTAAATGCCACATAAAAATATTAGCTGCAGGACTGTAACTGTATTATTCAAATCAGAGATTTATTTACTAACTAAATTACCAAAATGTATTTTAGGTGTCAGGATGTTACTGTAGCTTCTTTCTCAACCTACTTGGACCCATTTGGACCAACTTGTTGAGGACAATATGCAGAATCTCCACTTGGGATAAAACATCTGACAGGAGAGTCTGCAGGATCGGATGAGGAAGTGACTGTTCTTAAATGTGTCACGTTAGTATCAGAGATTAAAATTCTCTGTCACACATTTCTCGGTGAAGGCCACAGAGAAATGTGGTGTGATTCCTGTTAATGCACTTCTTATCGTTAAAGCATATTCAACACACTCTAAGGATCAAAGTTCAAGCTGTTTGCTGCCATCTAGTGGTTCGAGTTACACTTTGGGTATCTAATGCCAAAATTATATTTTATTATATTGTTTTAGATACATTCAGGCAGGAATGGGTGACAAAAAAATCTTCACTGGATCTGTATTTGTAGCTATGTTGTAATGTGATTGAATTTTTGCAGAAAAGCAGTTTTGCAATGGTTATGGTCTTAACGCACTTAGGCTTTTAGATCAAAACTTACATCTGTCCCTCATTTGGACTTTTAAGGGAAACTATTTAAAATCTAAACCTGAGAATCGATTTAGACTTAAAAGTCTAAGAAACGAGTGTACAGCATGTACCATTTCTGAAAGGAGGGTGGTGGAATGTTCATTGAGGCTAATGACTCCCTCCCCCAACTGGTGTCTCCTCAGACGATTGGAGAAGGTTCTCAGTTCCTTCTCCACTTTCGGCCCCGTGTCCACGTTGGTGAGGAACTTCCAGAACGGCAGCCTGTCAGAAACACAGGGCTTGTTCATGACTCGTGACAACTGAAGGGGAATAAATTAAAATCTCTGTCTAACCCGAACTCACCACAACGTTTTCATGTTTGGCAGCTCCCTGCTAAGCTCGGAAAGCTGCTGCACAGCTTCCAGGTGAGCGGCTTTAACGTTGCGGGCCACACACACAGTGTACTGGAGAGGGAGGCGCTCCATACTAGGCAGCGACTTCAAGCAGAACTGCTGTCTGCAGTCCAACCCAAGCTGCACGGGGATGTCAGGGGACACAAGCACTGTGACTCCTGCATAGTGGGAAAAAGACAGGGCAGGGGGTCGTTAGTGTACTGCGTCGTTGTTGTCAGAACCAAATAAATACTACATTTGGCAACCTTTCGCGCGGATTTTATAAAACAGAGCCACACTGACACAGGAACTTAGTCACACACTTTGTATTCAGTTCTCTTGTTGGCTTCAAACTGGAGGCAGTGCGAGTGAGACGATCCGTTGCAGATTCCACTTCCATGACATAGTGTACGAGTGTTACTGAGACCTGGATGAGTGCGGCAGATTGTTGTGGGAGGCAGAGAGCGGGCTGTGTCAGCTGATATCAGATGTAAGAAAAACACTGCCTGAGATGAGCGGTGGCAGCGGCGCGCCGTTGAAGGAGTGTGGCAGCAGGTTGCACCGCACACCTAGGGTAGAAGAGGCAGTCGGGTAGTCGGGGGGAAAATCCCTTTGCTAGCAGTGAAAATGCTCACAAATCTCGCCTTTGACCAAAAGTTACCAGAAGATGACTAATTTATGTTTTCGACTGACGCAAGTGATGAAGTTTGGGAGAGAGACCGTCTTTGCCTATACATACGCAACACTATGAGTGGTAGAACACCATTGACATTATGAGGCATAGTGCTGGCTGCATCATAACAGGGACAGGGAGGTCAGTCGCGATGGAAAGATGAACCTGAAAAAACTGAAAGCCTAAGAGAAGCATCTCTTACTGTTTGTTGTTGTAATATGATAAAGTATGAAAAGGTTCATGGGGTATGAATACTGTTGTGAAGTTTGGAAGATAGTTTGACTTTGAAAATATAAAGAAGTGAGGGACAAATCAAGACTTTTGTCCTGCAGCGGAAGTGTCCCATGAGTGTAGACAGTCTTTGCCATCAGTGAAACGATAAAAAATGCATGAGAAAATTTTGTCCCCAGATGTAACTGTTGCCCTGCAAGGAATGTCTTGTCCATCTCAGGTTACCTCTCCCCTCGCCACTCTCCTGCTTTAAGCACCCGCTCTACCTCTCTGTTCTGTCCGACTACGGGCCATTCCCATCTAAGGCCAGCAAAATCTGCTATCGATTGGTGTCGTTAACCCAGACTCTGACCCCGGCCCCTGACTCGGGGGTTTTTCTGGGTTTTTGTTGGGGTTTTTTTTGCCACAAGCTGCTTAAAGTGCCCAACCTGAGGATTTCAGATTCTGCAGCTGGTCTATGAAGAGATTAAATAGTCTGAGAAGCTGGTGAGCGCTTGGCCTGCTTCCGCCACCCTCTCTGGTTTCAATGCCCTTACTGTTCTCATGCAGGCCACCACCAAAAGTGGGCAAGGTACACACATACCAGTTTATAATCAGATTAATAGTTTGAGAGATCCACATTTAAGTACTGCATAAGGCCAGTGAAGAGCCTTTAACCTGAAGGTAATTCTCATGTGTTTGCAATGGATAATGTCAAAGAGATACTGGTAACACCTCAGCTGCTTCTCACAAGGTATTAGGTCACCACTTCTCTCCGTCATACAGATTTAAAGCGCTAAATGTTGATTTTTGCCGATAAACAATTGTCAGATATATTTGTCATTTGCACAACACAACCCACGATACCTGTATATGAGTTGTACTGAGTTTAACAGTAAAATACCGCAAAAGAATATTGCTGAATTAGTCTGCACTAAAGCAAACGTGTAGAGCGTGGCTGAAAGTGGAGCAGTGTAGAAAATGTTATGGCTTCGTAAAGGGATGAAGGTGAAACACAAGCGGTGAAAACAGATGAAGTGAGAGTAAACCAGACACCAAGTAGATGCACAAAGTGACGAGCAGATACCGCAGGCTGCATGCTGTGTTTTACTAAAAGGGCGCACAGGGCGGAACGTGTCGCTTGAGGGTGACTTCCAAAGATGCTTACAGTTGAAACCAGATATTTACATACAGTACACTGCATAGGAATATATTTGTGTAATCTTTTATTCACACCGTCTGACATTAGTTCACACTAAGGTTTTTGCAGTTTACCACGGTAAGATTTAGGGAAATTACTGAAAAATGGTGGAATAACAACAAAATTTATATCTTTAGATTTTTCACTTATTTAAATTTAGATGTAAATACATACATTTCTTTGCTAATTAGAATAGATTAACCACAGTAGTTTGGTCTATTCCTGATATAGCTTTGCCTGGCTTCAAGACTGCCTCGCTCACATTCACCTTTTAAACCCTTTCCCAAAATCTTCCATTGTAGAGCGATCAGGGTTTGGTGCTGGCCACTACAAAACACCAACTTTGTTGTATTTGAGGCATTTAACAATTAATTTAATTCTATTCTTAGGGAAATTTGGTCATTTGAAAGCTACATTTGTCTCCAATCTATAGCTTCCTGGCTGATTTCTTGAGATGTTCCTCATAAAGCAATATATTTTATGTAATGCACTGGCCAAAACATCTCCAAAACACTGTGCCGTATATTTCATGCAGTCTATGCAAATAACTGGTTTGAACTGTAATTCCTACTGGAAGTAAAACCGAAGTGAGTCAAGGAAATGAGACAGCATCGTCCAAAACTGCAGAGATCCAAAGTTGTACTAAATCTTATTTTCTATTTTTATACAATCTTAACGGCTTTTGCACACAGCATGATGCTTTCTGCTGTCTAAGCAGAGTCTTATAAGCTCTTTGCTTTGGTAACAAACATCGCATATCTCCAAATTCACCACACGAGAGCAGGAAATGTAGAATTCAAAAGAAAATGACGCAAAATTGAAGCCTTGCGTAAAAGGCAACGTGGGATACTGAGGACGAAGCAAAAGGGGGCGACCCTATTTTTAGAACAATTATTTAAACATTCCTAGCTTCCCATAAAAAGAAGAAAAAAAATATCCACCAGCTCTCAAAGGTGAAATTATTTGCCTTACTGGAAGTATCCCCTTGCTTTCAAAGCAGCAGCTCAATTTAATGGGCACAAATGAGCGATTTGACACACGCATTCCTCAGTTTTACAGTTTGTGAGCAAGCACACAAATCAAATAACTTTCACACAACGTGGAGATGCATGTATTCACTCACACACCCATGTACACTTTCTTTAGCGGAAAGCTGCAGACATCCAAGAAAAACAGGGTAGGTCTTATGGCACCATAAAGGCTCCATGTACTTCCTTTTTGCTGGGGCAGAGGTGAGCACTTGGAGGTGGCATGTGGAGATAGATTGGTACACTTTCTCAGGGGTCTGAAAGGTTTTAATGTGGCATCTAGGGTCTCTAAAAGAGAAAAAAAAAAAACACTGCTGCCTGAGTTCCTCCTGCTGCACACCAGATGGGCTGCACTCCCTTTACCTGTCATATTTATACTGTTATTTATGATGCCAGTGCACCCTGACAAACCTGACTTCAGTTTTAAAAATGTGCACAATGCTCAATGTGTGTGCGCGTGCGTGTGTGCATAGCTGTGTGTGTGTGTGTGTCAAGGCATGAATTTCCTTAACAATGGAAATTTAGTTTCTGTGCCCAACCTCAAGTAATTGATAGCCACAAAACTGGGTTCCTGCCATGTTAGTAAATTTCCAATCCCCCCTTATTGAAACAATAATGACACAATGAGAAACCTTTATAGCTCGACTCCTCTCATCACTCCACTTTATTACTTTCATGATTTTGATGAAAATAAAAGGTGGTTGACTGGAAAATGTTTCAGATTAATGTTTGTCGAACAGAGTAGAGTTTGAGTTTCGCCATAAACTTACTGGTGACCTAATAAGGCAATTAAAACGCATAACTGGTTCTAAACATCTCCACTCAGAAGTCAAAGAGAAGTAAAACGAAACACGAGCTTTTTTTCCAGCTTAAACATACAAGCTTTTATCAATTATTTCATCTTAAGTAGTTTAAATATAACTGTATCTAAATGGTTACATATGCTGTTTGCCATAGTCTGAGATTAAATAAATCTGAACCTTTCCTGTTGTCATAATTCACAGCTGTTTCTGTTTTGGTTCTCACTTGTATAATATAGTTATTTAGATCATCTTAATGTAATTTTTTCTTCCAACCTAAAACATACAAGACATGTCAAACAATAAGAGAAAGGTATTTCCGTTCTCAGCTTTGTTACCTCTATTATATATTAACAGTTTTCATCAGTTTTCATGCTTCTTCAACCTTATAAATTCTGTCACTTGTCCCGACTTTTATACATTCTCCTCCTGCTCTCCAGTTTTCCATTCATTGCTGCTATTCCAGTTCTTTGCTGTAAGTTCTCTCTTAGTTTTTGAGACGCTACATTCTCCTTTCATAACAGGGGGATTTAAGCTGAGCTGCTGCTACCAACAGCTTAACATTGTCATTCTATAGATGAGAGTCTCGACCCGGTCTTTTAGTGTCTCTCTCCTAGACACTGACATTGGCTGAGCCTTTAGTGCAACTAACTGTCTGTGCTCTTACAATCTGAAACCAGCTCAAAGCTTATCGGGTTCACTATGTTTTTCTCTGCGATGAAGCCACTAAAGGAGCTATTATTGCCATTAACTTTTTACTTTTGTTTGTACTCAGTGCATCTGCTTCTTTTGTGTGTGTGTGTGTGTGTGTGTGTGTGTAATGCTCTGTCTTCTCAAATCCCCAGTCGGTCATTGTGGCAGATGGCCGTTCACACTGAGCCAGGTTCTGTTTTCGTTTCCTCTGTCGTTACATGCATGCTCAGTATGAAGGGAAGGAACCGTCGGCGACACAAAACAAGCAGCTGACCACTGTCGCTTTATGCTCGTCCAGGAGGAGCGACTGCTGCAAGTCAGTGACATAATGCAATCTTTTTTTTGTGAAGTGCCTTGAGATTACATGTGTTGTGAATTTGTGCGAAATAAACTGAATTCAAATGAATTGAAAACAAAAAACACAGATTATCTTACTGTGAACACAAGCCTTAACTTGTGCTGGTTCAAAGACATGAAATTACACTAAAGTCCATTAAAGTCTGTGGTTGTAATTAAACAAAGTCGAGCTATATAATGAAAGTAGCTTATCTGGTGAATTGATCTTTTACCTTCTGTTTTACTGGTTTTACTGAATCGTGAGTTTGTGCCTTCAATAAAACTTTAATAAAATACTTTCAAGTTTTGATCAGCTTTGCATATCATCAAAAAGCTCAGTTTGATTGCAGTGGAGTCAGTGCAAAAGAGTCAAAATCCAATGCGTGTCGGTTTTAGGGCTCTTATCTCTGACTCAGTCATACTTGGCTCCTGCCTACTTGAACACACAAACCGTAAAGGAGCAGCAATCAACTATCATCCCACATGGAAAGACTGAGTCATAGTAGGAAACAAAGAAACATGGAAAATAAATAATATTTCTAAGAGTCGTAGTTTGAAAAAAAAGAAAAAAAAACGAGACAAGCTGAATTTCAATCTAATTCCTCCTCTGTGTCTAGAGAAATGCAGACGACAGAAAAAAGTACTGACTCAGCACAACTTTTCCACGTTTTTTTTTTTATTTATTTTTTTTATGTTACAACCACAAACTTTGATGTATTTTTACTGTGATTTTTATGGGATAGATCAGTTCATAAAATTGTAAGGTGGAAGACAAAGGATACAGATTTTTCAGTTGGGTCTGTGTTTGCTTTGGACCAAATAAGAAAGGCATTACCATATTTTAATTATTTGCTTGTTTTTTTGCAAGTCATATCAAAATTGTAAACATCCAGTAAAGTTATTGGATATTAGATGTTTTCCTAATCATGTAAAGCCCTATTATAAGTACACATTAGTGACTGTGTGTATTAACCTGATTGGTTCTGATACCATGTGTGAAAAGCAAGATCACAACACACAATCCAAACTTTATGACATGTCCCAGGAGAACTTCAATTATTTCTTTAATATGCAGCTGGCTGGTCATAATGGGAATGAACAAAATAGATTAATTATTCTAAAGTTAGAGTTGGATAAAATTCATAGTATTTATGTATTTATTTATTTATTACCCTGGAGTAACAACACTTCCCCAATATTCCTGCACACTGCCTGCCAGCTACCTGAAAGAAGGCCACTCCAGCGTCTACGATTACATGAAAGACAAAAAATTTCTGTTTGGAAAAATAAACTGCTGATCACAATAAACAGCAGCGTGGACACTAAATGTGTGATCATCACCATCTTTTTATAAAAGCATTGTATTAAAGGGGGCTCAGTGGCACAGACGTTAGCACTGTTGTTTTGTAGCAAGAAGGTTCCGGGTTCAATGCCTGGCCTTCACTCTCTGCCCTTCTTCCTGTTCTCCTACTAACGATTACCTGTCCGGATGATCTCAGTTTCTTATGGAGGATATATCGGCTGGAGCAGTTCCGTTAAAAAAATGGGTGCCAAACGATTGAACACTTTCAAGCTAAGTATATTCTTGGAAAGTCTTTGAAGTTAGAAGACTTCCTTATCATCACCCTAATCTTTCACTCCCTTCACCGATTCTCAATGGCTGGTAAAACTAAATAACATTGAAACTACATGCATTATTTTGGCCTTAGCTGTATGTTAATTATTTGCTTGCACGTGCTGTATTCAATTGGATATACAACTTTTCAAAACAGATTCATGTCCCGGCAGGGAAAACAACTTTTTTAGGCGTCCCTCAGAAATGTTATTGTTAGTTTACATGCCGGTTTGGTGAGCTTTCTCCATTGGAAACAGAGTAAAATCCTACCTCAGCTTGAGCAAAATGTTGTAATATTGACTGATCTGCTCCTCGCAGCTCAGTTATGTTTGTATGGATAAAGACAGGTGGAGCTGCGAGACATTCCTCTAGCTGCCAGTATTCTCAAATGTCAGCCGCTCCTATACTTCCATATATCCTCTATCTAATCTTTCTGCTTCTCTGCAAACACCTCTGCCCTCTTGGTTCTGCTCAATGCATCTGTGCCAACAGCCGTCCAATATTTGTGCGTCAGCAACGAAATCTTCAGTTTCTTTGACTCCCAGAGGTCCGATTAGGTTGCACGTGTCACTCAGACCCTACCACATTTATAATGTGCCCCACTGACTAACTAAAGTAAGTGAAGACAGGTCACATGCCCGGACCTCGTGTGTAATGGTCAAGGAGTTCAAGCAGCTGTCCTAATATTATATTAAAGCTGCAGTATATTTGCTCCCCTAAAGCAGAAACGGAAAGAAAGAGCGAACCGGAGGTCTAGCGAAGGCTTGAAGCCGAGATGGAATTTCTTAATGACATTAAATAGTTATATCACTCAGCAGAATGCTGCGGAGCTGTGGTCGCAGTTTTACATTTGGTTATTTTTGGAGTATTTCTTGAACCTGTGAAAGGGAAACGTTCAGACAGCGAGTCTCAGATGAAACCAAAACAGAGAAGAAGAAGAAAAAAAAAAAGCAACAACATTCTTCTGATTTTATTACTTAAAATCTTAGTAGCTCTCAATACTGTGGCGGAGGCCATTGATTATACCATCAAGTTCAAAAATGCAATTATTTTAAAATGTTAAATCTGTATGTTATCAGTGTCAAGTATCAAACCATGCTGCTGAAGAAATTTTTGAAGCTTGTTTGTTGATAGGGTGATGGTAAAAAGTACAGCAGACACAGTTTGACATGATTAGACACCCTCCGTTCCTTCGTCTTCCCTCCTGTCCCTTTGTTCCACACACACACACACTAAAGGTGATCCAGTGCGTGCCCTTTCGAGATCACGCTGTGGTGCGCCTGTTCTCATTTGAATCTCGTTGTCATCTGATGATATGGAGCTAAATATGGAGAGGCAGAAAAGACAGTTCTTGGTGCAGAAAATAGAAGCGATATAACAATAACGATGTCATAGGGATATAAAAAAAGAAAATGAAAAATGCGCCTCCAAAGCGGTTCAAAGACAGTAGATAAGTTATGCAGGTGCATGAAGAGGAGGCTTTTAAATATTTGGCCCCTGTTGTCTTGCAACTACAGCAGATCATAAAAAGAACAAAGAAGGGACTTGTTTTGAGTTATTTTGTTGTTCAGGGAGTAATAATTTGTTTAACTAAATGGTGAATCATAAAAGAGATAAATTTATAGAACTTGGCAGTGATACGCTGGAGTTTAAATGTCTTCACTCAGTATGAAACTACAGCACTGTTGTGATATGTCCGATAAGTCTGACCAGATGCAGCAACCAGACAGTAACTGTTGTCCAACAATTTAAAATGAAAAGTTCATTTAAAATGAAAAGTTTATGCTTTTGTCATGGTTTGAGTGCTGTATTCTTTAAACCTACTAAACACAAAGTTCATACCATTCATCTGTGAGGATGGGGAGAAAGAAAAAAAGAAAGAGAAGAACCAGGACTGACGGCAACATGAATCAGTTTTGTGTTAACATTCTTCCACAGAATCCAGGCTGACGTTCCAAACGTCATCATTTAACATTTCCACTCCGCAGGGCGCATGGAGCACTGGGTGCTGCTGCTGTTACATTTTCATTAAACTATCACACAATTTATTTTTTTTGTTTTCGTTGAGCTAATCACCTGCTGCTGCAAAAAAAAAAAATCTAAAAGTCTATGAGCGTTAGTTATGCACCAGAGCATTGGGGACCATGTTGTGTCAGCGTACACACAGTTGTCCCACCGTGTGCAGGTTTACAGACGTTTGAAAACTATAGTTTACGTAAATTGCATCATGATAACAAGCTTGTGCGGAAAAACTAATCTGAATAGGAACAGAGTAAAGCAACACAAATACACGATGCTGCTTGGTTTGTTTTTTGACTTTTCATTTAAGTTCTTGTTCATACAAAGTGAAAGTTTGTGAGACTTAAAAAATGAAAACTTCTGTTAAGATGTTGGTGTGTAGTTACAGTGCAGGGTTTCGGTGTGGTTTGAATGGCAATTTATTGTTTATTTGCAAAAGTTAAAATCAAATGTAATGATCAAAAGAGGCCTTTTTTTTCATCAGTTACTTAATTTCCATTTGGAATGCAACAGATATTTTCTATTTGAATTAAAGTGCTGTGGTTCAGAAATTAAAACTAATATTCAGCAGAATTATGGAGAGAGATTTTATTTCAAATGAAGTGACTGCAATCCATGCGATGTGAATCTCCTCCGTTTTGCATCACAAATCTTTTATTAAGGCTGGAGTTATTCCTCTTGCACATGCATCTTTTTGTACCACAGTTTTTCCCTCCAGTAAACTTTCCGTTCATATCCTTAAATTCATCACTCTTGTGAACAGTTTGCCATCTTTGAACTTTAATTTTGAGGTGACAACTCTTGTTTTCAAATACATGTTCTTGTAACTTGTGCAATAAAGCACAGCAAAAAAAAATCTTGGATTAAATATTCATTTTGTAGGCAAACCTTACTCACGAATTAAAACATCCTTGTACTTTTAAGATATCAGAGCTAGTTAATCTATAATGCCCAAACAAGCATCTGTGTCTTTTTTTTAAATAACAGTTTGCCCTGTTTTAAGTCTATTTACAGTACACAACATATCTGTCACAGACTAATCGGCCATATTTGAGATATTTTAAATCCCATGTGCAAAGATCAACAGAGAACCAAATTCTGACAAGGTTCTGTTAAGTTCGCTCACGTCCTACAAGGTTAAAAAAATGGATTTAGGTCATGTGACTTTCTTGTTAAGGCTGCATTGGTTATGTAACACACTGAAATGTGTGTGGATTTATGCTATATGAACAGCAGTGATTGTGGTATAGAGGGTAAATTGTGCAGATTCTATTTTAGCCAGTAATAATCTGAAAATTACAGCTTGCCTTTGTGTGTCAGGACTGTCAGGTGATAACTGCGTGTGTGACGGCAGCGTCACACACGCAGTGTGTCTACTGCACATGTCTTCATTTTCAACAGATTTTCCGCTGGGATTGTTCAGAATATGCAGCAGCTCCATCCATCACTCCGTCAACTCTTTCCTACCTTTTGGAGGTGGCATGATCCTGCTGCTGCCAGCACCAAATGTTATGTTTTACATGTAAACAAATTCGTTTTAGGTCAATTTGACCAGAGCACCTGCTTCTGGATGTTTGCTGTTTCCCCAGCATGACTTGCAGCAAACTGCAACAGCGGCGTCTAAGAGTTATCTTTCAAAACTCGCTTTCTCTTGGCACTTTTTCATAAAGGTCAGGTTCATGGAGTTTAAATAGTTAATAGTTAATAATAGTTAGGTTTAACAATAGATAAATGGGATGAATAGACGTATACAGACAGATTTCAAGATCTGTTCTAGTAACAGTCAGTTTGTAAAACACCTTTGGTATGACATCACCACATTTATCACTGTGTTGCATAATAAAACATAGTTATTCAGCTTTAAATCTTCGAGGAACAAGATTTAATTTGTCGGGAGGAGCTGCTCAGAGGCCAAACACCAGATTAAGACAACTCCAGAGTATTAAGTTGCCAAGGTTAATGCTGTACTTTACCACACAAGCACACGTACACATTCCCCATCAGTCACATTAACCGTTTACATCCGCTGGCGGTTGCTGCGTTCCCGCTTTGCCCGCTGGATAAAATCTAACACCTCCCAAAAATAACCCAGGGAGTTAAACAAGTCGGGAGGGCTCTCATCCAAAACTGTCCTTTTAATAGAGACAAAAGGCAATTACGCCTGGATCCCAAAGAGTTAATTTAAGATGTCAAAGGTGGTTTGTTTCCCTTTGTGGTTAATCCTAAAATTAATATAGCGAGATGCCACAGACAGGATTATATTGCGCTCTATTTGAGGGTCAGTCGACATACCGAATCAGCGTTGTGATTTTTAAGTGCTGCTTTGAGAGCTGTTTCTTTATTATTATTGTTTAAACACGTGAGGAGTTTGAGATGCACTAAAACACGACAACACAACATTCTCCGCTGGGCTTCCCTCACACTCTGCGATTGCAAATCTGCTAGTGCTGAGTCAGATTTCCACAACCCTTGTTAGAAGTGTGCAGAAACAGCTGACTCTGTGTCATGTTACACATTAGAAAATATATCTCTGTTTGTGTGTTTACTTTGTGTGTGTGTGTGTGTGTGTGCGTGCGTGCGTGCGTGTGTGTGTGTGTGTGCGTGTGTGTGTGTGTGTGCGTGTGTGTGTGTGGGGGGGTGTGTGTGTGTGTGTGTGTATGTGTGTGTGTGTGTGTAATAAATTGCCACCGTACCCGATGAACCCAGGAAGTAGCGTTCCAGTGGAGAGCCATATCCGGAGGGAGCGTCCTTCAGATTGCTGACGACGTAGGGCTGCATTGTGATGTTCTGATCATTAATGGGCCAGGTCTGACCCTGGACATTTGCGCCGCCGTACCAGGAGACATTGGCCATGGAGAAGCAGTCCTGACAGGATTCAAACATACAGTCAAACGACGAATCACAACTTGCAAGCAAAAATGCAGGTAAAGATGCATAACAATAAGTTCAAATGTAAAAAGAATCAGCAGCGTTTTTCCTGATAGGGAAGCCCTGACTTTCTGCAAAGGGTGTCAGTCTGTTAGAGACTCTAACAAAAAACCTTTCTGTCAGAATAATAAAGAGTGTAGATTCCTTTTTAGCGCTAAATTAAAAGCACTGCAGCTGATTATATCTACTTCTTAATCTAAACTACTAACTGAGTAAGACCTTAATGCAATAATTTCCCAAAGAATAGTTCTTTAAAACTTGGTTTAATAGTTAGAAATGCTTAATTCTATTTGTACAAACAATTCATGCAAGAACCACCACTTTGGGTAACAAAGGAAGACTTGGGAAAAACAACAGAAAGCAACAAAAAAAGATACAATACAACTATTACGACCACACTTAAAGGTAGAACAGATTATTAGAATATTTATGCTGAAACACAGACGTGGGTCACATTACGGCTGTTTAAATTAGGCCTCAAAGACAGTTAGAAATGCATCATAAAACTAAGCTATATCACCTTTAGTTTTTTTAGACGCACGCTTCGTGTCTCAACACATTAAAATAAAGAAACCTGACTGAAGAACCCAAAGTGCCGTGTGATGCAGGTACATGAAGTAGAGTTTTCTGAAGGAAAGCCTTCGTGTGAAATGCACAAACATGTCAGCAAATCTGGCCTCCGTTGCCAAACGGTCACCTGAGAGGCTCTGCAGACGGCCGGGTTTTAAAAATTAGGACGACAAAGGCGACCTGGGCACGAAAAGATTTGCTGGGAACAGTCACGCCACAAGTTATATGGTGAGGAATGTTCCAGTGGGAACAGATTAACCTCCCAAAACATTGTAAGTGCTTCTGAAATTTAAGCTGGAGAGAGGGATGGGTGGATTACAGTGAGTAGACTATTGGATGCAAAGTTCTTAAAAGGTGCAATTAAACTGATTGCAGCTATACTATGGAGGCTATTATTTATATATATATATATATATATATATATATATATATATATATATATATATATATATATATATATATATATATATATATATATATAAGAAACTGTGCCGACTGCATTGTGATCTTTGCAAATGTCAAATTTGCTGATTTGATTTGCTTCATTTTAAAATAATGCAATAACTCAATTTAGTTTTAAAATTGAAAAAATTAAAAAAAAAAAAAAAACAGATCACAAGAGCACACATTGGCATTTACCGTAGTTCAACTTGCTAGAAAGTTTATCTGGAGCAAACAAGTTAAAGTTAAAAACAAACTTAAAGCTAATAGGTGTAAAATCATTTTTCTTTTAACAACAACACATTTTATACCATACAAAAACAAACTTCCATATGCACATGCAGTGGCATCACAATAGCCATATGGCTGCTGATCGTGCTTCTTTTAAGTAGAGCCATTCATATTTTCTAGTGTCTTTCTTTACATTTGCGTTTGTTTTCATTAGTTTTGCTCTTTCACTGTCTTCTTTTGAGAGAACCACAGAAAAACATTTTAAAGTATTGCGTGGAATTATTTTAAGCAAAACTGTGCAAAGACGACATACAGTGTGGTCAGTGTGTTACATTAAGATGGTTTCCAAAGTCCTAACAAGGTCTTCAAGCCCCACTATGACATCCAACACTTTGACTTAAGCACAGCTGAAACCTTTATAACTAAGCTGAAGCTCAAATGACTAAGAATCTGAGTGAAAATTTGCCAAACGTTACATGCCTGACATAAAATTAATAAATGCAAACCAATTAGCTCAATTGTGGTCTCTGTGACGTCATAACTATCATTTCTTCCTTGTAAAGCTTTGTATTCAGTGAAAATCCTTACTGCATTATCCTGTGGTATTTTTCATTGTTTGCATATATTTTTTTGCGACAAAAACACACACCACAGAATTGTATCTTTAAATTCTTTCTGTAGCTTCTCATCGCCAAGTCAACTCTTCTAGTAGGTTTTTTCTTTTCTTTTTTTCTTCAGTCTCTCTGGGATGGAAATACCGGTTTCCTGCAACTACATATCTGCAGCCACATTTTAATGACAGTTTTCAGGTAGGATTGTTGATGTTGATCATTGCACACTGTGCTTAATCAGAAAAACTGAATGTACTTTTTTTACGATCATGTTTAATATCCGACACAATCAAATTATTTAACCACATGGCTTGGTCTGTAATTGTTATTTGAACTATGTTGCAAAGGTTTGAATGACAATTATTTTTGGACAAAAATTAACTGCATTTGCACATGAAGTCAGTAGCTGATCAAACAAATTCAGTGCGCGCAAAATGAAGCTGGAAACTTTTTTTTTTTTTTTTTAAATTAGTCCTATGCTGCGCGGAGTGAGATTTTCCTCGGTGGACTGACTGGATCTTGACCGGACACCTACCTTCAGCTCCACATGACAGTTCACCGGCGTCCAGGCCATGCTGTAGCACTCCGTCTCCGCATCCTCGCTCACCTCCAGCGAGATCTTCACCTCGGCCACCGAGTCCCAGGTGTAGCAGAACTCTGTTTTATTAAGCCAGCACAGGTTCCTCACAAAGGGAACCTCGACGTCGGGGTTCCCCACGTTCCCGACGTCTATCTCCACGTAGGTCCTGTCCTCCATCAGCGTCTGTATGACCAGCGAATGGGTTCTTCTCTCCCAGATCAGTCCGCTGAAAGTTCCCCTGAGGATCCAGTTCTTGTTGGGCTGGTCCACCACTTGCCAGTAAATAATCCCGATGGTCATTACGAAGAAGACAGCCACCCCCAGACAGGCTATTGCCCCTTTCCACGTCTCGTTCATCTCCTTCAGTCCCGTGTCCCATGTTACCTCCGGGATGGGACTGGGGTTCCTATTTCGAGCGTGGGGCATGTTTGTTTGTTTTTTTCAGATCAACAAAGAGTCGAACTTAAAAAATGCAAAAACATCCGTGTGTCAAAAATCTCTGTTGCATCATCATATCATACTCTTTTTTTTCCGTTCAAACCAGTAAACCAGTCTACTCCTTATCTGTACACCGTTTACTCTCCTGCTCTGTTTTGCGCGTAATTGTGCCAGTAACAGTGACCTGTCACGTGAAGAAAGCTGTGAGAACAAAAAAATAAAAATAATAAAAATAAATCCCAGCGAGGAGACGATCAAGCATGAATTAACAATTGACTTACCGCATACTGTCGCTGCTTTTAAAAGGCTTGTGTTTTTATATTGCATTGGCTGCAGTGAGCTCGTGAGCAGCCCCGAGCCGGGTTTGGCAGCAACATCTACGTTTAGCTCCTCCGAGTCTGCCTGTCTTGCACCTTCTGACGTAACACCGGGTTTTTCGGGGGAACGGCGGAGGGGGTGGTGGGGGATCAAAAGGGGGTTGGCAGAGCCGTGGAGTTGCCCACTGCGGGTGAGGAAGGCGCGGGCAGCCCGGAGAGAAGGAACCCCTCTCCCCTCCCAGTTCAGGTGCGTGCGCAACTTCTCCTTGCGCTCTCCGTGCGTAAAAACAGTTGAGAGATGCCATATTGAGAGTGAGAACATGTAAATTAGTTTGTTTGTTTGTTTTTTTTAAATCCGGTCTTGTGATGGTAAGCATTCATAAGTACATCTCAATAACTTAGAGAATCAACAAAAAGTAAATTTATTTTAAGAAAAAGTCAATTGCATTATTGCACAGGTCCATTCCTGTGCAATAGAGGAATATTGCACAGTTTTGATATCAGCTTTGGTTATTATAAATCATATTTTTATGACGAAAATGTCAAGTTATGGCCAAAATCATGGTATACACAATCATGGGGAAGTCTGTTGCTGTCCATGAGACCCTCCACAAGGGGGGCAAGCTGCCAATGGTCACTACATAAGTTGGGTACTGACGTTGCTGTATGCCAGCATATTATTACAATGATATATGGAAGGAAATCATATGGTTGAAAAATGTGCACACGCAACAGGGTACAGAAGAAGAGTACGAGGCAAAACCCATTCAAAAGAGTGGAGGAGATTCACAACTTCAAGCCAGGACTTAAATGACTCCTTGACGGATGATTTAAGGTGAAAACACGAGGGCAACATGTTTAATGTACAGTGTCTCAGTGCATCATTAAGACTTTCCTGAGCAGTCACGTTGGTTCACCAGGATGAAGCAGATCCTTGTACTTCAATGGTTCTTTCATTATAAGTTATCCACAGAACAAAACAAAAAAAGGTGTCACTCACCTTTGACATGTGTGTAATCTTTTATGAGTTGTCTGATACTTTTGCATGTAATGCATCGACCTGAGTGATTTCTCCTTTGGCTTGTCAAAGTTTGCATTCTCACGTGTTGGGGATATTACATGCATGGTTTGTGATTTCTGAATGATCTGAAAGCTCAACAGAGTTTTTGACAGATGTTTTGTGACAGTCACACTCTCCACAAGGAGGGTTGGTCACTAAAGTTCATTTCTGAAGAAGCTGGTTGTTCACAGTTTTTGTACAAATTAAAGCATCAGTCCAGTGTGGAATGAATGTGCTCAGTGTGGGATTGCCGAGGCATTAAGGAAACTAAGAGGTGGTTGATGTTGTCTCTGGTTCAGCAGGGTCTTAACACAATGAATGTGAGAGTTTCATGTGACGTGCATGTATGTGGTGGCTCTCGAAGCTCTGACACCAGTTTCACCTTATGAATCTACCCCAAGCACCTCTCTGGGGTTTGCATCACAAGGCTGCGTTATCCCTGCTGCTTGTGCTTTTCTTGTCCAGGGTCTGCTTTTCTACAGCACTAGTTTTTTCTTCAACTTAACTTTCCTTCAGTCTAGTGCTTTTGCATGCATCACTCTGCGAACAGCCTGATTTTTTTGCAGTGGCTCACCTTCCGTGTGGATCGTGTCACTGACTCTTTGTTGGACACGATTGTAAAAGTGATAATTCAAGCGATAAGTAATTTCTGTATATATTTTTCTTATATAATATATATTATTTTTATTCAAAGCTAGATTTTGGGGTTTTATTAGACAGCCCATAACCATAAAATGCTCTTCTTGTATTACAAGAATAATAATATGAGATTCGGTTTTTAACTAAATTACTGATATAAATGCATATTCAGTGATATTATGATTTATTTTGATGCATTTGCATAATTTTGTTGCTTTCATAACAAAAAGATTGATTGATTGATTGATTGATTGATTGATTGATTGATTGATTGATTGATTGATTGATTGATTGATTGATTGATTGATTGACTGATTGATTGATAAAATGTGATATTTTTGTCTTCCATCCAAAATGTGACATCTTTTCAAATCTAAGCGACACATGTTGCTTAACGTGAGTAAATCAGGGTTGTTTTATGTTGTCATTTTTTAAAATAAATCTTACTGGCGCAGAAGAAAGAAGAAGAAAATTCTGTTACACTACACTGACAAAATCAATTTCCTGAAAACTGATGTTGGCGTGTTCGTTAGTACAAAAGAAGTTTATTGTTCTGTTATTGTTCATGTTATCCAGAAAATATCTGAAAACAAGATATCTCCTAAACAAACAACTGTCAACCATCGTCACATACTCCTTTCAGAGAAGAGTTACTGTAAATTCAGTGATGTGTTGCAAGTGTTTTGGTTTCTTTCAACAAAAGCATTTTTACCATCTGTCAGAAGAAACTGAACTTAACTCCACTGGAGTGTAAAACAGTGGCAAACTGGAATGTGCGTACAGACCTAAATGAAATGTACTATTTGCATCTAAAACTGTCTTTCAGATGGGACTGGATTGAATTGATTTTTATATTTCTGTATATACATTTTTTGTCATGTAAAGTGCCTTGCAGTCGCACCTGTGAATTGGCACTATATAAATAGACTGAACTGAAATGGAAACTGAAGAATGATGTTTAAGAGTTCTCAAGGGTAGCGAGAGATTTGATTCTTCAGAACTGGCATTAAGAGTCCGTTTTTATTGTTTCTGAAATTATAAACTTAGGGAAACAAAACCGGTTCATCATGATGAGTCAAAGTTCGTGTAACTATGCACAGCTGTTATGCATATCCATATTCCTAAGTCTAGCTTGATCAAACCTGAGCTATTTCATTCCATGTCGGTGTCATTATGTTTCTTTCAAGATTGTTCTTCGTGTATCATTTTAATGACTACCAGCATGTCATCTGGTGTGAAGAAAAAGAGTGACACAGGAGAAGCCATAACATTAACAATCATTTCAGATTGAGGCCTTCAGTGGTACTGTCCACCAGATATCTTAAGAGTGTCGCCTGACATACCTTACAGATCAGTTGCCCTGTCCCTGTTTATGCATTTCAACCCCCCGATCCATCACATAACTCTGGCAGCAACGGAGACACTGGATAAGGCTGTGGGCATCCATGCAAGCACTTCTTCACTATCTATCTAAAAACAATCCTCCTCAGGCTGTTGGTGATTTCTTTTTTAAAGAAATGGTAAAAACGTCTTCAAATTTGTGTCGCGCGTTGATAATGTAGAGAAATTTAAAAAAAGAAAGATTTTTTTTTTGTTGCTTTTAACAAGAAACAAAAGTGATTTTATTTTCACTAAGTTTGTTCATCACGAGAAAGCACCACAGTCAGTGGCCTCCTTTGTCATATGATGATGACTGGACCACAGAGAATGGATGTAGTTAGTGTTCAGTACCCTTTGTGTCTTATTTAAACTGCTTTTTGCCTCAAAACAGCCTGTTGGATTTCAGCAAATCAAATCTTGCACATGCACAGTACCTGCATGTGACTAAGTCTTTGTGAGTCTGTGACCGCTCGTGTTGCATTTGTACTAATCCTCAAGTTCACCAAAGGTCCTGTGGCAGCCATGCTCCTGGGTCAGAGGTCGAGCTTATGACTTCAACGGAACATCCGCGGGGAAAGGTCTAAATTTAAACGCCATCCAGATTGCCCTGGCAGCTATTATTAGTTGGAGTATTGCTGCGTGGCATGCAGACCCTCGCTTTGACTATATGAACACAGGGCATGAAAAAAAAAAAAAAAAAGAGAAGAATCTGACTGGAGCTGGCCACTACCTCAGACCGCCCATTTGGTGATGGCAAGGAGGCAAGAGTTTAATTAAGAGCGGTGTGAACAGACTAATGGTTTATGTTTTGTAGGTCAAAGTGGATTGACCCACTTATTTAGATTACAGGAAGCTGCAAGCTACTATAATACTGAAATGAAATTCTTGGAATTAATTTGATGGCAACAGTGATGGTAATCTTCAACTATGAGTGCAGGAACAATCCTGACATGCTATGTTAATTTAAAGACAGGGGGGGGGGGGAGAACAAGAGGCCTATGTTATTGCTCTACAGCTACAAAAAAAATGTATCTATAATAATTATTTTAATTTATAGGCCAAACACCCTGCTCTGGGTTTATAAATTACAGTTAAAAAAGTGCTAAGTTTTATCAAAGTAGTTTTGATAAATAAACTCGCGTATTGGTAAAACTAGCATATTGACATTTACCCAATAAAACATAAGTCTTGATTTACGGAAATGGTGTATTTTTTATAGTTTCAAAGTGAGTGTTTTTTATTGACATAAAATACAACACTGCGTGTAATTAAAAAGTGCATCGGTAGGGAACTGCTGAACTTTAATAACATTTACTGACAGTATTTGAAATGGTAAATTATGATTTTAAATATGAACCTTTGTGTATAGACATTCTGTTCCTAGTTTAATTCAACCATAAACATGTTTTCTAAGTTAATGTTTTGTTTACAGTGCAGGCTTAATATTTGTATCACAACATCATGCTAAGAGATGATGTGTGTCGTGTAACCGACACACAACTTCATTATTGTGTCGCCACATGACCATAGCAAACTACAGTCGCTGAGTCTGCCTCCAATATCGATTATTGGATGGGTTTCCTCACTCCTAATGCAGAGGAAATGGATGGGGCTCATTATTATTGGTCCCAATAGAGCAAGGGACACTCACCTAGTACTTATTATGTTTCTTGCTTTCAAAGTAGTTTCTATGTGACTCTTTTCTCACAGACCATTTTGAATTACAATACATGAAAATAGCACACCACAAATATTATTGTCATGAGGTAGGTTGTGTAGATGGACTGATCTAATCACAGAAAGAGACTAAAGAACACAGAACAATGAAACCTCGAGAACAGCTCAAAACAACCCAGGCCATAACAATTATGAGGTTCCAGCCACGAGAAAAATAAACGTTGCACATAATAAAAAGTGTATAGTCTTGGCTGTGTTGTGATTTTTAGTTATTAGTTACAATATACTTTATTATAAACAGAACATAAGTTTTGATAAAGAATAATCAATCTTTTTTTTTTTTCTTACTTACTTTTAATTTACAATATCATTTTCAAATCCTTTAGTCTAGTCACAGCACAACTTGTGCCATGCACAACTATTTGCTTCGGCTGACGAACTTTTCCGTCTTCATGTCTGGATCTTCAATTTACTGCTACCATTTTTTTCCCTCTCTTGGATATTCAATACCGACAACTTCTCCTCTGACTGCCTGAGCGTTAGAGGGGGAAAGTTTCCATGCGGCCTTCATGCGGGACAATCCCACTGTTCCCCCTGTTCACCTCTGCAGCTAGTGCGCTCACTTCCTTACCAGAACTTTTTCCCTCTTTGGGCTGTTGCTGAAACACTTTTCCTCTGCCCCAGACCTGAACCTTCAATATTTTTCTCTTTCTGCTTCTATCTCTCTTTTGCAGACATGCAGATCAAACTGTTGTGTGAGTTAAATGTAGTTTAAGTTTTGTTTTGTTTTGTTTTTTTAAGAAAAAGATCATTGCAATGCTCTCAATTAAGAGAAAACAAGTCATTTTGCTACTGCTGCTCAGGGTTAATTTGATTATGTCAGAGGCTGCTTGCATATTTCAGAGTTAAGGGTATGTGTTGCAAATTAAGCATGTGTCAGTAAAAATACCACACAAAGCCAAGTCATTTATCAGAGTCCAATTACTGCAAAACTAATATAAAATACACAAAGGAATGGGATCAGTTAAGTTACTCCACAGCAAGCTATCAAGCAGTTTTTGAAGAAACCACAAAATTGTTCTGAATAAAGTTTTTAATCTCTCTGTACTCAAAAAGTTAGAAAGTTAGATGATATAATTTGTTTATTTGTTTATTTAAGGATCCCTGTCGGTCTCTTCCACAATAGGAACTATTCATCCTGGAGTTCACACAATAAAATCATACTTTTACAAACATTACAAAAAGACGTTAGTGTTTATGACACTCAAAGGAAGAGTGAACTGCAGAAAAAGTTAGATATACACAATAGGCATTTATGATTATGCCTGTGATCCTCAAAAACCTGACTTGATGCTGACTGGGCCATTGCTGCCAGCAGACACTCATACTGAGGTACTGAAGCCACTTCTACTCACCAGTAAACTCCTGATTTCAGGCCAAGTGAAAGGAAAGTGCTGTAAATCTCACATGGAACAACTGTGGACTTACAAAACACAAATTGAAGTGGATTTGCAAGTTTTAAGTCAAAACATAGCTTTTGAAGTATGTCTCCCCACCTTTAGTACTAAAACACGCTCTCTCTGTCAGATGAATCGTTTCAAAGCCAAGCAAGCAAGAAAACATGAAACTGTGGAAAACTCTTTCTAAAGGAATTAAAGCTTTTTTTTCTTCTTTTTTTAAAAACAAAACTGCATTGATCATATTCTCATAGTGGGACAGAATACCTGTGATAACTGTTAAATATTACACCCACCTAATAATAAAAACCTGACTTCACTCCAGCAGCCTCATCTATCCACATACACTCACTCCACTCCAGCTTAAGTGGCGGAAGCTTCTCTCCAAAGCACATTGTTGACTGTCACTGTGGCCCATTTCCATCTAGGTCTGAACCGTTTGAGCCCAGGACTCGAGTTTCATTCATGGGGGTTTTAATCATATTCCTCCACAGCATCAAAGTTTCATGTGAGCTGAGAGAGGCTGGAGCAGAGATGGGACAAGCTCTCCCTCTGCTGCTGTAGCCTTGAGAAAAAGAACACACCAACAACCTGGACAAAAAAGGGTCGGATGTTCATTCCTCTGTGTAGGCCTAACACTTCCAAAAACTCTGTTTGTTTCCAAAAATAACGTGTCATGAGTTTTGCACGTGTTCATCCTACTGAGAATGAAAGAATGAAGACTAACTCTTTGTTTTGTTTTGTTTTACAAAAAAACCCAGAAAGTGTAAACTCAAATTGGAAAAGAAATCAAGAACATTGTGCTTCTGTTTTTAAATTTGAACAGTAATTCACTAATGTCCTCTTTGTCTTCAAATTTTACTTTGGTGTCTTTTATATAATTATAAAACACTTCATTGAGTTACATATTCTTATCAGCAGTAATTTTAACCTTTCCAAAAGCGCGATTTCTCTGTGTTACTCTTGAAAGAGCCATTTTGTTATGCCAACACAATTGCTACATAAACAATTGAAGCTCCAGTCTAAAGAAGTAAGCATTTACTTTGATGAGTAAAGGTGGTAATATAGATTCATAATGTGCTGCAGCATGGGGCAATGTAATTAATTGTACAGTGAAATATGTATTTTTGAAACAAAGAAAAATATTTAATAACATACTTCACTAGCAATATATTGAAAACAGGTTAAGTATGTATTCAGTAATCTATGCATTTATGATTTTTTAAAATTCATAGAATTAGGACAGCTTTGTTCTTTAATATGGACAATCAGTAGAGCTAATATTGCTGATTAGTCTCAAGTTTGCTTACTGTGCAGTCCAGCCAACAAGATTTGTTTCTGATTTGGAAACATCAGTTTGAATTATTTCATGGAACTATAAACACAGGAAATATTAAATTGTAATTTATTTTATTTTTATTTATTTATTTTTACATAATTGAAACATATAATGAAGTAAAATGTTAAAGTATAATTTTATCTGTCTTGTATTAGTTGAATTATTTACACATTTACACATATATTTCTTTCATATAATTAGTTTAATCTTGATGAGATTATTACATACCTACATATTCATTTAATTATTTTATCACAAATGCCACTTTTGGCTCTCTCAGTTTAGGAACCAAAAGACACGGCTCTTTTTTTGAACGAAGCCATATGATTCGGATCTCGGAAAAAAAGCCGGAATTCCCATCACTACAGCACTCTGCTCCCCCGGAAGCACATCTATTCACGTGTAGCATTTTTCAACCTTGAAAAACAACGTAGTAGAGTTGCTAGCATTTTATCTGTCTAATTATATTGCTACAGTGATGTCAGTAACAAAAATGGTGTAAGTAATAAGTGTTTATTTCTACTAAATAATCTGAGACCTCATTGCGTAATGGTAGTTACCATTTGTTTCAATTTTGTAATCTATCAATTACCTACGGTTGGGCTCTAACATTGTGCTAGCCCTTGTCTTATGTGTCCTCGTGTTGATTTTGGTTTTGATTAGTTGATGTAAAACTCTTTAAACGTGTTTTATTTTTTTACTTTTAACTGTAAACTGACTGCAAGAAAGTAGTTAGCATTAGCAAGCTAAGCTAAAAACAGTCAACACGGAGCTCTAATTGCTTAAAGTTGTACTTTAGAAGAATGTGTTTTCTCTTAATTACGTTAAGCATCGTTCCGAATTAGGTTCAGCTAACAGTGCGGATTTAAGAGACTCTTGTAGGCATATACTTTGAGAAGAGCGCTGTAATATTTAACATTATTTTCCGTAAATGTTAAAGATCACGTGGCTTTAGATAGGATAATCTTTAATGTCCAAATGCGGTTCTGCAGGGAAATATTTTACAATTTTTATCAGAGCTGCTAGTGATTTTGCTGCGTTCATGTCTTTGAACGAAAACACTCAACTCTGCTGCTGATATTTTTTTAAACGTCTGTAGATTTGTTTTAAAAAGCAATTATTAATAAATCTTCCAAAACCCAATAGCTTATATGTTTGCGGTACCTGAAAAGTATGCAAATGACTTTGCCTCGTATCAATTATTTTCATATGTTGACTATATGCTTGTGCCGCCCTGTCAGACATCATGAAATAAGGTCATAGCACCTAAATGTTTCTTTAATTAAGCATTTATACTCAGATTTAAGAATACTTTGTTAATCCCCCTCATAGAAATTCCCAACTTACAAACCTTGCAAAACCATAATTAACAGTTAATGATGCATAATCAGTTTCAAGTGAGCAATAATGTTTCTGAACACTGTGAAGATTAGCTTTACCATAGACACTGGCTATTGTTTGGATTGTAGGATTGTAGGAAACGATTACAAATGATCACATTTAGTTTTTGTTTAATTTAGACAGTTTAACATTAAACATTTGTAAATAATTTATTTCCATTTCTCCTCTTTAAAAAATAAGATGATTTTTTAAATATATACACAATTTTATTTTTAACATTTGAAAATATTTTATGGTTTCTTGTCTGTCTCAGCTACCCTCTCTACCAGTTGGGAAACCCCCAGCTGAGGATCTTCAGACCCAACTGGTTTCTGACTCTGGTGAGGCCGGGAAAGGAGCAACCTCCTGACACTGTCCAGTTTCGTATCCCAATGGAGTAAGTTTTTAGTACTAAAAATTAGAGATGTGCCGATCAGGTTTTTTCCTGCCGATACCGATACCGATCACCCATGAGGGCCGATCACAGATACCGATCACCGATACCGATCACATAATTATTATTTATTTATTTTTTTATCATAAACCCTAACGGTTACATTATGTGGAAAAAGGAACCATGAATTCACCTTAATTTAGACAAAAACTTGTTTTTAATAACTTTTTCCAAGAAGAAAACTAAACAAAACAGGCATTGTGCAAATTGTACTGCTATTGATAATACTATCTTTAACAGACTGATAACATATGAAGGCTCTGAAGAGGCTAAATAATACAAAGAGCCAAAATAAAACCTCTCAACATTGCCAAAAAGTTCAAGTATAAAACTTAACATTCAAAGGCAAAAACAGGATCCATTACAATAAACAATCCAGAGTTACTGAATGAAAACTTCCTGATAGCATGGCGGCTAGCTGATTACTGCTAGCTCTGATTGGCTGTTTCTGACTGAGCGGAGTAATTATGCAGAACAGGGAGGAGATCGATTATTTTTTTAGAGATTATCTGTCTCATGTTAGGACAGCAAAGTTTTAGTACGTATGTAAAATTTATTTTTTTTAGGTTAGATGCTGCAGCTTTAAGCAGAGGTTCGGTGTGAGAGTCACTACCAGGTGGAGCAGAAGCGAAGCTCCGTCTGTGAAATATTACTACCTGTAGCAGCGGTTCAACAGGAGAGCAGAACCAGCGTCTTACATCGCAGCTCGAAGACTTAAATAATTTTCCAGGTTATTTGTTTAGCCTTCTGACCGTCATGCTAATCCGGGTGAGTGTTTGTAGCTGTGCGCTGCTTTACCTGCTGTCTGATCCTCCGTATGTCTTTTTTACTGCAGTGAGCCTCGATGTAGCCAAACTCCGTCAAGTATGGCATTGTTTTTATGCCGTATTAGATTCGTTGTGTTGATGCATTTTGACCTGCTTCACCCCAAGTGCTTTAATTTTCCGCCGCAACACGCAAACTTCCCCATTCACTCAGTGCGTTATAGTTCCACATCGCTTAGGATTTGTTGCTGCGCGTTTGCGCAGTGTGAAGGAAAAAGGAGACCAGCTGCACAGGCAGGCTGCGAAATGAGATGATCGGTATCGGCAACAAGAGCCAATGATCGCCGATCACCGATCATGCACTTTTTCACGGAAATCGGTCCGATTATGATCGGTGACCGATCGATCGGCACACCTCTACTAAAAATACTGTCTCATTGTATCATGAGGTTTTTGGATAATCATGCACCATTATATTGACTGTTGTATAGCTTAGTAAAAAGCTTTTTTTTTTTTTAAGTACAAATAGCAAACTTTTGAGGTGACAGAATGTAAAATTCTTACTGTACTCAGTTTTCAAAAAACAAGATCACAAGAAGGAATTACGCAAATCACCCCTTTGAATCTGTTCTTTGGAGATTATAAAATGTCAAGTGAAAGGTTTCTTTGTGTGGCTCTTGTTAGTCTAAGTTGATCCCCTCTGTGTATTTTATATATATCTCGCCCGGAACGTTAACTGGAGATAGGGACCAGCAACCCTCCCGACCCCACTAAGGGACAAGGGTGTAAAGAAGATGGATGGATGGATGGATATGTATATATAGACTTGAATGTTATAATGTTAAATGTTTTGATGAAGTTTTGAGTCTACATATTATAGCCTCTTTAATTTGAAACATGAGTGATTGTTGCCTTATTACTTACATTTATTGATTTATTTCACTGTCACTGCTGTCCATTTGGCTAACATGCAAGCATTTTGAGGGTGACAGTTGGGGTGTTAAATAAAATGTGAATTTAACTGTACTGGCCACCAGATGGCATGATTGCATCAAGAATAGAAAACAAAGTCAAGAGTGAACTGTATGTACTGTACAAATCTTAAATATTTGAGCACAACAGTTTCAGTGATGTCATTTGAAAGGCTCGTCTTGTACAAATCTTAAATATCTGAGCACAGCAGTTGCAAGGCGAGCAAATATAGGTGATGATTTTCAAAGTGCTTTTCTTTAGCGAGATTGTGGGAGCTTAGAGGAAGTTGTTGACAGCAAGATGTCAAACATCAATCACCACCAGAGGAGCCAATACTAACACCTCTGAGAAAAAGAAAAATGTTCTTGAACGTTCTCCAAATGTCATATCTAATGCAGTATGCTAAATGTTTTACCACAAGACCACTTCCAGGGTTTAGCATTATATTGCTCCTGTGATGAATTTGTGTAAAAGTCCAACATATATAGTAATAAATGCATGCAGAGTTTTACTTTGATGGTTTTGGACAGGTCATATTCTGCAATGAAGCTCTTGCGCATGCCCTTACCAGTCATCCCAACTGCAGATGAGCAGAGTTTTGGGTACGTCTGTGAGCCAAGGTTACTGAGGCTTGTAGTGTTCCTCAGGCGAAGAGAGGCCCAGAACCCATGCTAAGGAGAAAAATTGAAGTTTGCAGCAGATCGTCTATGTGTCTCTGGTGGGGTTTAGACCATAATCTGTTCATCCAGGTGCTTGGCCTCCCACTCTGATTTTTGCCTCCTCTCTGCCAAACTCCTAGGGTGCTTATGTAATTGTGTGTATGTGTGTGTGCACGTGCACCGTTGTCAGTGTGGGCGAGTCAGTTAGTGAGAATGGTGTGCGTCTCTGTGTACACATGCACAAAAGTGGGTAAGTGCAGGGTGCGTGTGTGTTTTGAAAAGGGTGTGTAATGTTATTTTTCCTTCCAGTCTTTGATGCCTGCGAGAGGTACACAGCTGATTGATACGCTGCTGGGGCCTCATTGTGCGCTCAAAATGCTGTTATTTTTCTGTATTTATTCAAACATGTAGTATGAGTTCCCACGTTGAGAGACGATGACACAAACTAAATATCACTCCCACTCCCAGCTTATTGATGAGTGAGTCAGGGAGGCAGTGAAAGCTGTTGTAGGCGTGGAAGCGTGAGTACACTATTGAACTGAGCAGCTGTTAATGAGAGCTAGTGATGATTGTATCATGAAGCCAGTTGGTACTATAAGGCCATCTTCATTTTAATGACACCCCCCGGGGTTACAGCCCATCAAAGTATTCATAACCCCTTGAACGTCCGCACATTTTGCCACATTGCATTGGCAAACTTCGATATATTTTTCATTTGGAGTTTATCTGGTAGTCCATCACAAAATAGTAATGGATTATGAAGTAGAATGCGAAAGAATACCTTTGGCTATTGAGAAACGATTGCTTGCTGGAGGGGTGGACTGTGTTGAGGTTTTAAATTTTACCCAATCGCTAACGTTTGCCCGTGATGCATGCAATGTGCCACATTGATTGTGAAGGAAGGTAATTTATTCCTAAAGTTAATTTTATTTCAACTAACTGTACCAATTTCAACATTAAACCCCATCTACGTATGTTGTTTTTTCGTTCTGAAGTTGAAGGAGTGTGACTTATGGACAGTCTCATGATTTCTCTGCTTTGGTCTCTCAACAACATTTTTAAAAAATATTTCATGATCTACACCTGTTATTTCTGACCCCTATTTTGTACTGTGTTGACCTCCTCAGTTTATTTTGTTCAAAAAAAATTTTCTCCTCTAATTGTCAAGTGCTATTGTTAGTTTCTGCCCTTTTCTCTAATCTTTACTTTTTTCTGCTTTCTTAAATACTACATATCTAAGACCAATCTCTCTTGTTTGAAACACCTGGGCAGTTTTTGTTTCCTTTCAATTCTGGTTCTGCCTGTGGGAGGGTAGCATTTGTTCATCTTTATGATTGTTCTCGAGCCTTTTGTGCACTGTAAGTATTTCCTCTCTGCTCTAGGACATCATCAAATTTCCAGGTTTACACCCACATATACACACACTCACACCCCTCTTGTAATCTCACCTGGCAGTGGCCTTAGGCCATCGGAGTTGGAACACAATGCATCGCACGATGGCAATCGCCCACCATAAATGTTCCACTTAATCTCATTGTTGAAACCAGGTCATTGTTTGGGCTAATGATTTTTGAATACTGATTACCTAAATCCACTCTCTCTGTATGAGTGTAACAAGCTTTATAGAACTGTCTTTATATAAAAAGTTCAGTCGCCCCTCTGTTTGGTGTTTTGCTGAATGATTATAAGACCCAAATACTGAACAATAAATGTAATCCTTCACACGCTGCTCTTTTACTCTAATCTTCTCAACTGTCTCTTCTCTCACCTGAAGTCTCAGGTTCCCCGATGGCTTTCCTCCAAACAATACCTATTATGATCTTGATACTTAGTGTTGAGCAACTTCTGCACATCTATTGTTCTCCGCTGATGGGAGGGTAAAAGTAGAGAGTGTGCATATCTCAACCCTTGCCTGACAAAGGGTAAACCAACAACGAGGAGCGGCTTTCTTCTGCCTTTCATCTGCGCTGAGCACAACTCTCCTGTTTCTTTTGCACCACTAAGCCACTTTGATACGATGCACATCATAAGTGCACATGTGCTGCGTGTAGCTTTGTTTATACAGTCGCATTGGAAAATTAGGTCACTCCATGTGGTTCTCAAACATCTTTGGAGACAATTATTGTGAAAATTTGCAATACAAAAGAAAATGATTATTGTAGCTAAACAATTACAGGAGAAGAGGGAAAGACGGCTTAAAAATTTCTTGTCATACGTAACTAAAAAAACACAATGTGCAATATTTTGCAGAATAAGGTGTGCCCTATTTAAACCTCAGTATATAGTCTTTTGTGCTTCCGACTGGGCAAGGTGAAAACTTTTGCACTCTAAAGCTGCTTCTCCGTGGTCAGATTTCACTCGAGCTGGTTAATATCTGGTTCAGGTTGGTTTGGAGTGTGTTCGTTGGAGTCTATGCCGCTCTACTGTGGGTGTGAATATGGGTAGGAAAGTGGGAACTTGGGCACGCTCTGAACGCACGGGGGCTCTGGTCATTGCTCCGATGTTTTTATTTTTTTATTTTTTATTCTTTTTGCGGTGACACTCCACAATCGAGAATCTCGAGGTTCTGTTTTTTTTTATGGACTCACACATCTATTTCCGTTTTTCTTGCCGAAATTCATTGTTGGCCCAAACATAATAAAAAAAATTACAATAATTTAAATTAAGTGAATTTATTTAATTTCCTTTTGGGAACAATAAAGTACTCGGATTAGTTGCATAGTTTGCTCTACGTACAAATCTACCTGTATTGTGACAATTTTTTATTTATTTTTTTAAATTTGTAACCTTTTTGGATTTAGGTAATGCAGTCAAAAGACATAAACAATAGCCAAACATGAGAGAAAGATTCCAGCAGACCAAAATGCACATCACACCAAACTAATATTATGTAAATCTAGTGTTTGACACTGGCTGATGTAAAAAAAGCTGACGATGAATGGTTTTAACCTGCTCCCGTGGATGAGCCGCTTAAGAAAACTCTGAAATTTGCCAGACAAACACCACGACTTCTTCAATCACTTTTGGACAGATGAGTCTAAAATTGAATTATTTATGCACCAAAACAGAATGCATGCTTGAGCGTTCTGTTTTGAGGTTCATTTCCAGGAAATGAACCTACTAGATGTGAAGTGTGGAAATGAAGGTGGGCACATTTGACGTTGCTAGCTCACAATTATAAAATTCATCCAGAAAATAAATTCTTTGGCTAACACAAGGTTAGTTTTTTTTTTCTTTCTTTCTTGCCACCACTTAAATCACATTCATCAGAGATTAATTTAAAAAAGTAGGCAGTGGTGTGTCAAGATTTCTTAATAAAGAACTCGTTACTTTTTTCACATTTATATAATGTGTTAAGGGAGGTCATGTATTGAGACACAAGATAACGTTTTGTATTTAAACATCGTCTTGGTTTGGAAAAAGAGTCCCTGTTGAGTTTGTCCTGAGCTTGGCATGTATCATCTATCATGATGGTATTTTCCATTAGCCTTATTGCACAATTTTTCTGTATTAGCTCACCTAAGAACAATTTAGTTTATGAATTCTGTCAACAAATTAATATCTGTGTCAACTTAAGCACTGTTTGGCTGTCACTTATTTGATAAACGGTTTTCTTGGGCAACGTGAGCCTCATGGTATGAGATTCTTCCAGAATGCAGTAAGTGCCTGTCGTCTGCAGCTTTGCAACACCTCCATTTGTTACGATGTCCTCCTCCCTGTCTTTCCCAGGGAATTCTTATATTTCATTCACCAACCAGTAAAGCACTATAAAAAGCCTCAAAGTAGATTTAACCAAACTTGTATCAAACAAGGAGCCACATAAAAAGCCGTCCAGTGGTTTGCCAAGTCAACTTGCTAAAACAGGCAGCCTTTCTTAAAAGGAATCGTGGTAGCCACAAGAGTCATGAGGGTTTCTGAATCATCCCAGTGCCAAGGAAAGTTCATGTGGAAGTAAGGAAAGGAAAACATGACATGAGGAAACCTCCATTCCTTGTTTCATATTTTTGCTCAGTTCTTTAAAAAAAAAAAAACTAATTAATTATTCCTGAATAAAACAATCAACACAGAGCTCAAACCAGGCCACACAATGGTCCAGGCCACTGCAAGAGTTTAATATTGGTCCATGTGTCGTTTTTGTCAGAGCAGTATTTGGTGCCAGGGGTTCAGTTCCTCTGTTTTGAGTTTGTGTACCTCAAACAATGACAGCAGTGTCAAATTAGTTGATTTAATTGAGTTATTGCAATGCTCAGGAGAGAACATCCAAGGACATGGTGTGTGTGTACGTGCGTTTTTTGTGAGCTATCAACTATTTAAATGAGAGCGTGCTTGTACGTGAGTTTTGTTGGGTTTGTCTAATAATTAATTTCAGGCTGTTTCTCCTGGTTTTACAGAGGTATTTTCTTAATGAAAAACTAGGTTAACATGATAAACTTGTTTAATTTAGGGAAAGAGTTGCGTATGCTTGTTGGACAGGGATGAACGAAATAAAATTAGAATAATTTGTCTTACCTAGCATGCTCTTATTAAGAGTTTGGATTAATTTATACCTCATATTTGACTCTACTACCAACTATCACAGCTGTCGCACATTTTGTCTATGGGGGTCAACACTGTCCCCTATCAGTGCAGCATCGTACTGTCTGCTTCACCCTGTGTACATTACTGCTGATTTATGGCCGATCAAAGAGATCAAATATGTCGCGCAGAGTTATTAAATATTTTCGGAAGACTGCAACATTAACATGCTGTACATGATGTCATCAAACATGTACATTACCGATATTAAGACAACCAGCAATGGGCACGGGGCCAACTGTCTGAAAAGAAATATTGGCGTTGAAACGCCAAAAATATTAACACTGACTGAAATAAATATATTAGGGCTGTTGTAAACGAATATTTTAGTAATCGAGTAATCTATCGATTATTCTTACGATTAATCGAGTAATCGGATAAAAAAAATTACAAAATGAAATATTGGTAAATCTGGCATAATACCGGTGTTACTATCAGATATCAATATCAGTCCAATTTTTCATATTTGAGCATCCCTAACAGTTGCTTTTTTGTAGTTTAGAAAACTAACCTGTAACAATAATAGCTCACTTTCTAAGTTAACCAGAAGAAAAGTTATAGAAAAATCTGAAATTATATTGAATTTAATAACAAAGAGGCAGGCTAACAAATATGCTTATAAAAAATGTCTACAATCCAGCTTTTAGTTTAATCTTCAGTGAGTTTAATAGATTAATTAAACTCACCTTGCCACCTAACCTGTCACGCTTTGGGTTTGAAAATACGGGAAATGCCGCCTGGAGTGGGAGGAGAGGGCGAATGAACGAACGTAAGATGGGGTGGAGGGGAGGAAATAGACCAGCGGACTGACGAACTGTTAGACCGGGGGACGAACACGGGGGGAAGCAATACGGGATATTTACGACACCTTCACTGGTCACACTCAGAAACTCATCTACCAGCCATGTACGATGCGCTCCGCCACCCGTTTCTTCAGACCGGGATATGAAATTTATTGTGCGGTTCGTCGGTAAAACTACATTTACACGGTAAGCATCAGCTACTCAGCCGCCCGCCCTGTTCAGGCTATCCGCTCACCTCAGCGCTCTTCCCGCCGTTCGCTTTCAACCAGCAGCCCCGGAGGAGAAATGCTGCCGTACTCCAGGCATTCCCCCAGTCATTTTAAGGATGCTTATTGGTTCCCCAAAAACGATAAAAAGTCGGGCATTATCATCAATCAATTAAATCCCCACGGGCCAATCTTGAAGATTGGACTTTATGCCGCTGAGACTTAGCTTTTGTCAACAACTCAGAGGCGGAAGTGAGAGCTCCGCGCAACGCAAATGAAGTCCCGGCCGGAACACGGTGCGCTAACTAATAAAACATAAATTAACGAAGCTTCGAGGCAGGTAAATTTTCCTCGAGGAATTTTAGTAATCGAGGTACTCGAATCATTCGAGGAATCGTTTCAGCCCTAAAATATATTGAAAAGTTTTCCATTGAAAAAACAATGACAGTGAAAAAGATTAAACCCTAAATCAACTACAAGTTGTATTAAATGAAATTCTGAAACAACTGACTTACAACCAAGTTTTGACACAGAGTTTTATTTCCGCTGACGCTGTTTATCAGTTGCTTGCTAATAGACCTAGAAATGCCTATGGGTCCACTATCGCTCACACTTTTTTAAATTCTTCTGTTTGAGCTTATTATGACGTATGTAGAACATTCTTGAACAGTTTTTTAGGACGCTGACAATAATTATCAGCTTTAAATGTCAACATGTTCAGTCAGCCCAGGCTGCCAATCATAGTGATCTTAAAAAAAAAAACCAAACAAACAAGGGATACAGCTTGCCACTGCTTGTGGGTTCATCAGATTTACATGCTGCTTCATATTTGTACTCTCATTTGACCAGTGTTGGGCGCTAAGTTGATCACACTAAAGGGGTCTGGCATTCACATAGTCACACCTCAGAGTGAGCTCATCGTTTTCAAAATATGAATCACCACGCTGACCAATAATTCCACCCAATTGGAGGTAGACACCAGATCGTCATTGTTTCACACAATATTTATTCGACTGCCCACTCACCATCTGCCAAACCAATTGTGTTGTTGCTTACTGTATGAAAGGGTTTACATCAGTTTGCCTCCTCTGTGTCTTCAAACGGGTTATTTTAGGTCAAACTTGCAGTTTAAAAGGGAATTCCTATGCAAACTTGAAATGTATAGAATTTTTTTTATCATTATCAAAGTCTAAAGTGAAAAAAGGAAGAAAAAAAAACACTTTCTTGTTGCTTTTAGTTCTAGAGAAAGAATTGTGCAGGTCTTACATTGATTAATATGTATTTTAGTTTTGGTTAGCCACACCAAGCCTTGATTTGAACATTTCAGCCATCAATGATTTGACCTTTGACTTATTGACTGAATCCACACAAATTTATTAAAGACTAAAACCAAGTCTAAGGCTGCAGTTCTTGGGGGTTCCAAGAAAGATATCAAAAAAGGATCCAAAGTTCATAAATGGGTCTTTAAATGAGGTTCATTCATGATGGGACACTCCAGCCCTGATTTAGCAGTAACATGGCCCATGTACCACACTCTTAAGTTTCACCATTTTGATTCTTTTAAATTTATTTTGAAACTACTGAATATGGCATATACTTCTACTCTGTTGTTCAGAATGTTATAAAAATGACAGGGGAAAAAAATCTAGAAAGTGTAGTCTGAAAAAATATTGGAATCTTGAAATGAAAAGTGTGCAGTTGTATTTTTGCTAATAACTGTTTAAGGCAAGAAAAGCAAAAAAATAAGCTTTTTTTTGGTACATTTTGTCCAAAAATATAATAGTGCAAAGGCACTTATGGATAAAATTACTATGCAGTATTTGTTGGCAATAGTGCGTCACTGAATGTCATTTAAAATTAATCAGAGCTGCCCCTGCCCTCTGTTTCACTTCTGAGTTTCTAACTGTGGCCTTTCACCTACTTCTCTCGTGCTTTTGGAGCACAGGTGTACATGAACCACATTAAACTGTTGTAAATGATACTCATAATCCTCTCGGGTTAGCATGAGTTAGCAGACATTTAAAAATAGGAAATATCTAAGGGCATGTAGATTAATGCTGATGAAGGGTTGCATTTAAAGCAGCTGATAGAGATGTATGGTCTAACCTGTAAATTGACATATTGGCTGTGTTTAAGCAACTGTTTTAGTGAGGTAGAGTCCAAGTTGTTTTTCTTTTCCTTTGTGCACACAGTCATAAATATCTCCCATTTACACTTTTTCTCAAATGATGGAACAGAATGAGTTTTAAAAAATGATTTTTGTCATCAAGTCCTAAGCTTGCTTGGCAACAACAGACCAAAATTGAACCTTAACACTGGTTTACGTCACCTGATTCCCTTCTAGGTTTTGTGCCTGGAGTTCTTTCATCGTCTCAGTCGAGGAATCTTTCTAGCATTTGCGTTTGCTTATAAATATATACCAGTTGGTGTGGAACGATGCCTTCGGCCTCAGCAGTTGCTCGAGACTGGTTTTTATTCTTAAGAGGCAGAAGTGTGAAAGGTTAGCTTATGGAGTCGGGTGGATGTTTATACTGGGACGATGATCAGATGTTGCCTGCATTATTTTTAGGGACACCACACCCTTTGTCTAAGTTTAGCCTTGTTTATGTACAGTTGCAACTTGACATTTTCTCCTCAACTTTCAGCCCAGGGCTTTTTCCAGACTATATTCCAGTTTGTAGCCAATATGGGAGGCTTAAATTGATTGAGGTTTGTGAGGAAAAAGGTTTTTTCTGATACAACATTGCGTGTTGTAATCATATACACGAATTAGAATACATAGTAGCAATGAGCAATATGGACTTGAAGTTTTATCATGATACTTTGCAGTATTTCTTGCAATGAGGATGAAGAGCAACATAAAGAGCTTTTAAAAAACTCCATTAATAATTTGTCACTGGCAACAGCCAGTCTTGCAAACCAAATGTTGGTGAAAAACAAAGTCCAAAAATAATTTACTTTTTTAATTTAGTTAGATTACGTATAAAGATTCTACCTTGCAAACCTGCAGATCAGAAGTTGAACAACGGCTAGTTAACTGATGTTGAGGAAATGCACCCAGACTCTCTTGTCATTGTTCTTGGCGATTTTTACAGTGCAAATCTTTCCAATGTACTTCCAAAATACAGATAGCACATATTGTACCCCAACAGCGATTTATAAACACACTGGACTACTGCAACACAGCTTTGAAAGATGCATATCAGGCTGTCACCAGGGCCAATTTGGGACTTTCTGATCATGGCCTGCTTCATCTCATTCCAACCTATAGGCAGAAACTAAGGACCTCTAATCCTGTTGTCAGGAAGTTGATGGAGCAGTCTAAGCAAATGATATAGGCTTGTTTTGACCGCATCTATTGAAGTGTTTCTGAAGCTTCAACCACAGACCTGAATGGGATTGCTGAAACTGTCCATTCTGACAAACCACCTTAACAGCTTCTGCTGCAGGTTTGGAAGGCAGCCATTCATACCTCCTACCAACTCATCCACATATCACTCTGACACAGGACCTCTCCTTACACCAACCACTCTACTTTCCTCAGACCCCCTACCTGGACTTAAGGTCTCTGATGAAGAAGTGAATAGGCTCTTTTAACATCAGAAGACTAAGAAAGGGACATGAGACCTACCTACTTAACACCTGCATGGTCTCTGGCATACAGGCAGCATGTAATGACATGGTGCTGTTTGTACGCAGGAGTCCACCTCTAAACTGTACGTTAGAACGCATCAGACAGTAGAAACAATCCTTGATATAAAAGTAATTGAGCTAAAACAGCCAGTCAGGTCACTGGGGTGGAACTGTCTTAACTGGTCTCCGAAGGCGCGTCTTCGTATTTTTGTATTTTTCTAAAGTATTTAATTTCTTCTTTGTGGCTTTGGTTTCTGATGATTATGTTGAGATGTTGAGGTGATTTTATGCAATTGATTGTTTGAATAAAATTCTGGTTGATTGTGAAGTTGAACAGTGACTGTTTGTCTTTATGGTTTCACTTTTACACACAACATTAATGGACTTGGGGAGACGAGATAACAACGAGCAACAGGCAGCAAATATCTCGTTTCCCAACAGTGTCCATAGAGACAGGAAGTGGCTCATCTGGTCCACTGGTGCTGTCAGAACCACCTGCACTCAACTTGCTTAAGCCTGTATGACCATTGATTTCCATTAAACCCCTTTCTCAACAACACTACAACTTCTGTGCCTCCCTTATGGTTCATAGGAGCTATCCTTTCTTGGGTGCTGAGATATTTCTGAGACATAGACACTGTTCAGAAATAGGCACAGCAGAGACTTTCACTTCTTGTGACAAAAAGTACAACCCACCACAGGAGCTGCTAGTCTTTTACACTGCCGTTATTCAGTCTGTTCTGTGTTCATCCATCACTGTGGCTTGGCTCATCCACAAAATGGGACGGGTCCAAATTGCAGTGAACATTTAGATATGTAGAGAGGATCATTGAGTCTGAGCTTCCCTCCATCCAGGAGTTGTAAAGGTCTAGGGTTAGGAAAAGCTAAAATCTCTGCACCCAAAGTCAATTTCCTTGTTTGTGTTCACAAACTTGGCAAACAAACATGATTCTGATGACTTATTCCGATCATAGTAACTATTTTTTCCAAAACACAATAAACTATATGCTACTGTTAATACCCAGGGAAATAACATTAATTTGTGCTTTCTAAGTGGATGTACACTGATTAAACAAACTGAGTTTTACTGAAACAGTGACTGGAACAACTTTTATGTTTTATTTCAGCAGTCTTCAGTCAATATTTCTGAGTACTACAAAAGGTTTCTCAGCTAAAAGGGGCTTAAAATTACTGTATTTTCTGCACTATAAGGCTCACCGGATTATAAGGTGCACCTTCAATGAATGGCCCATTTTAAAACTTTTCATATATAAGGCGCACCACATTATAAGGCACATAGAATAGACGCTACAGTAGAAGCTGGAGTTACGTTATGCATCCACTAGATGGAGCTGCACTAAAAGGGAATGTCAACAAAACAGTCCGACTCCGGTCGGCGAGGAGAGCCTTCCGCGACTGGGCTGGGGCGTGGCCGGACGATGGCCACCCTTCTCCGTTCGCCAGCATGTTCGTGGAGAACGTGGTGATAAATGACCTGCAGACGACCTGATTATAGATGGTCGGTAGGTAGATAGGTCAGTCAAACTTTATTAATAGATTACAAACCAGTGTTCTGACAACTATCCCAGCATGCACCACGCGCTTCTTCTTCTACGGGCGAAAATGAAGTCGGCGGCTGCTTACCGTAGTTGCTAGACCTGTTGTGGCTCAATATTGGTCCATATATAAGGCGTACAGGATTATAAGGCGCACTGTCGGCTTTTGAGGAAATTGAAGGTTTTTAGGTGCGCCTTATAGTGCGGAAAATACGGTAGTTCTTATCTAAATTGACTATTAAGATAAATGTGTTCATCTTGTGCCAAATTTGGTGATGAAAATGGGGAGGGGGAAAATTTGCATCTTTTCTAACAAATTAGTTTGTAGACCTTCTCTTTGACCACAACTATGATGTGCTGTTCTAAAATTCAACTTTTACTAAGTTTAACTGACTATGTTGGGGCCTCTTAGTTTGTTTTTATAACTCCTTGGTCTTGTCATCACAGGGAATAATTGTTTAACTCTACGACTATATACCTGAATGTTTGGGGTAGTTGTCTTGCTATATATGGGTTTAATGTAACCTTCTATATACGTTAGGAGAGAGGGAACATCTGCCTGGAAATCATCATCTGTTAACAGCTAGTTTTGATTTACATCTGGACATTTAATCCATTTCAAGGAAAACACAAATGTTTGAGTTCCATGTATCATCTTCCTCATGTCTGCTTTCATTTCAATTCATGCTTTTTCTCACATGGACTAACACTTTATATTTTACAGACAGTAAAGAAAGGCATTCCCAACCTGGAGGAAGTTTCTTGCTTGTAAAAAATATGTTTATGTCTGCAAATAGTTTTGTTTATATGTTAAGAATAAATGCTTTTAGCTTTGCTCTCCAAGGAATGAATGGGGGAGGGATCACATTTTCCCCTTCTTTCTTTGAGAGAAGATGCAAAACTTTTTCCAAAAAATCTTGTTAGCTGGCAGCTATTTAAAATGATGTTTCTTGATGGGTTTTTTTTTTCTCAGTTCCTGAGCTATGTCAAGTACCTATTCATTAACTACAAGCATAGTAAAAGACATGACTGTGCCAAGACCTCATCTATACCATCTGTTGGTTTGTGGTGACTGGATATCTGAAGTGTTAAAAGCACTGCTTATTTAGAAAACGTTCTTCTCATTAATCAGGATCAGTGCTCGTCCTGCTAATGATCCACATGAGACTCAACAGACCTCAAGCTACTTCCCTCTCCTCCAGTTCCCCGACCCTGCTTTCTAGGAAAACCCACCTCTCTAAGCAATTACTCTTTCCAGCTCTCATGGACTCAAGTACCCCTGGTCACTCCGCTCTGCTTTGCTTCCCTCTGGCACACTCTCTGTGAGACGGTGGTTATTGGGAGAGGTGGGTGCAAATGGAGCAGAAAGGCTCATCTGCGTGTTACATCTTGGGATCCTTCGTTCTAAATTGGCATAGGAAAAAAAAAGTTTCAATGAGTACTCTCCTGCAAGCATCTGCATATGCACCCTAAAAGACAAAACATAATAACCATCCACCTTCTATTTAGAAGATTTTGTGAATTTGGGCACAATAAAGCTTACACTGACAATATAGTCTGCTTATTGATAAGTTTTACAGACTTCAGCTTTTATGATTGTATCTGTAAGCAGATACAATCCTTGAAATTGTTGAGATTACTGGAGTTGGTTATGAACAAACTCAAGCACATCCAACTTAATTGTTTTGAGGGGGGAAAAAAAAACTTTGATGTTTATTACCAAATAAAGTTCAAGTTGTATTGTGCAAAGTCTCTTGTTCTGTCACCAGTGGATGACTGAGGCTCAGTTGGAATAGTAGTTGTTTTGCTATCTAAAAATTGTGGATTGGATTCCGGTTTCCTCCTGCCACATGTCAAATATTCCCTTTTGCAAGGCACTCAAACTCAAGTTGTCTGTTCATTTGTATCAGTGTATGCATGTGCGCAATAGGTTAGATTTCAGAGTAAAGTACTTTGAGAAGTTAATATGATTAGTACTAGATATATTTGCTATATGAATTTATAACATTTCCAATTTACAAGGTCTGGTATGCTACTTTTAGTTGTAGGGGATGATTAGTGGACTGAAAACACTAACAGTGCTGATTAGCCACTTAGTACAAAAGCATCTATGCACCACAGCCAAAGAGTTGACCATTTGCAATATAGTTTATGGTGAATATATTTTGTTAAGGTGCATCTTTTTTGCTTCAGGATGTCGACAGAAAAACTGTAACTGACTGGTGAAAATGTAAACATTACTACCATCGATTTCTTCCTAAAAAAACGTAACTTACTGTTGAACCTGAAACAACTACGGTTACTAACCTTGAACAAATTAGAACAATTCTCACAATAATCTGAAAGTAAACCATTTTATTGAAGTCGAGCAGTATATGAAGAATTAAAAGACCAAGATGTTTTTGTGAAAAATGTCATATGTTTCTTTTCTTTAAAGGTTTAATTTTTATGTTTTTACCTTCTATATATTTCTAGTTAAAATGTTGCTGTTTGCACAGATTTTCTAACTAAAAGCATAAAGAAAATCTAGGTGGGAGCTGGGAAGTTCTTTTGTATCTTTCACCAAATGCCCTCAGTTGTCTCAAATCATCGTTAACTTAGAGATCTTAATTAACAACTCATTCCTCATGAAATGAAAGAAAGCCCTTTGTAATTTATGTAATCAAATATGGAAACGTAATCATTTTAAAGTCGAGCCTACCTTTTTCCATACTCTCAAAATGCAAACATTGTCTTTCTACTTCACTGCGAGCTTTGCCAAAGTTTAACTTATTATGGAGGAACAGCAATTGTTAGTTACAGCATGGAAACAAATATTACATCACTCTTTGGTACAAAGAGTCTTTGTATTCACAGATGGGATTTTCCTCAGGCAGATCTTTGCTTCATCTTATATTGTTACTGAACACTCAAGGTGTCGAGCTGTTTGCTTTACAAACAGCGAAAATTACCGTGTCCTACACTGTCAAAGAAACATATGAGGTGATAGAGGACACCACATCCGAGGCTCTCTTGTCAGACCACAGCGTCGCTATTAAGCACTTTGTCTGACGCATTTGAGAAGGGCTTTCTACTGGGCTAATTCAATTGACTAGATTGATTAGCAGTTAAAAGCCTTTCTTCCTCTGGGCAGAGGAATCTGTTCCCAGTGCTACCCAGTGGGCTACCTTGAGCTAGGCCAGCCCGCCAGATCAGTTGGTGCCAGGTCCACTTCCTGTGTAGAATTTCACTGGGCACGATCAATACTCCTAGACAGTTAATTGGATGAACACTGACACTCACATTTCTCCTCTCCCCACTTTATGGTCCATTCAGCAGGAGCTGAATGGGTTTTCACATGAGTGTCCTGTCCCTTTACAGCACATGATATAACTGCAGAGATTATTGTAATGCAGTTTGGAAATGGGCTACATTATTCCTATAATAAGGTCGATTAAGAGAATGCGCCGTTATACGATGAAATGCCGTACCTGAATGTGAAGTCGCAGCACACATGTATTGAGATGGCTCTTGGTGGCACTTAAATTGTGATATTGCTGACATCTTATGACCTTTGCTTTGATCTGTTTTCTCTTTCCCGTTTGTTCTGAACAGCATGACCAAGTACGACGTGAAGAACTACTTGGAGAAGATCTATAACGTCCCAGTTGGAGTAGTTCGCACCAGGATACAATTTGGTGAGGTTTTCTAGCTATTTGCACAAAAACTTAATACTCTACTAACCCTTAAAGCTAATCATAAATAGAAAGAACAATTCATTCCTATATCTTGAAAACAATTTAGAATATTTAGAAATTGAATTGAGCCTGCTTTCTCTAGTAATTTGTCAGAAAACTGAATTTGAAAATCAGCTGTTGCATTTTGAGCCATCCCATTTTTCTTAAAAAAAAAAAAAAAAAAGTTTAATCCAGTTGAAATCATTTTTTTCCACTTAGGGTTTGCAAGGTTTAGAGAAAAAGTGTTTTGGGAAGCATAAAGTCAAATCGGTTCTGTTTAAAAGACATTTAACGGTGATTAGCAGTTTCATCTTATGTGCACAATTTTCTATTGAAATGCAGCCGCAGGAGTGTTTTTCAGCGGCCAGTTGCGGTATTGGTTCTCATGCCTGGTCCTCCTTTTTCTGTGCACACACACACAGCTGCTTATCTGACAATCTGCTGTTGCAGCACTCTGGCCTCCAGCTGTTCCAGAACACACCATGCTTCCTCCAGACATGCACATACAGTTCACAGTCTACCTAACTTAAGGATCCTCTATTAGGAGCGCTGATTATCTCTTTGCCAAAAATGATTACGCAATCAAGATTAGTGGTATTTCACCGCATTAACAATGCTTCCTAACATCTTTTTTTTTTCTTTTAAGGAAGAAAAATGCAGCCATGTATTTTTTACAGACTCATTTGGTTGCTCCATACAGAGAGCAAACAAATTAAAAAGCTGTTTGCTTTCTGTGTTTTTTTTTTTTTTTTGTTCCTAAGCTTCCACCGTCTACCTGTGAAGGAGGTAGAGATTGGTCAGTCAAGCCAGTCAGACCAAGAAGGTATCATGGGGAGAGAGGCGCCTAGCATATAGAGTGGAGAAGCAATTAACACTGTTTATTAGGATTGTGTCAGAGGCTACAGGAGGAAAGAATGCTCCTTGTTGTAGCGAGTTCAAGGAAAGCAGCAAGTCTTCAAGGGATGAAGTGGGATGGAGAACAAAGGGCAGCTGAAGGCCCCTGGTTTTCCCGAGGTGCGTCAGAGAAGGTATCCCTGTCTGCGTCAGGGGTTCCACTCCATTGGCAGTGTAAAGACGGGACTGGACCAAGAAGAGCGAGGGGTGCAAGCAACTCTTTCTTCCCTCTTGTGCGGCAGGGGTATTTTGGAAGGTGTTGCCATGGCTACCTCTCCAGTCTGGGATTTGTAACGTGATAGCTGGTTGCCAGACCGCAATCTCAATGTGGGAGAAGTTGTGCTTGCGTTTGCGAGTGTTCTGTGAAAGCTCTGTCTGTGTGTCTTTTTTGTTAGGGAAAACCTTCAAGAGGCGAAAGATCTTGTTTGGTGTCTTTTCAAGGTGTGCAGTTATGTTTTCGATTTGTCATAATATTGCCGTACAAGAGTTGTAGTAGTAGTTTCCTTTTGGTTTTCCTCAGCAACCTGAACACATACACGAATGTGCAAACACACATTGGCACATACACTTGGTTACCTCTGTGTCCCACCCACACAGGGGCCTCCATTTAAGCATGGTGGTGTGGAGGGGGTGTTTTACAACCCTGCTTAGGGCTTTCCCTGAGCTGTGCGCTGCCTAGCTAGTGATTACTAGCTATATAGTATGTGTGTTTTTGTGTGTGTGGCACAAAGCGCACACAGGCACACACTTATGTACAAATGAGTCATTACAGGGGAATGTTTCCCTTGTTTTTCATGTCATAAACCGTTCCCATGGCAGTGGCAGTTACTCCATGGGCCTGTGGACTTGACCACCAGGGTCTTATTGAGATTTGCATCTCAAGGAGGGAGAATCTATTTGATAATTTGCCATTGTCCTTCACTGACAGTACCATTTGTCAAATTCACACCTGTGTGAAATCCCTTGAAGTTGTAGGAATTAATGGATCTCAGTTTGACTAAATGCTGCCCCACTCCCACAAGTGTACACATTTGCTACACTTAGCAGCTCAGCATGTCCCCTGTTTTCTAGACTTGAAGGTATTGGAAAGGTGAGACAGAAGAGATTGACATTATTATCTGAAGTTGATAAAGAGCATAATCTATGCTGAGCTCTCAATGGGATGGAGCATTGTCAGGCATTTACACCAACAGGGAAATTAAACGCATCCATTCTCCTCAAAACATTTCAAAGCATGCTATTAAGCATGCTATTTTAAACTGTTGAAGTGAAAAATGCCCTGAATATCTTTTTTTTTTCTTTTTGTAAAGCTCCTCACAGTTATCAATAAGTAGTGTCGCAATAAGATTGGCACGCATTTTGCATTTAAAAACCATTTTGCTCTGTGTTTTTCAGGGTCCAACAAGAAGAGGAATCACCTCAACCAGAGGGTCAAGAAGCCAGATTATAAAGTGGCCTACGTTCAGCTGGTGAGAACTCATGTTAACGTTATGCCTTTCAAAAGTATTCACTCCTGCAAGTGTTTTATTGCATGTCATCATATGGATGGAAGTAAGAAACAAAATACGTTTCTTACTTTTTTTTTTTCTTTTTTTTTCCCCAACTAAAAATTTGACATGTGGGGTGCTTTTGTAGTAAGCCTCTTCTATTCTGATACCCTTAAATATGATCCGGTGCAACCTACTTCCTTTTTATATGAGAATCTGAGAAATTTAGCTGATTAGATTGTGGCTGTTGACTAACTATAATTAGTCACATTGGCTAAAGCTCCAATAGGCTTCCTTAATGTTATCTCAGTTAATTGGTACTATGACAAAATACCAAACTGAATTGCATTTTCATTTGTCATCAGGTTAATGAAGCCAAAGCAGCTTAGGGTGAATGGTACTAAACTTGCATTTTATCTGCTTTTTCTCCGGTTAGTGTTTTGCGTAAGCAGGATTATTTTACTAACTCCTGTGAAGTACACAGTGGGAGGCAGAGACTTCACCACATTAACAACCAGTACTCCCTCCTTTTTTTTTTTTTTTTTAGTTATAAATCATTTACACTGCTGTGAAAAAAGTATTTCAGAAATCTGCCAGGGGGGCACCGACATGTTTCTAATTGCCAACAAGGAGGAAAGATGATCAAAATTCAGTTTCTTATTTGTAAAACATTTCATTTATTAAATAAAATAAACCTAGCCTAACCAACTTGGCCATTAGTGAAAAAGTCTGTTCTGTCTGTTCCACATTTGGTGCTAATAAATGCCATCAAGCATTTGCAATAACTGGAGTTTTAAACATTGATGTGGAGCAATTTGTCCCCCCTCTCTTCTCTCTTATGTGGGAAAAAGCCCCACTGTAGTGTTTTTGACCATGAGTGGCCTATTTAAGGTCATGCCACAGCATCTCTGTCAGTTAAACCGAGAGTTTGACTTTGCCACGTCCATTTATACTCCAGCTAGCTTTTTAAGCCATTCAAAGCTCCACAGGAGCGCTTGCTGCTGGATTTTATCCTGCTAAAGCAAGATCTTGCAGGATCAGGAAACCCCTGGTTCAGAGAGTCTTGATGACTTTTGATCTTTTCAATGGGAGAAATCTTCCCTGAACTTTGTTTGAAGTGAGGCTCGTAATTCCAGTCTCCATGGCAGATCAACATCAAAACACCCATGATAAGTTGCCTGTCCAAGTCAAAGGTCCGAAACCTTGTGACGACAGCGTGCGCAGCGAGTCCCCTTGAGACATTTTGTTACGCACAAGCGGGTAAGAAATACAGGTTATGAGAACCAGGAGGCAGTTGTGTGCGTTCATAAGTGTAATCGTTTAATTTCATTGTTTATATGTAGTTCCAGGGGCCACAGTCAGTGATTTTTATCACTGCAGAGAAAAAAAAAAAAAAAAAAGTTGCATGTATTTCTCTGCTTAATGTGGTGGCACAATTTGCACTCTTGGTTCAGCTTGTTGGAGCCGAACATTAATTTCAATGTGTCGTTATCATTTTTAAAATTGATGGACAACGATCGTAACTGGATTGTTTTTACCCCATCTGTCAAAATGACGGGCAGTAAAAATAAGTCTACCACAACCTCTGCTTCTGGCTTCCTCTGTGGTTCTCTGAAGTTCAAAAGCTTTAAAAATGACTTGAAAACCATTTTTAGATTGATGAATGTTAATGACTTTGTTTCCCATCTGTCCTTTGATTTCTTTTTAATGGGGCGTGACATGTTTAAACTACTTCATGTTATCACACAGTTATTTCTTAAATTTACAGTGCTTGCATTAATCAGAAATGGACTGGCAAATTAAAATGAACCGAGACTTTGAAAATATATAAGCACATCCATTATTTAATAAGAGAAATGATGGCTTTTTTCTGTGTTGTCAGTTTAGATAGATATTTTCCTTAATGAACTCAACGTTTAGAATCTACATTTTGTATTTAGTCGTGTTATCTTTGATATTAACACCCGTTTGGAGTGACAGAAAAGGGAAAACAAAACTGTCAAATGCCGTTAAATGTTTTTGTGAGAAAAACCTGCCAGGGAAAGGGATGAGATGGTCAGTGGTGGTCAATTCTTACAGGCTTAATTGGGCAATTGTTGTTGTGGAAGGAGAGTTTTGACTTGCTTTTCATTAAATACACTCATACAATTTGCACAGAAACATTTTTATTTTGCATGTTTCTCTTTAGTGGCTTATGCACTCTATCTGCCCTTCTGAGTTCTCATTGAGCCTAAGGTGGTTTTCTTTGGTTACAGACTTTTACTGTAAATATGGAGATGGTATTATGTGGCGTCCTTCAGGTTTGTTCGTTGCGCCACAAATTAATTGTACCCCCCCCCACCCGCCCCCCAAAATAAATTTTCAACTGCTCCTGATGCTTACACGAAACACAAAGGGCCTTTGTTTCATGATAGATATTTTCAACTTGCTCAGATGAATCGGATGTGGTGTAGACACTTCTTTACGTCACATCGTGAGGCACCTTGGAGCCATCAATCATGAAAGGATGAATAATGAAAACTGTTTAAACAAGACAGTTTGAAAAGCGATACATAATTGATCTGATAATGAATCTTTTAAAGAGAAGACTTCCTCTTGTTTGACAATAAGGAAGTGGCTTGTGATTTTTTTTTTTTTTTGGGGGGGGTGTTGTTACTGGTTTTTCCAGCTGGACCAGACAATAATAGGTAGGAGGCTGTTGAACACACACCTACGTGTGCACATCTGAGACCTGCTCCATCATTCACTTACTGCTGTCTTCAATAACTTGCCCGACTCTCTGGATGAAATCCCGTTTAAGTTTCTCTGGACATGCTCATTTAGGGATGAACAGCATGCAGGCATGCTGAGATGCAAACTCTTTGTGCATAAAATGGCTTGATACAAAACCAAATATCCGGCCTATTTCTCTGGCAGGTTTTCAGAAAAACATGTTCCCTCAACTCCCTTTCCTACCACATATTTTTCTAGGTCCACTCACACACTCTCTCACACACGCTCACACACACACACTCCAAGAAAAACCCTCCCTTCTTTTGCAGCGGTCGGGAGAAAACAAGATTGTTCCTAATTGACTCCACATGTCCAAGAGTGTTCTGTGGGTAGATGCTCACACCGCAGTCCCCCCTGTTCAACAACCCTCATCCTTCCCGCTCCCCCTTTCTCTTCCCCTGTTCCCTCCATCAGCTAGTGTTGCAGCAGTAATAGATTTGTGCACTTTCTCTTGCTCCTTGCTCTTGGGTTTTGGTTGAGGGGAGGCCTCCCAATAGCGGGGTTCCGTGACGGCCATTTTCCTCAGGCTGAGAGGGGGACCCCAGTATCGGGGCAAGAGATAGCATCTGCATGTGTGAAATTTGCGCTGTGTGTGGGAAACTGTGTATATATGTGTGTGAGGGGCTGCGAGGGGTAACCGGGGGTGGTGACTAAGGCCATGATGGAGTTATGCCAGAACAGGGAGGTCCAGAGATGGGGCAAAGCTCTCGGGCAGAGGAGGAGGAAGCTGAATATAAGAGAAGGAAGGGGTGGTGTTGGGGTGACAAAAACAGCAGCAGAAAATGAAAAAGCCTGGAGTCTGACCCTGCAACTTTTAGGCCTTGCTGCCTTGTAGTAGGACTGTTGGGTTTAAGCTCAGACTGCTTTTATCCAACGCTGTGCCCAAGGTAACACTTGGTTCAGATTTTTGCACCCAACTCATATTGTTCCGTCCGTTTGATGCTGTAATGGGTGGATGCTGGAAAATCTGATCCTGGATTGCACTTTTTGACCTCTGTGGTAGACATTACTTCATGTACAGTTGGTATAATTAGATTTGTCTGGTTCACGGTGCATTCGAATAACAAAATTGTCATGAGGCTTTAAATAACCTCTGAAATTTTAAAAAATAGCAGTACATTTATCAGAATCCTGTGTGGAAAGTGTGCCGCAAAGCCTTTTTCAAAAGTGAATTCTGTTGCTTTCAAGCTTTTTTTTTTTCTTTTTTTTTCCTGAGACGTATTATTATTATTTCAAACCTTGTGGTTGCCCTTTATTAAATTACCTGGGTTAATCTCACCCATCTAACATATGTTACCCCTCCATTTTGAGTAATTGTTTTTCATACTTAAAAGCTACAGTTTCTTTATTTATTTTCTTTAGATAATATCATTTCCAAACATTTACAACTTAGTCCTCCGTGCTTTGTTTGACAAAAACGCTCTACACTTTTTTGGAGACTTTGTCATTGCATCTAACCGAGCAGCGAAGCTCATATCAGTTAGATGCGAGCTTCACCAACTGGGACAAGCAGCAGCACTTCAGTGGGCTGAGTGCTCGAAGTGCAAGTTGAAAGCTGTTGAAGAGCGATGCTGAGAGTATGGGACATGTGACCATACCCATCTTTTCAGTTCACTGTTACACTGCTGAAAATGTCGTCTGAGCCAGTTAAAAAAAAAAAAAAAAGCAATGATGTCTTTCGGAGACTGTGCAGAGATTTATGCTCGTCTTTTCTCACCAGTTTCTGTTCATATATCTGCATTTTGCTGTGGGAAATCCTTCACTGTAGATCCGTTGATATGACAGTGGTTCCTTTTAGCAATTTGGTTACATTTACAGTTGCACTTTTGCAGGACACTCACACACCTCACTAAGCAAATAGTACTTTTGTTTTATGATTCTTATACATGTGTGTCGTATTACAGTGACAGTGCAGAAATGACCCACAGAAGGTCTCAGAGAATACATTTTCTTCCACCGAAATAGCTCCAATGCTAGATCATAGCCTTCGCAGATATGCAAACCATTTATTTTTATTTTTATTTTTAAATGAAAGAAATGTTTGCAGCATCCAGCAAGTTCAACAGCAAAGATGTCTTTTAGTTTGGGGATATTGCTGTGGCCTTATTTAAAAATAAAATAAAATAAAAATTAAACAAATTATATTCATGACGAGAAGATAAAACTTGTGGAGGATATATTGGACAATGGTATTCTGATAAATGGGTTGATATATTATATTAATTGTTATATAATTAATTTATAAATAAGTTTTTAAGTATTGAGCACCATTTAAAACAGCTACCATCCAATGTAGTATAAATTGTAAATAATTTAATAATTATAAGTTACTTACACTGCAGTCTATAATTTACAATTGTACTGTTATTTACAGTATATCATAGTACAGTTAAGTGTTTTACAGGGCTCTAAGTGACTTAGCTCCCTCACCACATCTTGATGTTGCACCTCTATGTCATGAGCAAATATTTCCTTTTTCTCCCAGTTCTAATATCTTATACAAAAAGATGCAGTGTGCACAAAAAACTAGCCTGGTAAAATCCAACCCCTTATTCTACAATGACTTGAAACTTATTTCACTTGTCTTTGTTTCCTCATAAAACACCAAAGGTTTAAAACATTACAAAAAACTGTAGCTGTTTTTTTTTTTTAGTATATCTGATGTTTTTACAGGCTGGTGGTTATAAATAAGGTATATATGCTATCCTGTAGCTTAATCACACATTAAATATTATAAACACGTCCTTATTTATTTAAGAAACATTGAGCCAAAATAAAAAAGTTTAGAAAAATAAAGTACATTCCAAAAAACCTAAATATGCATAAACGATATAAAACCCTTAAATGTAATGAGGGTGTACTTTTTTACCATGACTGTACCTAATGACCGTTCACAGCAGGGAAGGCTTGTTAAATTTCACAGTATGGTTACAATAAAATGAATGAATGATTTAACAATGTAGCAAGTCGAACAATAAATCTGAGTTTTTGCACAAACGTTGTGACTAAGCCAGAGTTTTAAATGCGAGGCTTTTGGGGAATAAAAATATTTGTGATATGGTGTACATTTATGTTTCCAGGTGTGCTATAATTTTTTTTAACCTGTCACAGAAATCACTTATTTAAAGACCGTCAACGATATTTGTGGATTTATGGTCACCAAAAGAAAGAAAGCTGACTTAGGAGTCTTTTTTCAAATTTTTCAATTATTATTATTTATTTTTTTTTATGAACAGTCGACTTTTAATACACTCAAACATGAGAAGAAAATACTTAAAAATCTAATGACAAAAAATACTTCGAAATGGTTATTCGCGCTTTGGAAAAATTTATATCTCTATGCTCCTAGTTCTTTGTATTGGGATAAAGTCCTACTCAGTTGTATTAGCCAATCCCACTGTGCTCCTCCCTGGACCTTCTGTCCTCAAGCCGAGCTCCCGCCCTGCTGAGCTCCCCTTCCCCACACAGCTCCACCAGACTAGCAGCAGCAACTGGCTAACACCTGGTGGTACTAAGCTAATCATGCAAACTGCAGTGCTCCTGATAACAGTAAATGGCACAATGGAGAAGCATTATTGTGTCGATGTTCTGAAAGCGAGTGGGAACTCCTTGAAGAGACAGACCAATTTCAAGCCATCAAATTGCAAAGTCAAATGTCTTAAGTTATGTTTGAAATATACCACATTTTTATAGCAAAGCTGTATTGCTGTTGGTGTGATGTGTAGCTGATCATGCAGTTTAGACGAGCGCTTTGTTGAAGGAGCTAGAAGTACATTACAGAAAATGACCAGGCATCATTATGACAACACAAGTCATTGTTCTCAGAATTGAAGAAATGTTAAGTTGTACTTTTACTTTGATGAAAATTCAGCGCATTCTCTTTGGTCTCTTTTTGTCCCATAACTTGCTTCCCAGCAATGCCCAGCTAAGTTGAGAGTTGTATCAAATGAGAATAGGCAGCTGCAAACAGGGGGGAAAAAGAAGACATTAGTAAGTGGAAAGCAGCAAGCAAGGAGGAGTTGAGACACAGCTCAAATGGGAGAAGTGGGGGGAGGAAACAGCTGTATTCGGAATGATGACGAGAGTAAGGCTAAGTCGTGTTAGCCTAACACTAGATGGCAACGTTTTGCTGTATGGTCTCCTTTACAGAACTTCATTTATCTCCTATCTGCTATTGACTCTGTGTTGCTTAATAATGGACAAGAGTTGTGTGACTGCGTGTGTGTGTGTGTTTAGCTAGGCTGACTAAGGGTGATGACAGAGGGGTACACGTTGGGGAAGGAGGGTTTTTAAACCCCCCAGAGACCCCGACCACCATGCCTCCCCTCCGTTCAGCTCTGAAGGAAAGCGTCTGCTTTTACGAAGCTGGAGGTGCTGAATCGGGGCCGAGCGGGAAATCGTGCTTATCTTTGAGGAATTTTATTATTTTCAAGTATTTGGATGGAAATCGCTCCTGCTCTCCCTCGTTCCTTTCCCTTTTCACCTTGTCACGCAAACGCAGGCTTTCCTCACACAGGCCTGCCTGTCTGCCGCTGAGCTTCCTTCCCTTTCCTGTGCTGCCTCACCCTTGCTTATCGCACCAATTAACATTTTTAACGTTTGCCACTTTGCTTTCAGAGCTTTCTTCCCTTGGTGTGCCTCTCGTTTTTCAGCTATGAAAATTTGGGATTTAATTTATTTAGTTTAAGTTATTTAGTCAGCATTTCTGGGTGACCAGCTGCTTTTCACTTGATGTCACATATTTTCTGTGCTTCAATATTGTTTAAAAAAGAAGTTAAATATATATTGTGTATTGAAATATTTGCTAAAATCTTAATATCCATCTTCAAAAAGGAAACAAATGATCTATTTACATATCAGTCGTAATTTTTGTTTACGATCAGCGGCAATTATGACACCAACAGTTTTTTAATTACTTTTAGATGACAATACTAATCCTTAAAAATTATTTTAAAATAATTTTATAAATTATTTTATTGGTTTAATGCATTATTTACCTGTTGTTATGAACTTAAGTAAATGGGTTCGTATATAGGCGGGGTGGAAGGGTTAGATTTTCCATCAATTTTACCTTTCCTGCTTTTATTTTCCTTTCATAGTTTTAGCTATAGCACAAAAAGAGTGAATGTGCTTCTTGGAAAAATACGAGGACTTGTTCAAATTGGGATTGGCAAATCAGATATTTAAGAAAACTGGAAATCGGTATTGGTTTGATCGGTGGATTTCTTATTTGCTTTTATTCAAGTATTTGTTCTTGGCAGCTAGAACAAATATACTCTGTAGTAATGTGATGTGTATTTACTGCCCACCCTGTGTGTATTTGGTTAGTTTTGTTAGATAGAAAAAAAACACATGCTGTCTTTAGAAGGTGAGGTGGGCTTTTAATTTTGTACATTTTTGTTGAAATAAGATCTGAAAATATTAGTGTTGTTTTTTATTTTTTTTGGAACAAATTTTGACAAAACAGCATTTGTTTTAAGGAAAATAATTTTTAAAAAATGTAGCTGTTATGCAGTTAAACCAATCAATTGGGCTCTCGTGTGTTTGGTTTTCAGTTTCACCAACCAACAGGTTGTATTTTTATGCACTGGGTTTTAAGCTTTATAAACAATCAAATTAATGTTCATTCTTTTATGCATTAATGAGGATAATCTCGTAAATCCTGAACTTGCTGTTAGCTTTAAAACTAAAGCTTTCGCCAAGGAAAGATTGATTGTTGCAGCTCTTCAAAACAAATAAAAAGAACTTTCATGTTTCTAACAAAGAAACTGTGATTTACGTAATTTCTTCTTCCGTTCAAGTTAAGTGAACGGAAAAGCGATGGAATTGGGAGCCTCGGGGCAAAGCCACCTTTCTATGTTAGTAGATTACAATAATTTGACAGTTTTAGGCAATGATCAGTAGCCTTGATCACACATGGCATAAAACATTAAGAACAGCTGGTGGAGCCAGCAGCAGGGTTGTGTGGAGGGACTACCAATGAGGCTGCTTCTGTGCACTTAGACCGAGAAAAATTGGCCTCATTAAAAATTAACAAAAATGTGATTGGATAATAAAGTCATTTATTATCCAGTTTTAATGCATTGCAGCTTTAGTTTCTCTTGAAAGTCCTTGTTAGTGTTGTAGGTTTGGAGGCTAATAGAAGAAAGGAATGATCTAGTGCACTCACTCACTGCATTTGTAGGTGGTGAGGCCAATCAAAAGAGGAGCTTTGGTGCTGCTGAAACTTTGCTGAACCCTTCTTTGATTTGGAGATTTCTCTCAAGTAAAATTTTGTGTTTATGTGGCTTGTTAGGAGTGTGCAGGTTTCATAAGAGCTTGGTGGGGAGAGAACATGAATTATGGAGAACAGAGCAGGATCTTGCACGTAGATCTTTTTTTTTTTTTTGAAGCTTGAAGCTCTTTGCAGTAAATTTGTTTCAACTCAACTCGTCACCATATGAAATACTGATGCAGTAAGGAAATGATGATCAGTATCTATACTGATCATCATTTCCTTACTGCATCAGTAAGTTCTCTCTCTCAAATATTTTCAATATTTTCTGCAATCTGTCTCAACTCTGTCTTCTGCATCTTTATAATGCTTTTCTGTTATTTGATCCTCAATTTGAGTTTGCAGCATTTTCTATTGCTACCCGCATTTCCTTCAGTTTCCCCTTATCTATATATCACTCATTAACACACCAATACACACACACACACACACACACACACACGCACGTAACTTTTTCTTGAGTTGCGTACATGCAACTCACCTCTCAACACAGCTTCCACTTTGATCAACCAGTCATCCATGGCACCACCCATGTTCTCCGAAGGGGTGCCACCAGCCTGATAAAGCCCTCTGATAGGCCCCAGTGATGCATTTCCTGTTTTGGTGTTCTACGTTTTTTATTTTCTCAACCAGCTGGTCCCAGCATTCCTGTTAGTGTCACGGAGGGGGCAGGGGTGTTGCTTGGATGTTTATGTTCAAGTGCAAAGTAGGAGTGAGTCTGTGAGGTTTTGTTTAAGGGTCTCATGGTGTGTGTGCGTGTGTGGGTGTGTGTGTGTGTGTGTGTGTGTGTGTGTGTGCGCGTGTGTGTGTGTAGCCTGGATGTTTGGGTCTGAAGATGAGAGGTGGGTGGGGTTGGTGGAGGGGATGCTTGAAATTGAGGGGGAGGGTAGGTAAGGGTTGTTTTTGTGAAAGAAATGGGGTACATTGTGGGGGTAGTAGGGGTGAATGACATACATGAGGGGGGATAATGGTGGTGAGCAGATGTTTACGTATATGTTTATTTGTGTCTTATGAGAAGTAGCTGCAAAAATAAGGTTGAGGTGTCATATGGCCTTAAGGTTTAATAACTAGGTAGGAATCACTGAAGTTGAAATGTTTTTTGTTTTTTTTGCCATCGCTCATGTGTTGTTGATCATCACTGTTAATGTGGACAGATTTACTAATGTTATTATTGGCTACTGTTGTTGTTCTCCAAGAAGTGTCCAGTTCTTGGATTGATGGGAATGTCTTTGTGGGTGGCTGGGTGTGTATTTAGATGGTGATGATCTTTTCCTGAGAGCTCTGTTACCAGGGTCCGATGTCTCCAGTAGCAGGCTGGAAGCAGACATGCCCAGACATGAAAACTACCATGCACACACACACACACGCACACACGCACTCACACACATTTGTTCACCCACTCCCACTGTTTGTCTCTGGGCAGAAGTGTGTGCTTGTGCACCACCATACGTCAAGGGGGTTTCTGCGATAGATCATGTATTTTCAGCTGAACACCAGAGGCGGTGTTTACCCATCTTTCCAACTCCTGGTCTTTTTCCCAGTAATCTTGTACACATTAGCGCTGGAATCTTATCATCCCAAACAATTAGATAAAACAGAAACACATTTTTCTTCTGCATGACGTCATGATAAAAAAAAGGCTTGTGCAATATGTTAAAAAAAAGAAAGAAAAATATGCTTTTCAACACATTTTACTGGAAATGTACAATCGTTTGGAGTTTTTAGAATGAGCTTGTTTCTAGCAGAAAACTTGAAAATCTAATAATCTCTATAAGATGAATTGCATATGAAGTTTATTTTCATGTAAATAACCTAATTTCATGCAGTGTCATTGATAATAAGGTGCAAACTCTCAACTATATATATATATAAACAGGGTTTCCCCCAGAAAACTTGCTAAGCCCGGTGGTCGGGGCGTCGAGGCGTCCCACCGGTGGTCCACCGTGTTTTTGTATTAAAAGATGTTAAGTTGACAGAAAATGTAAAAGTATTACTGTGTAATTATATGTTATGGGAAAATATCTCCAGTGAAATGCTATTTAAACCCACAACTAGTCTAAAAACAACAAATGTGCACTTCTGTTTAATCCAAATTAAGTCAGCGGCTCCATCAGGCCCCCAAGGGCTTCAGGGGCCCCATAAACACTAATATTTTAAAACAGACCACAGATACATAAATGTTTATTGAGATTATCAATGCTGTTAAATTTTATTCAATTTTTTAGGCATACATAAATTAAATGATTTTAAATTGTTTAACATTTAAATGCAAGATTTTAAGGAGCTGGCAAGTTTACTTTGTAAAACTTCAAAGAACAATATTCATAGTTAGATTGTTTTGTTACCATAGCAACAATCTGATGCTGTGAGTTTAATCTTTGAATTTACAAATACAAATGAGTAAAGACTGGCCAATTAAACTACTCCCTTCTCCCATATTTCATTAAATCTAACACAGAAGCTGTCAGAGCTGCTGATATTTTTAGCAACAAAAGGGGCCCCTAAGTCAGATTCTACTCAAGGCCTCATACAGCCTTAGACCGGCCCTGCTTGATCAGTTAAATCTACGCAGAGATGCGCAACAAACGGGAGATTTAATTCAATGCTGCTCATGTGGCTTTAGTAGCTCTTCCATTTCATGTTTGTTGAGTTTTGAATAAGCGTCACAGAAACTATTCTGGTTGGTCGAGTTTATGGGACGAGTTTCTCAGATCTCCGTGCGGCCGCGCGTATTAACTCTAAGTAGACAACGCATTTGATATGGTTTGATGCATCGTGTAACCGGAAAAATAATACTAAAAATAATAATAAAATAATATAAAATCAGCGTGATGCGTGACTCCTCACCAGGCTGAACCTGCATGATCAGGTTAGCGCTGCTCGTTATCCACAAACTCTCCGGCCAACCGGGACCACAGACATAAACTTCACAGGGAAGACAGACACAGAGCCACACGCTGGGCAGCGTGTTGAGATGTAAACGCCGCATATAATTGTTCGTTCACAAAAATAAATCATTCTCACCGCTCCACAACGCGCCTCTGAATTCGCTACAAGTTATTCCTGCGGTTCACATTGAGCTGCGCAACCAGAGCTAACGCGGCGGGCTTTAAACTCTTACCTAGAGTTCTCCAAAGGATCATAATTCCTTACAGTAAGTTGATATAAATATCCATACAGGTCAGGCTGAATTCAGTTTGAGTGAAAGGAGGCGCGCGTGATCCCGCTGAGGTAAAGCAGCGCACGAGGCAAAGCGCAGAGGCGCCAACGGTGTGATTGGTCCGCGCGCTGTCGGGTTTAAATGCATAAACTATAAACCTATCTATTATAAACCTATCTTTTAGGAATAAATCTGCTCTGCTAGTGAAATGCTCAGAGCAAAAGAGACACTTGCAGCCCGGCTTTAAAAAAACAAAAAAAAAAAACACAAACTATTTTTTTCCCCCCCTAGAAACGTAAACAAGCAACGCTTAGCCTGGCGGCGGGGCTAGTAAAGCATGGCGGGCCGCCAGGCTTATAATACACTGGGGGAAACCCTGTATAAAAGAATAATTCTCACGTCACTGTTGCATTAAAAGGTTCCCACCAGCAAAATCTCTAATGCAGTGCAACTCTTTTACTTTTTTGCAAAGAGCGCCTGTTCATTAGGGGTGTAATAATGCTGAATCCTCGTGAAAAGAAACAAGACATGATATTGAGTTTTAAAGAATGACAGGGATTGATATTTTTGAAGAAAACTTCAAAGATAAAAATGTGTTCTCCAAAAATCCCTTTATTGCATATTTTTGTGGATTTTGCCGCAAACTCAAGTAATTGTTTTTCCTTTTTCTGATTTCTTTTTCTCTCTCCAGACCTTACGACAACGTTTTAACTATGCATGGTGTGCAGTACAACATTTCCTGGTTGCTTTGATTGTTCTGCTGCTCCACATACCCTTATTCGGTTGCGATAGCAACGTTTTTTGCCTCTTTCAGCATATGAACAACTTGGTCGTGCTTACACATTTCTGATGTCTTGTTTGTTCCTCTGTTGCATTTATAGCTCCTACTGGAAACCCCAAACCCTGCTTAACAAATGACTGAAGTGTTGTTGGGGCATCTTCTATTCCAGCTTCATAAGGAATAGAGCTGGTTAGTGCTCATGAGTCACCTTAACGAGAAGCATTGTGATGTTTTAATGTCGCAAGATCTTCTACGACGAGATCCTGCTACACACCTACTAGTCATCCAGTCCTAACAAACACTTATCTAATATTTTTATATTGATAAAGCTTGAACTAAGGCATTTTTCCATGCTAAGTAGGCGTAGGCCTGTATAATATTCTTGCATTATTATAACCTTGAGTGAAAAATATAATAGTTTTATGGGCCATTTTCACAAAAGTTGCTGTCAATTTATTACTTTTGTTTGAAAATTTAAAAACATATATTTCTACTTCTTAGTTATTTCTAAGTTAATAAAAAATAACATTTAAGTTAGACTAATGTTTATTACATTGTACATGTTCAGATTATTCTAGACAGTGACACAATCGTAATTATTTCGGAAATCTGCTCAGCTAGCCAGAATGCAGCCTCCTGCTTAACAGACCTGCGCCTTACAGCTTGAATTGGATTGAATTAGTTTGGTGATGGCGCAGATGAGTGCAACATTAGCACTACATGACCACAATCACGTATGTATCATGCAAACTCCACGGTCAGCTACTTTCCAAAAACATGAATTTAAACAACCAGTGTTCAGACAGCATCCAAAACATTGTTATGTCATCATCATGTGAACCATATGTCACCATTAATATGAATGACACAGAGGCATACACAAACATACACTGCTGTGAGCCAAAGCCCACTAAGTTATTTGACCACTGGCGGGATGTGGACATTTCTCTGTAATTGGCAGGAGCGCTGGGTTCATGACCCTGAGTGAACTCGTAGCAGGATGCTCTTGGTTAGTGGTCTACTCTCACTGCCACATACTTTTACAGACTGATGGTTTTACTTTTCTCCCGCTCTCATGCTCAGCAGTTATTTTTCTCAAAGTCTTTTTCATACAAAGAGTTTGACTCTTTAATATCAGTTTAGGTTTCTGAAGGAAGTTTAAACACATTTTAAGTTGGAGAGAGTTTTTCTTCGACAGCCTGTCCCTACAAAGGAAGAAAGTCGTTCTGTTTCTCTTTTTGATACTGACATTCTTTACCCCTGCAGTCTGTTTTTCATTCAGGTTTCTCAGTTTTCTTTTCCTTGTTTTTATCAGAGCACTAAAGGAGGCACCACTCTAATATTGTGTCTGAGATAAAGGGAGACTGAATGTGTGGTCCACCCAGAAGCCTTGTTGCAGGAATTCTCTGTAATCATCAGACTGTTTGTGTTATCCTGCTCTTTATGTTAGTCATTAGGTTTTTAAATATTTTGGGGATTTTTAGATAATGCAATAAGGGTTTAAAGGGGGGAATTGATTATAGTTGTCATTGAAGAAAAATAATCATGTATGGTCAAAGTTTCCAAGGCATTTGAAAGAACTTAATTGATTTTAATGTATACAATACAATATACAGGACAATACAAACACGAGTGTAAACCAGATGCATTGTATTTCAGCTTTCTCGCAAACATGCACATTTTCAATACTAGTCCATGTAAAAAGAGAAAATTATATGAAACTTTCAGATTTTCAGACAGCATTTCTGTTGCTACGATTGTTCCACTGAGTTTAATACTTGATGAATGGCCTATAGCAGCTATTTATTACATTTTAAAAAAATAAATCCATACAATAATTTTATTGTTAATTCTTGTATTTTCACCTAATTTTGTTGGCCTAAAAAGTGTTTTAAGATTATTTCTATCACCAACAAGAGCTTTTTTCAAAACCCCTTGCTATATTTAGCCCAGTTAAATAATGACTGTCCCCAAGACTGTTTTTGACTAAAAGTCACTGGATGTACGTGATTCTACTTAAAGCTCTACTAAAGCAAAAAATAAATAAATCGGCAAGCATTTTTTTTTCTGTCTTATACTTTGTTCATTTGAGAAGATCCATATTTTCCACCGAAAGTCTCATCCTAAACTTTTCACCTCAAATTTTCACCATTCTTGAACTGCAGCCGGCGCCACACGAAATTATTTCAAGAGCTACAAATGCCCCCAAGCCGCACTTTGGACAGGCCTTGCGAAAATATATTTCTTGATATGTTAATAAGTTATAATAAAACAAATATTGTTTTTTGTTGGATTGTGTGTTTGATTCCAGCTTGGGTAAGACCCTGATTTCCAAGCTGCCCTCAGATCTGCATTTCAAACTGTAAACATCAGTTGGAGTGGGTAATTGAGATGTGTAGTGTAAACACTGAGGGGAATCTAAAATACAGAAGATATAAAAAAAACTGCCATGGTGCACCAGAAAGTCCACAAACTATCACCATTGCTTCTCCCCAGTCAGCCCAGTTTGTTTGCTCTGACTTCACGTTTGGTCTTGAGAGGTTTTGCGAGATTTCTCGTCTGACATCTGAATGTTGGTGAGTGATTTTGTGTGCGTGTGTGTGTGCGTGCGTGTGTGTGTGTGTGTTGCTCCTTTCGTGAAGCTCAACACCACACATCATATGACCAAACCCGTTATTCCTTAGACACTTAATCGTCATGTGTGTGTGGTCTCTCGGGTTTTGAAAATTAGCCACTGGTTGTAAAATCTTGCCGTGTGATCTAGGCAATACCTGGTTTCTTACTTTTTCTTTAACTCTTTTCTTCTGAAGATCCCAGCATGATTACTCAAGTCACCCATATATGTCTGCTTTGGCGTCGTAGCGTGCCCCAAATCAGACCAATAATCATGAAAAGCGTTTCTTGTTATTTGGGAACATTTGTCTGAAAGTAGCTCTGCCTCAGAGGTTTGTCCTAACCACAAGCAAGTCAGTTGTAACGTCTGCTGAATGTAACTGCTAAGAAAACAACGAGGCACCAATTGTTTACTCATTTTGGCAGCTGTTGTCAATTAACAGGTTAAAAGTGTGACTGTGGTCCCTAAATGTGACGCAGCGCAGAAAAACACAATAAATTCTCACTTTCTGAGACAAAACAAGGCATGAAATTTGGTCTTACTAAAGACCTATGTATATCTTCGCAGAAATAAAGAACACACAAAGTATACATTATTCCTTTAATCCTTATTCCATTCCATTACTCTACACTACTTCTCCTCCTTTTCCCCTGTTGAGGGAAACTGTGGTTGTAATGGGTTGCTCATGTGCGTAAGAGGAGTATATTTATATAGCTAGCAGTCTGAGGCCTCTTCCCTGTGTTCCTGGATAGCGACTAGATTCCATTGGTGGCAATATAAAGATCATGGTAGAGTCAGTGAAAGTATCCCCTTCCTCAATTTGTTGTGTAGGAAGTATAGGGAACAAAAATAAATCCCTTGGAGGCTCATGATAACTTCATTTCTTTCTCTGCTTTTGTCCTTCTTGGCCAGTCTTTGCAGGTCCCCGCCATAAATCAGTCAACATGCGCACTGTATATGACGTGCACATACGCAGGGAGAGGTAGAGTCAGGAAAGATTGTTTTAAACATGAGCTCATGGAGGTGGAGAGGACATGGGCATTTGCTTCTGCTGTGGTGTGATGTACATATTTCAAAGAAAAATATGAATGCTCTCTGGCAGCACTTACACCGGCTGCGGAAATGTGTCCAGCAGACATTGGATATACACACACGCGGGCTCTAGCCTGCTGCCAATAATAAGACTTGTTTAATGAGTCTCATCGCTTTGTTGATTTCAGTCTCAGGGCTTTGTTGTTCTTGTGAATCGCACTCTCCGAGGCCGGTATTAATCTTCACTGAGTGTATACATAAGGCGTCCAAGGCAGCGTTGTTAACTGGGAGTTGTCATGCGACAATGTTTGGTTCAAGTTTGGAGAAGTCTTGTTTGGTTCAATGCTTCATTGGTCATCTTGTTTCCAGGTCTGGTGTTTATAGCACAGGGGTAGACCCTTTTTTATGTCACCTCTGCTTACTTCTTCTCCCAGCCTTCTCCTTTCATCCATCAAAATATTTCCCTCTGCTTCTTGGTGTCCTCCTTTTAACTCCTGCAGCAAACTTGCCTTTGCCTGATTCAGTGTTTGTACTCGGGATTCCTCAATGGCAGTGTGTGCAGAAAGACACAGAGGACCTTGGCTGTGCCGCTGGTTTCCAGGTGCTGCTGTGGTGTTTGGCAGCTCTCTCCTTGTGCTTGACTAAGCTTTTTTTCTTACAACAGGGTTTGCACATTTGGCTTTTTTCACGAGAAAACCTCCTGTAGCTTGAATTTCAAGTGTTGCTGCAAAACAGAAGCAGAAAGGGGCAGGGATTTTATCATAAGGTTGCTGTTTTTTAAAGCTTGTGTTGTAGTAAAGTAGATGATTAACTATAGAGAATGGAGGATGACACACCTTTTAACGCCATAAACCTTTCTATAGTATTACTGGTTTATCCATGTTTAAATAAGGGTGCATCTCAATAAATAATATTGTAGTAATTGGATTCAAAAAGCAAGACTCAAATAAGACTTACATTAAAAATAAGAACATTTGCTTTGGGGAGATTACAGCTTTTGAATAAAACTTGTAAAATAGAAAAATATATTTGACACCAAAGGTGACGTATACAGATGATAAAAATAATAAATGGGTTATAGGTGACTGTTAAACCATGATTGAAATCTTTTTGCTAACCATAAAATCAAAGGTGGAGGGACTTGAGGACTTTATTATAAATTATTATTATTTGGAAGGACCTTCAGGTGCCCATCTGTGTTCCCAGATACTTAAAACATTGTGGTTAATTTGCTTCCCATGGATAATCAGGTACCTTTGAATAGGCCTGTCACGATAAATAATAAATCAATTAATCGGACGATAATTAAACCTATCGACTTCATTTTAATTATCGGCTTTATCGTCTCTTCCGGCCTTTTTTTCTTTCTGTTGATGACACTGAATGAAAAAAGGCTCAGCTCCGGTGCTCTTTACTGACCCTCCCTTCCTCATTTCCTTAGTCTAATGTCCAGCGCACATTACACAAGTTGTCGGCCCATTTTCAAACCCTGAGCAACCACACATTAGCCGACAGAAATCTACGGTATAACGGTTCGATCGGGTTTGTCGTGCCGTGTGGTGTCCAGCCACAAAATAATGGCTACAAGTCCAGTTAACTAATTTTAAAATCAGGCATTAATCAGTGCTTTACTAGAATCTACCTGTCACATGCATCACAGTCCTGACTGAATGAAAATAATTATAACCTGTTTATGTTACGTTAACGAAGAACAGCTGAAAACCTACCGGGTTTATCAACTGCGGTAGCCATTTGGCTCCAACTCCTCCCCTTGTCATTTCTATAGTCTTCGCACATAATGTTGAATAAATATTAATGTTTCCACATATCATCTCCGATGTCCGCTGGACTTCGGGTTGCGCTGTTTCAGCTGTTCGGGATTCCCCTCATAATTTCCCCTCAGAGAGCGCGGAGGAGAATCCGCGCTTTCTGATTGGCTACCTGTCACATTCAGAGTTAAGCTCCCAGTCGGGGAAAACCCCTGATTTAGATCAGAGCGGCCACCACGATCGACCGTAACCCACCACACACTGCAGGGTGATCGGTCAGATCGGCCAAAGATCTAAGATTGTCATAAGGGGAAAATAGGGGCAAAAAATGGTGTTGTGTGAACTATTGCATTAGGAAGTCGGATGTGCCTTTTTTCTCTATTTAAATCTAGAGATTACTGAAGGGCACATACAGACTTCATAATCTCCACTCTTTCGGTTGAATGCAGTACTTATTTCCACTTTGGCTTTATGTTGTTTAGTTTTTATTCAAGTACGTTTTTTGTTAATGGAGACTGAGAATCCGTTTTATTTTTATTTTTGGTTGTTTTGTTTATTTAGTTTATCAGTTCCAATGTTACGTGTTATTTTGAAAATAAATATCAGGAAATCGCATGTATTAGTAATTTCCATTAAATCAGTGTCAAAAGGTCTTGAAACAATATTATCGTTTATCACAATAATTTCTTTAGACAATTAATCGTCCAGCAAAATTTGTTATCGTGACAGGCCTACCTTTGAAACACTGTAAACATCCCATGAATGGGATTTTTGCAAGGACCACTTACTGTACTTGTATATTGAGCAGAAGAGCGAACAACATTTTTGCTACCGAGTTATTCATTTATCATCCACGGTCCTAAGTAGAAACCCTGCACACACCCATAACACCCTGATAACTCCTCCTCATTGTGACAGTCTGAGGTTGAAGCTGACCAGTGTTGGTTACCAGTTTGGTCCAAATATGCTCCGAGATGGGATTGTTGCAACTTAGCAAATGTAGTTGTGCTTTTCATTCTGGCACAAATGGCAAGCTGATACCACAGATTAAAATGATTATGTAATCTGAGATCTTATGAGACTTTTCCATTCCCCCCACTTCCAGATTCTGCTAAACTCTTCCTCATGGAGGGGACTGTCAACATTTTGGAGGATATGGTTCAATCCCAGACTGTGGAGATATTGGGTTGCCGAATCTTATCTCCCGACATTGAAATTAACTAGTTTTCAAGCGATTGATATACCTCCCCACATCATCACACAGCCCCTACCAAAAGCTGCTACTCTATTGGTACCGTAATCTGTGTAGCCTTTTTTTTATATATATATATTCCTTTAATTTCATTTACGTGTTTAGACAAAATCTGGACGCAACATTGAAAACCCTAATCCTTAAAAAAATAAAATAAACAAACAAAATAAAGTATACAAGATTTTTTTTTTAGTTGAAATTCTAAATACAAAGTTCATAGTTTTAGGGTCACAGATTTGGTTTTGGTTCACTTTTTTGTCAACATTCCACGAATGCCGTAAATCAGCCTTAAATTATCCACCATTTATGGTTTACAAAATGCTTTATTCTCAAGGGCATGTCATGTTTCCTTGTAAAAACAGAAAGAATGTGACAGTTTGGCATTAGGCACATCATTGTGACAGTCTGAGGTTAAAGCTGGCTGTGATTTTTATATGCTAAATGAGGAGATGCTGCTAATTTCAAAATGCTTTTAATTTCCTTGGCAAAAATCATTTTTACCTTTTTTTTTTGTTGCTTTGAGCTTAGCTAGATAAGCACCCTCTCAAACCAAACTATTGGTGGATCTGTAGAATACAGAGACAGAAATGACTCAGATTTACAGGCTGTTTTTGGTCTGACAACTTCTTATAAAAAGAAATATAATTCGGTTAGGGGACTGTGCAACAACATATGTTGTGATTTCTTTTATTTCGCAATTTCCCAAATTCAAAAGAACAGTTTCAAATTTGTTGTCAAAATTGACTGCACAATATATCTAGAGATGAAACTCGGATGCCTCCCGACTAAACATGTGTAGATTCAGTTCAGATACTGTGCAACTGTCTGAACTGTACTCTATGACCTACAATACCCACGCCGGTGTCCAGGGGCATGTAGTGGGATCTGGACTTTAAATATTTCTAGAGTAAACAAAAGCTTGCATCTTTGTGTCTCCCACGTTAGGAGCTAAAACATGATGCGTGTAATTATATGCATGTTTCTTTTGGTATTTTGAGGGCTGGAGACAAAGTAACATTCACATTAGAGCCACACCATTCTTTGACGCCTACACACTGACCCCAAGCAAAAATATTTCATATATTCAAGTTGAACAGTTGATTGACAGATGTGTTCACTGAAGTAATTAATTTTTTTGGTGGCAGGCCACTCTAAAGTTGTTGAAAAGTTTATGACTCGCATCCAGACATTTGACTGTCGGTATTGAGCTGAAGCCGCTGGTGTAAAATCTGTTGTTTGTGATCTCTAATCGCTTTGGTGTATTTTGCGAGCATTAACATTTTGCATGAAATACCAACACAGCAATAAAAATGTCATATAAAAGTGCTACAAAAGATTTAAGCAAACTTTAAGGAGTTGTTCTTGAAAGTCTAAATAACCCCTGTTGTGTGACTAGTAAGACAGTAATGCATAATTTCAAGAACTTTCTTTACATATGTGCAGTTATTCCATTCAGTTTCACTGAAAATAGGTGCAATAACCCAGCTGCACAACTTTCTGTTTGTGCAGCTTATTCACATCTCAGTTTTTGATATTTGCTTTAGACAGTTTTGGAGAAACATCAAGTTTTTGTAAAGTCACTTACTGCATTTTCATAATTGGACATTTTTATGCCCATCTGCTGACAGATACCATTGTATTACAATTATCATTTTTATCCTATATAACTTCTCGACAAACTATTACATTAGCCAAAAAATGTAAGCATGGATAACTCATGAAAGTCCTACTAGGACATCTGAACATTATTCAAGCGGCTTCAGATTCCATATAGCTGAAGAAGCAGTTGCTTTATTAAGCACTAGTTTATTGGTTGCACACACTTTTGCAACCAGACAATAGCACTATTTTTATTTTATTTTATTTTCTACATCCCCTTCCCAACAGTTTGTTTCTCAGGTGAATTGTACTTCATAGATGTCACAATATGTGGAAAATTTAGTTTTTAATTATTTTAATATGGGCTTGATTTTGTTTGTTTTTTTGTCACAAAAAACACATATGGGTGTGTGCACTTTTAGAGGTTCAATGTGATTGAAGAAACATGTCAGTGTAGCTCTTGTTGCCAGGTGTACTTGGAAGAAACTGAGAGTCATATAATAGGCGTGTGCGTACCTGCACTGTATGACCTCTTATCTTTTATTTAGCATTGTGCGTGTGTGTGTGTACTGTACTCCATAGCACCCTGACACAGACTACAGTTGGGCCAGTAATGCATTAGCTATGGCCAGAGATGGGTTGGTATGGAATAAATAATGGATACCATCCTTTCCCTCTAAATAAATCAGGACCAGAGAAATGGAGAGAGATGAGAGATTAAATGTGGGAGAGAGTTGGAGACATTCAATGCCAGATATAAAGAGAGGATTTGTGTAACTGGAAGAAGTATATGGTGGCAGAAATAGTGTCCTGAGTTCCAGATGGGTATCTCATTTCTCTTGTTCGTGTTTTATTAATTGTCATTCAGTAGAAAACTGATGTGTAGCTGTTGTTATTAAGTAAAAAAATAAAAAAATAAAAAAGCAAAACATTCACAGCTTATTTTATTCCCAGGCACAAAGCCAGACATTCACCTTCCCCGACATCTTCCCAGAAAAGGGCCGGACGCCGAAGGAGGGCTCCATGGAAGAAATGCAGGAGAAGTTCATGGAGGACGAGAAGCAGAGACAGAAACCCGACCCCAGGAGAGGAGGGGTCACCGAGTGGTTTGGACTCTGAACCGGGGGGCCCTTGGAGCAACGTGTATTGATTTGAAATGCAACCTCTGTGATGTCACTTTTATTTCACTGCTGAAACACGAGCGTGTAGCGAAAAAGAGCAAGTGTGTGTGTGTGTGTGTGTGTGAAGGGGGGCGGGGGGGATATGGCAGACATGTGTTCAGTGTGTTTTTGAGGCTGAAGTCCAAGAACCAAAAGACAAGAGGAATTGGAGGAGGAGAGCAGCAAGGCTTCGTCTTTAATGAAACAAGCCCACCACACACATTGTCCATCACCTCAGATAACCTCTTCTTCTTTCTCGTCCTGATGTTCTTCCCATACACATGCCGTATGTTTCTTTTTGTTTTGTGAAAGTATCCTTCTCGTCTGTCATCCCTGTTGTGTCTCTTGTCTTTATCTTTCTGCGAGATACTTGATCCTCAGCCTCAGCAGAAAGCAGCATAGATATAGATAGATATATCTATAGATAGATATAGATATATATCTCTCTGTATATTCCCAGTTGGTTGGATCCAACTGCCTGAACAGTCGCATCATTTCCTCTTCCGAGAGTTTGTCTTGGATTAATTACCTGGATTTGGTAAACAAAAGATGGGGTGTTGTTTCAGAAAGCAGATATGTGCAGTTTGCAGTGGCATCATTATATTTTGTGGTAACAACTATTGCCATGACCATAAATAAAGCCTTTACCCGATGTTTGTGTATGTGTGTGTTTAAATGTTAAAGTTGTTTTCATAGGAACTATTAAATGGTCACCATTCCAAAAGCACTCTGCCTGCTCTCTCACTGATGCCGTGCCGAGAAACGGGCACTTCGAGAAGCTGTTTGCAGTGCAAGCTGGCCTTTGCAAGTGCCAATGTGGTCTGGTAGCTGTTTTGACAAAGTAATAATCTGTGTTTTGAATCGGGCCAGTGAAGGACTGAGTTCTCTTACCGTAATAAAGCCCATAAAGCGGAGGGTGGGGAGACCTCTTCTGGGCTCACTCAGACCCTCCATTATGCTTAGAGGCCAAAGTTACAGTAAGTGTCCCCCAGCCATGACCGCTAATGTCGGCTGGCTAACAGAAAGGTCCGGTCCCTGACCTCATCCAGCCAACTCATCTATCACTAAGGAGAATGTCAATATTGATCCTGTTGGCCCATTGTCTGCTGCCTGGAACCACTGAACCCCCCCTCCTCCATCCTCCACTGTTACTATAAAGCAATCAGATTTTGAACAAAACAAGCTTCTTGTTTCACCATTAGTCTGTTCCTTTTCTCACTGCTCTTACTCTCTTCCTCCATCTCGTCTGTTGCCTAGTTTTGAACCTGTGAGAAACAGCTGAGAAACCAACTAAGGTGCGAGACCAAATCCATGTTGTTTCACACCTCCTGGACTGAACAGACCCCTTTATGATAGTTGGATAATCAAGTTCTGATGTTTGCCAAGCCATAATCTTTCCCTGTTGTCCCCTTGATCTTTGTGCTGGGGATACCCTGTTCCTCTTAAAACCAGCAACACATACCTACCACAATTGTTTCTCATTAAACTCTTGATTAAATCACTTCTTTTTTAAAGCCTGTTAGGAGTTTTGGTTGTGTAGTGTTTTGCGTAAATTATTTTACTGCTTTGCGATTTAAAAAATAACAACTACAGTTTTTTTCTCAGACACACTTTGTTAATGATCTGATGTCTTGATTAAATGGGTACAACACAAGGAATGGGAAAACAATTTGGTGTAGGAGTAAAACAACACAAAAACAGACATGAGTCAAGGTTGCTTGAATTGTACGTGACAGTCTAACTAACACAAATGTTAGCCTGATGGGGCAGGAAAAGGATGCAGGATTCATATTTGTATTCCAAAGAAAAATCTAAAAAGTTGTGAACATTTAGTACAGATGAAACCAGGAGTTTACATACGCCATATAAAAAGACACAAGTGCATAGTTTTCATATTGTCTGAAGTGAAATCAGAATGAAGTTTACTGCTTCAGGTCAGTTAGGATATCAAACTTTTTCCCATTTGGTAAATACCGGAATAATGAGAAAGAGACTTTTTAAGGCTATTTGCATTACTTTCTTTAAAGTAAAAAAAAAAAAATTAAGTACACTTAATTAGTATTTGGCACTGTTGCCCTTAAACTATATAACTCTTGGATGTCCTTCCACAAGCTTCTCACGATAGTAGGCAGGAATTTTTTTGCCCGTTTCTCCTCATAGAAGTGGTGGAACTGAGCCTCGTTTGTAGGCCGCCTTGCTCGCACATGCCTTTTCAATTTAAAAGCTGAAGTTCCTTTTCAGCTTTTTACATTTTCGATAGGATCGAGAATAGGGCTTTGTGATGACCACTAGGGCTGTTGTAAACGAATATTTTAGTAATCGAGTAATCTATCGATTATTCTCACGATTAATCGAGTAATCTGATAAAAAAAATTATAAAATGAAATATTGGTAAATCTGGCATAATACCGGTGTTACTATCAGATATCAATATCAGTCCAATTTTTCATATTTGAGCATCCCTAACAGTTGCTTTTTTATAGTTTAGAAAACTAACCTGTAACAATAATAGCTCACTTTCTAAGTTAACCAGAAGAAAAGTTATAGAAAAATCTGAAATTATATTGAATTTAATAACAAAGAGGCAGGCTCACAAATATGCTTATAAAAAATGTCTACAATCCAGCTTTTAGTTTATGTATTCATCTTCAGTGAGTTTAATAGATTAATTAAACTCACCTTGCCACCTAACCTGTCACGCTTTGGGTTTGAAGATACGGGAAATGCCGCCTGGAGTGGGAGGAGAGGGCGAATGAACGAACGTAAGATGGGGTGGAGGGGAGGAAATAGACCAGCGGACTGACGAACCGTTAGACCGGGGGACGAACACGGGGGGAAGCAATACGGGATATTTACGACACATTCACTGGTCACACTCAGAAACTCATCTACCAGCCATGTAAGATGCGCTCCGCCACCCGTTTCTTCAGACCGGGATATGAAATTTATTGTGCGGTTCGTCGGTAAAGCTACATTTACACGGTAAGCATAAGCTACTCAGCCGCCCGCCCTGTTCAGTCTATCCGCTCACCTCAGCGCTCTTCCCGCCGTTCGCTTTCAACCAGCAGCCCCGGAGGAGAAATGCTGCCGTACTCCAGGCATTCCCCCAGTCATTTTAAGGATGCTTATTGGTTCCCCAAAAACGATAAAAAGTCGGGCATTATCATCAATCAATAAAATCCCCACGGGCCAATCTTGAAGATTGGACTTTATGCCGCTGAGACTTAGCTTTTGTCAACAACTCAGAGGCGGAAGTGAGAGCTCCGCGCAACGCAAATGAAGTCCCGGCCGGAACACGGTGCGCTAACTAATAAAACATAAATTAACGAAGCTTCGAGGCAGGTAAATTTTCCTCGAGGAATTTTAGTAATTGAGGTACTCGAATCATTCGAGGAATCGTTTCAGCCCTAATGGCCACTCCAAAACATTGACCTTGTTTTTCTTAAACCACTTTGTGACCAGTTCGGCAGTATGCTTAGAGTCATTGTTCATTTGGGAGACACATTGCGTCCAAGCTTTAACTTCCTGGCTGTTGTCTTGAGAAAAAGGTTTTGGTAAAATTAATTTACCAAAAAGGGGAAAACCTTATTCTTATTTCACATCAGACAGTGTGGAAAAAAATACTATTAGGGCTGAAACGATTCCTCCAATGATTTGAGTACCTCGATTATTAAAATTCCTCAAGGAAAATTTATCTGCCTCGAAGCTAATTTAATTTATGTTTTATTTTTTAATGCACCCTGTTCCTACCGGTTACTATTTGCGTTGCGCAGCGCTCTCACTTCCGGCTGAGTAGTTGACGAAAGCTAAGTGTTAGCAGCATAAAGTCCAATTTTCAAGTTCGGTCTGGGAGGATTTTACTGCTTGATGATAATGTCCAGGTTTTTGTCGTTTTCGGGGGACCAATAAACATCCTTAAAATGACTGGAGCGATGCTTGGAGTACAGCAGCTTTTCTCCCGCTGGTTCAGAGCGAACTTCGGGATTATTTATACAGGTGAGCGGATAGACCGAACACTACGGGCGGCTGTGCTTCAAATGCCAGCTTTACTGACTAACCGGGAAATAAATTTAATATCTTTCATATCATTCGCAACAAATGGCTGACGGAGCGCATCGTGACGGTACATAGCTGATAGCTTTCTACGTGTGACGAATGCAGTGTCAAATCCCACCATAGGCACAAAACTATAAATGGCTGGACAAGATGAGAGCTAATCTATTAAATTGACTGAAGATGAAACCAAAAGCTGGAGTATAGACATGTTTTTATAACCATATTTGTGAGCCTGCCTCTTTATTATTAAATTGAATATAATTTCAGATTTTTGTACAACTTTTCTTCAGGTTAACTTAGAAAGTGAGCTATTATTTTGATTATTATTAACTTTGTTATTGCTAACAATAATTTTGTTAATAAAGTTATTGTTAGGGAAGCTCAAATGTGAAAATTTGCACTGACGTTGATATCTGATGCTGTTATGTTAGATTTACCAATGTTTTATTCTATCTTTGTTTTTACCCGATTACTCGATTAATCGTAAGAATAATCAATAGATTACTCGATTACTAAAATATTCCTTTACAACAGCCCTAAAATACAAATGTGTCTTATTATGTAATGTATGTGAACTTCTGGTTTGAGTATACTCATCTCACCTTTTGGTACAATAACAAGGGCAGGACATTTGTTCTTCTTTTGAAATTAACTCCAGTTCTGATTGGATCTGTGAATAGCAATTTTGAAATCTGGTTGTACAATTCATTACATTGCTCTCTGACATCAGAGACTCCTGAAAGTGTCTGGTTACTTTTTTTTTTTTCTTGGAAATGTACCCACATCAGCGGGGAAAGTTTGTTTGCGCGGAGCACTTAAGGACAAGTGTTTCAGCAACCTCCGCCAATATCGAGAGGGATATTTTCCGAAATACTTCATTTGATTGAGGGTCAGTTCCTTCTCTATGTGGAAACGAGGTACACAACAGAACAGTAAGCTCCAAAATAACACTAAAATAACAGGAAAGCTTATTTTAGACATGCATTTCGTGTGTTGATAAGATCCTGGTCATTGTGCCTTCTGTGTCTGTTAGCACTGTATGCTATATCTGCCTCAATGAGGATGTGATTGGACAGATGGTAAATATCGCAATAACACCATTGTGATGCATTAATTTGAATTCATGGTTCTGCAGGTTTATCGTCTTCATTCTCCTGCTCTGGGTCAGACTCTGGTTCCAACATGTCAGGTTGGATGGACAAGTCTTCCGTTGTTGACATCTTTAATAAACTTGGGAGACAGTTGTATTGCTTCTGTGAAACTACAAAAATGGGCGAACGGGGCGGAGTCAACAGCTCTGCGACCTGGAGGGGGGCGAACGGGGCATGAAATGTTTCATCAATATTTAAAAAGACGCAGCAAAGCGAGTTGCTCTAAAATATGGGCATCTGTGGAGTTACAATAATGATGAATTCAGACCACGTATTGCAGTTTTACTTTATATAACCCATAAGTAAATGGTTTAAATGTTAAGCATTAAAAGCATGTCCACCTTAGCTTCAGACAGTGAGGGAAAAAAAACTCTTTTTACTCAGTGTATGTAAATATCTGGTTTCAGCTGCAGATGTGAACTATCACAATGTCCTGCAAATCTGAGGTATACACTGAAATTGTTTTTGAAATTGTCGAAAGAGGTTTTTATGCTTCGTCATCCTTGCGTCTTTTCAAACCACATGAAAAGCTGTTGACACCAAAACAGACCCGTTCTGTGTCCGTATTTGTTTATGGAGCGTTCTTGTCTGTGAAAGACAAGTAGGCGTGCCGTGCACTTCCTATTTCACCCAAACTAAAAATAAGTGCACGCAGCTCCTGATTTATATTTGATCTCTGTTTGGAGAATGCCACCATATTGTTATGCACCACATGTTGTGTAATTGCAGAGGAGAGGAACAGCGAGCTTGTTTCGTGCAAGATGCGGAAAGCTCAGGAAGGCCGCAGTGAGAAAGCAGGAGGTGAGGGAGTTAGATGACATCACTGAGAAAATGCTGAGCTGGATTTAAGGGCTACTGGATAAAACAGGTCTGATCCCACAGTGCTGCCACCCCGCTCCCCCCACACCCTCCTACCTCCATCCCCTTTCACTTTCTCTTGAGACGTACAGTGCGGGTAGTGTTCTCTTCCCTACATGATGAGTTAATGGAAGGGGGGTTGAATATTTTAAACTGTGCTTCACTCTCATCCTTCCTCTCCTTGCTCGTCTGTCTTTTTTTTTTCCTCCTCCTTCAGCTGTGCATTAGTAGAGTGCACACATGACCCTGTTTCTGTCACTGCAGTCCACTTTTGGAATCTGCATGACATCATTTTGTATTTTTGGGATGAGCAGCGGTACAGTGAGTGTCTGTTCTGCCTCTCTGCAGCTGAGGGAGGCTGCAGATCTCTTTTTTTTTGGCTTTCTGTAATAACAGCCTTCTTTAAAGGTCTGCGCCTACGGCTGGTTGTCTGTATCAAATAGCTGTTAAAGACTTTACTATATGCAAAATGGACACAAGTCGACTAATGCCCTTTTTGTTTTTTTAACAAAAAAGAAAGGACAAACTGAAAAACTTCAACAAATTTTTTTGCCCTCTCTGTAAAGTTGTACACATACAGTAAAACCATTATTACTCCTACCAGTCCCTTGTGCAGATGCACAGACTCTCACACACTCACTTCTGTTCTCTAAGACAACCGGGATTGCCTGCTGAGGATTCTGACGGCCTCTCTTGGACTACCGCCATATGCATTCCTCCTTCCCCAGGTTGCCGTTGGTTCATCTGAGCTCAGCCAGTGCACTCTGTCACCCCATAAGTGTGTGCATATATGTGCGTGCGTGTGTGTGTGTATGTGTGTGCGTGCCTGTTCCAGTGTGGGTCCATGTTCTGCATGCATCTTTAACTTAATAGAAAGTTATCTTCAGCATTTGTGTACACACAAAGGCATGTTTGTATGATTTTATTCATTGCTTCTTGTGAACCACTCAGCCATGCAGAAAATTACCATGATATGGCCCTCTGTGCAGGGCCCGACTGCACTCACTACTGTGTGCGCGCTGGCTGTGAGCCAGGAGCAACAACTGAAGGAGTGCGCAGCAGAAAACAGGTCGACTGGGTGTATCGTTGCTTGGATGAAAATAAATCAATATGCAATTGAGTTTGCCAATTGTTTTCTTTTTTTTTTGATCAAGGTCTTTTTATTATTTTTTTACATACACCACACACATACACACACACACAAAAAAAGACTGACGAAATATACAACAAAAATCCCTCCCAACCCTCCCCTCCTATACCGGATCTACTACCCCAACAAGAATACACCTTTTATTCATACATCAGCCGATACAGAGCACAGGTTTGCACACAAAGAACCAATATTTGACCTTTACACAAAGTTATCTGCCGAAATATTCCCGACATAAGATATAAATGGCTGCCAGATGTCAAAGAATTTGTTTACAGATCCCCTAACAGTATATCTGATCTTCTCTAAATGAATGTAAGACATAACTTCTCTTAACCAATGTCCATATATTGGAGGATGTGGATCCTTCCATCGAAGAAGAATGAGTCTTCTAGCCAGTAGAGAGCAGAAAGCTAACACAGTCCTCTGATGTTTGCTGAAGGAGGTCTCTGCTGGAGCCACCCCAAAGAGAGAGATGAGTGGTGATGGACAGACAGTTTGTCCAAATATTCCTGAAAAAGTGTCAAAAATGCCTTGCCAATATCTGTGTAACTTTGGACAAGACCAGAATGTGTGTAAAAGTGTGGCTGGAGATTGTTTACAACGATCACACGTCGGATCCAAGTCCCTTTTGAGTTTGCACAATCTGTCCTTAGACCAGTGTAGACGATGTACTACCTTGAATTGAACTATAACATGTTTCAGACATATTGAGGACGAATAGATATTTTGAATAATTTTTTGCCAAACTGTATCTGATATGGACTCCTCCAAGTCCATCTCCCACTTGACCCTCAAGGAATCTAAATTGGTATCATTAAATGAACTGAGCAGGGATTGTTTTCTAATGTTGAGAAGGGAGAGAAGGCTAAATTTATGTAAGCTATTTGTTTAGCTTGAAGAAGTGCAAACTAAAGTTGATTCTGCGTTTCTACTGTAGTTTTGCAATTATACGAGTGCCAAGCAAAAGTATTCGTGGCTCTTGAGCGTTTCTTGAGAAAAATGTGCAGAAAAATTAAGAGTACAGTTTTGTTCATTTACAATGTACATTTCAGCAGGTGTGTTAATTGATATGCCAGATAAAATAAACTGATAGTCATGAATAAACTATAAAAAAAAGTGGCTAAAATGAAGTCAGTGATAATTTGGTGTAAAACACATTTAAAGAACCTCAGAAAGAGACTATCACAGACAAATGGCTACTTTTTACTCATTAGTTTATCAAATGGTGAAGGAAATAGACTTTTTCAAAAATAACCACTTTTGACAGCTGTGCAGCAAGTTTCTGTGATAGTTAAGCAATGTAAAACAGGAATAAAAAGCACAATTTTAGTAATCTTTAGCATTACAATGCTAAAGAAAGATCCAACATTATGGTATCTAATATAAACATAGAAAAAAATGTTCAACCGCAGCATTTCAGATTTTAAACCTTTTAATGTTCTTTTATTAAAAATGTCTGCATTCAGTTATGTTGTCTTGATTATATTGTTCTTTAAATAAATTCAACCTTGAGATATTGCTTGAGATTTGTGCATTCATAATATATTTTATCTAAGTGACAAAACCAACTCTATTTATGACGTTACATATCTTCTCACTGCAAGGGCATTGTAAATTAAATGTTTTCAGCAATTAGTAGTTGGGACTGAGAAAATTTGTTCGCAGTCATTAAAGGCTTATAGGATGATCAGGCTTTTGTCTAAAAAGGAAAAATATATATTTTGACTATGTTTCTGCTGACAACCTAATTCTCTACAGTACGGGTGGCCCTGTTGCAGCCAGCTGCCGGAGCATAAATTTTATTTTAAATAACTTGATAACAGTGATACATACACGAGAAGAAATCGAAGGCAGCTGGCTTAATCTGCACACAGTATGCGTGCATGTCGGAGAGAGAGGAAAATGAGTTCAGCTCAACAAAAATCAACTGGGACCTGGCCACCCATCTGGACTACAAAGCACTTAGCTCCGGTCTACACACATACACATATGTGCATTTGTCAGTGAACCCCTCGCCGGTGGAATCATACTGGCGGGAGTCGCTGCCAAGTCAATAACACAGACTGATTCCTGATGCTGAACTTCTTGGAAGTCCCGGCTAGTCTCAGTGCTTCATGTACCTGCACAGCGGTCCAGCTGCTGCCCGGCTAAAAGGTGAGTAGAAGAGATCAGCAAGTCTATCACCCCCTCTGCTCCTGCCCGCAGGTCACCCTTACTTGAAACACACTTCAGAGAAGAGATCATGGGAACAATGAGCCTCTGAGATTCATTTCCTTGGATCAATGAGCTCTTATGTACTTTTACCAAAGTTTTTTTTTTCTTCCTGCTCTGCACAGTGACATTGGAATAATCAATGTTTTTTTTTTCTTTTTTCTATGACCCGAGAATCACGTCTTGCCTCATCTTACTTTGTCTGTCAGGTTTGTCAAAATAACAGGTTTTTGTAAGAAGTCTCAGTTTATGGCACTTTTCTCACTGTACTGATCGTTGAAATCGCTTTACATTAGAGGTCCCATCGAAATGTGACGAGGGATCTGGAAATCTATATTATCCAGATGGCAAAGAAAAATCACTTTTTCTGAGATGTATTTGACATAAACATCACTATATCTAACTTAAAAACAAATAACTGCGTTAGACCAAATGTTAAAAATAAATGCAACATCCTAGTTTATATATATATAATATATATATATATACACACACACATACACATATATGCAATTTTTATTTATATCGCATCTTTGTGTTTCACAGATAAAACATAATGACACAAAACAAGACAGCCATTCTTCTCAGGAAACCCAGCAGATTGCATCGAGTCATTCATCAATATCGGAAGAAAGTTTGGATCAATGGAGACATTTCTAAAACTGGATGTTTCTCTGTAACTGATACTGGAAACTTGTCAGAAAGCTGGAGGAGCAACAAGAAATTCTTGTGAATAGTGATTGTGTTTAATATTGTATGAGACAAATCCCTTGTATTCACCATAAGTCTGTATTAGAGACTGAAAGACAGAAGCCTTTTCTTTCTAAAGAAAACATCAAGGCCTCACTGAAATCTCCCAATACCTTCTGGAAGGACATGTTACAGTCTGAATAAAGCAAACTTGTATTTTTGAATACAATTCCAAAAATGTAATGTGGCACCAAAACGGCACCATACCCTCTGGGGTTACCTTTCTTCTGATTGAACTAGACTCTTCATCAGAATAGGTGATATTCTAAACAGTTTTAAATACAAATAAGTGTTAAATCATTACCTTCTGGCTTGTCCTGCAGTGTTGAGATAATGAAAGATTTCATTTTTTTAGATTCACAGTGAGTCCAGGAAACAAAAAAAAAACAACAAAAGAATATCTTCCTTAAAAGAACATCGAAGTTATGAAATTGCTCAGGCAAATTCAAGTATTAATTCTGGCATTAAATCGACAGGCTTGGCTAAGGAGGACTATGGATAAGAGATTTCTTCACCATACAATTGGTCTTGAAAACATATGCAGACATAAGAAAATAACAGTAAGCCATCTCTTACCCAAAACGATGAAAAGCTATTTTGTAGTTATGCTGCTGTAGGCCAGGCTACTGGATGACAAACTGACCACCTGCTCTTACTTTCTTTTTCTACTACTCTCCAATTTGCATTATGTTATTTCAAATGTTAGCTTTTTGTTTTCTTTTCATAGAAGCTACACCTGGTCTAGCAGTCCATCTGGCTTTGGTACCTCCCTGGAGGCATCGGCTAAGATGATCTTGCTCTGTCTTCTCAAAGTCCCAATCGGACATGACAGATGGCTGCTTGTACTGAGCCAGGATTTGCTAGAGGTTTCTTCCTGTTAAGGGGGAGATTTTCCTCTCCACTGTTGCTGCTGTTGTTGATGTTCAGTTTGAGGGATTGCTGTAAAGTCAATGACACAACACAAGCTATTGTCGCTACGTGCTCATACAGGAGAAGTGACTGCTGCAAGTCAGCGACTTGATGCAATCTGCATGGTTTCATTAGACAAAAACTTTTTAAACCATTTTGAATAATGGATTGATCATGCTACACTGTTCGATAACTAGGATCAATTGAAATGTATGTGTGATTGAATGGAAATGATCTTTTTTTTTGTAAAGTACCTTGAGATTTGTTGTGAATTGACTTTTTATATTAAAACTGAATTCAATTGAATTTAAAACTGCTTAGCCAGCCAGTTTTTTTCTGATTTGATCTCATCAACCACAAGGTTTAAATACTAATTTATTTTTTTAGACCTGTTTTCATACAAAAGGGTTTGACTTGACAGACCTTGTATGACCATCAGAGGATATAACTGACTTGAGCTTGAAAGGTGTGTCCTCTCAGGCGCGGATCAGAGAATGGGTACTCAACTAGGATGACCTGAATTTGACTGTCTGGCTGCCACCAGACAATCGGTCTCCTGACCTGCGTTCAGGAGACGGTGTTTGACTGGTATGGCCCGAGTTCATCAAACCGAGGCCAAGTCTTTGGCCCGGGCTTGTCAGACCGAACTCAACTAGTTTGGCCTTTGCGGATGCAGGGATCTCCGTGTGATTGAGGATGTGCTTGGTTTCCAAGCTGTAAGAAAGACACTGGTGGCGGTATCACTCCTGCAGAAGAGAGGATCTAATATGGAGAGTCAATAAAAAATGACTCTCCGTGGTTACCTCTCATATGCCCTTGTGACCTCCCTGCTTCAGGTGGAAAGGAGAAGAGACAGTCTATGGATGTGAGCAGGATGGGAGGGGGAATCTTGTGGTTCAGGTTCAATCTGTAAAGGGCAGGTCTAAGAGAACTGTTGGTGACAAGAGAATTGAGTGAAATCAAACAGGGTCAAATAAACTTCTGCTGATTTTCTTCACCCTTGTGCGTACAAGGACTGTGGCAAATGATACAAGTTTTATATGTGTGGGGTCGGTTGGACCTCATTTGTAAACACAAGGGTTCAGAACAGTTTGTTTGGTTTCCAACATGGTTCAATTCGCAGAGGTTTGCAAAGGTTTCCATGTTATAACCTAAACTTCAATGTAATTTGATGGGATTTTATGTGCTATATCATCAGCAAGTAGTTGTGAAGGAAAATGAACTGTAGTTTTACATTTATGTTTTTTACAAATAAAATTGGAACAGCTTAGCACACACCAGTATTCAGATACCTTTACTCTGATGCTACTAAATAAAAGTATCTATCTATCTATCTATCTATCTATCTATCTATCTATCTATCTATCTATCTATCTATCTATCTATCTATCTATCTATCTATCTATCTATCTATCTATCTATCTATCTATCTATCTATCTATCTATCTATCTATCTATCTATCTGAAATGTGAAAAGAAAGTTGACAGGGTGATAGAAAGGGAGTCTTGTCGTCTGAGAGGTGGTGTGGTTCGGGTTAGATTGTGGTTGAAGTCTTGAGAGAGCAGGAGGGGAGGGAGCGGGGAGGCGCAGGGGGCAGGCGAGGCAGCGCATACCCGCAGTATTCAAATGGAGCTCCCATTGGGAGGTTTTACGCTTCAAAATGGTTTCCTGTGACGTGGATTGTGTGTTTGATTTGAGCTTTGAGGGGTTTGTGTTATTCTCGGGAGGGGAGAATCTAGCACGCTCTCATTTCCGCACTGCCAACAGCCAGCAGAAAGTTGGCAAGCCAAAACAGGGGGATTGTAAAGACAGATTTTTCTCCCCCTACTAGTATGAACCACATTTTTTTCCTGCTTTCACTTTTTTTTTTTTTTTTTTTGCCATGTTTTTCTGCTGAGCCTGCTCCGGGGCTTAGCCTGCATATTGGTCGATAGTTCTTAATAATTACTCCTGGTAAGACCTTGGTCCTTGCATAGCTTTCTCAGACTGGCTGATTTTCTGCTGATCATCAAATACCCCAAATATGTTTGTATTCTGATGCGTACGCACATTTGCTGCCTGGCACACACATGAATAAAGTAAGAAAAGAACAAGCAAGTTTGCACGTATGCAAGTGCGCATGCTGTCAAACACATGCCTTAGAAGTAATTGCAAACAATGGATGCCAGCTGGGCAGTAGGTGAAGCAAGAAGCACAAATGGATCCAGGTTCATTGTTGTTGGGTGTTTTTTTTCTCATCTAATTTCGAGGAACAAAAAAGAATTAATGGCATATTACTGAATTAGGCAAAGTTCAGACGTGAGAGAAGGCAAAGGCGGCAACAAAAGTATGGAAAGGGCGCATTCTGTGGCAGAAGGAAACCACCTCCAACACCAGACCAACCAGTTACACGAAACCTTCTGAGAACTTACTGTTCCACCAGCTACTGTACCTCACAGAGCCAAAAAAAAAAAAAAAATCAGCACTGGAGGTGTTTGTGTTGGGGAAATTGTCAAATCCCTCTCTTTCCTGATCAGCCCTTTTCTCCTTCCCTCCCTTCTGTGTCTCTCAACATGCCTCTCCTCTTTATTTTCTTACTGTAAATACTACATAAGAGCGTTTGGTGACGTAAAAAAGCCAATTATTTAAACAGTGTTTTTACTGTGTGGTACAAATGGAAAAGCTAGCCACTGTGAGCCAATTTTCTCCATTAAGTTATATAAATAGTGTTGATGGAATGAATAGGCTTTCCCCAATATGTGGGGGAGGGGGGGCATAACAGGGTCCGAGGGGTTCCGCTGACATTCTGGTTCTGAACCCTCACCCTCCCTCAATAAGCAATTCCACAAACATGTAAGCAGCTCTGCTGTACAGTTTTACAGAATAATTTGTTGCAGTATTACATAATAATGTGTTGGTGTACGCAGCAGTCTTCAAGAGGTGTGTTTCTGAGCTTTCTTCACATTTGCTTTTATTGTATGTAGTATTTTTTTATTTAAAGATGTACATTTTTAAAGCATAAACAAACTATTGCATGCTAGTCTAGTTTGAATAGAGAATTTTCTCAGTACTTTGTTATTGAAATTCAAATCCAAAACTTTCTTGATCCTCAAAATTATATTAGTATTGCTTATTAGGACAATGCTGAACTATATTCTTTCCATGTTATGAAAAGTAAAATTAAAACCACAATTTAAGCCAGTGAAACATCAGTATTGAGCAATGTTTGGAAAATGTTTCTGTTTCAGAATTACTGTATTTCCAGACATGAGGGATGTTAAACGAAAAGCTGGCCAAAAACTGTGAGGAAAATATTTACACTTTTAACAGAAAAGAAACTAACGAGCCAAGTCAAAACCTGGTACAGAATGGTGGCGTGAGCAAAGACTGTGCTCTTTCACTTTGAAAAATGTTACTTGCGTAAAATTTGCAAACTCTACATGTACAAGACATACAGTGCAAACATTTTTGTTTAAATCTGTGGACGCGCTTTAACACTTGCGGTGTATATTAACAAGAGTTATTAACAAGAGAAACAGTCACACAGCATTATAGAAATTCCCTCATATAATCTTGGCCATTAGGTGCTTTTCCATAATAATGTGTTTCATACTAGATCAACTTAGATAATTTTTTATTGAAAAGCCTAAGCTTCATCTCATCTAACCAGTTAACTACTGTTAACAAACCCCATGTCCTGCCATGCCTCTGAAACGATGCGACATGTAGATAGTTCCTATTGGTTGTTTCTGAGACTTTGTGGTTCCAAGATGCCATTGTTTGGGTCACATCTTAAACAGAAACCATCTGTCGCATTTCCAAGTTGTTTTAGATGTTTTCAGTATTGCGCAGACTGAAATTATGTAGAAGTTGCTATCTCCCTAATGAATAAAACTAACACATAAGTCTTGGTTGAATATTGGAATTTCCTGTTTTAGCCACTTTAAAGTGTCCATCATAGTAAGTAAATGATAAATTAATAAGGGTGTCAGTTGTATTTAATTCATATGAATTGTTAGGCTTGCCACTAAGGTGGTGATTAATTGCCCTGTCACACCACTGCATTAGTATCTTAAGTTTTAATGCAACTGGAGACACAATGTCATGGGAAAATAGTGTTTTTATGCCACCTTCTCATGGATTTGATGCTATTGCATCTGCATTTTGATCACCTGATAAGTCAGGCTGCTTCAGATTTTTATTTATTTTTTTTTATTTTTTTTTTTTTAACATAGTTATAAATTCTGCCACTTTAGTGCCGCTGCTCTCGCACACCACGAAAACTATGCATATGTGCAACTGCTACAGAGTTAATGCGGTGATTAAATATTAACATCGCTTAATCTACTGCTACGCTATCCAGATGGTTCACCAACTTGAAGAGGCTGGATGCTCTAAACTGAAAGTAAAACAACACCCTGCTACCTGAAATATTTACAATTACATCTATTTTGAACGAGATTGTGATGTCACAGAAAAGTATCGTACCACATTATGACCCGACAGAGCACCACATTGATATAAGTATACCGTGTGCATTTCTTGGAACAGAATCAGGTCAAAAGTGATACATGTACTGTATTTCAAAGATGTGACAGGGCTTGATGTTCGACAAAACAAAACATTATTTCACTATGTTTAGACTCACGTAACCTTTATTTCAATGCTCAACACACGCGCTCACACACACACACACCAATATATTACATTGGATTGGTTACCCAAGCAACTCAAATTAAAGGACAGATTGTAAAAATCATATTTACTATGCTTGGTATGTTTTATTAAAACATTTGGTTACTGTCTGTTCCTGCCATAAAGACTCAATTTATTTTAACCTTACCGCAGTCTTAGCACGACTCACAGGAAGAACGGTCAAACAACGGGGAAGCTCACACGGGGTCCGTTGGACCCCCTCTTAAGACCACAGGAGGGTTAAGGCTGTTTTTTGGTATTTATCAGGCATGCCAAAATGTGAAGTGTACCGTTAATACGCAGTATGTTTAAGAAAACATTACCTATTCACATTCTTAACGGCAGTAAATAGTCTCAGACATCTCGGTGTGGATTCTTGTCGTAACTAGTGACGCACAAGAGCAACAGAGACTGATCCAACAATGACAGAGACCCGTTGCCTGAGTAAAAGAACACTCTCTGGCTGATCTCCCGTCCCTTCCTTTTGCAAATTAGTCGCTGATTGTCCACAGACATTGCTGTTGGTGCTCCTCTGTACCAATAAAGCCCTGTGTAGAGCAGTGTTGGAGCCCTCCAGGTCTTGTTATTGTAACCAAAGTGTGTTTTGGCCAGGGTTCCTGTTCTCAGCACGAAAAACAACAATAACAACATCAGCAGCAGCAGCACACAAGCCTCCCAAGTCAGAGGCAGGCCAGAAGAGGGTGGGTGCGCCGTGAATGTTGCTCTCTGTTCTTCCAGTGGAACACAACACTTCAGGTTCTAAAGTGACTGGAACTTCGATTGACACCCTAGGTTTACAGAAAAGCAAGCCAAACAATATGCACCAGTTGAAAATTCATGTGCATGCCTTCCCGGTATCCTCCTTCCCACATGTTTCCTTTTGCTGTATACAGATCACCAGAGCAAGAGAGATTCCTGGGTTTCCTTAAGACAAACAAAAGAGAAAGGAATCTACACAAGTCTCGAAAACAAAATAGGGGGAGTTTACACAAAGACCACACAACAACATCACAGTGGTCTAATCTATTTGTAATTAGAAAGTTTGTTCTGTAGTGTCCTCGCCCAGACAACAGATCCATCTTTCGTTGGCCTTGTTATGATCTTGGCCCCTTTTTTCCTCCTTTCCCCTTATGCTCTCTGTTGTTGTTCCTGTAACATAATACTTGTTTGTGCATGTGTATAAAAGATCCCTCTGTTGTGTTGATGACATGACGAGAAGTCAGAATGTGACCCACTTAGAAAAAAAAAAGGAATATTAAAGTCATTTTGACCTTGCTCCAAGTCAGAAACTGTTTAAGCCATCTTATAAAAGTGCAATTCAGGAAATACTTATTTCTCATATACAGGCATTAAGTTCACATTAGACAAATTGTAATACAAATTTAGAAATCTGGGATTAAGTTGAACAATTTAGGAAATAAGTATTGAAAAATGTCGATCCCCATCGGTGCAAGTTGACTTGTTTCTAACCTGTCCCAAAAAAAGTTTTTATTATAAAGGTTTAGCACAAGCAATATCTTACGACTGGTTTTCATAGAAAGAAAAAAACCTGCTACAATGACACAGTAATTCACTTAAAGCAAACAAAAACAAGGATCATTGCGCTTATAAGTGACCCCTGAACCGTAAGGATATTTAGTTCATACATCTCGATGGTCGATTCTTTTTCCCTAAATCATTTCACTTTATCTCTCAATTTATGGACCAATTTATTATTTATTTGTATGTATGGATAGAGTTGCTCCTCACATCTGGTGGGAATTTATTTCCAATAACCACATTACAAATTAATTTAATAATAATTTTAAAAAAAAAGATAATTTCTATACTTGTTTATCCCACTGTGGCTTTTCGTTTTCTTATGTTCAACTTCAAAGGCAGAATGATGAAACAAACAAAGAACAGCAAGAAATTGAGTGAAAAGTTACTGTACATAGAGGGAGTTGCAGAGCAAGAGGGCTGAAGTGACTCAGCTTTCCCCTGGCAAGAAGCAAAGGGAGCCGGGAGCTTGAGCCCCCCCAAAGTTTTACTAGAACAGAGGCTTTTTAACAGTAGGGAAAAACAATGTTATAGCAGCTTCCTGCACCACTCGGTGTTCCCCACCAATAAATACAACAAGGATTGGGTCATAATAGTATGGTTTGGCATCAGGTGAATACTGTGTACTCCCCTCTGCCCCCCCAACACCACCCATCAACCCCCTCACCCTTTCCATCATTTCTCCTTCAACTCGACTCTTATGCTATTTTCCATTAGGAGTAATGGGCTGCAGTGTTAGAGAAATATCAGTCATTGGAGTCATTGCCTACTCACTTACTCCGTCCATCTGCAGTACCACTCCACAGACTCTTTTGTGTTAAGAAACACTGTTACAGGGCTTTCCTTTCCCATTTCGCTCACCTCTTAATTCTGTTTGCTTTTGCGCTTTTTCTTTTAAATGCCACTAATTAATTTACAACCCTGCTTGAGCCATTTGCTGTTAAAATATGAGAATCTACATTGTCATGAATACATGTGGAAGTTTCCTTGTGTGTAAATAACTCAGTTATGGCACAAAAGGTGCTCTGTAAGATTCAGTGCTATGGATCGGGTTTCCTAGCAGCTGACTCTGGGACAGTAGCTGTTAAAACAAACAGAAGTAAGAGTTTTTCTGGAAAAATGGCAGCTATGGCAATACCGGGAACTGATCCAGTTTCCATACTATGTTGCATTTGGCAGAGGGGGAAAATGGCAAACGGGTAGAATAACATAAAGGCATCTGTAATGGGATACTGTAAGAGGGTGATTTAGGAGCATGTGTTCTTATGAAGGCTTACATTGTATCTTGTTGATACAGCTTGTGATGCATAGTCAAAAATAGTTATTGTATCTATGAGTATGTGGCAGTTGTGGAACTATAGCTGAACCCCATTTCCCTAAAACCTCCTTCATCCCCCATCCTTATCATTATCTCCAGATTTTAAATTTTATTTGTCTTAAATGAGATTTAGGTGGCTACTTAGTTGAAGTTAGAGGGGATAATGGATGCAACAAACCAGCTCAAATTGAGACTCGGCTTCAGGAATAATTGATCCATTTGTAATTGTTTCCATTATCCAAACATAGACGTTGTGATTTTTCCTTTGGATACAGTAGTATTACCTTGGATTGGTGGTAGATAAGAACCTTAAAAATCTGTACACATTTAATTATTTGGTACTGGATAATCAGGCAGCAGAGGGCTTATAAAAAATACATAAATTCACCTATTACTTTAATTCATAGAATAAATTACTTTAATATGTATCCTACTCAGGCTGCAGTGTCTCTTCCTGTCACTACCCATTCTAGTACCTCATAATTTCTTTAAAAATCTCAATAAACGTATCAGAACATTCATATGTAATGGTTAAACCCCAAGGGTCTCATTAGAAAAACTTACTTGGATCATAAATTCGGTGGTCTTACGTTACCTAACTTGGAAAAGTATCACTTGGCTGCTGAAATGCAATTTGCCTCCTTTTAGTTAGAAAAATAAAATGTACCTTCCTGGAATTATTTGGGTTTGCATGACCTTAAAGGACGTTACCCCCAGACTTCATCTATAAATGGACACCTACAACTATTTAACTATTTAACTCGACTCTGTTGAAATTGAGTTGGTCAAAATTTGGCACAGAACACAAACAGGTATTGAACTAGAGAACATTATTTCACCTCATACACCCTTGAAGAAAAGATCATCTACACTCTCAGAAATTATTATAAAACTTTTGTTAAGATCTGCAGCCTTACTTGACTTAGCAGAGAGTGCTGTACATTGTTAAATTATAATAATCATAATTAACATAAAATAAAGCAAGTGTAACCAATAGTACGGCAACATCATCTCATATTGGGTTGAAGGGCTTGGAGTAAAATTGTGTTTTCTACATTATCAGCAAAGATAAAACTGGGCTATAGCATAAAACACATAGTTGAAGTTGGCGACACTGTTTGATATTTTACAATAAGCACTTCGTTTTTTTCCTTTTTAGACCCACATAAAACATGCTTTATGCCAAACATACATATCTAGATAGGAACAGATCTTGAGAGAGCGCTTTGCTTCCCCAACAGAGGAGGATTTCTGTGCAGTACCTTGATTTTGAGATACCACTACGCCATTAGTTAGTTCAAAACCAGTAGGCTAAATGTGAAAGCAATTATATTCTCCTAGATTCTTGGGAAGTAGCTGACCATAAAACTCTCCTTGCTAGATAGGATCTGGAGATCCACTGACATATAATTTTCTTTTTTTGGAATCTCTCTCGATCCATGCTTGGTAATAAATATTTAAAACATTAGGCAATACTTGGCTGGACGTAGATGTATTTATTGTTTTTCTGGCAGGTGATCAGTTGAGTAACTTAATTCGTAAATGAATAGGAGCCACATGCAAGAGTTCCTGTCCATCGTATGTAATGGATCATCCCCTCACTGTTTCATGTAATTGTTTGACATCAGATAGACCGTGCTGTGGAGCTAACTGGGGGGTTGTTTTTGTGTCAGTGGTGTGCGTGGAGTGGGGTATGGGAAGGAACTCACCCCTGAGGGCTTGTTTTCCTTTGGTCAGAGTCAGACAAACAGTCATCATCGGATCTCCGTTATCTCATGTCTGAAGCGTCCAGATGAGAGCCAAGCTGCCAAGTGAACACACTTGAATGGTCTGAGTCATTCTGCACGTGTGCATGTTTTTTTTTGTCTTTGTGAGGACTGGATGAGAGGTTTACAGATCTGTGGGAAGGACTCTATCAGTGTTGGGTCTCAGAATTGAGTTTTTGGTTCGATTCGAGCTTGTAGTCAATTCATAGCTCTTGGAAATAAAGCTTGTCTGAGACCATATTTATAAAAGCTGTATAAGGTTAATTTAAATGTGCTTGTGTGTGTTTTAGTTAGTACGATAACCAGAGTATCCCTAGCCTGAAACATGCGGAGCTCATCTGAGGGGGGGCAGCGGTGTGTGTGTGTGTGTGTGTGTGTGTGTGTGGGTGGTTGTTGTGGGTGTATTTGGGGAGGGGGGGTCTAATAAATTCACTGCAGGTGATGAAATACATAGCTGCAATCTAAAACTGGAACACTTGAAAACAGCTTTGCGATTTGGTTTCATTGCCCAAGTATGTTGTAAAGACTAGAGGATTATCCGGTTGACTTTCTTCATTAAACGACTGCCAAGAAGGGACCCTGTGCAGTTCAGACTCTAATCATTATTTAAACTGGAACATCCTGTGCTGTACAGTACGTGAACTGATTATTCATGGGGTGCATGATGCTCACTAGTGTAAAATCTTCATAGGAGAACTGAAGAGCTTCATCCCATGGTCACGAAACATTGAGGAGCTTTTAAGGCAGCAGGCTTGTGTCTCGATGGGTAAATTCCACAGAGGAGCACAGCCTTCCCACAGCCTCCTCAGAAAGTGATCTCATCTCTGTTTATCTCTCCTGCACAGTGCGGATTGTCTTATTGACAAAATTTGGCCAAATCCTGCTATGTTACAAGAAGAGCAGTTCACCTAATAAGGTTGGAGTAGTGTAACAGGACACAGTTACTATAAGGACATCAAAACTACTATCGCTTTTTTTTTTTTCCTCCCAAGGGAAAGTCAACATTTGATGAAGTCTGATTTTATCTAATGTCCTTTGGGGCCAATGAGATTTAAGGCCTAATGCTTCTTCTAAAATGCTTGAGAAGTTATAAAAAAAAAAAAAAAAAAGATTTTACAAAGCGCATGTATACCGTAGATTTCCACTTTCTCCTACTTGAAGCCTTCAAAATGCCCTCTCCAGAAGTCCCACCAGTCCTGTGAGTGAAACTACAGCCTAGTTTTGGACATCAAGGTGCTCCATTCTCATTTAGTAACAGTTCTGATGCCGACAGCTGACAGGCTTCTAAAATCTTGAGATACTTCATTTCTGTCTTTTCTGTCAGACTGACATAGAGAGGGGTGAACTCTTTAAAATGTTTTAATGAAAGTCTTGTGAAATACATCTGTACTCGTCTGTTTTATTTGAAGTAGAGATTGCTCAATGGATGACAAAATAAATAATCATTTGGTAGATTTTCAGATTGATTTATTAATTTTAATTCAATTTTTGCATCCATTTACAAAATCGGCCTTTAGTAACAATAAATACGTGTCCAACAGACGCAGCGGATGAAATACCATTAGCTCTCCACACGTAGCCTTGACGGCAACAGGAACACACAGTGCATGTAGCATCACCCTGAGCACCAGCAGCATCGTTTTCTTAATACTGCCTCCATCAGGCTGCAGATGTAGATTCATCTTCTTAATATAAGCAGCACTGTGGCAGGTATTTTACACCCTACGGCACAGCATTTTGGAACCCGTAATGGTCATGTATAAAGTTTTTTTTTTGTTTTTTTTTGTCATGCAGACATGTAGGAATCACATTTTTGGCATGCATGTGTTCACATGAGCCCATAAATTTATTTACGAGGGTTTTTTTTTTTTTTTACAGACAGATTTGTACTTAGACTTCTAGAATGTCCAACCATAGAGAATACTGCAACCCTACTGGAAAAAAACAAGCTCAGACCAGTTTTAGCTGGTGTTGGAAGAGCCGCACTGGTTTCGCTGATTTTACTGAAGTAAGCCTAAAGCTATTGCTTGTCTCCATTGAGGATGATTGGCCAGCTGGGCCTATTGACTGTCCACCAAAGCTACTCAGTTGGTCACTGAACCTAAATCCTTGTTGGATGCATTGGTACAGAACCACCCTTATAATTGTTTGTACATTTTAAAGTCAAATAGTTTCAACAATTTATTGAGATGGATTTGGTTCTTTTCTCTGCATCTAATGACCGTCATCTTTAGATTGTAGAATGCAGGCAAAATATTCTTCTTCAGGTAAATTAGATATTTTACTAAAGTTACATCCACTGGAAAAAAAAAATGCCACAAAATAAAGGAAAATGGACAGATTTAAGAAATCACAGAGACTGACTTCTGCTTAGAGTTCAGAATGAGTACTCAGAAAAAAAATTAATGTTGGATGATTTGTCATCTAATCATAATAAATAAGTGACCTTTTCCTCAAAGATTGGGGAAAAGCATTGTGATGTCCCTCAATACTAGATGTATGTGAGATACGTAGTCCTCCAGAAAAGGATTTAGAACAAACTTAGAATTGTGGAGTAACCCAGAAAAGGAATTAGATCAGTCATTCTTTAGCTTATTTTACCAGAAACTGTAGAGTACTCACTATTTAGAAATGGAATTAGATACTTAGCAACCCCGAACAGGAGCACTTAGTTTACATACTTTAGAACAACATTGGATTAGTTTTCTTTCCTCTTTTTTCTTTCCTTTGGTTTATTTTGTTTGTATTTCCTTCTAACTCGTGCAAAGCACTTTGAATTGCCTTGTTGCTGAAAATGTGCTATATAAATAAGATTACCTTACCTTACCTCCTCCAGAATTTATCAAGTTCAACAACTGCAAAAACTGTGTCTACCAAATATTCAACTAGAACTAAACTTCTACCATAATAAAAAGTGTACTCCAACATAGTTAATGTGACGTGATGAATTTTTTACTTTGTACTGTAAGTGTAGCTTCAAGATGACCCTATAATGACCACAGTCCATTCCTGATCGTCTCCTTTTCCCAGGAAAGACTAACAGCAGACATTACTCCATCTCCCCCACATTCCATTAACATCTTCTAATGTTTAGCTCTATCTTTTGAAAGCTCTCCAGTTTTTAACCGGGCTCAAAGCATGTGAAGTCAGTCCAGAGATCTTCTGTAAAACATGCCATATTTGGTGCTATCTCTTAAAGAGGCAGTATTATGTATTTTTTCCGGCAAACAGTGCCATTTTGTAGTACGATCAAGTAACAATGTTACCTTCAGTTAAAATAAAAATGGTATATATATGAAACGTGACTTAGAAATTTGAAATAGTCATTAATTTAAGCGTCGTACTGAGAAGTAGTTCCTATGATGATCTCAGCGGTTGGACAGTTCCACCAGGTGTTTGCTAATTGCTGCTGTAGCTTGTCTGAGGAGCTAAATGGGACAGGACAGGGGAGGGCTGCTCTGTGAGCGCGACTTGGAGTCTGTAGCTCCACGGAGGAGCTGTGTTTGGTGAGAGCAAATGTTTAGGCAACCGCGAATGGTTGCCACTGGAGATTGAATGATTTCTCAAACATGCATGAAAAATCAAACCGACGCGACGTATACGTTTCTGATGAAGGAGTAACATAGCAACATGACATAAAGCTCAAAGTGGGTTTTACATCATACAGCAGTGAAAGCAGTGAATACTTGCACATTGTCTGTAATTTGTGGAACCTTTGCTTTATTGAGATTCTGTAGTTTTCCTAAATATGGCTAAAATTGTCCTGTTTTTTGAGCTGCATTAATTGGTATATTTCTTAGTAAATTAGACCTGTTGTAAATGATTAATTTAATGACTAATCTATGAATTATTTTGACAATTAATCAAGAACGGGAAAACTACAGAACGGGAAAACTCGTCCCGTTCTGAAGTGAGTACTTAAAGTGTCACTGACATGATAAAACCACTTACATGATTTACGAAGCTGAACTATTGTGCTTTCATTCTGTGCACACAAAAGCTTTTAATAATAAACATTTCACATAGAATACTATAAATGCAGTGTCACTAATTTTGAGTGTAATTAGCCTCGTATCACCTGAAGAGCATTTCCAGGATTAAAGGACTAATGTCCCAGCGAGATTTAGAGAAACTCAAGATTTGTTCAAACAATCCTGCTACCGATCAAGGTTGGGTCACAGACTAAGTTACAGTCGGAAGTCGATTTGGGATAACGGCTATCTGGCTTTCTGAAACTGAAGCCTATGTTATGCTCATAGTTACCCAAGAATTTACTCAGTATTTTCACTTATCCTGCTTTCTGAAATGAAGCCCAGATGTACACCATGTTAGATTGGCAATGCAGATAAAAGTTAGAGGCTTTTGCTAAGAGAACCATAACGTCACCTGCTTGCAGCCACAAACGAGCTGAATACATAAGGTGAATGTTTCCTGTTGAAGCAGAGGAGCATTGACGATGTGCTATTGTGAAACGCCAGTTCAGTTTTTCAACACACACGCTGAAGTGCGTTATCTTTTTTTATTTAGTTTCAGGTGATGTTTTGACACTTTTTGCCTCTTTTTGTTTGCAGTCTGCCTCCATAGCTACTCGTAGCACTTAGCGTTTGTCGACAACTCGTTGGCGGGAGAACGAGCGTTGCACAACACAAATAATAATCCAGCCGGAAAACATGGCACTGTATAGTTAAACATCATGTTACAAAGCCACAAGGCAGATAAGTTGTCTCGAGGAACTGAAAAAATTGAGGTCGTTGAATCATTTGATGAAACGTTGCAGCCCTAAAGTAAGAACTCGTGAGTTTATTTTATAATTTAATATTGTTATTGTTTATCCAAGCAGTGGTGTTGAGCATTGTGCAATACATGTGCAACACTGTGTGTCCTTCTCTTGAAAATCTCAACTTTTGTGTGTGTGTGTTTTTTTTTCTGCACAAGACAGCAAATTCATCTGAACTGAGTGTTGAAAATATTTCTATTGAAGCACAAGGTTGAAACTTTGAACGTAGGCCTGATAAATCTTCATCTGACGTGCACATGTGCGCAGTCACACAGAACTCAGATTTGTAAGGCTTAATTGCTGCAGTGTTTTGGTTTCAGAATCTCTTTCCTCATCTAGACACAAGTACGGTGGATGTCCACTCAGTGGGGTTCCATTCATCAAGTAAAATACTAACAAGTCGCACATTGAGC